>NC_091863.1:46827197-47490974 GCF_037783145.1 Equus przewalskii | reverse complement strand
CACTCTTTTTGAATTTTTATACTTTTATCTGTTCAGCTTGTGTGATTTCCTCTAGTCTTTCATCCAGCTTGCTGATCCATTCTTCTGTATCTACTCTGCTATTGAGTACCTCTAGTGAAGGTTTCATTTGTGGTATTGCATTCTTCATTTCTGATTGATCCTTTTTTATCTTTTCCAATTCTTTGTTGATGTTCTCACTGGGTTCTTCTCCCAAGATCAATGAGCATCCTTATGACTCTTTGTTTGAACTCTTTGTCAGGTAGATAGTTTATTTCTGCTTCATTTAGTTCTTTTTCTGGGGTTTTATCATGTTTCCTTACTTGGAATGTATTCCTTTATCTCCTCATTTTGCCTCTTTCTCTGTGCTTATATCTATGTATCAGGTATGTCAGCTACATCTCCTGATCTTGGAGAGGTGGGCTTATATAAGAGATGCCTTATGAGGTCCAGCAGTTTGCTTCCCTCTCATCACCAGTTCCAAATGTTCCGGGAGTGTCCCCTCTGTGGGCTATATGCGCCCTTCTGTTCGTGTTGCTCTTGCTGCAGGTGCCTGGGGAGGCTAGGGTTAAGGCTGCTCCCAGTTGGCCGTGAAGCATCTCTGCTAGAAGGTGGTCTTTTTCTCTCCAGAAAGGAATTTCTGCCTCTTCCACCTCAGTCAGCCCTGTCCCTTTTTGTGGGGGTTCTTTTTATCCAGTTTTCAGTTCTCTCTTAGGAGTAATTTTTCCAAGGGTAGTTGTAGATTTGTTGTGTCCACGGGAGGAGGTGTGTTCAGAGTCTGCCTATGCCACCATCTTGACCTAAAGTGGTAACTTTGAGTAAAGTTGGGCTGGGAAGTCCTTTTAGGCTGCATCTCAGAGTGCTATACTCCTGTATCCGGGATGATTCCTTGCCAACATCCATGTACAAACATGCCCTAATGTGTGTTAAACAGGCAGACCTCCTTTGACCCCAGATTCCTCTCCATTTCCCATTCTGTTTCTCTGCTCCGTTCAAGCTGACTCTCCTCAGGTTCTCTCCTGAACCAATTCAGGAGTTTTCTTCACACCACTTCACTGAAATGGCTTTTTCCAGGTCACCAATGATTTCCATTTTGCTAAATTCAAGGCTAAGTTTTTGCTTTCATCTCACTCAACTTTCAGCAGCATTTGACACAGATTATACAATTGAACACTCCCTCCTTCTTGAAACACTTTCCTCTGGATTTCCAGACACCCCTTCTCTCCTGGATTCCCTCCCCCTATCTCTCCCTCCTCCTGCTCCTGCTCCTCCACCGCATCTCTAGTAATACTCCCTTATCGTTCCTGTGTGCTCTCTCTTCTCAGAGGAGTAAATATTTTTCCTATTACCTTAGTGGCTACCCTAGTTTATCAAGGTCTAACATTAATTAGTATTTATACCTTCTTCCCAGAGAGTGCAAGAATCCCATATACCTCTTTCTGACTTCTCGATTATTATTGTTGTGTACTTAAATTATCATATAGCTATAAAACTACAAACGTAATATATGAAAATATATATTTGAAGCCTATCACGTATTATCTTTGTTTTATAGATTATTTATTTGGAGCTACCCACATATTTATTAATTTTGCTGTTCCTAAGTTGTTCCTACTTCTCCATCCTGAGATTTTCTCCCTTTCTCTCAAAAAATACCCTTCACTATTGTCTTTTAATTTGATATTTTAGGGGAGCAAGAAATTTTCCTCTTCCTTCTTGGTTCTTCTTTGCTGGTCTAAGAATTAAATTGACATGAGAAAGAACAACAGGAGAAAATCAAAGAAAGTTAAGAACATGTATACGTGGGAGAAGCCCAGGAAAACTGAGTAATTCACCAAAATGTCTGGAGCCACCATCTTAAATACCTTAAATACTACAGCTAAAGACAAACGAGGGTTTTGTGGGTAGTGCTTTGAGACTTCAAAGGGGAGGGAGGCAATTCACTAAGAGAAGGAAAAGCACATATTTGGTCAAGAAATGTTTGCCATGTTTGGCGGAGACTGTGGGACATGAGGAGGGTTTTGATCAAATGAGCCTTGCTAGGCTCCTCCCTGTCTACCACACCTAATACATATTACACTATAGTTATCTATGGTGAGAGCTCCTTCCTGGAACAGGCCTTCTATCTTAAATTCCTTTAGGAAGTTAGGGGGAAAGTCAAAGGATCTTCTTGGTCTTTAGTTCTTAAAAATAATCAAGCCAAAAATACACATTTTGAGGTAGCAAATTGTGCTCTCCCGCAATACGTTAATGATAAATTTCAGTTTTTGTTTTTCCAGAAATGTTTTTTGTTTTCTAGTTTTTTCAAAAGATATTTTCGTTTTGTTTACAGTTCTTGGGTTTGTCATTGTATTGTTTCAGCACATTAAAGCTATTTTTCCCACTGTGATCCAGCTCCCATTTTTGCTGTTGAAAAATGAGATATCAGTTGAATTTGTTCTTTCTCTCTTTCCTTATTTCCTCCTCTCCTTCCTGTTTTTGCCCCCTCCTGACTGCTTTCAGGTTTTCTCTTTGTCTTTTCATTCCTCTCCTTTTTGTGATTTTATTATAATCACTGTAGATGTGGAATTTGTTTTTTGTTGTGCTTGTCATCCACTGAGCTTATTGTCTCTATGGAGTAGTCATTCATCAGTTTAAAAAATGTTTAGTCATTTTCAGTTCAATATTGCTGCTGCCCATTTGTCCCTTTAACCTGTGGTAATCGCTGAATGCATTTTAGAATTATTTCTATTTCATTCTCATGGTCTCTCTCTCTCTCTTCTTCAAAATTTTGCCTCTTTGGACTTTATTCTGGATTTCTTTCCAACAATCTATCCTGCTTATTAATTTTTCCTTAGCTGTCTCTAAGATGTGCACTTTCGAACACATCAATTGACTTCTTAATATTATTTTACTTGTCAGTTTTAGAATTTTTATTTTCATTTCTCCAAATTTACTTTGTCTTTTTTAAAGATATGTTCCACTTCTCCACCAGAATTTATTTTAAAGATTTTATTTTTTTCCTTTTTCTCCCCTAAGCTCCCCGGTACATAGTTGTATATTCTTCACTGTGGGTCCTTCCAGTTGTGGCATGTGGAATGCTGCCTCAGTGTGGTTTGATGAGCAGTGCCATGTCTGCACCCAGGATTACGAACCAGCGAAACACTGGGCTG
Organism: Equus przewalskii; assembly: GCF_037783145.1. Lineage (NCBI taxonomy): Eukaryota > Metazoa > Chordata > Mammalia > Perissodactyla > Equidae > Equus > Equus przewalskii. Next base: position 47,487,825 of record NC_091863.1, on the reverse strand, counting down.
CCTGCAGTGGAGCGCATGAACTTAACCACTCGGCCACGGGGCCAGCCCCTCCACCAGAGCATTTAAACTTGTCTTTTATCCTCCTGAATCTTGTAACACAATTATATAAAGCTAGTGTCAGGAGATCAGCTGGGCTGAGAGAGAGACAGCTGAACTGCCAGGTGACAGAGTGACTGATTAAAAAAACAAACCCAAAATGAAGGAGTTAAGCCTTTAATCACTTACTGTGATGGTATAAGCAAGAAACTAGAACTGGAATTTTAGTCTCCTTCTATTTAATTTTCTCCCATGGAATGGCTCACTGGTTGAGGGTCATGTGGATCAGCACAGATATGTGGGTCATCTCACTGTTTGGAGAGCCCCAGACAAAAGGGTTAATTTTTTTTCTCTAGATGCTGGGGGCTAGGAGGGATAGGATAGGAGTGGAGAAGTGTGGGGTACTGAGTCAGAGAGGGAAAAAGTGTCTTCAAGTCTTTCCCTCTTCCCTTCATAGGAAATGTCTAGCAGAGATGCCTGAGGAAGAACTCCGTTGGTGGCCTCAGAGAAAGAGACCTGGGAATGGAGGTGCCAGGGCTAGGAATGCAAATATGGGAAGTGCTGCGTGTTCATGAAGCACTGTGTTGAGTGCTCCCCAAGCACTTTGCTGAGTGCTCCACAGGCAGGTAGTCTGCTGAGTGCTGACCAGGTACTGTGCTGAGTGCTCACCTGACAGGCAATATGCTGAGTCCTCACCAGATAGGAATTGTGCTGACTGCTCACCAGCCTCTCTGCTGAATGCTCACAATGTAGGCACTATGCTGAGTACTCACCTGTTGTTACTGTGCTGAACGCTCACCAGGCAGACACTGTGCTTATCACTCACCTGGTGTGAGCTTTGTGAATGTTCACCAGGCACTGTGCTGAGAGCTCACCACGCAGGCATTGCGCTGAGTGCTCACCAGGAAGGCACTAGGCTGAGTGAGCACCATGCAGAGTGCTGAGTTCTCACAGGTGTCAACGAAAATAATCCATAACCAATCTATAAATGAAAATTTGGGTGAGTTCATTCTGAGCTAAAATGTGAGGACCATGGCATAGGGCCTTTCTTCCCAAAGGAAGAAAGGGCACCAAAGAAGTGGGGTGCGCAGAGTGGTTATATACCCCCAAACAGGATATTTCACATAGAATTGAAATGTCCTTTTACAATAGTCGTGAGACTGCTCTGTCGGCACGGCGATTGATGGAAACAGCAGGTAGGTCTGCTGTCTCGGTGAACACAGCAGGGTGGCAGGTCTGCTGTCTTGAGCTGGGTGGTCACAGGTGAGCTGGGTGGTCAAAGATGAGCACAGCAATCAGTTCCTAGCCTAAGGAAAGATGCTTATCCTTAAGGAAATGCCAATGCGGGGGGGAGTTGCACCTTTATCTTAAGGCCATTTGTTCTTGCCATAGTAAATGTTTTAAAGCAGATATACAATGCATGCTCAACAGCCACGGTCAGGCCCTTTTGGAAAAAAAACAAAGTCAGGCCAAATTAGGTTTACACCAAATGGCTTCCTCATATACTCCAATATATCCTATTGCTTGCCATTTCTGTTTGTCACAGGCAGGCACAGTGCTGAGTGCTCAACATGCAGGCATTATGCTGAGTGCTCACCAGCCACTGTGCTGAATGCTCGAATGGACAGCACTCTGCTGAGTGCTAAACAGGCAGACATTGTGTTGTGCTCCCAAGGCATTGTGCTTAGGCATTGAGCCTTCTGGGCTCTTGACTGCTCAACCTCCTTGCCCATGTCATCTCCATAACTGTACACAAACCTCCATCACAACCCTGCCCACAGCTCCTTGGGGATGAAGCCAGGGCTCCAGCTTTGAGGAGGCAGAACTGAATTCAGACCTCTTTTTTTCTACCAGTTCTATGTCCTGGAAAAGCCATTGTGCCTCTCAGGGCTTCCCCACTCTCCCAACCTGCACAATGGTGATGATGCTCAAAACTACTACCTAAGCACATGGTCAGGTGTATATGAGTTGACATCTACAACACCTGTGGGCTAGCGTCACATGTGTCTGATGCACAAACTTACAGATGAACTAATTACAAGAAAGCGTGGGATATACCATGGACTATCTCTCAAAGCTGGCCTGGGTTTCAGCTGTGTGATCTTGGGAAATTCATTGCCCCTCCAGGCCTCATATTCAGGCCTGCATCTTTAAAGTGTTGAAATTAGATGAAATTCAGATATTCATCTAACCTCATCCACTGGCATTAAACCTTCCAGGGTCCCCTGTTTTATGGACCCAAGTGCCTCATTTTGGCCTATGTGTTGGGTAGCCTCCACAATGGCTCCCAATGCTCCCTGCCTCCTGGTGTGCATATCCTCGTGTAACCATGATGTGGTTGGTTACTGGCTTCTGAACAACTTAATACAGCCAAGGTGATGGGATCATGTCCAAGTTTTTTGTTTTTTTCAGATTGGCACCTGAGCTGACATTTCTTGCCAATCTTTTTTTTTTTTTTGCTTATTCTCCAAAAGTCTCCTGGTACATAGTTGTATATTGTAGTTGTAGGTCATTCTGGTTGTGCTATGTGGGATGCTGCCTCAGCATCGTTTGATGGGTGGTGCCATGTCTGTGCCCAGGATCCAAACTGGTAAAACCCTGGGCCCAAAATGGAGTGTGTGAACTTACTCAGCCATGGGGCTGGCCACCATGTCCAAGTTTTCGACTCTCTCACTTCCTTCTTACTCGCTTTCTTGAGTTCCCTCCCTCTTTCCTTCTCCCTGTTTCCATCTCTCTCTCTCTCTCTGTCATATCTCTGCAAATGGAAAAGCAAATGCCCATGTTTTCAGTTGCCCTATGTAGAGGCTCCATAGGAGAGACCTGAGGGAGTGCCCAGCCAACAGAAGGATAGGAACTCAGACTGTCAGTCCAAATGAATTCTGACAACACTCATGTGAGTGTTGAGCTTGGGAGCAAATTCTCCCCCAGTTGAGCCTCGATAGTAACTGCTTCCCCTACTTCAGAGAGACCTTGAGGCAGAGGCACCCAGCTAAGCCATGCCTGAAGCCTGGGACACAGAAGTTATAAGATGTTAAATATTTGTGCTTTATAGGTGCAAGATTTTAGAGCAATGTTGTCAAAGAGGAAAAGGAAATAGTCTACCAGGTCCCAGGATCCGGCCCTGTCATCCTCCTTTCTCCCCTGCTCTCTCTTCTCAGGATCCCTCCAGCCACACTGCTGCCTTTCTGACCTCTTCTGGTTAAACTCACTTCTTCCTGTGAGTTTCTTCACCAGAGGTGCCTTCGCCCTGACACACTAACTCTTCCCAGCAAAGGCAGGGCTGGCTTACCCTTGTCATTCTGGCCACAGCAAATGTCACCTTAGTGAGGATTTTTGGAACCTTCTAGGCAGATCTCTACCACCACACATCTCACCTCCAGAAGAGCATTAAATTATTTCCTCCTTCTTGGTCTTATTTAGATAAGATGTGTTCATGTGGAAGGGCTGTCTGCTTTGGCTGAAGCAGGTGCAATTCCTTCTGGTCACACTAAGCACACAATTATCTCTTCCAGGCCCAATTTTTCTCACTACGAGTCCATTGTGAAAGAAAACCATCATTTCTTCTCTTTCATGGGTCTGGTTTCCCCAAGAACACAGTGACTCATCCCTTCTCCCTGTAATGCAGCACCAGCCCCTAAACCCAAGCCAGAAAATGAGCACCAGGTTGAAACTCCACCAGACCCTGAATTCAGTTACTGCTGAGACCTTCCCATCTATTTTGTAATTGAGTGGTAACTTCTGAGGTCACCTTTCCCCTGAGACCCAACTCCTAGCCTGCCCTTGGCTTATTAGAGTAACACTGGGATTTCCTCAGAGCCCGCCCAGCCTGGGCAAGAAATGTTTTGAAGTGTTCTCTGTATTAATTTTCAAGGACGAGGGATATTGTTAGAAGTAATTTGGGCGTGTATGTGCAATAGTTTCTATGCAGGTATTATATTTTTCAAACAGATAAACTAGGCTATTGAATATACCAAGAAAACGGATAAGTTGATCAAATATTTTCAATGTGCAAAGTCTTTGGAGAGCAAATATCATTATTAGCAGCATAGAAAATGGAGCAAACATCTCCTGCTCAAATTTCAGCACAGTCACTTACTAGATATGTGTATTGGGCAAATTACTATGTCATTGGTGCCTCAGTTTCTTCATCTGTCAGTTGGCAATAATGATAAGTGTACCCACTTTGTAAAGTCATGGAGAGTATTAAAGGAGGTAATGTCTGTAAAATGCTTGGAACACCTAGCATATCATAAGCACTGTATCTATGCATTATAAATAAAATTTAAAAAATCTTCTGACACTGTTCATAAGCTCCAGAGGGTGAGACTAGTGCCCGGATGTATGTAGAAAGCACTCCATGACATACAATGAATAAAAGAATGAACAACACTGTTGAATGCTTTACCACTGTCACATATGTCATCCTACAGGCATTCCCAAGCAGAATCACACCCAAACCTATGTGTTCTGTCCTTAAGCGTCTTCTTTGATTCTATCCAGGAATCACTGGGGCTTCTTGGACCCTAGTGATGGTACCCTCTAAAGGTTTTCTTCTCTCTGTCACAAACCCCCGTCCTTGTCCTAATTGCTGCAGCTCACAGGGTCTGCACTCTGATCCTTTTCTTCACACTAAGGAGAAGTGTCATCCCCAGATCTGGGCATGCACAGAGCATGAGCCTTCTAGAAATGTTTCCCTGGCCTGTGGCAGCTAGAAGCATGTAGTGACAGGGTGGGATTTTTGTAAAACTCTCCAGGTGTTATCAGAGGGGTTGAGTCAGGAGAGTTGTCAGCAAGGACTGGTCCTGTTGGTGGGCCTTGATAGGTAAATTGTGTGTGTGTGGGGGGGGATGGCTGTTTCATAGGTCCTAGCATAATACCTGCAATATGATGGTTCATGAAACCAGAATCATTCTAATGAGGTCCAAATTAATCCAATGTCATCTGTTCCCTGACCAATTCGCTAATCCAATAGTGATTTATAGTAGTGATGTTTGTATTCTATCATCTCCTTTTCATTGATTGGCTGGTGTAATTCAATTATTCTTTACATATCTTGTATATATTTACATAGTAAAGAAAAAGTGAGTTTTAAAACAACTCTCCTTCAAAGAGTCTCCCTAGCATATTGAATTAATAACAGAAGCCATTGAGGGAAAGTTCACAAAACGAATTTTGACCCTTAGACTCTGGTTTTAGATCTTCCTAATTGGTAAATTATCTTGATTTCTGATTACTTTCTTGAGATTAGTGCATTTAGGACTATGTAGGAGTGCAACCTCATGCCACTTGAGAAGTAGTGGTGGGACTCTAGGATGACATTTGTTTCATTTTGTGTGTGTGTGTGTGTGTGTGTGAATGAGAGTGTTTACTGCCTCTTGCAATGTGGGCCAGCGTATAGTCCTTTTCTTGGGAAAAATGTCCCCTAACCACTTTTTTTGAGGAAGGTTAGCCCTGAGCTAACTACTGCCAATCCTCCTCTTTTCACTGAGGAAGAGTGGCCCTGAGCTAACGTCCATGCCCATCTTCCCCTACTTTATACATGGGATGACTACCACAGCATGGCTTTTGCAGATCGGTGCCAAGTCCACACCTGGGTTCCGAACTGGTGAACCCCAGGCTGCCAAAAAGCGGAACGTGCGAACTTAACCGCTGCACCACCGGGCCGGCCCCCCTAGCCACTTTCTCTGTGCTTTATTTTCATTCATGCCTTGACCGGTGCTGTCCAATAGTAGCGTTAACACTCTATAACATAAAATCAAAACTTTCCAGTGGCCACATTTAAGAAAATAAAAACAAACAGCTGAACCTAATTTTAATAGTATATTTTAACCAATTATAACCATGATATTATCATTCATGCATGCAATCTATATAAAAATTAATAATGACAGAGTTTAGATTCTGGGCTTTGTTTTTATTGGTTCCACAAATCCAGTTTGCACCTTCCAGCTGTAGCATAATCTCCATTTGTAACTTGAATTTTTTCAGATATATATTCTATGTATTGACATATTATAACGTTCACAGTTGTAACATAAGATTCACATCTCTAAGTTGTTGCAAACATACTTAAAAGATTTCCATTTAAGGATCACGTAGGATGAATAATGAAAAGTTTCTCTTGAGTCTAGAAAGAAAGGAGTCAGTGCGGCCTTACCAAGGGAATCACCCATAGAATAGTGAGCGCAGATGGAGTGTGGGGGGTCTGAGGAGGTGGTGGGACAGAGACGCATAATATAGATGACCTTTTCTCAATGGTTCACCACTACAGAGAAGGAGTTATAGACAGCAATTTCTCTGTGAAATGTGAGGAAAGTTAAGCGACTTTGAATATGTATGAAGGAATAAGGAAAGTGGGGAATATTAAAAACAGGCTCTGTGGAAAATCAAGGAGTAAATTACTGACACATAAAAAGAAAGTAAAATTTCCAGCCTTTATGGATAATTCCCAGTTGAGGTAGGTGATATTGGATATATAGTGGTACCAACATATGTTATGTGCTTTTCTTAGCACTTAACATAAGACCAGCAGCAGGTAAGGCATGGCAGATAACCAGGATCTTCTGGGGTTTGAAGTTTTACAAGACAAATATGAGCAGGAAGAAAGTTTGGATCATTCCAAGGGAATTATTGAGATCATAGCCCATGGAATCCTGGGATGATAGGAATAGGAGAAGAGAAATGAAGATGAGGATGTGGTGATCTGGCATCACTGCCAATCTTGAGGAAAGAGTATCTATTGTATGAGCATTTGAGTAAAATCTGGAAATCAGGAATTGGTGGGGGGTGGATATGTTTTCCGAGTTATTTATTTTTGCACATGACCATTTGGGTTGACGGAAATATCTGGGATGTGGGAGTGAGTCGCTAAGAGTCAGGTAGATAATTTCACTATTAATTTAAGCTCTAAAGGAGCTCTGCATACCAAGTGATCAATGGGAGAAAACATTTGCAAAGCATATTCCTAGCAAAGCACATGTATTTATAGTATATAAAGAGTTCTTACAACCCAATAGTAAGAAGACAAACAACACTTCCTTGCTTACCAGGAGACAGCAGATCAGGCATGTGATGAGCACCATGAATCCTGCCAATCAAATGAGAACGATGGTCTAGAAGGGGAGAGGTGGGCAGACAATTGCTCCTGTGAGCCACCTCCTGTAATTCCCCCAGGGCTGCTGCTGTCCCCTCACTGTGTTGCAACACTCTTTGACATGGGTTGGCCAACTTTCATCATCACCCAAGACCCTGTTTGCATGGTTATCTTTTATGGGTCAGAGCATCAAGATATTCCCTCCCCACCCTGGGCTGGGGCTTCCTTGAGGTTGACCAGAATGCTCAGTCAAGGCACCATTTCTGTTGGGAGAATACCCTGGAAGTGAATGGAATAGAGAATACATGTGTGTTTTACTTTTTTAAATAAAACTTTTCAAACACAGAAAAGTAGAACAATATCAGAAACATCCATCACCTAGATTTAACAATGTATATTTTAGCCAATTAAACCAATATTTCTTCCAATGTGTAAATTATTAACACTTGCCACCCTTGCTTCAATGAAAATGGATATTCTCATTGAAATATTAAAGTCAAGCAGACATCGTGATGTTTCAACCCCATTTCGCACCTCTGAAAAATCAGGGAATTTTGCTACATATTCAAGGCCATTATCGCATGTCAAGAGAGTAACAAATTGAATCAAACTTATACCTCTGGGCACGGAGAACTGAAATTCGGCCTGGCCATCTTATGATGGTCATGGGGAGAATGGGTCATCATAACTGGCAAGCCCATGGGATCTCTCTAAATATGTAAATTCTCACTCAAAAGCTTTCTCCTCTGCATAGAAAAATATTCATCCCCTTCTTTACTGAGTTGTTTTATACTCATTTTTGAGGATTCTCTTATAATGTAATTTCCTCCAAGGAACCTTCTCAGATTACCACTCCCAATCATGGATTGGTTCCCATCACATAATTTATAATTTTCAATCACCTGTCATTGTTGTTACCAACTACAACATAAACTCCAGGAGGGCTTGGACACACAGCACCTGTTGTGCATGGTGGGAGGGTTTCAGGTCCCTGTACTTGTGCAACCTCTCCCCAGCCAATGTGTCGTCCAATGTGGAGTTACAACAAGTGCCTTTTTAAGTTAAAATAAATTTTAATTATGTAAAATTAAAAACCTGGTTCCTCAGTACCATTAGAAATCGGTAACCATAAATCCTAGTCACAATAATGTAACTTAAAGTACTCGATAGCCACAGGTAGTTTGCACTGGACAGCACAGATATAGAACATTTCCATCATTGCAGAAAGCTCGAGTTCATGGTGCTGATCTAGAGCAGGACTTGGCAAACTACAGCCTGTGGGCCAAGTCAGGCTCATTCCTATTTTTATACAGCCTATGGATGTGGAAACAGGTCCACCCTGCCACACTTGTCAATGCTGGTTCACACACAGCTAGAGGCCCTCACTGACCAACTGGCCAAGTGGCTGTCAGTGCAGAGATAAGGAAACAGAGTCCAGAGAGGGGAGGTGACTAGCCTGAGCTCACAGAGCTGTCTAGGAGAAGGCATCTTATATTCCACTGGGTCTCCTTTTCTCTCCCTCAATGGTGGGTAAAGCCTGGGGGCCTATGCCACCTCCCACTAGCCTTAGAAGGTTCCATGCTCTCTCCGCTCCAGTCCTCCAGATTCCCAGGAACAACCCCAGGTATAGAAGTTGGAAGCCTACTCCTCTCGCAGTGACCAGGGAGGCTTCCCATCCACAAAGACACTGATCTTGTCCAGGGTAAGGCTCTGTAGGTGGGTACCATTCTGAGTCAGTCACAGGAATTCCTCACAGATGGCAATTCTGTCTGGTCTCCTCATCAATGGTGAGAACCTACACAGATGGTCCCCCAGTGTGGTTACTGTGGGGACAGAACTAGAAGGGCACAAAGGGTGCATAAGGATGTCTGGAATTCTACCCTGATTCTAGGTCCTGTTCAAGAGAACTTTCCGTAAGGATGTGAACATTTGTCTGCCCTACCCAATACAGTCATTATTAGTCCTATGTTGTTATTGAGCAGTTAAAATGTGCCTACTGGGCGTGAACAAGGAGCTAAATTTCCCAGGCATTTTAATTTAATGTAATTGATTTATAAATAAGTAGTCGCAGGGAAATGTTGGAGAAAGGATTTCTGAAAATACAAAAAAAAAAAAGAAAAGACTGGTCAAAATGGTCAAAATCAATATTTTCAGAAGTCTAGAAATTAACCAAAGGCTTACAGCAATTTGAGGACTGTTTTTTTTTTTTAAGAAAAACTTGATTCTTGGAGGAGCGAGTAAGCTCTGTGGCATTATAACTTGCACTATTCCCATCCTGCCCTCACAGTATTCTCAATAACTTTGAAAACCATCAGTCTCAGAACCATGGTAGCTCTGAAAACCAACACCTTAGCAGCCATAATGGATTTGGAACTCTCAAAAGACCCATCCCCACTGAACTGTCACTATTTGACCCGTCTGGTAGCTCCTTGTAAAAGCCTCACTCTCAGGGCTTCCCTTTAGTTGACTCAGAGCTTGCTCAGTGAGGAAAGCTTTTCCCCAGAGCACTCGAAGAAAAAACATCAGTGGTAATTGTTTTACATTTCAGAGGCCTGAGTGAGCTATACCAGTTGAGGCCGGCAAGAGGTGAGCAGAAGCATAAAAGAAAAATTGTGGGAATGAAATGTCCATGGGGGCTTTGGAAAGCTCCAGTGGATTTGTGGTTATCTAGAAGGCTGTAAGTGTGCAGGGCTCTGTGCATAACCAGAAAAGACCTGAGAAGGTCTTAATCACTCACCTTTAGCTGAAAGTTTTTTCTATCTGAAAAATTGATTAACATAATATGCCGTATTAATAGAGTAAAGGACAAATACCACATAATCTCAATACACACATGGAATATAGGTTTCACAAAATACAAATCCCTCAGGATGAAAAAAGAAATCACTCAACACATTAGGAATAGAAAGAAATTTTCTCCGCCTGATAAATATCATCCCTGAAACGCCCACAGCTAACAACATACTCAATGGTGAAAGACGGAAAATTTCCCCCTAAGACCAGGGACAAGAGAGCAATGTCTGCCCTCATCTCATGTGGTAACCACATTGTACTAGAGGTTCTAATGAGGGCAGTTAGGTAAGAAAAAGAAATAAAAGGCATCCAGGTTGGAAAGGAAGGTGTAAAACTATTTCCTTTTGCAGATGACATATCATATATAGAAAATCCTAAGAGATAAGCAGATGAACACACGGTGTGCGAACTCTATCCCAACAGGTGTATAAAGACTTAAATTGCCTCATGTGCTTAGTGGATACGCTACTGAACAGCACGGTTAGACTGCTGGATCCTAAGTCAACTGGTTCTAGGCCCCCTTCTTCCATGAATCTTGACCAAGGCATGATTCCTACACACTATATTCCATGGCTCCCAGCACTAGGTACCTCCATGACTTCTGAGTTTATGCAGGCTTCCTTGAGGTTCTAAACCTGTTGGGCTCACTGGTTTAGGAAGACGCTGGATTTTAGGTAACAGTTCTATATTCCAAGGATTCTCTTGCATAACAGCTGGAACTGAGAGACTGTGGAATGGGAATTTTTTTTACAGAAGGAGAACTTTCCAGAGTCATTAGGTCCTGAGTTGAAACTCAAGTGAATGCTAAAACTTGACAGTCAGAAAAATAGCTCCTGCCACTGCTGTTTCAGAAGAGCTGGTTGAGCTGAAAGACAGGGCAATATTTCCGAGGTCAGAATCCCAGGCTCCGTGGCCTCTGAGAGTTTTCAGCTACTGAATGAACTTCCCCATTTATTTGTTCTTGTCTCAATGAACACTAGACCAGGTATGTGTACCAAAGGATGTCTTGTTCCAGCCTATGACTTAGCTATGTGTCCCTGGGCCAGCTATTGAAACTCTCAGTGCCTATTTCTTAATTTGTAAAACAGGAATAAGGACGTGTCTTCATGAATTGTTAAGAAAATTCAAACTCTGACCACGCAGTGCCCAAAGGTCAGTCCTTCCATGAGAACAGAGTGACCAAGCAACTCCATTCTCACCGCATCCTCAATACTTCTCTTGTTCTATTGGTGTTTGGTGGTGCTTGGCTGGGTTATGTCCTGGGAATAGAGTAGGTTGGTGACAGTGAAATTCAGCTGGAAATGCTGGGGACTGGGATCGCTTCTTGGCTTGTCTGTCAGTAGATGAAATGGTGCCTCTACTCCTAGAATAAACAGAAAGTATAAAATTCCTCGATCAGGAGAAGATTTTAACAAAGACATCATTCCAAACAGGTCCACTTATTCCTGGCAACATGACCTGAGCTGGGTTTTTAAGGGTGGGCTACAGAAGACCCTTCATCTCCCTGTCCACATTGAACCCATTCATATGTCTACCCGTCCAACTCTCAACCAAGAATTATGAGAATTCACTAGGATGGGGGAAGAGGAGATTGGGCCTCTTGGGGGGCATAGTCAACAAGTGCAGTTGCTGACCACCCCAGTGGGCATCTGTCACATACCTTTTCTGACCTAGGTTCCTAATGGGGCTTTCTGCCTCTGGTCGTCTTCCCCCTCCCAATCCATTCTCCAAACATCACCTAGAAGATGAGCTTTCTAAAGCTGGACTCTGAATGTGTAGTGTCCTCCCGTGAACCATTCCAGTGCCCAAAGACCCTGCCCACATCTTTAGCCTCAACTGTCACCTCTCCTGTGTCAAACTGTATGGTTCAGCCTCACCAAACTTCTAACAGCTTCCCCAAATATGCCCTGATCTTTCTCTCTAGGTTATAGACACATGCAGGACCACTGCCCATCTCTTCCCCCTTTCTAGGTCCTGTTCCCCATCACATCTCTGTTTCCTCATCACTTCCTCAGAAATCTTTTCAAGACATGGCTGTGTGTCCCTCCTTGAGGTTCCCACAGGCTCTAGAAATTCTTTGATTATATTGATCATCAAAATGTACCATCAGTGCCTATTTCCTTCCCTTAAGTATTTATTGAATAAATGAATGAGAATGAAACCTGACTCATAACTAAGGGGTCTAAGAAGTCAACTCAGGACCCTTCACGTTTTGAGTTGGAAAAATTGATGTGTAATAATAACCATTCCCTTGGGTGCAGTTGCTTGATGTCGTCTTCCTGGCTCCTGTTGGATGGCACACTTCCATGGGTATCTAGACAGACTCCCTTTCACCTCCAGAGCCTCCATCCCTTTACATTGCTACTGAGAAAACCCATCCTTCCTCACAGCCCTATCTCTTCAAGCCATGAAACCAGACCCCATCTTGCACCTGTCACATGCACATCAACCACCAGTTAAGTTGCACCCAGGAAGTGGGATGAGGCATTCAGGATGTTGTCTAAAAGCACTTGCTTCACCATGAGGTGGTCCAGATTGGAGGAGAACAGTGCCTGGATGGTGGCCAACATGTAGTCCAAACTAGAGACAGAGACCAAGGGAACTCCTGAGATCCTGCTTTATACAGCCAGAGACCTAGGGACAAGCAGTGCGGGGTTATCTGGCTGTCTCTTCTCCCAGGCTAGGAAAGAGACCCTGACCAGAAAGAAAAGGCTTCCTGGAGTTGGGAATAGAAGCAATAACAGTGACAATAATGAACACCTACTGAGCACTTCTGCGAAGTGACTTACACATTCCCTCACCATTACCGTGGTGGAAAGTATTATTATAATTATCCCCATGTTAAAGACAAAGGAACTGAAGTTTAGAAAGATGCAAAGATAGCACTGTGTCCCATGATCCCCCTCTTCCCCTGTGTGGATGTCCTAGTTTCTCCACCCATCCCTCAGAGACCTGGATTCAAACCCATGTGCACTTCTTGGCCTGTTTGCTTCACTTCTCTGAGCCTCAGTTGCCCCATCTGAACAACAGGAATGATCATTTTATCCACCTCATGGAGGCTTCTACGGGATTTAAATGAGGTGATCATGAATGAAAGTGTTCAGCAGGGAGCTTGGCCATGGTCAATGTCATTATTGGGCTGATATTTGCCAAAAGTGCCAGGAAGAGTTGGAGGAGGTGGATGTTGGGGCTTTATGCTTTTCCCTTCCCTGAGACCCATGGAAGGAGATGGCAGGATTAGGGATGTAGGGGAGAATGGGAAGCATGTCAGTGACTTCCAGATCAAGGATGAGCCACAGGAGCTCATCAGAGACACCAGCCACCGGCTCAGCCAATGTTTCCAATGTCTTCAACTTACATCAAGTCAGGGAGTGTGATACTTCCAGCTTTGCTTTTTGTTCTCAGGATTCCCTTGGCTGTTTGGAGTCTTGTTGTGCCATATAAATTTTAGGATTGTTTGTTCTATTTCTGTGACAAGTGTCATTGGAACTATGATGGAGATGGCATTGAATCTGTAGATTGCTTTAGGGAGTATGGACATTCTAGCTGTGTTAATTCTCCCAATCCAAGAGCACGGAATACCATTCCATTTCTTTGTGTCTTCTTCTATTTCTTTGAACAATGTTTTATCATTTTCAGTATAAAAGTCTTTTACCTCTTTGGTTCAGTTTCCTCCCAGGTATTTTATTCTTTCTGCTTCAATTGTAAATGGGATTTATTTCTTAATTTCTCTTTCTGCTACTTCCCTGTTAGTGTATAAAAACGCAACTGATTTCTGCATGTTAACTTTATATCCTACAACTTTACCATATTCATTTCTTATTTATTTATTTTTTATTTGTTTTATTCATTCATTCATTCATTATTGTGGTAACATTGGTTTACACCGTTATGTAAATTGGAGGTGTAAACCAGTATATTTCGATTTCTGTGTAGAGTATATCATGCTCACCACCCAAAGGCCAATTACAATCCATTGCCATACACATGTGCCTCATCACTCCCTTCATCATCCTCCCTCCCTCCTTACCCTCTGGTGACCACCAATCCAATCTCTGTCTCTATGTGTTTGTTTATTGTTGTTTTTTACTTATGAATGAGATCATACAATATTTGGCTTCCACACTATGACTTATTTCACTTAGCACAGTGGACCCTCAAGTTCCATCCATGTTGTCACAAATGACCAGATTTCATCCTTTTTTATGGTGAACAGTATTCCATTGTGTATATACACCACATCTCCTTTTTTCTATTTTAAAGATTTTATTTTTCCTTTTTCTCCCCAAAGCCCCCAGGTACATAGTTGTGCATTTTTAGTTGTGTGTCCGTCTAGTTGTATACCACATCTTCTTTACCAATTGGCCCTTGATGGGAACCTTGTTTGCTTCAAAGTCTTGGCTATTGTGAATGATGCTACCATGAACATAGGGGCGCATATATATTTACATGTTCATGTTTTCAGCTTCTTTGGGTAAATACCCTTCATTGGAATAGCTGGATTGTATGGTAGTTCTACTCATAATTATTTTGAGGAATCTCCAAAGTTTTTCCATAGTGGCTGCACCGATTTGCACTCCCACCAGCTGTGTATGAGAGTTCTCTATTCTCCACATCTTCTCCAACACTTATTTCCTGTCTTGCTAATTATAGCCATTCTGACGGGCATGAGGTGATATCTCATTGTAGTTTTCATTTGCATTTCCCTGATAATTAGTCATGTTGAACATCTTTTCATGTGCCTGTTGGCCATGAGTATATCTTCTTTGGAGAAATGTCTTTTGCCCATTGTTTTATTGGGCTTTTCAATTTTTTCTAGTTGATATGTATGAGCTCTTTATAGATTTTGGATATTAACCTCTTATTGGATATATGGCTTGCCAATATATTCTACAGATTGTTAGGTGGTCTTTTTGTTTTGTTGGTGGTTTCCTTTGCTGTGCAGAAGCTTTTTAGTTTGATGTAGTCCCATCTGTTTATTTTTTCTTTTATTGTTTCTCTTACCCGGTCAGACATGGTACTTGAAAATATACTACCAAGTCCGATGTCAAATACGGTACTGCTTTTATTTTCTCCTAGAATTTTCATGATTTCAGGTCTTACATTCAAGTCTATAATCCATTTTAAGTTAATTTTTGTGTACGGTGTGAGACAATGGTCTACTTTCATTCTTTTGCGTGTGGCTGTCCAGTTTTCCCACACCATTTATTGAAGAGGCTTTCCTTTGTCCATTGTATGTTCTTTGCTCCCTTGTCAAAAACTAGCTGTCCATAGATGTGTGGGTTTATTTCTGCCCTCGTGATTCTGCTCCATTGATCTGTGTGTCTGTTTTTGTGCCAGCACAGTGCTGTTTTGATTACTATAGCTCTGTAGTATATTTTGTAATCAGGGAGTGTGATATCTCCAGCTTTGTTCTTTTTTCTCAGGATTCCTTTGGCTCTTTGGGGTCTCTTGTTGTGCCATATAAATTTTAGGACTCTTTGTTCTATTTCCGTGACAAATGTCATTGGAACTTTGGTAGGGATTGCATTGAACCTGTAGATGGCTTTAAGAAGTATGGACATTTTAACTATGTTAATTCTTCCAATCCACGAGCGTGGAATATCATTCCATTTCTTTGCGTCTTCCATTTGTTTCAACAATGTTTTACCATTTTGAGTGCAAAGTTCTTTCACCTCATCGGAGAAGTTTCTTCCCAGGTGGCTTATTCTTTTTGCTGCAATTGTAAATGGGGCTGCATTTGCAATTTCTCTTTCAGCAAATTCCTTGTTATTGGATAGAAACCGAACATATGTCTTCATGTTGATTTGTATCCTGCAACTTTATCATATTCATTCCTTTATTATTTATTTATTTATTTGTTGCAGTAACATTGGTTTATAACATTATGTAAATTTCAAGTGTACATGATTATCCTTCAATTTTGGTGTAGGTTACATCATATTCACCACCCAAAGGCTAATTGCAATGAATCACTATACCCATGTGTGTAATTACCCCATTTACCCTCCTGCCTCCCTCCTAACCTCTGGTAACCACCAATCCAATCTCTGTCTCTATGTCTTTGTTCTCATTTTTATCTTCTATATAGGAATGAGATCATACGGTATTTGACTTTCTCACTGTGACTTATTTCACTTAGCATAATACCCTCACGTTCCATCCATGTTGTCACAAATTGCCAGATTTTATTCTCTTTCATGACTGAGTAGTATTCCATTGTGTATATATACCACATCTTCTTTATCCATTCATCTCTTTTTTTCTTTTGAGGAAGATTAGCCCTGAGCTAACATCTGCCACCAATCCTCCTCTTTTTGCTAGGAAGACTTGCCCTGAACTAACATCCATCCACATCTTCCTCTACTTTGTATGTGGGATGCATACCATAGCATGGCTTGCCAAGCAGTGCCATGTCAACACCTGGGATCCTATCGGGTGAACCCCAGGCCACCAAAACAGAACTTGTGAACTTAAGTGCTGTGCCACTGGGCTGTTCCCCATTCATCTCTTAATGAGCACCTAAATGTTTCCAAGTTTTGGCTACTCTGAATGAAGCTGCCATGAACATAAGGGTGAATATGTCTTTACCTACTCATGTTTTCATGTTCTTTGCAAAAATACCCAGCAGTGGACTAGCTGGATCATACTGAACTACTATACTTAAATTTTGAGGAATCTCTATAGTGTTTTCCATAGTGGCTGCACTCCCACCAGCTGGATATGAGAGTTCCCTTTTCTCCAGATCCTCCCCAATACTTCTTATTTCCTTTTTTGTTAATTATAGCCATTCTGATGGGAGTAGGTTGATACCTCATGATAGTTTTCATTTGCATTTCGCTGATAATTAGTGATGTTGAACATCTTTTCTTGTGCTTGCTGGCCATCTGTATATCTTCATTGGGGAAATGTCTTTTACCCATGCTTGAGTTGGGTTTTTAGTTTATTTGCTGTTGAGATGTATGATTTCTTTATATATTTTGGATATTAACTGCTCATACCGTATATGTGATAAGCATGAGTTTGAAAATATCTTCTCCCAATTTTCAGGTTGACTTTTCATTTTGTTGATGGTTTCCTTTGCTGTACAGAAGCTTTTTCATTTGATGTACTCTCATTTGTTTATTTTTTCTTTTATTTCCCTTGCCCGGTCAGACATGGTATTTGAAAATACACTGCTAAGACCGATGTTGAAGAGGATAGTGCCTATGTTTTCCTCTGGAAGTGTTATGGTTTCAGGTCTTACATTCAAGTCCTTTAATCAGTTTTGAGTTAATTTTTGTGTATGATGTAAGATAATGGCCTTTCATCCTTTTGCAGCTGGCTGTCCAGTTTTCCCCATACCATTGATTGAAGAGGCTTTCCTTTGTCCATTGTCTGTTCTTAGCTCCTTAGTTAAGAATTAGCTGTCCATAGATATGTGGGTTTATTTACCTTGCTCTCAATTCTGCTCCATTGATCTGTGTGTCTGTTTTTGTGCCACTACAGTGCTGTTTTGATTACTATAGCTTTGTAGTATATTTTGAAATCAGGGAGTGTGGTACCTCCAGCTTTGTTATTTTATTCTCAGGATTCCCTGTTTTACCAAACCAATGTGGGTTTGTTCCTGGTGAGTTAAATCAGGCTCTCCATCAGAAGTAGTTATCTCACAAAATAAGGTACATTTGCAGCAAATAGGAGACTATGAGGAATCATCTCCCAAGTCATGGTCTCCCTGAACAAAGGGAAGAAGGGACATTTATTTCAGATAAGGAATGAATAGTTAAAAGGGAGAGATGGGTATTTCCTTGCACAGGCTCAGTTTGAAAACATGCTTCCACACACACTGTAGGTTATGGTAATAAGGCCTAAGCTCCTCCTGGAGAGATTTTAGCGTTAAAAATAAGGCAAAAGTCATAGGCATTGCTCTTGTGATGAGGCTTGGTCTGATTCAGGGAGCTTGGTGATTGCATCTCCTAAACATAAGGAAAAGTAACAACTTGGAGAAACAGTTAAAATATCCATACCCACCCTTGAGTTTCTCAGGGTAACTAGTCGGTGACAAAAATCCCTCCTCTGGTTTTATCCTGCGCCTTGTTCTTGAGGGGCACAGGTCGAAGGTCCATGTTCTGTGACTGCTGAGCATGGGCATTGTCATAGGGACCAGAAGAGGAGCTGAATTTCCAGCTACTCTCAAATAGGTTTGTGGTTCACCACAGGTATGGACCCGAGCTGTTCATAACAACCATCTGTAATTTTATACCCTCAATGTGTTTAGTATATGTTTAGGATCTGGGCATACTTGCCCCCAATTCCACCAGCTCTTTATAGTCTGGTTATTGGGTTGTCTATCCTTCTCTGATGGACCTAGTCTTGCTTCCCAGGAACATGCCACCCCCTTAGAAGCATACATCCCTAATTGGTGTGTGGTTGGTTAGGATCCAGGGAAGAGCCTGGGGTGAATAGGGAGTCATTACTAATCTGTATAGTGTCACCAAAACGAGAGTTTCAAAACAGAGAGGGGTTTCCAGGAAAACTCCGAGTCATCAAGTGTCTGTGATGACCTCTCTTGGTGTTCAGGCGTGGGCGCCTTTTTAACTCCTGTGTGGTGGATCCAAGGGGCGACTCCTTAGTTTGGGGAAGAGTGTGTGGTTAGTAACACCAAGCAAGACTCTACCCAAATAAGATTTAGTTCATCTTGGGACAACCCACTGTTTTAAGGAAGACCCAATCTCCTGGCTCATATGGGTGGAGTTTGACCTCCATGGACAAGGGAAGTCAGAAGTTTCCATATTTATTGAGTACTTCTACCACCTGCTTCAGTTTGGTTATGTGTTTGATTGCCATGGAAACCTCTTTGTCTGGGTTTGTAGCGAATCTGAGTCTTTAGGGAACAGCCTCCCATGGGTGATTTCCAAGGAGCTAAGCTTCAGTTTGCCTTTTGAAACTGCCCTTATCTGAGTGAGGGCTATTAGCAGTAATTTAGCCTATTATCCTGCATCTCTTGGCCCAGTTTTTCTAATGTTTTCTTAAAAGTTTGATTGGCCCACTCAGTTTTTCCAGAAGTTG
Source organism: Equus przewalskii (assembly GCF_037783145.1). NCBI lineage: Eukaryota > Metazoa > Chordata > Mammalia > Perissodactyla > Equidae > Equus > Equus przewalskii. The sequence goes on along the minus strand of NC_091863.1, from coordinate 47,468,855 downwards.
TGGTCTCTTTGCAGCATGTAGCCCTGCATTTAATTTTTAAAACTCTGGCTACTTTGGAGGTTATTTTTGATATAAAAGTTGGCCTGCTGTCACTCTGAATTGATCTAGGTGACACCAAATGGACAATAATTTCTTTTAACACTTTTATTACCACATTCACACTTTTTTACCTACAAGGAGGGGCTTCAATGCATCCAGTAAATTTATCCACAAACACCAAGAGGAATTTGTACCCTCCAGGGGCCATGGACATAACAGTAAAATCAACCTGCCAGTCTTCCTCCACTAAAGTTCCCTGAATTTGCATTGCTTTGGCCAGGGGAGGTACAGGAGGTCTGGTCTATGCATTATTCTTCTGGCAATAAATGCACTGTCCAGTTATTGTTTTCAATAAGTTCTTTCATACCTGGGGTGCTTATGATCTTTGTCAGCCATAGGTATATAAGGTTTCTTTTCCATGATGGCTAGAATCATGAGCACTCTTAAGGAGCCCCCAAGCTGTTTGGGCACCCAAATCTCCCCTCATGGGTTCATCATCCAGCTCATGACTATTGGGGACCACTGGTAACCCTGTGTAGTGGTTTCCCTTACTTCGTCAGGGGAATTTACACTGGTGTAAATTCATAGAAGGGTAGAGTGGGAATTAATTATAATTGGAGAAGCTCTTCTGATATAGCACCCCTTTTTGCAGCTGCATCTGCCAAATCATTCTTTTATATGCTCTGATTCCCTACTTTGATGGCCTTTACAATGGCCACCACTAGTTCTTTGGGGCTGTGCACCAGAGGATCTCTGGCTCACGTCTGATATCTTTTACTGCTGCCATTACAAAGTCCTCTTTCTTTCCAAATGGCTCCATGAGAATGAATTACACAGAAAGCATATTTAGGGCCTGTGTATATTGTTATTGTTTTTTCTATTCCCAATTCCAAAGCTCTGATTGATGCAATTATTTCTGCCTTTTGGGCCCAGGTGACCGGTGTCAGCCCTTTGGCTTCTATGGTTGCATGCAGAGACACTACTGCATAACCTGCTCTTCCTTGTCTGTTACCCATGAAGGTGCTCCCATCTACAAATCATACTTCCTCTGCATTAGGCGATGGTTCACCCTGGAGATCTCTGTGGCTAGAGTAAACCTGATCAATCACTTCTGGGCAAGCATGGGTAATAGGCCCCTTGGAATCAGGGAGCAGGGTAGCTTGGTTTAAGGTATGACAAGGTTTTAAGAAATCCGAGGGAAACCTAACAGCATAGCTTGATATTGTAGTATTCTATTCTTGGATAGCCAGAGATGTCCTTTAGTCTCTAGTGACAAATAAAAATGGCAAGCAATAGGATATATTGGAGTATATGAGGAAGCCATTGTCGACGAAAATAATCCATAACCAATCTGCAAATGAAAATTTGGGTGAGTTTATTCTGAGCTGAAATCTGAGGATTATAACCCGGGAGAGTCTTTCCACAAAGGAACAGAGCACTCCAAAGAAGTGGGGGTACATAGGGCGGTTATATACCCTCAAAGAGGGTGTTTCACATATGATTGAAATGTCCCTCCCACAATAGTCACAAGATTGCCCAGTCGGCATAGCACTTGATGGACACAGCAGGTAGTGGGTCTGCTATCTTGGTGGGCATAGCAGGAGGCAAGTCTATTGTCTCCAGCTGGGTGGTCACAGGTGAGCGCAGCAATCAGCTTCTAGCCTAAGGAAAGATACTTAGTCCTTAAGGAGATGCCAACATTGGGAGGGGGAGGGAAGTTGCACCTTTACCTGAAGGGCCTTTGTTCTTGCCATAGGGAATCTCTAAAGCAGATATACAATGCATGCTCAATGGCCCCAGTCAGGCCCTTTTGGAAAGACAAGGTCAGGCCGAATTAGGTTTATATCAAATGGCTTCCTCATATTCTCCAATATATCCTATTGCTTGCCATTTTTATTTGACACCATTTGGTATAAACCTAATTCGGCCTGACTTTGTTTTTCCAGAAGGGCCTGACTGTGGCCATTGAGCATGCATTGTATATCTGCTTAGACATTTTGAGATAAAGGTGCAACTTCCCTCCCCCTCCCAATGTTGGCATCTGCTTAAAGATTAAGCATCTTTCTTTAGGCTGGGAACTGATTGCAGCACTCATCTGTGACTGCCCAGCTCCAGGCAATGGACCTGCCACCCTGCGGGGTTCACTGAGACAGCAGGCCTATCTGCTGCTTCCATCAGTCGCTGTGCTGACAGAGCAGCCTCGTGGCTATTGTAAAAGGGACATTTCAATCATATACAAAACATACTCTTTGAGGGTATATAACCACGCTGTATACCCCCACTTCTTTGGAGTGCTCTGTTCCTTTGTGGAAAGACTCTCCCGGGTTATAATCCCCAGATTTAAGCTCAGAATAAACTCACCCAAATTTTCATTTACAGATTGTTTATGGATTATTTTCATGGACACTAGTAGGCTAGAGACTTGATGGGGGTTCCACATCAGTCAAAGTTTGCCCCATCATCACTTTTTCTGCATTCTTGATTAATAGGCAGGTGGCAGCTACAATTCTCAAGCATGGGAGTCATCATTTTACCACAGTAATAGGCTACCACCCTTTTAGGGGTTCTCAGCATTTGGGTTAGCACTCCTGTAGCTTCTCCCTATCCGTCACAGATACATAGGTCAAATGTTTTGCTCAGGTCTGGTAAGGCCAGTGTAGGTGCTTCCATTAGCAAGTTTTAAGCTTATTGAAAGTTTGGTGACATAGCTTATCCCATTCAAAGGGGTCTATTTCTGGCCCTGGTAGTTTATCCTAGAGAGGCTTAGCAATTAATCCAAAGTTAGGGATCTAAATGCAGCAAAAGCCAGCCATCCCCAAAATCCTCAGAGCTGCCTATAAGTTTTTGGTGAAGCAAGTTGACATATTACCATTTTCCTCTCTAGGGGAAGGCTGTGTTGTCCCCTTGAAATAATGAACCCCGAGTACTTTACAGTCTCTTTAGATATTTGTGCCTTCCCTTTAGACACTTTATATCCCTTACTGGCTAAGAAGTTTAACATTTAACTCAATTTTGACACTACCTGGGGATAGAATCAGATCCCACAGGTTAAGAGTTCAGTCTCACAGGATTACCCTTTGCCTCCCATTTTAGATGCCAATTGCAAGTTCAGGTTGTCACCTGTGCTTCTGACCAACCAGCCACAGAGCAGATGTTCCCACAGACCCCTCGTTGGGTTTGATTACTTTGATAGAGCAGCTCACAGAGCTCACAAAAACATTTTATTTAGCAGCCAGATAGAAGAGATGCATAGCGTAAAATACATGGGGCAGGAATGTGGAGCTCCCAGACCCTCTCTGGGCATGCCACTCTCCCCAAATCTCCCTGGGTGTTTACCAACCCAGTAGTTCTCTGAAGCCCATCCCTTTGCATTTTAATGGAAACCCCCCCCCCAACATAGGCACAGTTGATTACGTCATTGGCCTTTGGCAATGGAACTCAATCTTCAGCCTCTCTCCTCACCCTGGACTTGTGGAGAGGGGGATTGGGCTGAAAATTCCAACCCAGAATCACACAATAGGTTTCCCTATTTTCCCACACACCAGTCCTCACCCTTAGGGGTTTTCCAAATGTCATCTTATTAGCATAAATGCAGGTGTGGTTGAAAGGGCCTTGTTAGGAATAACAAAAAACACCTCTTTCCCCTTTATTGCTCTGGAGTTATTTCAGGAACTGAGGACTAAAGTAATTATTATAACAAAATATGCCTCTATGGCTCTTATATGGGAAATTACAAAAGTTTTTGGAGTTCTGTGCCAGAAACAAAATGAAGATGTTTATTATTATAAATCCAGTACTGTACAGCATTGACAGCACTACAGTCTTGAACAAATCTACATTCCCCAATTCTAAAAACGTATTGATTATAAGAAAGATTCATCTTTATGGCTTCTGGCTTCGAGGGGTATTGTTTGACCCGGGGCCAGCAATCTACCTGCTTCAGTTTTACCTTTACTGACATGGCACTGGCTGCTCACTCCACCTGTCCTTGTGCCTATAATTCTGAGTTAGCTCAACTTAAAACATTTAGGGGAATCTCTTCCTTCTCAGGTGCTGGTGTATCCTGTAATAGGGACATAAGCTCAACTCCCCCTTTTTGGGTCTTGGATCTCTACTTTATCTTTTTCCCAGCTTATTGAGGCCCCTAACTTAGCTAGCCTGTCCCTCCCTAGAGGGGGAACAGGGCATTCTGGTACATACAGAAAGAAACACTTAAGTATTTTGTATCCTGTTTCATAGGTCAAGGGGCTCCAGAAAACTTTTGGTCTCTCTGATGCGGGGTTGGTGAGCCGAGGAGTCGAAAGAAAGATTTATTGGACTCTCAAGATCTGGCAGTAGTGCTCTTTTATTTAGAGAATAGTGTGGAATAGCATGGGGACAGGATCCATGGGCAGTCAGAGCTGCTGCTGCCAGCATGGGGACAGGACCTATGGGCAGTCGGAGCTGCTGCGTGGGGACAGGGCCCACGGGCAGGAGGAGCTGCTGCTGCCCTGAGTTGAGGGTTGAGGCTAATTTTATAAGGCATGGGTACATGACTTATTTTTACTGGAAAAAGGAAAGATGATGTGAAAAGTCATTAAATGATTTCAGTGCAGATGGGGTCTGGTTATTGTGCGGTCATATAACTTTAGATACGAATCTGTCCATATAGATCGGTATGTAGGTGAGGATGCCCTGGGCTTCTCTCCCTGGGGCAGCCCTAATTCATACCATAAAAAAAATCCACCGGGTCATATAGTTTGGCATGTAGGCCAGGTCACCTTGGGCTTTGCTACCTGGGGCAGACTTAATCCACATCATCTCCTTTGCCTGATACTCCTTTGATGCTACATCTTTTTCTTTTTGAAAGGTTTCTCTTTTTGGTATTCAGCACCAAGAATGTGGCTCCAGTATCGAGCAAAAATTTTAACATGTTCTCCTCCTACTGCCAAGGTCACCCAAGGCTCCTAGAGCCAACTGGGGAGCCCTATGGCCTTGTTGATGTGGGGATGGCGAGCTGAAGAGTCGAAACAAAGATTTCTTGGACTCTCAAGGTCTGGCAGTGGTGCTCTTTGATTTAGAGAATAGTACGGAACAGCATGGGGACAGGACCCATGGGCAGTAAAGAGCTGCTGCCTGGGGACAGGACCCATGGGCAGTGAAGAGCTGCTGCCGCTGCTGCATGGGGGCAGGACCCATGGGCAGGCAGAGCTCCTGCTACTGTGCGGTTGTATAACTTTAGATATGAATATGGTCATATAGATCGGCATGTAGGTGAGGATGCCTTGGGCTTCTCTCCCTGGGGAAGCCCTAATTCATACCATAAAAATCCACCAGGTCATATAGTTCGGCATGTAGGCCAGGTCACCTCTGGCTTCTCTACCTGGGGCAGCCTTAATCCACATCAAGAGGAGTGTTCCCCAGTAACGTCCGTGGTCTCAAATCCAGACCTGGGAACATGGGGATTTAGTCCTGTGGGTGTGGTAGTGATGAGGATTTTTAGGCTGGTTAATTTTAAAATGGTTTATGATGAGGATTTTTAGCCTGGTTAATTTTAAAACTACAGATGAGAAGCGGACTCTGAGGAGTAGAATTTTCTTGTCCCTGTGTTGGGAAACATTTACATTTCTAAGGGAAACCTCTATCTGTAAAGATGCCTCCCTCTCTGTGCCAGGAAGAAGGGGGATGGCCTTATCTCTAGAAACTCCTAATCAATGCCAGAGGCAAGGACTTAAGTAGTTTACTGTCTGACAACCTTATGTAACTGACACCCCCCAAATCCTCCTTTGTCTTTAGCTGAGGATAATATTCAAGTGGTGACTTCTGCCATTTACTCAATCCGGTTTGATTCTTATCTAAAAGTTGTGGGACCGCCAAATGGCCGGACCCTACGGGCACTGATACCATTTTAACTTTTTTGCATATTCTTTGTCTTGTAAAGAGATAACTCACATACATATGCCTCAAATTTAGCTCTAACCCTCAACTTGGGGCAGCAGAAGCTCTGACTGCCCATGGGTCCTGTCCCCATGCTATTCTATTCTCTAAATAAAAGAGCACTACTGCCAGATCTTAAGAATCCAAGAAATCTTTCTTTCGACTCCTGGCTCACCAACCCCACATCATTTCTGGTGGCCCATACGGGGAACTTGCTTCATCGGCTTGTGAGCTCGAGTTCTGGTAAGTGCCCTTTTTCCTTGTGCCTTTCTCTTTTTCGAGGATGGAGGGGGGATTTTTCAAGGTAATGGACCCATTTCTTTCATCTCTCTTGGAGTTACAATGGCCATTTTCGCCTCCTTTTGAGCTTTGCAACCAGGAAACAAAGAAATCTTTAAAGAGTCAAAGGCTCCACCCCTGGGAGCCCCAACTTTGGGTTTTTGGGCCTGATCACCCCAGCAAGCCTAAGTGAGGTGCACTCTCTTGACGGTTGACTGATTGAGTATTTTAGTCACCTACTGAGTCAGTTATGAGGGTATACACCTGTGATTTATTCTGTGAACTGTCGTGCTAGGGTAGTGTGCCCCAGCACGGGAACTGTTGTGTGACTCTTATCTTGATAACCCTCTGGAAGAGGCCATGAGGGCGAGGTCTGATCTTTTCTTTTCCTTTCTTTGTCTGTTTCGTTCATCACCTCCTTTGTTGTCACCAGGTCAAGTTTAAGTTCACGCTGGACCTGAGCAGAACCTTGACTTTCTGTAAAATTGAAAAACTAAGTCTTTTGCCAGGGATTTAACTCTCAACCATGGCGCTGGGAGCCCCGGCCTCCAGCCAGTTCCAGGCCTTTGTCTCCTGCTTCCCTACCTCAACTGTGCTGGCTTGGAGACAAAGTGTCCAGGCTGAGCGAGACTTGACTAAATCTTATAACTATGTCAACACCCGCAATTGGCGTCTGCACCCTTTCTCCAGCTGCTGTCAGTCAGACACACTGGCTTTACTGCCACGGGGAAGGCCCCTAAGCATCCCCAGAGACCCACCCTGCGGATGCATTCTAACTCCATCTGGGAGAAAATTTGAGGGGTTTCTCTGTGCCTTTGTGATGCAGTTGGACAGGTAGATCAACCTGGAATGTAATTTGAGCTACAACCCCGTTTCTGAGAAATCAAGAGCTCTGTTTAATTGGCTTAAAGTAAGTGCTTACATAAATTCTAAATGTAGTAGAAATTAATCCAATGTCTTTCAAATTAACGTGATGTGAATTAACCTTTGGTAAATGAAAGCTTGTTTAAGTTTGTTGGCTTGATTGAAAATAGTCTTGTCAGAGTTGTCTGTATTTGCATATGAATGCAGGCATGCAGCCTGGGTTTACTAGTCAAATAAGTTCATGTTGTCTGTTAAATTTGTCAGCAAAATAATAGGTTTAAATGATGACCAGTTTTGTCTAATGTCTCATGAGGTTTTCGTAGGTAATCTGAACATAAGTGTTGGAAACAAATGGTTTAAATAGATAAAAGTGGGTACAATAACTGTTTTATGGTCTGTATACTTGAAAAAAAATCACCTTCGAAATTCTTTTTGGTAACAATCTTGAGTTTTGCCAAGTTAAGTTCAATGATAAAAATCTGAGAATCTGGGTCATTTTTTGGATTGAATAGAACACTGAAACATTATTGCTAAACGTACCTAAGTTATTTACTTTTGGCTTCTTATTGTAAAGAGGCTAAAAGCATTTGGGTCTATTAAAAAGTATGCCTTGTGTTTTATTGTGAAGTGGCATGTTTCTAGAAATTATGAAGTGTTTAGAATGCCAGTATAAAAGACAATTCGTAATTGCTTACCTTTTAGTGTTTACTATGGTCTGTTAAGGGTTAAAAGTTATTAACCTATATAATTAAAGCTACTGGAAATTAATAAGGAAAACAGCTCTGTATTCAAGGAAAGTTAAAATGTATGTTTTCAGTAAAGAGGGTATAAAGAATGGAAGTATTTTTGTTTGATGGGTTAAGAAAGATAAATTTGTCCTAATGCACTAGAAAGGAAAAAAGAAAGACTTTGGGACATATTCTGAAGGCAAAAAGAAAGTTGTAGAAGGTTTGTGAAGGAGAAATTCTGAAAGGAGTTTTATGCCTGGTCAAGTTGGCTAAGATTAAAGTAAATCCAATTAAGTGAATGAGTTTTAATATGAAAAAGTAAACTGGTACAGAAATTAAAATTTGGTTTTCTCAAAGGATAATTTTCTTGAACTTTTGGTCTGCTTTTGATAAAGAGGTTATAAAAGGTGTTCCTTTGAGTAAGACAAATCTGTTTTTGTTAAAATAATGACTGAGGTCACTCTTAAGATTTTTGATTGTTTCTGTTGTCACTTTAAATGGATACCTGAGCATTGTCTGACAGTGAGCATTGTTTGAACAAGTGTTTTAAAGTCTTTTGGTTTTTTTGACAAGCTTCTCATCAAAAATATTCAAATACTGAATAAAGGCTTTCCTTTGACCTGGATGAAGGAAGAGAATTTCTCTGGGGATATTCAGAGAGCCCCTGGGACTTCACAGAGATATTTGCTCTATCTTCCTATAAGGTGGAAGATTCTAAACTAATTGGGCTTATTTGGTATGTCAAACTACATGGGAAGTACTGTCAAATAAACAATGATAAATTTTCTTAGGTGGTATTCCATTGTGTATATACACCACATCTTCTTTATCCATTCATTCCTTCATGGGCACCCAGTTTGCTTCCAAGTTTTGGCTATGCTCAATGATGCTATCATGAACATAGGGGTGCATATATATTTACATATTAATGTTTTCATGTTCTTTGCATAAATACCTAGCAGTGCAATTGCTGGATCGTACTGTAGTACTATGCTTAATTTTTTTAGGAATCTCCATACTGTTTCCCATAATGGCTTCTCCAGTTTGCAATCCCAGCAGCTGTGTATGAGAGTTCCCTTTTCTCCACATCCTCTCCAACACTTATTTCATTTCTTGTTAATTATAGCCATTCTGATGGGTGTGAGGTGATATCTCATTATTGTTTTCATTTGCATTTCCCTGACAATTGGCAATGTTGGACATCTTTTGATGTGCCCATTGGCCTTCTGTGGAGAACTGTCTTTTGCCCATTTTTATTTTTGTTTTTGAGGAAGATTAGCCCTGAGCTAACATCTACTGCCAATCCTCCTCTTTTTGCTGAGAGATACTGGCCCTGAGCAAACATCTGTTCCCATCTTCCTCTACTTTATATGTGAGACGCCTGCCACAGTGTGGCTTGACGAGTGGTGCATATGTCTGCACCCAGGATCCTAGCTGGCAAACCCCAGGCGACTGAGGTGAAATGTGCCAACTTAACCACTGTGGCACTGGGCCTGCCCCTCTTTTGCCAATTTTTTTACATCGGGTCTTTAATTTTTTGCTTATCATATTTGAGTTCTTTATATATTTTGGATAGTAACTGCTTATCAGATATATTATTTGCAAATATATTCTCCCCATTGTTATGTTGTCTTTTCATTTTATTGATGGTTCCCTTTGCTGTGCAGAAGCTTTTTAGTTTGATATAGTCCCATTTATTGATTTTTTTCTATTGCTTCCCTTGCCCAGTCAGGCATGGTACTTGAAAATATACTGCTAAGACCCATGTCGAAGAGCATAGTGTCAATGTTTTCCTCTTGTAGGTTAATGGTCTAGGGCTGATTGGTATTAGATTCAAGTCTTTAATACATGTTGAGTTAATTTTTGGGTGTGGTGTAAGATACTGGTCTACTTTCATTCTCTTGTATGTGGCTGTCCAGTTTTCCCAACACCATTTGTTGAAGAGACTTTCCCTTGTCTGTTGTATGTTCTTTGCTCCCTTGTCAAAAACTAGCTGTCCATAGATGTGTGGGTTTATTTCTGGGTTCTCAATTCTATTTCTTTGGTCTGTGTGTCTGCTTTTGTGCCAGTACCATGCTGTATGGTTTACTATAACTTTGTAGTATACTTTGAATTCAGGGAGTGTGATACCTCCAGCTTTGTTCTTTTCTCTCAGGATCCCTTTGGCTCCTTGGGGTCTTTTGTTGTGCCATGTAAATTTTAGTATTCTTTGTTCTATTTCTGTGAGTAGTGTCATTGGAACTTTGATGGGGATTGCATTGAATCTGTAGATTGCTTTAGGATATACGGATGTTTTAACTATGTTAATTCTTCCAATTCTAGAGCATAGAATAGCTTTCCATTTTTTTATGTCTTCTTCTATTTCTTTGAACAATATTTTATCATTTTCAGTGCCAAGGTCTTTCACTTCTTTGGTTAAGTTTCTTTCCCAGGTATTTGATTCTTTTCATTGCAATTGTATATGTGATTCAATTCTTAATATCTCTTTCTGCTACTTCCTTGTTAGTGTATAGAGACACTGCAGGTTTCTGTATGTTGGTTTCCTCCCTTGCAACTTTACTGTATTCATTTCCTTTTTGTTTATTTATTCATTTATATATATTTACTAGGGTAACGGTTTACGACATTATATAAACTTCAGGTCTACATTGTTACTTTTTTATTTCTGTGTGGATAACATCATTTTCACCACCCAAAGACTAACTACAATCCATCACCATACACATGTCCCTAATCAAACTTTTCACTCTGTTCCCTCCCTCCATCCCCTCTGGTAACCACCAATCCAATCTGTCTCTTTGTATTTATTTGTCGTGTTTTTCATCTTCTATTTGTGAATGAGATCATATGTTATTTGACTTTCTCACTACAACTTACTTCACTTAGCATAATACCATCATGATCCAGTCATCTTGTCACAAATGGCCAGAGTTTATCCTTTTTTATGGCCAAGTAGTATTCCATTGTGAGCATATACTACATATTCTTTATTGTTTCATCCCTTATAAACATTTCTCTAAAGCTAGGACAGAGTAGCTATAATATACTATCAATTAAAAAACAATGTGGGGAAAAATGCTTGCTTCCAGTTGTTTAGGATCTTCAGAAGTGACCTTTCCAACTTTACAGTTCATGGCATGAGGCAGGTTTTCACTCACAAATAAGGAACAAATACTCAGGCTGAACTCAGCTTGCCAGTAACTGTCATGGAATGACTTCCTGTCTGAAATTTAAAAGTTTTCCCTACAGCCATGAGAGAATATCTATAACATCCATTCAGTGAGAGAACTCGAGAAAAATGTTTGCTAATTGCCATTAGCATTATCTTGAAAAGTGACTTTTCAAATTTTGCAGTTCACAGCCTGACAGAGTCTCTCTCACCTAGAAGAAATCAAGGCATTGCTGAATGCAGCTTACCAGTAGCTCTTAAGTACATGATCCTTTCAGCCTTTTAAGACTTTACAGCACTGACAAAATAGCTATGAAATCCATTCAGTAAAGGAAGAGCATAGAGAAAAAGTCTTGCTTCTAGCTATTTGAGGTCCTCTTGAAGTTACTTTTAATTCTTTGCAGTTCCTGGCATACTGACAGGGTCTCTCTCACATAGAAAGAAAGAGGATCTCACTGAACACGGCTTGCCTATAGCTGTTAAGGAAGCTATTCCTTTCAGATTTTTAAAACTTTACAGCTAGGACAGAATATCTACAACATCCTTCCAATGAAAGGACACTGGAGAAAAACTATTGTTTCTAGTTCTTTAGGATCATCTTGGTGAGTGACTTCTCAAATATTACAATTCATGGTATCATAGAGGCTTTTATTTACATATAAGGAAGGAACACTCAGACAGAACTCAGTGTGCCAGTGGCCATTAAGGAACATCATCTGTTCAGACTTTTAAAACTTTTCCCTATAGCCGGGACAGAATATCTATGATATCTGTTCAAGGAAAGAAGAGTGTGGAGAACATGTGATGTTGGTAGATTTTTAGGATCATCCTGAAAAGTGACTTCAATTTTTGCAGGTCATGGCAAACTGACAGTCTCTGACTCACAGAGAAAGAAAGAAGGCTTTGCTGAACACAGCTTGCCAACAGCAGGTGAGGAACATCTTCCTTTTGAGTTTTAAAACCTTTTCCCTACAGCCAGGACAGACTATCTGTAACATCCATTCAATGAGAAAACACTGCAGTCAAAAACTCTTGCTTGTAGCTCTTTAGGACCATCTTGAAAAGTGAGTTTCCAAACTTTGCAGTTCACTTCGCCCAGACAGGGTCTCTTTCACATAGAAAGGTGGCCTCACTGAATGCAGCATCGCATTAGGTGGAAAGGAACATCTTCCATGCAGCGACATTGGACTTTACAGCAGTGACAAGATATCTATGACATCCAGTCCTTGAAAGAAGAGGGTGGACTAAAACTCTCACTTTTAGCAGCTTAAGATCATCTAGAAAAGTGACTTTTCTAACTTTGCAGTTCACGGCATACTGAAAGGGTCTCTCCCACATAGAAAGAGAGAAGGCATTACTGAACACAGTTTGCCATTCCTCTAATGGAAAGATTTCCTTTCATATTTTTAAATCTTTCCTGTCTAGCTAGGACAGGATGTCTGTACCATCCGTGACAGGAGAGACCTCTGTGTAGAATAACTCCTGCTTGCAGATGGTAAAGATAATCTTGAAATTGCCTTTTCAAAAGGGCAGTTCACAGCTTACTGACACAGACTCTGTCTCATAGAAAGAAAGGTCTCGTTGAACCCAGCTTAACCTTTGGAAATAAGGAAGATCTTCTTTGAAGCATTTTCAGACTTAAAACAGGGTCAAAATATCTATGACATCCAATGCATGAGAGAAGAGTGTGACCTAAAACGCTTGCTTACAGCTCCCAAGGATCTCTTGAATTGGACTTTTCTAGCTTGGCAGTTCAGGGCATACTGACAGAGTCTCTCTGTCATAAAAAGAAATAAGTCCCTGATGAATGCAATTTGACAGTAGGTGGTAAGGAACATCCTCCTTGCTTCAGTTTTTACATTTTATAGCAGAGACAGAACATCTGTGATATCCAGTCCATGAAAGAAGAGGGTAAAGTTCTTGCTTTGAGCTCCTTAGGATCATCTAGAAAGATGACTTTTCAAACTTTGCAGTTCACGTCATACTGACAGGGACCCTCCCGCATAGGAAGAGATGAGGCATTACTGAAAGCAGTTTGCCATAGATGTTAAGGAAAGACTTCCTTTCAAATGTTAAAATCTTTTCTCTTCAGCTAGGACAGAATATCTATACCATCCCTGGCAAGAGAGATCTCTCTGTGGAAAATCTCTTTCTTGCAGCTGGTAAAGATCATCTTGAAAACCAACTTTTCAAACTTTGCAGGTCACAGTTTACTGACAGGGTCTCTTTAGCATAGAAAGCAATATGCCCCTGCTGAATGCAGTTTGACATGAGGTGGTAAGTGATGTGGGGATGGTGAGTCGAAGAGTCGAAAGAAAGATTTCTTGGACTCTCAAGGTCTGGCAGTAGTGCTCTTTTATTTAGAGAATAATATGGAATAGCATGGGGACAGGACCCATGGGTAGTAAAGAGCTGCTGCATGGGTACAGGACGACCCATGGGCAGTGAAGAGCTGCAGGCATGGGGACAGGACCCATGTGCATTGAAGAGCTGCTGCCGCTGCTGCATGGGGACAGGACGCGTGGGCAGTCAGAGCTCCTGCTGCTGCCCCGAGTTGAGGGTTAGGGCTAAACTTATAAGACATGGGTATGTGACTTATTTTTACTGGAAAAAGAAAAGATGATGTAAAAAGTCATTAAATGATTTCAGTGCAGATGGGGTCTGGTTATTGTGCGGTCATATAACTTTGGATACGAATCTGGTCATATAGATCAGTATGTAGGTGAGGATGCCCTGGGCTTTTCTCCCTGGGGCAACCCTAATTCATACCATAAAAATCCACCGGGTCATATAGTTTGGCATGTAGGCCAGGTCACCTCGGGCTTCTCTACCTGGGGCAGCCTTAATCCACATCAGTAAGGAACTTCTTCCTTGAATCGTTTCTAGAGTTTACGACAGAGACAAGCGTGTATGAAATCTAGTCCATGAAAGAAACAAGACTAAAACACCTGCTTCAAGCAGCTTAGGATCACCTAACTTTGCAGTTCACACACCAAGAGGGTATCTCATGCAGAGAAAGAGAGGAGGTGTTACTGAACACAGTTTGCCATAGCTGTTAAAACCAGTATTCTCAGATTTTTAACTCTGTGCTCAGCAGCTAGGACAGAATATATACAAAATCCATGGCAGGAGAGACCTGTGGGTTGAAAGTGCCTTGCTTGCAGCTGGTGTATATCATCTTAAAATTGACTTTTCAAACTTTGCAGTTCAGGGCTAATGACAGGGCATCTGTGGCAAAGAATGAGAAGGAGGCCTTACTTAACCCAGTTTGCCATAGCTCTTGAGGCCAGTGTTCTTTTCTGATTTTTAAATCTTTACTCCCCAGCTAAGACAGAATATCTACATCATCCATTGCAGAAGAGACCTCTGGTTTGCAGCTACTAAGGATATTTTGAAAAGTGACTTTACAAACTTTGAAGGTCAGGCGTACTGAGAGTATATTTCCAACTTAGAGTGAGAGGAGGCCTTACTGAATGCAGTTTGCTATAGTTCTTAAGGAAAGCCTTCCTTTCAAATTTTCCAATCTTTTCTCTACAGCTAGGACAGACTATCTGCACCATCCGAGGCAGGAGAAAGGTCTGGGTTCAAAATCTCTTGTTTGCAGCTAGTGTATATCATTTTGAAATTGACTTTTCAAACTTCTTTTCAGTTCAGGGCATACTGATAGGTTCTCTTCCACAGAGACAGGAAGGAGCCATTATTGAAAGTTGTTTGCCACAGCTCTTAAGGCCAGTCTTCCTTTTTCAATCTATTCTCTACACCTAGCACAGAATATCTCTACAATCATGGCAGCAGACTCCTCTGTGTAGAAAATCTCTTGCCTTCATCTGGTAAAGATCATGCTGAAAAGTGACTTTTCAAACTTTGTGCTTCACATAATGAGAGGGTGTCTCACGCAAAGAGAGGAGATATTGTCTAACTCAGTTTGCCATAGCTGTTAAGGCCAGTCTTCTTTTCAGATTTGTAAATCTTTGCTCTCCAGCTGGGACAGAATATATCATCCATTGTAGGAGAGCCCTCTCTGTAGAATATCTCATGTTTGCAGTGTTGACGAAAATAATCCATAACCAATCTATAATGAAAATTTGGGTGAGTTTATTCTGAGCTTAAATCTGAGGATTATAACCTGGGGCCTTTCTTCTCAAAGGAAGAAAGGGCACCAAAGAAGTGGGGTGCACAGGCTGGTTATATACCTCCAGAGAGGATGTTTCACATAGGATTGAAATGTCCCTTTTACAATAGTCGCGAGACTGCTCTGTCAGCACAGCGATTAATGGACACAGCAGGTAGGTCGGCCGTCTCAGTGAACACAGCAGGGTGGCAGTCTGTTGTCTTCAGCTGAGTGGTCACAGGTGAGCTGGGTGGTCAAAGGTGAGTGCAGCAATCAGTTCCTAGCCTAAGGAAAGATGCTTATCCCTAAGGAAATGCCAATGTGGGGGGAAGTTGCACCTTTATCTCAAGGGCCTTTGTTCTGGCCATAGGAAATGTCTAAGCAGATATGCAATGCGTGCTCAATAGCCACAGTCAGGCCCTTTTGGAAAAAACAAAGTCAGGCCGAATTAGGTTTATACCAAATGGCTTCCTCGTATACTCCAATATATCCTATTGCTTGCCATTTTTATTTGTCATTTTCCCCTTTTGATCTCTAATCTTTCGATAGAAAGCATTGATGATCAAAATATTGTCCCTCAGTGCCAGGGTGGTTGCTGCCTGCCCTGGGTCCATCATGTTCCTCGGTGCTAGGCTTTTATTTCATTTATTTGCCTAGTCGTCCACGTTGGGGGAAATAGTGGACAAGCATAGAGTTATATATATATTAACAGAGGAAGCTTTTCATATGTCATGTAATTTCCAATTAATTTTAGATTGTTGCGCAAACATTGTATATGTGCTTTTTATGACACTTCACATTTACATTGTATATGATTATAGAACAAGTACAGTAATGATAATAACTCAGAATTTTTAAAAGGATTAGTCTGAAATGAATTCTTAGTCATAGTCCATATCAGAAAAGGAAATTTGTCCAGGGTTATAAGACAGATCAACCATCTCAAGCCGTCGAGCAATCATTACTCTAGTTTGTATGCTACTCTTACAACACTGAGTAAAGAAGACATCAATTAGTCTGAATATTATGGCTAGTACAAGAATTCCAAGAAGTAGCAGAAATAGGAATTCCAATCTGGGTCGGAAAAGGGAACTGATACCGGAAGGGAGCCAACCGAACAACTCAAAACTGGGTGTCGGATCACATAAGGCATCCACCTGCTTCTTCATGTGCTTTAGCAGAGATGACACATTGGAAGACTCATCACGTATAAAAGCACAGCATCCAGTCTGAATGATTGTATATGTACCACCTTGGGATGCAGTAAGAATATCTAAAGCTATTCTGTTTTGAAGGACAGCCCTTCTCATTAAAGACATTCCAGTATTTAATAAGGCTATTCCTGCTTGACTATCATTAAGGGCTTCTTGAGTAAATTTAGTCAGAGATTCCATATGAAATAATGCCATCTTTTAGCTCCAAAGAAGGAGCAAATATACCTGCAAATATAGCCATACCAGTGGAACACTGAACAGGCCCATCTGGCCTTAAAGAGAGGTAGATCGGCAACAGGTTTTAACTCAGCCTGACTCCTTCCCTGCTTCTAAAGGAAACTCAGGGTGAAGTGTTTTAGCCATCCAGGCAGTAGCCAAGGTCAAAGCTTTGTTCCACATAACCATTGAGTTCCATTAGGAGTCACTCGATAAATTCCTGGCCTTCAAGACCAGTCTATTCCAAATTAATCACTTTAAGTATGATAGCATTTCAAACAAATTATAAAATAGGTATACAGTTTAAGCATAACAAATGTTTAAATGAGGAGATATAAGGTTGGGAATATAGGCCTCGTCCGGAGTCTGGGACAGCTGTCTACAACAGATGTTGTCGTCTTCTCCTCCTGGTTTGGTCCTTTTCAACAGGGCTGCAAAGAGTCTCATTTGATGTCTCTTTCAATAAATAAATTCTTCAGGTTACAGTCCATGATCCTTAAGTTCTGGGACTTCTCTGTGAAAGAATCAGCTACAAATCTTTCATTTCTTTTAAGCACCATAATAAGACCATGAAAACAATGTAATACATCCCTTAAGCAAAGCTGGTTCATATATTTCTTCATCCAATTGCATAGGCTGTTTTATTATTATTTCAAAATGAGACAGCCGATGTTTACAAAAAGTATAGATCTAAGATTAAGGAGCACTAGCACAAGAGCTTTTGGCCGTGAGAGAGTAAATGCTTCTGAAAGCTTGCCAATTAAGTTCTAGTTGTGCCATTAGTTTTACCAGTCCCGAGGATCAAGGATGGTAAGCGTGGTGGAAATGCTGCAATATTGGCCAAACATTACAAACAGACTTGAGATCCCCAGTCACTATGTAACTCAGTAGGAATTCCCAAAACAGGAATTATTCTCTCTCTCAGTAATTTACCTACTGTTAAAGCCGTTGCTCTTTTGCAAGGAAAGGCCTCAAAACAATGTGAGAACATGCAGATCACTACAAAACATATTTATCCTTGAGATGGTGGCATTTGGACAATGTCCAATTGTCATACCTCAAAGGGTCCCTTAGGAAGGGAAAGTGGCCTTGTGACCCATGGAGTGGGTTTCTTATTGGGCTCGAACCACATCTGAGAGGGGGTGTCAAAAATTCCCCCTTTTGACTGCCATACTTGTTTCTCTTGTTCTGTGGCAATTTCTTGAGCCTGTAGAAGGAAATCTTTTACTGGGTTAGCAGAGTTAACAGAAAGTAGCAGGCATTCTTGAGGCTAGACAGTGTAACATCCTCACTTATCATTTAAGTAAGACTCATTTGTAAACCAAATTAAACAATAGAATGCAGTCGTGGTCTTCTCTCGCTTGTGATGTTGGAAACAAGGTAACAAGGTTAATGGTTGGAGCAAATTATAAATTAGTTCCTGCGTCCAGCGGGCAGACAGTCAAGAAGACTTCTAGATGTCAGAGTCAAAGCATCTTTTTGCAGCTTGAAAGGTCTCTGATGATGTCATCGGTCATTCAGGTATCTTTTTGAGTGGCTTACAGCTTACCCAGCAACAGATAGGAATCTCTCTTAAGTTACTATCAAGTCGTTCGGCTTCAGTTTGCAAGGTTTCAGGAAAAAGAGCATGTTCAATTCTCAATGATTCCAGATGAAAATGAGGTAAAAATTGAAAACATTAGTTTGGAGGTTGGTAACCAGATATTTCAGTAGAAGAATTCAGGATCCAGTCCAGCTCACAGGTAGAAAAAGCCTCAAAGACAATTAACAGAACTAGGATCTGATATTTACAAATGTGCATTATAGTTTTTTCCTGAAACGTAATTCTTCTCTCTAAAATCACCCTCATTTTTACCAAAGATAGTCAAGTTAAGACTAATTGGTTTGCCAAAATAAGTTTAGTTTCAAGAAACTTGGCCCATTATTTACATAAGTGCAGCAAGAACAGCAATTGATCATATAGGCTCTTAAATCTCCTTTTGCTGGAAATTTTTTTATGAGGAATCTCAGATTGAACTTTAAAGACTTCTCAAGGCCAGAAAAGCCAAGCCAAGGATTTGTGCCATCAGGCCTTGCCTGCAATACCTTAGATTTGGGTGAATTTCTCTCCTTTCTTGAGATTCCCCAAAATATTTCGAGGTTCACTGCTCCTGCCACATAAACAAGCTTCTTTATTTACCAGGTAACATTGCTGGAATCACTCTGTAAAGCAAGGTACCAGGCCCATATTTCCAAGTGGATTTATTCCCAGAAAGTCAACCTTATTCCTCAAAGGCAGTATTGTCATATCTGAGTCCGTATGTTTCTGTCAAACATGACATTCCAGTCAAAGCTTTGGTAAGATAACAAATGTCCTGTTATAAGGAGAACAGATTCTTATTGAACTTATGCAAATAACTATATAGCCATGAAATAACCATACTCACTCACAAAGAGTTTCCAAATTCTGGAGGGATCAGGTAGGGAGAAAAAGATAAATATTTCAGTTTTGCTCACAAAGGTATAACTTCACCAAATTGCTAAGTCATAGTTAGTTAGCACAAGAGAAAAGAGGAAATAGAGTTTCTTGAATCTGAGAAAACAAAGCAAAACATCAAAAACAATATTTCAAACAAAAGTTGTAAAAAAACAAATTATAATCATCCTCAATTCATTCAGTCCTGTATAACCGGTTCTTGGTCTTAATCTTCTGTTAGCAGTTTTATGAGGTCATCAGTTTTTCCATTAGATTTCTGTAATTTCTTACCCAGTTCAGTTCTATGATCTGAAAGTTTTTCAGAAACCTGTATTCCAGAGTAAGTGTCAGAGTCCTTTCCATGAATCCCTCTGAAGATGAGACATATTTGCAAAAGCAAAAAGCATCAGAGTAAAACAACTGACTGTAAACAACAGAAGACTTAAAAATGGCAATTGACAAAGAAACTTATTATTCCTGTGATATACAACACCTTAAACTAATAATTAGAATTATGACTGATAACCAGGACAGATCAGAATTTTAGGAATGTTATATAATTTTCAAAACACTTATATCAATAACATTTACCCACATAATACCAACTAAGAAAGATTATCATCACTTATCTGACAATGCTTCCAATGTAATTTAACAGACCAAATAAGCCTAATTAGTTTAGAATCTTCCACCTTATAGAAAGAGAGATCAAATTTTCTCTGTGAAGTCTCAGGGGCCCTCTGAAAATCCTCAGAGAAATTCTCTTCCTTCATTCAGGTCAAAGGAAAACCTTTATTTAGGACTTGAATAATTTTTTTTGAGAGAAAAGCTTGTCAAAAATATCAAAAGGTTTTTAAAACACTTATTTAAACAATGCTCACTGTGAAACAATGCTTAGGTATCAACAGCAAAAAAAGCCATAATAGAGAGACCTCTGTCTTTTGCACCTAGGAAACACAAACATAGATACAACAAAACATAGATCTTTTGTAAACTTACTCAGAAGGAAAAACCTTTTATAATCTCTTTATCAAGAGCAGACTAAGAGTTTAAGAAAATTATCCTTTTAAGAGAGAGCCAAATTCTAATTTTTGTACCAGTTTACCTTTTTTTCATTTTAAAACCCATTAACTTAATTAGATTCATTTCAATCATAACCAACTTGACCAGGTACAAAACTCTTTTCAGAATTTCTTTCACAAACCTTCTATAACTTTCTTTTTGCCTTCAGAATTTGTCCCATGCTTTCTTTCCTTTTTCCCTTTCTAGTACATTAGGACAAATTTATTTTTCTTAACCGAACAAACAAAAATATTTCCATTCTTTATACCTTCTTTACTGAAAACACACATTTTAACTTTCCTTGAATACAGAGCTATTTTCCTTATTAATTCCCAGTAGTTTTAATTATATATGTTAATTAGAACTTTTAACCATTAACAGACAAAAGGTAAGCAATTATGAATTGTCTTTTATATCAGCATTCTAAACAGTTCATAATTTCTAGGAACACATCACTTTACAGTAAAAGACCCAAAGACTTTTAGCATCTCTGCAATAAAAACCAAAAGCAGATAAACTTAGACGTTTAGCAACGTTTGTTCTATCCAATCCAAAAATTACCCAGATACTCAGATTTTTATCACTTAACTTAGCAGAACTCAAGATTGTTACCAAAAAGAATTTGGAAGCTGTTTTTTCCTCACCCCCTTTTTTTTCTTCAGTCTTAGGAATTAGTGATGGGCTAGGTAGTAGTTCCTGGAGAGGCAAGATGATAATCCTTTTCGAGATAAAGGAACTGGGTGGAATCTGAACTGCCTCTAGAGCTGTATTTCCAGTCTTGCAAGGATTTTCTAAGGACAGTTGCTATTGATTTCCCAGAACCTGGGTTGTAACTCAAATTACATTCCAGGTTGGTCTACCTGTCCAACTGCATCACAAAGACACAGAGAAACTCCTCAAGTTTTGGATTTTACAGAAGGTCCAGGTTCTGGTCAGGTCCAGCCTGAACTTAACCTTGACTTGTTGACAACAGAAGAGATGATGAGCAAAACACACTATATAGAAAGACACTATATAGAAAACACACTATATAGAAAAGAAGAGAAGAGATCAGACCTCGCCCTCATGGCCTCTTCCAGAGGGTTATTAAGATAAGAGTCACACAACAGTTCCTATGCTGGGCACACAACCCCAGCAGGACAGTTCACAGAATAAGTCACAGGTCTCCTACCCTTATAACTGACTCAGTAGGTTACTAAAATACTCAATGAGTCAACTGTCAAGAGAGGGCACCCCACTTAGGGTTGCTGGGGTGATCAGGCCCAGAAACCCAAAGTTGGGGCTCCCAGGGGTGGAGCCTTTGACTCTTTAAAGATTTCTTTGTTTCCCGGTTGCAAAGCTCAAAAGGAGATGAAAATGGCCATTGTAACTCTAAGAGAGATGAAGACATTTGGGTTAGTTCTATTCAGAAAAATCTTTTGTAAGTGCTTACTTTAAGTCAACGGAATAGAGCTCTTTAGAAAAGAAGAAGGAGATGAGCTCTGAGATTCCAAAGGCAGCTGCAGAGGAGATGGAAGGGATAAGCGAGCTGGGACGGTTTCTGACTTCTTATCCTTTTTTTTTTTCAGATACAGTCTCTGCCAATGTACAGTTAGTCTCCTGTAAAGAATTCCCTTTATCATTATTACATTTTGAAGACTCTAAATGACAATCATAATAAGCTTCCCATTCTTTTGCTTTAGTTTTAGAACCAGCTCTTTCTAGTTGTGTGCGCAAATACAGTAGCTTTCAGATATCAAACGTTCCCCACTTTGGCCACTTAAGTCATTCTTAGTTAGTCCTTCCTATTTTCTTAGATACTTGCAAGCATTGTTTCCATACAGGAAACCAGCTGGAGTTCCATTGGTAGGTCGTCCATCTGGGAGCTGGCCGGCTTTAAAAGCACGGTTTTCCCATTTTCTTTTTGCTTGTCTGCGTTTTTTTTTTTAAATAAAGTCTGAACAACTTCTAAGGACAGTGTAGTGGGTCAGAAGTGTTCTGCTTGTGAGTGTTACTCCCTATAGAAAGATCGTAAACACTCTCTTACATGCCTCGGTTTTTCCTCTGGCAGTCTAAAACCACTGTAGGGCTTGGAAGCGTGGGTGACCAGCCCTTATGTGCGTATCCCTGGACGAGCCTGTAATTAATTACCGTGAATGAGAGTGGAGTTCCCTATGGGACCGCTGCACATTGTGAGGATTGATCTTCTGACACTCCCACTGAGGTCCTTAGTCACCTAAGGGCACCTTTTGGTAAAGGCCGGGAGGAGCAAGTGTCCCTTTTCTTCGGAGCTGAACACATTCAGTCTCTCATTTCTCTATCAAGCAGTTTGTTCAGACCTTATAAACACAATTCTTTCCAATTCAAAGCCAAATTAAAAGGACAACCAACCCAGCTCACTCCAAGCTCCTCTAAGCTCCCACAGCTTAGGAATTCTCTCTAGGTTTTTCTCCACCTAGGAAATGTACCGGTACCCCTCAAAACCTCTAGTCTTAAGAACTTACCCAGCTCATATAAACTCTTGGACCGTCAACTTAAAGTAAGGAGGTCCGGGTTTCAGGAGAACTCACCAGGGCCACCTGAAGAATGCAGTGATTAGGGGGCTCAATGGGCCCTTATTGGTACCGAATGACAGTTCAGTGTAGATTCCAGGTGGCCTCCAGTGGGTTTCTCTGACATCCTGCCGCTACTACACCAAGAACTGTTGATGAAAAGAATCCATAACTAATCTATAAATGAAAATTTGGGTGAGTTTATTCTGAGCTTAAATCTGAGGATTATAACCCGGGGCCTTTCTTCCCGAAGGAAGAAAGGGCACCAAAGAAGTGGGGTGCACAGACTGGTTATATACCCCCAGAGAGGATGTTTCACATAGGATTGAAATGTCCTTTTTACAATAGTCGCGAGACTGCTCTGTCGGCACAGCTATTGATGGACACAGCAGGTAGGTCGGCTGTCTCAGTGAACACAGCAGGGTGGCAGTCTGTTGTCTCCAGCTGAGTGGTCGCAGGTGAGCTGGGTGGTCAAAGGTGAGTGCAGCAATCACTTCCTAGCCTCAGGAAAGATGCTTATCCCTAAGGAAATGCTAATGTGGGGGGAAGTTGCACCTTTATCTCAAGGGCCTTTGTTCTGGCCATAGGAAATGTCTAAGTAGATATGTAATGCGTGCTCAATAGCCAGAGTCAGGCCCTTTTGGAAAAAACAAAGTCAGGCTGAATTAGGTTTATACCAAATGGCTTGCTCATATACTCCAATATATCCTATTGCTTGCCATTTTTATTTGTCAAAGTCAAACACCTGAGGGTTTTAGTGACACACAAATTTAAAGATATGGGGATTGTGATACATGAAGCTACAGAGGCCACGGGGGTGTTTTATGCGTGAAAACAATGATACCAGGGGGAGTACTCGTCACCAAGACAGAGATGACAGGGAAAGTGTGAAACACGAGGTAACAGATGCCAGTAGGAGTGTTATACAGGAAGCCAGAGATGGCATTGGGACTGTTACACACGAAGTTATAGATGGCGGGGGGAGTGTGAGGCACATACTCAGAGATACAAATGGGAAGTTGACGCACGATGTCTTAGACTCCATGGGGTGAGTTACACATGAAGTCATACATGCCAGGGAGAGTGTGATACAGGAAGTCAGGGATGCTAGGGGGAATGTGACACACAAATACCAAGACACCATGTAGAATGTTGCACATGAAGGCAGATACACCAGGTTGAGTGTGACACACAAAGTCAGAGATGCAATGTGGAGTGTGTCACACTTTGTCAGAGATGCAAAGGGGTGTGCTATGCACATGTACAATGTCTCAGACACCAGTGGAAGTGTGACACAGGAAGTCAGAAACACTTAGGGTAGTGTTGCACAGGAAGTCAGAGACACCATAGTTTGTGTGACAAAGTCATAAATGCCATGGGGAGTGTGACACATGAAGAAAGAGGCAAAGGTTAGTGTGAAACAAGATGACAGAGACAGCAGGGGGAGTTTTACACAAGAATTCAAAGACACCAGGGAGAGAGGGACACAGGAATTTAGAGACAACATGGGGTATGTGACAAATGAAGTCAGAGACACCATGGGAGTGTGATATGCATGAAATGTAAGATGACATGGGGGAGTGTGACACATGAAGGCAGAAACGCCAGGTGGAGTGTTACACACAAACTCAGAGACACAAGTGGAACTGTTATACCAGACGTCCTTGATGCCATAGGGATTTTGATGCATGAAGTCAGACACAAGTGGGTGTGTGATGCACGAACTCAGAGAAGACAAGGGGAGTGTTACACACAAATTGAGAGATGACATAGGGAGTGTGATACAAGAATTCAGAAACACCATATAGGAGAGTTATGCACGAGGTCAGACACATCGTGTTGTGTGTTACACATGAAATCAAAGGCAGCAGTGGTTGCTTACACACATAATCAGAGATGCCAAGTAGTGTGTTACAAATGAAGACAGAGACAACAGGAGAAGTGTTACACATGAAGTCGGGGAAGCCACATGGAGAGATACACCTTATGTTAGAGACACTAGGGAGACTGTGAAAAGCAAAGTCAGAGATGCCAGTGGGAGTGTGATACAAGAACACAGAGATGCCAGTTGGAGAGTTACACATGAAGTCAGAGACAAAAGGAGGATTGTGATACAGGAATTTACAGATGCCACCTAAGAGAGTTACACATGAATTCAGAGACACCAAATTGGGTGTTACACATGAACTCAGAGATAGCAATAGAATGTTACACACAAAGTCAGAGACACCTGGGGAAGGGTAACATGTGGAACCAGAGATGCCAGGAGGTGTGTTACAAATGAAGTTAGAGAGGGCACATGTAGTTTACCACATGATGTGAGAGATGCCATGGGGACTGTGAAACACGAAGTCAGAGATGCCAGTGTGAGTGTTACACACGAAGTCAGTGATGCCTGGGGTAGTGTTGAAATGAAGTCAGAGACACCACGGGGATGTGTTACACATGAAGTCAGTGATGCCAAGGAGAGTGATTTGCATGATGTCTGAGATGCCACAGGGAGTGTGACACACGAAGTCATAGATGCCACCAGGAATATTATACATGAAGTCAGAGAAGCCAGGGTGAAAGTTATACACTGTCACAGATGCCGGTGGGAGTGCTACATATGAAGTTATAGACGTGACAAATAAAAATGGCAAGCAATAGGATATATTGGAGTATATGAGCAAGCCATTTGGTATAAACCTAATTCAGCCTGACTTTGTTTTTTCCAAAAGGGCCTGACTCTGGCTATTGAGCACGCATTACATATCTACTTAGACATTTCCTATGGCCAGAACAAAGGCCCTTGAGATAAAGGTGCAACTTCCCCCCACATTAGCATTTCCTTAGGGATAAGCATCTTTCCTGAGGCTAGGAACTGATTGCTGCACTCACCTTTGACCACCCAGCTCACCTGCGACCACTCAGCTGGAGACAACAGACTGCCACCCTGCTGTGTTCACTGAGACAGCCGACCTACCTGCTGTGTCCATCAATAGCTGTGCCGACAGAGCAGTCTCGCGACTATTGTAAAAAGGACATTTCAATCCTATGTGAAACATCCTCTCTGGGGGTATATAACCAGTCTGTGCACCCCACTTCTTTGGTGCCCTTTCTTCCTTCGGGAAGAAAGGCCCCGGGTTATAATCCTCAGATTTAAGCTCAGAATAAACTCACCCAAATTTTCATTTATAGATTAGTTATGGATTCTTTTCGTCGACATCTTCATGTGCAACACTCCCCCTCTCGTCTCTTATTTCATAATTCACAATGCCCCTGCTGCCTCTGATTTTTGTGTGTCATACTATACCTGGCGTCTCTGACTCTCCATGTAACACTCCCCCTGACGTCTCTGACGTCTTTTGTAATGCTCCTCCTAAGGTCTGTGACATCATGTGTAACGTTCCATGTGACCTCTCAGTCTTTGTGATACACTCACTGTGTTGTCTTTGACTTCATGTGTTACACTCCACATGGCATTTTTGCCTTCGAGTCTAACACTCCTGTGTGGCCTCTCGGACTTCTTGTGTGACAATCACCCTGGCAGTTCTGATTTCGTCTGTCAAATTCCCCCTGGCATCTCTGACTTTGAGTGTAACACTCCACATTTCGTCTCTTGCTTTGTGTTTCATGCTCCCACTCACATCATGAATTTCTTATGTCACACTAGCCCTGTGTTCTGAATTCCTGTGAAACAGTCTACATGGTGTCTCTGACTTCGTGATTAACACTTCCCCTGTTATCTCTGACTTCTTGTGTCCCATGTCACCCTCATCTCTGACTTCGTGTCACAAAACTCTGTCATCTCTGACTTCATGTGTCAGTCTACCCCTAGTTTCTTTGACTTCATTTGTAACATTTCACCTGGCAACTCTGACTTCGTGTGTAACTCTCACCTTTGACCTCTCTAAATTGATGTGTCACACTCCCCCTGCCATCTCTGACTCCATGTGTAACAAACCCCCTGGTGTAACTCATGTCATGTGTAACAGTTCATGTGCCATTTCTGACTTTTTGTGTCACACTTCCCATGGCGTCTCTGTCTTCGTGTTTCACGGACACCCTGGAGTCTCTGACTTTGTGCATAACACTCCCCCTTGTCTCTCTGACTTCATGTGTAACAGTCCCCTTGGCGTGTTTCACTTTGTGTGTAATACTCCACCATTGCATCTCTCAATTTGTGAATAACAATCCCCCTTGTGTTGGTGACTTCGTGAGTCACTCTACCTGTGGCCTCTGACTTCATAAGTCACGCACCACCTCTTGTCTCTGACTTCATTTGCCACTCTACCTGTGATTTCTTTGACTTTGTAACACTGCCCCTGGAATCTCTGACTTCATTTGTCACACTGCCCCATGGCTTCTCTGGTTTAGTGTGTAAAAGTCTTCCTGTTTTCTCTGATATCTTGTGACACCCTCCCCATGGTATCTCTGACATCATTCACCAAACACCTCCTTGTGTCTCTAAATTCGTTTGTAATATTCCTTCTGGCATAACTCAGTTCGTGTGAAACCCTCCACGTAGCCTCTCTGACTTCATGTCTATAACTCCCCACGGCATCTCTGTCTTCCTCCGTAACACTCCCTTGGTTTCTCTGACTTCTTGAGTAATAATCCCACTGACTTCTGTGACTTCCTGTGTTTCATTCCCCTGTGGCATCTCTGATGTCATGTGTAACCCTCCCCCAGGCATTATTGGCTTCATGTGTAACACATGCCCTGGCATCTCTGACATCATGTGCCACAGTTCCCCTGGAGTCCTGACATCATGTTTAACACTCCATGTGGCCTCTCTGACTTCGTATGTCACACTCTCCCTGCCATCTTTGCTTGCATGTGTAACACTCACCCTATAGTATATGACTACATGTGTAACACTCCTACTGGCACCTCTGACATTTTGTGTAACACTCCAAGTGACATTTCTCCCTTCGTGTGTAATAACCCCCTCTGGTGTCTCTGTCTTCATGTGTAATACTCCCCTTGGCGTCTCTGGCTTCATGAGTAACACTGCTGCTGCCATCTCCGTGTTCATGTGTAACACTCAACGTGTCGTCTCTGAATTAGTGTGTGACTCACACCCATGGCATCTTTGACTTTGTGAATCACAATCCCTGTGGCATCTCTGACATTGTGCATCACACTCCCCCTTTGTATGTGAATTCATGTATAACTCTCTCCCTTGTGTCTCTAACTTTGTGTGTAATACTCTCCCTATCATCTCTAACTACTTGTGTAACACTCCCTCAGTCGTCTCAGACTTTGTGCATGACACTCCCCCCGGTGTCTGTAAATTGATTTGTAAATAACCCCATGGAGTCACTGAGTTCATATGTAAAACTCCCCCTGGTGTCTTTGACTTCATTCATAAAACTCCACTCTGTTGTCTCTCACTTTGTGTGTAACACACCCCGTGGCACATCTGACTTTGTGTAAAACACTCCCTCTGGTGTCTGTGATTTCATGTGTAACACTTCCCCTATCATCTCTGACTCTGTATCACAGTCTCCCTGGTGTCTCTGACTTTGTGTGCAATACTCCATGTGGCCTTTCTGACTTCATATAACACTCCCATTGGGTCTCTGAGTGCTTGTGTAGCACTCCCTCTCATGTCTCTTACTTCATATGTCATACTCTCATAGTGTCACAGATTTCGTGTGCCTCACTCCCCCTTTTGTTCTCAATTAGTTTGTAACATTCTACATGGCATCTCTGACTTTGTAACACTTCCCCTCATGTCTCTGACTTCTTTTGTCCCAATCAACTTGTCATCTCTGACTTCGTGTGTCACACTCTACCTGGTGTTTCTGACTCTGTGTGTAACAGTACTCATGGTATCTTTGACTTTGAGTGTGACACTCACCCTCATGTCTCCGACTCCCTGGTTAACACTTCCCCATGGTGTCTCTGACATAGTGTGTCAAACTCTGCTTGAGGTCTCTGACTTCATGTATCACAACCCTCTGGCATATCTGATGTCTTCTTATAACACACCTGGTAGCATATCTGAATTCGTGTGTAGCACTCCCTCTTGTGTTTCTGAGGTCATTTGTCAAACCCTCTGCCATCTATAACTTCATGTGTAGCTCTCCCACTGGCATTTCTGACTTCATGTATAACACATCTCTGACATTGTGTTAACATTCCCCATGGCATCTGACTTCGTGGGTCATCTTGACCTGCCATTGCTGACTTTGTGCATCATACAGCCCCTGGCATCTTCGACTTTGTGTTTAACAATCCTCCTTTTGCTTCTGACTTTGTGTGTAAGATTCCCCCTTTGCACCTCAGTCTTCTTCTGTAACACCCCACATGGCATCTCTGACTTCATGTGTAACACCCCTGGTGTCTCTGGCTTCATGTGTAACACTTCATGTGGCATCTCTAACTTCATGTGTACCATACACCCTGGTGTCTCTGACTTCATGTGTAATACTCCACGTGGCATTCCTATCATTGTGTGGAAAACTACAACGTGGAGTCTGAGATTTCCTGTGTAACAATCTCACTGGTGTCTCTGACTTCATGTGTAACATTCCACATGGCATCCCTGACTTCACGTGTAACACTCTCCCTGTTGTCTCTGACTTTGTGTGTAACACTCCATGTAGCTTCAGTGATGTTGAGTGTAACACTCCCCCGCCTTCTCTGCCTTCATGTGTAACACACCTCTATGTCATCTTGGTCATCTTGCATCACACTCCACGTGGCTTCTCTAACTTAGTCTGGTACACTCCCCCTGGCATCTCTGACTTCATGTGTAACAGAGCATGGTGGTTCTGCCTTTGATTCTAACACTCCCTCATGGCACATCAGACTTCTTGTGTAACACTCGCCACGATGGTTCTGATTTCATGTGTCAAACTCCCTCTGGCATCTCTGACTTCAAGTGTAACACTCACCATTGTGTTTCTGACTTCGTGTGTCACAATATGCCTGGCCTCTATAACTTCATGTGTGACACTCCTCCTGGCATCTCTGATTTTGTGTATAACACTCCACGTGGCACATCTGACTTTGTGTCTCATACTTCTCCCAGCATCTCTGACTTTGTCACACTCCCTGTGGCATCTGAGTTCTTAGGTCATAAATACACTGGTGTCTCTGACTTCCTGTATACCAGTACCCCTGGCATATCTGACTTCATTTGTCACACACTCTGGTGTCTCAGACATCGTCTGTCACAATCCACCTGAAGTCTTAGTTCATGTGTAACACTCCACTTGGAATCTGACTTTTTCTCTAACACTTCCCTTGGCATCTCTGACTTCATGTGTCACACTCCACCTGGCACCCCTCACTTCATGTATCACACTCCCCATTGCATCTCTGACTTCTTGGGTAATACTCTCCCTGTTGTCTCTGACATCATGTGGAACACTCCCACTTGCATAACAGACCTCGTGTCTAACACATCCCCAGATGTCTCTGAGTTCCTGCATAATATAACCCCTATGGTCTCAGACTTTGTGCTTAACACTCCCACTGGTCTCTCTGACGTCCTGTGTGACACTCTCCCTGGTTTTGTTTACTTCATACCTGACACTAACACGTGGCATATCTGACTTCATATGTAAAAGTCCCCATGTCGTTTATGACTTTGTGTGTAACACACTGCATGGTGTCTCTTTGTGCATAAGTGCCCATTATCTCTCTGACTTCATGCATAACAATCTCTCTGGCACCTCTGATGTCATTTGTAACTCTCCCTGTGGCATCTCTGACTTTGTGTGCCACATTTGACAGGTCATCTCTGAATGCATGTGTCACTCACTCCTTGGTGTCTCTGACATCCTGTGTAACACTCACCCTGGCATCTCTGACTTTGCATGTAATAACCTCCATGGTGTCTCTGACTTTGGGTGCAAGATCCTCCAGGGTCTCACTGACTTCTTGTGTAACACTGGCCCTAACCTCTCTGACTCTTTGTGTCACAGTGCCAGTGGCATCTCTGAATTAGTGTGTCACAACATCTTTGTGCTCCAACTTGGTCTGTAACATTCCCTCTGGCATCAGTGACTCCATGTGTCACACTCCCTCTCATGTCTCTGACTTCATGCATAACACACCACCTGTCATCTATGACTTCGTGTGTAACACTTCCCCATGACATCTGTGAATTCCTGTGTCACACTCCCTGTGGTGTCTCTGATGTTGTGTGTTACATTCCCCCGTCATCTCTGACTTTTTGTGTAACTCTCCCACTCACGTCTCTGACATAGTGTGCCACACATCCCATTTCATCTATGACTTCATGGGTAACACTGCACGTGGTGTCTCTGAATTTGTGAGTAATACTCCTCTTGGTATCTGTGAATTCATGCATAACATTTCCCTTGGTGTCAGTGACACCAAGTGTATAACACTGCCTCTGACATCTACTATTTCATATTTCACACAATGCCTGATGTGGCAAGACCGTGTGTAATATTGACTGTGGCGTCTCTGACATTGTGTGTCACAGTCCAGTTGCATCTCAGACTTAATGTGTCACACTCCCGTGGTGTCACTGTCTTTGTGTGTAACACTTCCCCAGTGTTTTAACTTCTTATGTAACACTCACCCATGGCATCTCTGACTTCCTGTGTTATAACACCCCATACTGTCTCTGAATTTTTGTGTCACTCTTTCCCTGTTGTCTTTGTCTACATGTGTAAAACTTCCCCTGGCGTCCCTGACTTCATGTCACAGTCCCCTTCTTGTCTCTGACTTGGTGTGTGTCACTCAAAATGGTGTCTGTGACTTTGTGTTTCACACTTCCTCTGTCTTCTCTGACTTTATGCATCACACCCTGCCATGTCGTCTCTGAATTCGTGTATCAATCTCACCCCAGTGTCTTTTAATTCTTATGTAACACTCCACCTGGTGTCTTTAACTTCATGTGTAACACTTCCCCTCGTGTCTTTGACTTTGTCAGATTCCCCCTGGCATCTCTGACTTTGTGTTTAACACTGCACCTGTAGGTTCTGACTTCGTGTGTCACACTCCTTACCCTGTCTCTGACTTCATGCATCACACTCACCCTATCTTCTATAACTTCGTGTGTAACAATCCCCCAAACATCTCTGACATTGCGTAACATTCTCCAGTGAATTTCTGACTTCCTGTGTCACATCTGACCTTTAGTCTCTGACTTCGTATGTAACATTCCACAATGCATCTCTGGCTTCCTGTGTAACAATCCCTTTAGTATTTTTGACTTCATTTGTAACACTTCTCCAGGAATCTCTTATTTCATGTGTACCAGTGAAATATCTTTCTCTGACTTTGTGCATAACAGTACACATGGAATCTCTGACGTCATGTCATACTCACCCCAGTGTCTCTGACATCAGCCATATCAATCCCCTGGATGTCTCTGACATTGTGTGTAACAGTCTCCCTGGCATCTCTGACTTTGTGTGTAACACTCCATGTGGCATGACTGACTTCATGTATCACACTCTCCCTGGTGTCTATGGCATTATACATAACACTACACCTGGCATCTCTGACTTTGTGGGTAACATTCACTGTGGATCCTCAGACATCATGTGTCAAACTCCCTCTGCCATCTATAACTTTTTGTGTAATAAACATGAAGTCAGTGATGCCACAGGATGTTTGACACACGGATTTAGAGGCACACAAAATCAGAGACACCAAGGGGAGTGTGACATACAAATTTAGAGATGCTAGACAGATTTTGACATACAATGTCAGAGATGCCACAGTGAATGTTACAAAGTGGGAGACATCAGGTTGAGTGTTACATATGATGTCAGAGAGGCCATGGGGAGTGAGAGACTCCATGTCAGAGAAACACAGGGGAGTATTATTCATGAAGTCAGACACTCCAGGGGGAATGTGACACTTGAAGTCAGAGATGCCATGTGGAGTGTTATACACGAATCCCAAAACACCAATATGAGTGTTACATATGAAGTTATAGACAGCAGGGTGAGTGTGTTGCTTGATATCAGAAACACAAGCGGTAGTGTGACACACAATGTCAGAACCTACAGGTGGAGTGTTAAACATGAAGTCAGAGACAACTGTAGGAGTGTTTCACACGAAGTCAGAGATGACATGTGGACTGTGATACACGAATTCAGAGACATCACCTAGGAGAGTTATGCACGAAGTCAGAGACACCATGTTGGGTGGAATACATGAAATCAGAGATGGCAGATGAGTGTTGCACATGAAGTCAGAGACACCAAGGGACGTGTGACAAACAAATTCAGAGATGAAATGGTGAGTGTCACATACAAAGTCAGAGAAGACATTGGGAATGTCATACACGAAGTCCAAAACGCCAGGGGTAGTGTGACACATGAAAGTAGAGATGCCATGGGAAGTGCTATATACAAAGTCTGAGATGCCAGGGGGAGTGTCACATACAAAATCAGAGATGACAGGGGGATTGTTCCACAAAAATTCAGAGACACCAGTGGGAGAATGACACACAAAGTCACAGATAACAGGGGGAGTGTGACACACTAATTTACAGATGCCAAGGAGGAGTGTTACCCACGAAGTCAAACACACCAGGAATAGTGTTACACAGGATGTCAATGATGACAGGGTTATTTTATCACACGATGAGACAGACAATATTGGGAGTGAGATGCACAAAGTTAGAGACATTTGGGGTATGACAGATGAAGTCTGAGGTGCCATGGGGAGTCTTACACATGAAGCCAGAAACACAAGGGGGAGTGTTACACACAATGTCAGAGACTAAATGTGGAGTGTTATTCATGAAGTCACAGACTACATGGGGTATGTTACACATGGATCAGAGACACCAGGGTGAGTGCTACACACAGTCAGAGACTCCGTGAGGAACGTTACACTCGAAGTAAGGATGCCACAGGGGAGTGTTACACTCAAATTCAGAAACATCACATTGCTTCTTAGACAGGAAGTCAGAGATGCCATGGTCAGTGTTACACCCACAGTCCCAGATGCGAGGCAGCGTGTGGCAGACAAAGGCAGACACAATGTAGAATGTGAAACATGAAGTCAGAGACGCCAGGGGGATTGTGATACACGAAGTCAGGGAGCCCTTGTGGATGGTGAAACAGGAAGTCAGAGACATAATGGGGAGTGTCACATACGAAGGCAGAGATGCCAGAGGGAGTGTGACACACAAAGTCAGAGATGCTCTGGGGATTGTGACACATGATGTCAAAGGGGCCAGGGGAAGGTGACATGTGAAGTCAGAGATGCCACGTGTAGTGTTACACATGATGTCAAAGATGACAGGGAGAGTGTTACACACGATGTCACAGACAGAATTGGGAGAGTGACACATGATGTCAGTGATGACAGGTATTGTATTGCACAATGACACAAAAAACATTGGGAGTGTGACACACGAGGTCAGAGACAACATCTGGGGCATGACACATGAAGTGAGAGATGCCACGGGGAGTCTCACACTCAAAGAGATTCCATGAGGGCGTGTTACACATGAAGGCAGAAAGGTGACTTGGTTTGTTACACATGAAGTCAGAGATGCGACGTGGTGTTTTACAAATGTCACACATGACAGGTGGAGTGTTACAGATGAAGTCACAGACGACAGAGGGAGTGTTACAAATGAATCAGAGACACCTGGGCAAGTTTTACACTCAATGTCAAAGAAGACATGGGGGAGTGTTACACACAAATGCAGAAAGGTTACTTGGCTTGCTACACATGAAGTCAGAGGCGCCAGGGGGTTTGTTACACACCGAGTCAGAGACACCAGATGTGGTAATACACAGGAAGTCATAGACACTGACGGAGTGTTACAAATTACATCAAAAATGCTTTAGTGATTATTACACACACAGTTGGAGATGCCAGGCAACATATAACACATGAAGGCAGAGATGCAAGTGGAGTGTTACACATGAAGTCCAAGACACCAGGCGCAGTGTGACACATGAAGTCAGAGACACCAGGGGGAGTCTGATTCAGGAAGTCAGAGACACCAGGATGGTGTTACACAGGGTGTCAGTGACGCCACAGGGAGTGTTGTACAGGAAATCAGAGATGACAGGTGCAGTGTTACACGCAAGGTTAGAGACACCACAGGGAGCATGACACATAAAGTTAGGGACACCATGCAGAAGTGTTACACACACAATCAGAGCTGACAGCAGGAGTGTTACACACAGAATCAGAGACACCAGGTACATTGTGGCACACAAAATCAGAGATGACAGGGGATTTCTGATGCACCAAGTCATAGATGTGACTGAGTGTGTTACACATGAAATCGAAGAGACCAGTGTGGTTAGTGATACACGAATTCAGAGATGACAGGGGGAGAGTGACACACAAAGTTATAGAGGCACCAGGTGTGTGTCATGCATGAAAACAACGATATCATGGGGAGTGTTACAGACCAAGAGACAACATGGAGAATGTGAAACACAAAAGTCACAGATACCAGGGGGTGTGTGATACACAAAATCACAGATGCCAGTGGGAGTGTTATGTATGGAGGCAGAGATGCCATTGGGAGTGTTACACATGAAGTTATAGACAGCAGGGGAGTGTGATGCACATACTCAGAGACACAAATGGGAGTATGACCCACATAATCATATATGCCACTGGTTGAGTTAACACACAAAGTCATTCATGCCAGCAGTATCATGATACAGGAAGTCAGGGATGACAGACAGAGTGTGACATTATTTCAGAGATGCCAAGGGGAGGGTTACACATGAAGTCAGATACACCAGGTTAAGTGACACAACATGTCACTGATTCCATCTGGAGTGTGACACATGAAGTCAAAGATGCCAGGGGTAGTGTGACATACTAAGTCACAGCTGACAGGTGGACTTTTACACATGACATCAGAGATGCCAGTGGGAGGGTTACAAACAAACTCAGAGACACAAGGTAGATTGTTACAAACGAAACCAGAGGTGCCAGGGGTTGTGTGACACAGGAAGTCTGAAACAACTCAGGTAGTGTTACAAGGAACTCAGAAACACTAGGGATAGTTATACACAGGAAGTCAGAGACAAAATGGTATGTGTGACAGATTAAGTCAGAGATGTCATGGTCAGTGTCACACACGAAGTCAGAGACACCAGAAGTGTGACACAGGAAGTCAGAGGTGCCCTGGTGAGTGATACTCCAAAAGTCAGAGATGCAAGGAGAAGTGTGACACATGATGTC
This sequence comes from Equus przewalskii, assembly GCF_037783145.1. Lineage (NCBI taxonomy): Eukaryota > Metazoa > Chordata > Mammalia > Perissodactyla > Equidae > Equus > Equus przewalskii. Next base: position 47,433,119 of record NC_091863.1, on the reverse strand, counting down.
AGAGACCCCACAGTGGGTGTTACACTCAAAGTCAGAGATGCCATGTTACACATGAAGCCAGAGATGGCATGGGAGGTGTTATGCACAAAGTCAGAGATAACAGGGAGAGCATGGCATACAAGTCAGAGACCCAATGTGCAGGGTGCTAACGATGTCAGAGACAACAGGAGGAGTGTGATGTGTAAACTAAGAGTCAAATGGGGAGTGTGACACACGAAGTAAGAGTTGGCACTGGGTGTGTTGCACACTATGTCAGAAACAACAGGAGTCATGTGATACAGGAAGCCAGGGATGCCAGATGGAGTGTTACGCAGGAAGTCAGAGACGCCACATGGAATGTTACAGATGATGTCAGAGACACATGAGGGAGTGTTACACATGAAGTCAGGGACGCCTGTGGGAGGGTTACATATGAAGTTATATACGGCAAGGTGAATGTGATGCACGAAATCAAAGACATGAAGGGGAGTATAACACAGGAAGTCAGAGACTAGAGGTAGAGAGTTAAACACAAGCTCAGAGTCACCAAGGGGAGAGTTACAAATGAAGTCACAGACACCAGGGGAAGTGTGACACACAAATTCACAAACACCAGGGAAAGAATGACACATGAATTCAGAGATGACATGGAGTGTGTGACACATGAATCAGAAACCACAAGGGGAGTGTTACAAAGTCAAAGAAACCAGGAGTAGAGTAAGAAATGAAGTCAGAGACGACAGCTGGTGGATGATATACCAAGTCACAGACCCCTAGGGAGGTCTGACACATGCAGTCAGAGATGCCATGGGGAGAGTTACACACAGTCAAAGAGGCCATGGGGAGTGTTACAGATGATGTAACTGACATGATACGAAATGTTAAGCATGAATTCACAGACACAGTCGGGAGTATTGCACATGAATTCAGAGACACCACTGGGGATGTTACACATGGAGTCAGAGACACCACATGCAGTGTTACACACGAAGTAATACATGACATGGGGAGTGTGACATAGGAAGTCAGAGAAGCCAGGGAGAGAGTTACACAAGAAGTCAGAGACGATAGGTGGAGTGTTAAACACAAGGTGAGAGACATCAGAGGGAGTGTGACGCTTGAAGTCAGAGACACCACAGAGAAGTGTTATACACAGAGTCAGAGACAGCAGGGGGACTGTTACACATCAAGTCAGAGATGACATTGGGAGTGTTACATACATAGTCAGAGAAACGAGTTAGAGTGTCATACACAAAATTAGAGAAGACAGGGGGAATGTTTCACATGAAATCAAAGACACAAAGGGGTTAGTGACACACAAAGTCAGAGAAACCACGTGGAGTGTGACACAGGAAGTCAGAGACAACAGGGAAAGTGTTACATACGGAGCTAGTGAACACCATGGTGATTGTTATACAGGAAGGCATAGAGGGCACGTGGAGTGTTACACATGATGTCATAGACTCCACGGGGACTGTGACAAACGAAGTCAGAGTCACCAGTGGGAGTGTCATACACGAGGTCATTGATGCCTGGGGGAGTGTTATGCATGAATTCAGGGGTGCCAAGGGGGAGTGTTACACATGAAGTCAGAGACGTCAGAACGAGTGTTATGCATGATGTCACAGACACCAGGGGGAGTGTTACACAGGAAGTCAGAGACTCTAAGGGGATTGTGACACACGAAGTCAAAAAGGATATGGGGAGTGTGATACATGAATTCAGAGATGCCATGTAGGAGACTTACACACAAAGTCAGAGACTCCACTTTGAAAGATACACATGAAGTCAGACACTGCAGGCCAAGTGTTACACAAAGTCAGAGATGCAAAATGTAGTGTTACACATGAAGTCAGAGATGCCAGGCTGATTGTAACTCAAAAAGTCAGAGACACCACGGTGAGTATTAAGATTGAAGCCAAAGATGTCAGGGATACTGTGATACATAAAACCAGAGAGGCCAGTGAGAGTCTTACAAAAGAAGTCTGAGAGTCCATGGGAGAGTGTTACACTCGAAGGAAGAAAGTCCAGGTTGGGTGTTACACAAGAAGTCCGAGACACCAGGGGTTGTGTACCACATGAAGTCCGAGATGCCATGTGGAGTGTTATACATGAAGTCAGAGACACCAGGGGGAGTGTTAGACACGGAGTCAGAAACACCACATGCTGCTGTGGTACACATGAAGTACGAATTGCTGGGGAAGTGTGACAAATGAAGCCAGAGACCCAAGGTGCAGTGTGACACACAATGTCAGAGACAACAGGGGGAGCGTTGTGCACAAAGTCTGAGACAACATGGTGAGTGTGAAACACGAAGTTACAGATGCCATGGGGAGTGGGACACACAAAATCAGAGAGCACAAGTGAAATGTGAAAGACTAAGTCAGAGATGCCCATGGATGTATTACACAAGAAGTCAGAGAGGGCACACGGAGTGTTACACATGATCTCAGAGCCTCCAGGGGGACTGTGACACACGATGTCTGAGACACCACAGGGAGTGTTAAACACCAAGTCAGTGACGCCTGGGCTAGTGTTACACACCAAGTCAGTGAAGCCATGGAGATTGTTTGCACAATGTTAGAGACACCAGGATGAGTGTGACACATAAAGTCAGAGACATGACAGTGAGTGTGTCACACGATGTTTGAGACTACATGTGGTGTGTTAAACACAAAGTCAGAGACACCAAGGGGAGTCCTACAAACAAAATCAAAGACACCAGGGGAGTATTACACACAAAGGTAAAGACACCAGGGGGAGGGTTACACAAGAATTCAAAGAAACCGTGGAGAGAGTGACACACTAATTCAGAGACGATATTGGGTGAGTGACATATGAAGTCAGAGAAGCAACAGTGAATGTTACACTCGAAGTCAGGGACGCAAGGGGAAGTGTGACACATGATGTCAGAGATGTCATATTGAGTATTACACTCAGATTCAGAGACACCGGCAAAGAGTCTGACATAGGAAATGAGAGAATCCAGTGAGTGTTATACAAGAATCATGAGACACCACGGGGGGAGTATTACCCTCAAAAGCAGAAAGACCATGTGGAGCATTACAGATGAAGTCAGAGACACCAGGGGTTGTGTACCACAAGAAGTCTGAGATGCCAGGGAGAGTGTGACACTCGAGGTCAGAGGTTTCACTTAGAGTGTTACACACCAAATCAGAGACGCCAGATGGAATTTGACACACAAAGACAGAGATGACATGAAGACTGTTATGCATGAATTCAGAGACTACAAGCAGACTGTGAAACAAAAATTCACAGATGCCACGGGAATGTGACACACCCAATCAAGAGCAGAGGTGAAGTGTGAAACATAAAGTCAGAGACACTATGAGGATTGTGACAAAAATAGTCAGAGTTGCCAGGGGCAGTGTCACACACGAACACAGGTACACAAATATGACTGTTACACTTGAAGTCAGAAATGCAAGGAGGTGTTTGAGACACAAAATCAGAGCTGCCAGGGTGAGTGTTACACAAGAAGTCTAAGAGGCAATGAGGCAGTATTACACTCAAAGGCCAAAACACCACATAGATTGTTACACATGAAATGAGAGACTCCAGAGGGACAATGACACATGAAGTCATGGATGCCACATGGAGTGTTACACACGATGTCACAGACACCAAGGAAAGTGTTACACGCAAACTCTGAGATGGCATAGGGAGTGTTACACACAATGTCTGTGACATCAGGGGGAGTGTGACACATGAAGTCAGAAACACGAGAGGCAATGTTACACAGGAAGTCAGAGACACCAGGGAGTGTGTTGCACATGACGTCAGAGATGCCAGAGGGAGTATGACACACGAAATCAGAGACACCAGAGGAAGTGTGACACATGAAGTCAGAGGTGCTGGGATGGTGTTATACACGAAGTCTTAGATGCCCTTGTGAGTGTGACACACGAAGTTATAGATTGCAGGGGAAGTGTGATGAGCATACTCAGAGAAACAAGGGAGAGTGTGACACAAAAAGTCAGAGATGTCATGGGGTGTGTTACACATGAAGTCAGACACACCAGGGGTATTGTGATACAGGAAGTCAAGGATACCAGGTGAAGTGTTGCACACGAACTCAGATGCCAGGAAGAGTGTTTCACACGAAGTCAGAGACGCAAGTGGGAGTGTGAAACACGAGGTCACAAATTCCAGGAGCAGTTTGTCACATGAAGTCACAAATGCCAGGGGGAGTGTGACATATGAAGTGACAGACACTAGGGCAGTGGTGACACATGAAATCCGAGACACCAGTTGGAGATGTACAGACAACATCAGAGATGCAAGTGGGAATGTTTAACACAAACTCAGAAACACAAGTTGGATTGTTACAAATGATGGCTGAGATGCCAGGGGGTGATTGACACACGAAGACAGAAACATCAGGGGTAGTGTTACACAGGAAGTCCGAGACAACATGGAGTGTGTGACACATGAAGTCAGAGATGCCAATCGGGGGTGTTATGCACAAAGTCAAGGACACCAGGGTGAACATTACACAGGAAGACCAAGATGCAAGGGGAATTTTCACACACAAAGAGACTCCAGATGGAGTGCTACACACAAATTCAGAGAAGCCAGGGGGATTGTGACACACAATGTCACAGATGACAAGGGGAAAGTTATGCATGAAGTCAGAGATGACTTTGGGAGTGTGATACACGAATTCATAGAAGTCATGTTGGGAATTACACAGGAAGAAAGAGATGGCAGGGGAGTGTTAGATGAAGTCAGAGACGCATAGTGGATTGTTAATTACCAAGTCAGAGATGCCAGGGTAAGTGTTACACATGGAGCTAGAGACAAAATGGGAAGTGTTACACAGGAAGTCAGATACACCACAGGGAGTGTGACACACGAAGTCAGAAAAGACAGGTCACATGTGACACACAATATCAGAATTCACAGGTAGTGTGACACATGAAACCAGAGACACCAGTGTATGTGTTACACAAGAAGTCCGAGATAGCACGTGGCATGTTACACATGATGTCAAAGACTACAGGAGGACTCCGGAATCATGTGTCAGCCACACCTGACCACGGTCTGAGGCTCGTCTGAACTACATGTTAGCCATGGAGGAGCGATGCCTGCACCACGTGGGAGCCACGCCTGAATCATGGGTGAAACACTCCTGGACCATATGTGAAACCCACATGAGCCATGTGTGAGGCACACCTGGGTTACACCTGAGCCATTTGTGAGCCACACCTGCACCATGACTGAACAATATGTGACACATTTGAATCACATGGGAACCACGTGTGAAGCACACATGTTCAATGCTTGAACCACACGTGAACCACATGGGAGCCACACCGGAAACATGGCTGGGCCACACGTGAGCCATGTGCCAGCCACATCTCAGTAGGCGGGAGCCAAGTGTCAGCAACGAGTGTGTCACATGTGAGCCACACATGATTGACATGCAATCCATGCATGACACACATGTGTGTCATGCATGTAGAATGTGCGATGAATGCCTGAGTCATGTGTCAGCCATACCTGCGTCATGTGTCTGCCACACCTGAAACACCTTGCACACAAGCGTGAACCACACACCAGCCACCCGTTAGCCACATGAAGGCCGTGCATGAACCAGGTGCGAAGCACAACTGTGTGACGTGTCAGGAAAGCCTGTGTCAAGTGGCTGCCTCACCTGAGTCATGTGTCAGCCATGCCTGAAAAACGTCTGAGCCATGCCTGAGTCACATCTCAGCCATGCCAAAGTCACGTGCCAGCCATTCCTGAAGCAAGTGCCCGTCACACTTGAATCACACGCCAACCTCACTTGAAGCACGTGTCAGCCACGCTGGAGCCACTTGCCTGCCATGCCTAAACCACGTTCCTACCATGCCACATACAAGTGTGAGCCAGGCCTGAGCAGCACCACAGCCATGCATGAGCCAGACCTGAGCCATGTGTGTGCCATGCATGACAAACGCCTGAATCGTGGGTGAGCCGCATGTGACCAAGATCTGTGGCATGCCTGCATCACGTGTGAGCCATGGCTGAGCTGCACCTGAACCATGTGTGAGCCATGCCTGAATTACACCTGAACCATATGTGAGCCACACCTGAACCATGCATGAACCACACGTGAGGCACCCTTCAACCACATCTGAACCACATCTTGAACCACAGCTCAACCACATGGGAGGCACACATGTTCAATGCTTGAACCACACATGAACCACAGTTGAGCCACACATGAAACACAGCTGAGGTATGCATGAGCCACGTGCCAGCCATGACAGAGTATGTGGTGAGCAGGTTTTAGCAAGGTGGAAGCCACACCTGTATGACATGTCCCATGTGTGTCCACATGCCTGCTATGCATGGATAATGTGCAATGAATGCCTGAGTCACATGTCAGCCATGCCTGCCTCATGTGTCAGCCCTGAATGAGTAAAGTGGCAGCCACAGCTGGATCACCTGTCACCCACATCTGGACCACCGGTCAGCCACACCTGAGCCATGTGTCAACTGCGACACACCAGGTGTCAGAAACACAGCAATCACGTGTCACTGCGGCCTGAGCGAAGCATCACACACCACTGGAAGCCGTGTCAGACACACCTGAATCACATTGCTGAAACACATGTCAGAAACACCTGAGTCACGTGTTAGCCATGACTGAGCCAAGTGCCAACTGTGCCAGAGCCACCGCTGAGCAATGCTGGAGCCACGTGCCAGCCATGCCTGAGCCTCACCTGAGAAACGTGTTAGCAATATGTGACAAACTCCTGAATCATGTGTCAGCCACACCTGACCACGGGCTGAGGCTCACCTGAGCTACATGTGAGACATGGCTGAGCCATGCCTGCACCACTTGGGAGGCACGCCTGAATCACGGGTGAAACACTCCTGAAACTTATGTGACATCCACATGTGCCATGTGTGAGCCACACCTGGGTTATGCCTGAACCATTTGTGAGCCACACCTGAGCCATGAATGAACCAGATGTGACACACTTGAACCACATGGGAACCGCGTGTGAAGCACACATGTTCAATGCTTGAACCACACGTGAACAACATGGGAGCAACAACGGAAACATGGCTGGGCCATGGTGAGCCACGTGCCAGCCACATCTCAGTAGGCAGGAGCCGTGTGTCAGCAACGAGTGAGTCACGTGTGAGCCACACATGAATAACATGTAACCCTTGCATGAAACACACGTCTGCCATGCATAGATAACGTGCGATGAATGCCTGAGTCACGTGTCAGCCATGCCTGCATCATGTGTCAGCCACACCTGAAACACCTCACACCCATGTGTGAACCACGCACCAGCCACCCCGAGGAACGTGAAGACCAGGCATGAACCAGGTGTGAAGCACACCAGCGTGATGGGTCAGGCACGCCAATGTCACGTGGCTCCCTCACCATTGTCATGTGTCAGCCATGCCTGAAAACCGTGTGAGCCACGCCTGTGTCACATCTCGGCCATGCCAAAGTCACGTGCCAGCCACTCCTGAAGCAAGTGCCCAAAACACTTGAACCACACACCAGCCTCACTTGAAGCACGTGTCAGCCAGGCTGGATCCACTTGCCTGCATGCAAGAACCATGTGCCAACTATGCCACAAACAAGTGTGAGCCACACCTGGGCAGCACCGCAGACATGAATGAGCCACACCTTAGCCCTGGGTGAGCCATACGTGACAAATGCCTGAATCGTGGGTCAGCCGCATGTGCCTCAGTTCTGTGGCATGCCTGCACCACATGTGAGCCATGGCTGATCTGCACGGGAATCATGTGTGAGCCATGCCTGATTTACACCTCAACCATGTGTGAGCCACACCTGAACCATGCATGAACCACATGTGAGGCACCCTTCAACAACACGGATGGCATGTGCCTCAAGCAAGGCTATACCAAGGTCGAGAGATGCTGGCTCGTTGCTCAGTGTCTGCTGGCACAAGGTAGGCACATGGCTCACACGTGGTTCACGCGCAAATGGCATGTGATTCCAGTGGGGCTACCATGTGGTTCAGGCGTGGCAGGAACTTGCTTCAGGTGTGGCTATCGTTTGATACAGGCATGACTGGCACGTGGTTCTGGTTTGGCTGGCATGTGTTTCAGGTGTGTGTGACACGTGTTTCAGGGCTGGGTGATTCGTTTTTCAGCATCGGTGAGACGTGATTCGGGTGTGGCTGAGACACAGTTGTGGCGCGGTTGCCACGAGGCTCAGGTGTGGCTGACATGTGCTTCACTTGTGGCTGACACATGCTGCAGAAGTGGCTGACAAGTGGCTCAGGGGTGGCCACAGCGGGACTTTTGCGTGGCAGAAATGTGACTCTGGATTATCTGGCATGTGCTTCAGCCATGGCTCACATGTGACTCAGGCGTGGTTGACCCGTGGCTCAGGAATGACTGAAACGGGACTCCTGCTTGGCTCCAATGTCATTCAGATGTGCCTGGCATGTGCTTCAGTTGTGGCTGACACGTGATTCAACTGTGGCTGACACTTGACTCAGGTGTGTCTCCCACCTGGTGCAGGAGTGGCTGACATGCAACTCATGCGTGAGTGCAGTGTGGGTGACACGTGATTCAGGTGTGTGTGACACGTGTTCCAGTGGTGTGTGATGCTTCCTTCAGACCTCAGTGACACGTGATTACTGTGTGGCTGAAACTTGGTGTGTCACAGTTGACACATGGCTCATTCGTGGCAGACACGTGGTTCAGCCGTGGGTGACAGGTGTTTCAGATGTGGCTGCCACGTGAATCACGGGTGGCTGACACACGACTCAGGCATGGCTCACATGTGACTCAGGCATTCATCCCACATTATCCATGTGTGGCAGACATGTGGTCACGCGTGTGACATGCCGCACAGGTGTGGCTCACATGTTGCTGAAACGTGGCTCCCACATACTCAGTCATGGCTGCCACATTGCTCACGCCTAGCTCAGCTGTGTTTCATCAGTGGCTCCCTTGTGGCTCATGTGTGGTTCAAGCATCGATCACGTGTGTTTCACATGTGGGTCAGATGTGGTTCAAGGGTGTCTCACATGTGGTTCATGCATGGTTCAGGTGTGGCTCACACATGGGTCAGGTGGAATTCAGGCGTGGCTAACACACGACTTGTGTGCGTCGTTTATGGTAGAGGAGACATTCACACGTGATTTAGGCATGGCTCACACGTGGTTGACGCATAGCTCTGCCATGGCTTACACGTGATGCAGGTGTTCCAGAGCACTGGCTCACATGTGGCTGGCACATGATTCAGGCTTTGGTCTCGCATGGCTCACAAATGGCCGGCTGGCTGTGGTGATGCTCAGGCATGGCTCACATGTGTTTGTGGCATGTTTGGCAAGTTTTTCAAGGATGCCAGGCTAGCAGTGCCAGTGTGGCTGACACGTGCTTCAAGAGGGGCTGACCTGTGGTTCAAGTGTGACTGGCATGTGTTTCAGGTGTGACTGGCACTTGGTTGACGCCTAGTTGGCTCATATATTTGGCACGGCTGAGACGTGAGTCAGGCGTGGCACACACGTTATTCAGGCATGGCTGACACATGACTCACGTGAGGCGGCCACATGACACAGGCATGCCTGACAGGTCACGCAGGTGTGGTTCACACATGGTTCATGCATGGCCTTCGTGTGGTTCAGCGGTGGCTGGTGCATGGTTCACGCATGGTTGGCAGGTGGTTCAGGCGTGCCTGACATGTGACTCAGGCTTGTATGAAACATGATGCCAGTGAGGCTGACACATGTCTCATGCATGGCTGACACGTGACTCAGGCATTCTTCGCACAGTATCCGTGCACGGCAGACGTTTCCTTCACATATGGGTGACAAGTCGTTCATGTTTGGACCCCCCGTGCCTCAGACATTGCTGAAACGTGGCTCGCACATATTCAGGCGTGTCTGGCACTTTGCTGCCGCATCAAACACGTGGGTTTCACATGTGGGTCAGATGTGGTTCAAAGGTGTCTCACATGTGGTTCATGCATGGCTCAGGTATGGCTCACACATGGGTCAGGTGGAATTCAGGCGTGGCTAACACATGACTCGTGTGGATCGTCACACGTGGTTTAGGCATGGCTCACACGTGGTTGAGGCATAGCTCTGCCATGGCTCACACGTGATGCAGGCGTGCCAGAGGACTGGCTCACATGTGGCTGGCACATGATTCAGGCTTTTGTCACGCATGGCTCACACATGGCTCAGGTGTGGCTCATGCCTGTCTGTGGTGATGCTCAGACGTGGCTCACATGAGTTTGTGGCATGTTTGGTACGTTTTTCAGGCATGCCAGGCAAGCAGTGCCAGCATGGCTGACACGTGCTTCAAGTGAGGCTGACCTGTGTTTCAAGTATGACTGGTACGTGTTTCAGGTGTGACTGGGACTTGGTTCAGGCCTGGCTGGCATGTGACTTCAGCATGGCTGAGACGTGAGTTAGGCGTGGCTGACACATGAGTGAAACATGGCTACCCCACGACTCGTCTCAGTCCCATATGTTAGAGGAGACTTTCACACGTGATTTAGACATGGCTCACACGTGGTTCAGGCATAGCTCAGCCATGGCTCACACGTGATGCAGGCGTGCCAGGGAACTGGCTCACATGTGACTGGCACATGATTCAGGCTTTTGTCATGCATGGCTCACACATGGCTCAGGTGTGGCTCACATGTGTCTGTGGCATGGCTGGCACGTGGTTGAGGCAAGTTGTGCCAGCATGGCTGACACGTGCTTCAAGTGAGTCTGACCTGTGGTTCCAGTGTGAGCAGGACATGGTTCAGGTGTGACTGGCCCTTGGTTCAGGCCTGGCTGGCACGTGACTTCGGCACAGCTGAGACGTGAGTTACGCGTGGCTGACACATGACTCAGGTGTGGGGGCGACGGGACACAGTCATGCCTGACACGTCACGCAGGTCTGGTTCATACATGGTTCATGCGTGGCCTTTGTGTGGTTCAGGAGTGGCTGGTGCATGGTTCACCCGTAGGTGGCAGGTGGTTCTGGCGTGGCTGACATGTGACTCAGGCATGTGTGAAACATGATGCCGGTGTGGCAGACACATGTCGCAGGCATGGCTGACACGTGACTCAGGCATTCATCGCACAGTACCCATGTGCGGCAGACGTTTGCTTCACATGTGGGTGGCATGCCGTTCATGTGTGGGTCCCACGTGACTCACACGTTGCTGAAGCCTGGCTCACACATACTCAGGTGTGTGGCACGTGGCTCACACATGGCACAGCCACATTTCACGTGTGGTTCCCATGTGCCTCTTGTGTGGTTCAAGCATTGAACATGCGTGCTTCACACGTGGCTCACATGTGGTTCGAGTGTGTCACATGTGGTTCAGGCATGGTTCAGGGAGGCTCACACTTGGTACAGGTGTAACTCAGGTGTGGCTCACACATGACTCATGTGGAGGGCTCCTACGGTTCAGGAGGGTTTCACCCGTGATTCAGGCGTGGATCACAGGTGCTTGAGCCATGGCTCAGCCATGGCTCACACGTAGTTCAGGCGTTCCTCAGACAGGGGTCAGGTGTCACTGACGCATGGTTCAGGAGTTTGTCACACATTCCTAACACATGTCTCAGGTGAGGCTCACGTATGGCTGAAGTGTTGCTCCGGCATAGCTCACAAGTGGCTCTGGCGTTGTTGGCACATGGCTCAGGCGTGGCTGACACGATACTCAGGCATTTCTGACATGTGTCTGAGGCATGGCATGCATTTTGTTCAAGTGTGGCTGATGTGTGGCTCAGGCATGGGTGACTGGTGGTTCAGGCGTGGCTGACATGTGCCTGAGGCATGTGTGAAACATGCCGGGTGTTGGTGATATGTGACTCAGGAGTGGCTGACGTTTGCCTCAGGTGTGGCTACAACGTGACTCACGCATCATTCAAACGTGATTCAGCCTGCTTGTCTGGCATGTTCTCCAGCCCTGGCTCACCTGTGACTCAGGCATGGCTGACCTGGTTCATGAGTGGCTGAAACGTGACTCCTGTGTGGCTCAAAGGTCATTCCAGAGTGCCTGGCATGTGCTTCAGTTGTGGCTGACACGTGACCCAGGCGTGGTTGACACGTGACTCAGCTGTGGCTGACCCGTGACTCAGGAATGTCTTGCCCATGGTGGAGGTGCAGCTGACTGGTTGCTCAGGCGTGGTTCACATGTGACTTAGTTGAGCCTGACTTGTGATTCAGGCATGGCTCGCACATTGTTCAGGTGTGCCTGATGCGTGGTTCAGGCATGGCTGGCATGGGACTCAGGTGTTGCTGGTGCGAGGTTCTGGTGTGGCTGGCACATGGGGCAGCAATGGGTGACAGGCGGTTCAAGTGTTGGTGACACATGGCTCAGACGTTTCTGACATGTGGCTTCTGCATGAGTCCATTGTGGCTGGCGTGTGGTTCAGGTGTGGCTGAAGCATGACTCTGGTGTGGCTAAAAGGTCATTGCAGCGAGCCTGGCATGTGCTTCAGTTGCGGCTGACAGGTGACCCAGACATGGTTGACACATGACTCAGCTGTGGCTGACACGTGACTCATGAGTGTGTCACACATGGCTAACACATGTCTCAGGTGAGGCTCACGCATGGCTGGGGCGTTGCTCTGGCATTGGTCACACGTGGGTCGGGCGTTGCTGGCACGTCACTCAGGCGTGGCTGACACTAGACTCAGGCGATTCTGACATGTGTCTGAGGCATGGTACGCATTTTGTTCAGGTGTGGCTGATGTGTGTTTCAGGCATGGGTGACTTGTGGTTCAGGCGTGGCTGACATGGGACTAAGGACTGTGTGATTCAGGCCCAGTGTTGGTGACATGTGGCTCAGGTCTGGCAGCAACGTGAATCACGTGTCGTTCCAACGTGATTCAGGCTGCTTGTGTGGCATGTTCTTCAGCCCTCGCTCACATGTGACACAGGCATGGCTGAGATCTGGTTCAGGAGTGACTGAAACGTGACACATGTGTGTCTCAAAGATCATTCCGGCATGCCTGGCATGTGCTTCAGTTGTCGCTGACACGTGACAGAGGCGTTATGGACACGTGTCTCAGCTGTGGCTGATGTGTGACTCAGGCGTGTCTTGCATGTGGTTTAGCTGTGGCTGACTCATCGCTCAGGCATGGTTCACACGTGACTTAGTTGTGGCTGACTTTTGAGAATCAGGCTTGGCTCACACATTGTTCAGGTGTGCCTGATGCGTGCTTCATGCATGGCTTGCATGGGGCTCAGGCGTGGCTGGTGCAAGGTTCCCGTGTGGCTGGCACATGTGGCAGCAATGGGTGACAGGCGGTTGAAGTGTTGGTGACACATGGCTCAGACGTGGCTGACACGTGGCTTCTGCGTGAGTCCAGTGTGGCTGACGTGTGGTTCATGTGTGGCTGGCTTGTGGTTCAGATGCGGATAGAATGTGGCTCAAGCAAGGCTGTAGCAAGGTTGAGAGATGCTGACTCGTTGCTTGGGGTCCACTGGCACACGGTAGGCACATGGCTCACACATGTTTCATGCGTGACTGGCACGTGATTATGGTGGGCCTGCCATGTGGTTCAGGCATGGCAGGAACTTGCTTCCGGCGTGGCTGTCATTTGATACAGGCTTGACTGCCACGTGGTTCTGGTTTGGCTGACATGTGTTTCAGGTGTGTGTGACACATGTTTCAGGGCTGGGTGATTCCTGGTTTGGGCATCGGTGACACGTGATTCGGGTGTGGCTGAGACACGGTTGTGTCATGGTTGCCACATGGCTCAGGCGTGGCTGACATGTGCTACACTTGTGGCTGAAACGTGGTTCAGACGTTGCCAACAAGTGGCTAAGGGGTGGCCACAGCGGGACTTTTGCGTGGCTGTAATGTGACTCTGGATTGTCTGGCATGTGCTTCAGCCATTGCTCACGTGTGACAGAGGTGTGGTTGACACGTGGCTCAGGAATGACTGAAACGTGACTCATGCTTGGCTCAAAAGTCACTCAGATGTGCCTGGCATGTGCTTCAGTTGTGGCTGACATGTGACTCAGCTGTGGCTGACACTTGACTCAGGCGTGCTTCACACCTGGTGCAGGAGTGGCTGACATGCAGCACACTCATCACTCTAGTGTGTGACACGTGATTCAGGTGTGTGTGACACGTGTTCCAGTGGTGTGTGATGCTTCGTTCAGACCTCAGCGACACGTGATTTCTGGGTGGCTGACACTTGGTGTGTCGCGTTTGACACATGGCTCAGGCATGGCTGACACATTGTTCAGCCGTGGGTGACAGGTGTTTCAGGTGTGGCTGGCACGGGAATCATGCGTGCCTGACACACGACTCAGGCATGGCTCCCACGTGACTCAGGCATTCATCGCACATTATCCATGTGTGGCAGACATGTGGTCACGCGTGTGTGACATGCCGCACATTTGCGGGCCCCCACGTGACTCACATGTTGCTGAAACGTGGCTCCCACATACTCAGTCATGGCTGGCACGTGGCTCACGCATGGCTCAGCTGTGTTTCATGTGTGGCTCCCCTGTGGTTCATGTGTGCTTCCAGCATCGAAAATGTGTGTTTCACATGCGGGTCAGATGTGGTTCAAGGGTGTCTCACGTGTGGTTCATGCATGGTTCAGGTGTGGCTCACACATGGTTCAGGCAGAATTCAGGCGTGGCTACCCCACGACTCATCTGGGTCCCATATGTGGGAGGAGACATTCACATGTGATTTAGGCATGGCTCACACGTGGTTCAGGCATAGCTCAGCCATGGCTCACACGTGAAGCAGGTGTGCCAGAGAACTGGCTCACATGTGAATGGCACATGATTCAGGCTTTTGTCACGCAGGGCTCACACATGGCTCAGGTGTGGCTCATGCATGGCTGTGGTGTTGCTCAGGTGTGGCTCACATGTGTTTGTGGCATGTATGGCACGTTTTTCCTGCATGCCGGGCAAGCAGTGCCAGCGTGGCTGACACATGCTTCCAGTGAGACTGACCTGTGTTTCAAGTGTGACTGGTACGTGGTTCAGGTGTGACTGGCACTTGCTTCAGGCCTGGATGTTACGTGCCTTTGGAATGGCTGAGACGTGAGTCAGGTGTGGCACACAAAGTATTCAGTCATGGCTGGCACATGACTCTCATGAGGTGGCCGCATGACACAGGCGTGCCTGACATGTCACGCAGGTGTGGTTTGCACATGGTTCATGCATGGCCTTCGTGTGGTTCAGGGGTGGCTGGTGCATGGTTCACACATGGGTGGCAGGTGGTTCAGGCGTGCCTGACATGTGACTCAGGCATGTGTGAAACATGACGCCAGTGTAGCTGACACATGTCTCATGCATGGCTGACACGTGACTCAGGCGTTCTTTGCACAGTATCCGTGCGTGGCAGACGTTTGCTTCACATATGGGTGACATGTCATTCACGTGTGGCCCCCCGTTCCTCACACGTTGCTGACACATGGCTCCCACATATCAGGCGTGTCTGGCAGTTGCTCCCGAATGGCTCAGCCATGTTTCACGTGCGGCTCCCATGTGCCTCATATGTGGTTCAAGCATTGAACATGCGTGCTCCGATGTGCCTCATGTGTGGTTCTAGAATTGAACATGCGTGCTTCACACGTGGCTCCCATGTGGTTCGAGTGTGTCACATGTTGTTCAAACACGGTTCATGGAGGATCACACATGGTTCAGTTGTAGCTCATGTGTGGCTCAAACATGACTCATGTGGAGGTCTCCTATGTTACAGGAGGGTTTCACCCGTGATTCAGGCATGGCTCACAGGTGGTTCAGCCATGGCTCACACGTAGTTCAGGTGTTGCTCAGACCAGGGTCAGGTGTGGCTGACACAAGATTCAGAAGTGCTTCAAACATGGCTAACACATGTCTCAGGTGAGGCTCAGGCATGGCTGGGGTGTTGCTCCGTCACAGCTCACACGTGGCTCTGGCGTTGTTGGCATGTGGCTCAGGCGTGTCTGGCATGAGACTCAGGCCATTCTGACATGTGTCTGAGGCATGGCACGCATTTTGTTGAGATGTGGCTGATGTGTGGTTCAGGCATGGGTGACTGGTGTTTCAGGCGTGGCTGACATGGGACCCAGGCCTGTCTGATTCAGGCCCAGTGTTGGTGACATGTGACTCAGGCGTGGCTGACATGTGGCTCAGGTGTGGCTGCAACGAGAATCACGCGTCATTCCAACGTGATTCAGGCTGCTTGTGTGGCATGTTCTTCAGCCCTGGCTCACATGTGACACAGGTAAGGCTGACATCTGGTTCAGGGTGGCTGAAACGTGACATGTGTGGCTCAAAGGTCATTCAGGCTTGTCTGGCATGTTCTTCAGTTGTGGCTGACACGTGACGGAGGTGTGGTGGACACGTGTCTCAGCTGTGGCTGATGCATGACTCAGGCGTGTCTTGCACGTGGTGTAGGTGTGGCTGATTCATTGCTCAGGCATGGTTCACCCGTGACTTAGTTGTGCCTGCCTTGAGAATCAGGCTTGGCTCACACATTGTTCAGGTGTGCCTGATGCATGGTTCAGGCATGGCTGGCATGGGGCTCAGGCGTGGCTGGTGCAAGGTTCCGGTGAGGCTGGCACATGTGGCAGCAATGGGTGACAGACGGTTCAAGTGTTGGTGACACATGGCTCACGTGGGTGACACGTGGCTTCTGCGTGAGTCCAGTGTGGCTGACGTGTGGTTCAGGTGTGGCTTGCTTGTGGTTCAGATGCGGATGGCATGTGGCTCAAGCAAGGCTGTACCAAGGTCGAGAGATGCTGGCTCGTTGTTCGGGGTCCGCTGGCACAAGGTAGGCACGTGGCTCACGCGTGGCTCATGTGTGACTGGCACGTGATTCTGGTAGGCCTACCAGGTGGTTCAGGCTTGGCAGGAACATGCTTCAGGCGTGGATGTTGTTTGATACAGGTGTGACTGCCACGTGGTTCTGGTTTGGCTCGCATGTCTTTCAGGAGTGTGTGACACGTGTTTCAGGGGTGGGTGATTCGTGATTTGGGCATCGGTGACACGTGATTCGGGTGTGGCTGAGACACGGTTGTGACAGGGTTGCCACTTGGCTCAGGCGTGGCTGACATTTGCTTTACTTGTGGCTGACACATGCTGCAGACGTGGCTGACAAGTGGCTCAGGGATGGCCACAGCGGGACTTTGGCATGGCTGAAATGTGACTCTGGATTGTCTGCCATGTGCTTCAGCCATGGCTCACATGTGAATCATGCGTGGTTGACAGGTAGCTCAGGAATGACTGAAACGGGACTCCTGCTTGGCTCCAACATCATTCAGATGTGCCTGGTGTGTGCTTCAGTTGTGGCTGACTCGTGACTCAGCTGTGGCTGACACTTGACTCAGGCGTGTCTCCCACCTGGTGCAGGAGTGGCTGACATGCAGCTCATGCGTGAGTCTAGTGTGGGTGACACGTGATTCAGGCGTGTGTGACACGTGTTCCAGTGGTGTGTGATGCTTCGTTCAGACCTCAGTGACACGTGATTGCTTTGTTTCTGACACTTGGTGTGTCACAGTTGACGCATGGCTCAGTCGTGGCTGAGACGTGGTTCAGACGTGGGTGACAAGTGTTTCAGGTGTGGCTGGCACGTGAATCACGCCTGGCTGACGCACGACTCAGGCATGGCTGCGACGGGACTCAGGCATTCATCGCACCTCATCCATGTGTGGCAGACCTGTGGTCACGTGGGTGTGACATGCCATATAGCTGTGGCTCACACGTTGCTGAAACGTGGCTCACACATACTCAGTCATGGCTGCCACATGGCTCACGCATGGCTCAGCTGTGTTTCATGCGTGGCTCCCCTCTGGTTCATGTGTGATTCAAGCATCGAACACGTGGGTTTCACATGTGGGTCAGATGTGGTTCAAAGGTGTCTCACATGTGGTTCATGCATGTCACAGTTGTGGCTCACACATGGGTCAGGTGGAATTCAGGCGTGGCTAACACACGACTCGTGTGGGTCGCATATGGTAGAGGAGACTTTCACACGTGATTTAGGCATGGCTCACACGTGGTTGGGGCATAGCTCTGCCATGGCTTACACGTAATGCAGGCGTGCCAGAAGACTGGCTCACATGTGGCTGGCACATGATTCAGGCTTTGGTCACACATGGCTCACACATGGCTCAGGTGTGGCTCATGCCTGGCTGTGGTGATGCACAGACGTGGCTCACATGAGTTTGTGGCATGTTTTGCACGTTTTTCAGGCATGCCAGGCAAGCAGAGCCAGCGTGGCTGACACGTACTTCAAGTGAGGCTGACCTGTGGTTCATGTGTGACTGGCACGTGGTTCAGGTGTGACTGGCACTTGGTTCAGGCCTGGCTGGCACATGACTTCAGCATGGCTGAGACGTGAGTTAGGCGTGGCTGACACATGAGTCAGGTGAGGCAGCCCAGGGAGACAGGCGTGCCTGACAGGTCACGCAGGTGTGGTTCACACATGGTTCATGCATGGCCTTTGAGTGGTTCAGCGGTGGCTGGTGCATGGTTCACGCATGGGTGGCAGGTGGTTCAGGCGTGCCTGACATGTGACTCAGGCATGTGTGAAACATGACGCCAGTGTAGCTGACACATGTCTCACGCATGGCTGACACGTGACTCAGGCATTCTTTGCACAGTATCTGTGCACGGCAGACGTTTCCTTCACATATGGGTGACATGTCGTTCATGTTTGGCCCCCCCGTGCCTCAGACGTTGCTGACACATGGCTCCCACATACTCAGGCGTGTCTGGCACTTGTCTCCCACATGGCTCAGCCACGTTTCAAGTATGGCTCCCATGTGCCTCATGTGTGGTTCTAGCATTGAACATGCGTGCTTCACACGTGGCTCCCATGTGGTTTGAGTGTGTCACATGTGGTTCAGGCATGGTTCAGGGAGGCTCACACATGGTTCAGGTGTAGCTCAGGAGTGGCTCACACATGACTCATGTGGAGGTCTCCTATGGTACAGGAGGGTTTCACCCGTGATTCAGGCATGGCTCACAGGTGGTTCAGCCATGGCTCAGCCATGGCTCACACGTAGTTCAGGCGTTCCTGAGACCGGGCTCAGGTGTGGCTGGCACCTGATTCAGGAGTTTGTCACACATGGCTAACACATGTCTCAGGTGAGGCTCAGGCATGGCTGGGGCGTTGCTCCAGCATTGCTCACACGTGGCTCTGGCGTTGTTGTCTCGTGTCTCAGGCGTGGCTGACACGAGACTCAGGCGTTTCTGACATGTGTCTGAGGCATGGCACGCATTTTCTTCAGGTGTGGCTGATGTGTGGTTCAGGCATGGGTGACTCGTGTTTCAGGCGTGGCTGACATGGGACCCAGGCCTGTCTGATTCAGGCCCTCTGCTGGTGACATGTGACTCAGGCGTGGCTGACATGTGGCTCAGGTGTGGCTGCAACGTGAATCATGCGTCATTCCAATGTGATTCAGGCTGCTTGTGTGGCATGTTCTTCAGCCCTGGCTCACATGTGACACAGGTAAGGCTGACATCTGTTTCACGAGTGGCTGAAACGTGACACATGTGTGGCTCAAAGGTCATTCCAGTGTGCCTGGCAAGTGCTTCAGTTGCGGCTGACACTTGACCCAGGCGTGGTTTACACGTGACTCAGCTGTGGCTGACACGTGACTCAGGCATGTCTTGCCCTTGGTGGAGGTGTGGCTGACTCGTCACTCACGCATGGTTCACATGTGACTTAGTTGTGCCTGACTTGTGATTCAGGCTTGGCTCGCACATTTTTCAGCTGTGCCTGATGCATGGTTCAGGCATGGCTGTCATGGGGCTCAGTTGTGGCTGGTGGGAGGTTCTGGTGTGGCTGGCACATGGGGCAGCAATGGGTGACAGGCGGTTCAAGTGTTGGTGACACATGGCTCAGACGTGACTGACATGTGCCTTCTGCATGAGTCCAGTGTGACTGGCGTGTGGTTCAGGTGTGGCTGCCTCGTGGTTCGGAGGCGGATGGCATGTGGCTCAAGCAAGGCTGTAACAAGGTCGAGAGATGCTGGCTCGTTGCTCTGGGTCCACTGGCACAAGGTAGGCACATGGCTCACATGTGATTTACGCATGACTGGCACGTGATTCTGGTGGGCCTAGCATGTGGTTCAGGTGTGGCAGGAACTTGCTTCCGGCGTGGCTGTCATTTGATACAGGCGTGACTGCCATGTGGTTCTGGTCTGGCTGACATGTGTTTCAGGTGTGTGTGACACGTGTTTCAGGGGTGGGTTATTCGTGGTTTGGGCATCAGTGACACGTTATTCGGGTGTGGCTGACACACGGTTGTGGCGCACTTGCCACATGGCTCAGGCATGGCTGACATGTGCTACACTTGTGGCTGACACGTGGTTCAGACGTGGCTGACAAGTGGCTCAGGGGTGGCCACAATGGGACTTTTGCGTGGCTGAAATGTGACTCTGTATTGTCTGGCATGTGCTTCAGCCATGGCTCACATGTGACAGAGGCGTGTTTGACACGTGGCTCAGGAATGACTGAAACGTGACTCATGCTTGGATCAAAAGTCACTCAGATGTGCCTGGCATGTGCTTCCGTCTTGGCTGACACGTGACTCAGCTGTGGCTGACACTTGATTCAGGTGTGCCTCACACCTGGTGCAGGAGTGGCTGACATGCAGCTCACGCGTGAGTCTAGTGTGTGACACGTGATTCAGGTGTGTGTGACACGTGTTCCAGTGGTGTGTGATGCTTCCCTCAGACCTCAGCGACACGTGATTCCTGGGTGGCTGACACTTGGTTTGTCGCATTTGACACATGGCTCAGGCATGGCTGACACGTGGTTCAGACGTGGGTGACAGGTGTTTCAGGTGTGGCTGGAAGGTGAATCACGCATGGCTGACACACGACTCAGGCATGCCTCCCACGTTACTCAGGCATTCATCGCACATTATCCATGTGTGACAGACATGTGGTCACGCTTGTGTGACATGCCGCACAGGTGTGGCCCCCACGTGACTCACAGCTTGCTGAAACGTGGCTCCCACATACTCAGTCACTGCTGGCACATGGCTCACGCATGGCACAGCTGTGTTTCATGTGTGGGTCCCCTGTGGTTCATGTGTGGTTAAAGCATCGAACACGTGTGTTTCACATGTGGGTCAGATGTGGTTCAACAGTGTCTCACGTGTGGTTCATGCATGGTTCAGGTGTGGCTCACACATGGTTCAGGCAGAATTCAGGCGTGGCTACCCCACGAGTCGTCTCAGTCCCATATGTTAGAGGAGACTTTCACACGTGATTTAGACATGGCTCACACGTGGTTCAGACATAGCTCAGCCATGGCTCACACGTGATGCAGGCGTGGCAGAGAACTGGCTCACATGTGACTGGCACATGATTCAGGCTTTTGTCATGCATGGCTCACACATGGCTCAGGTGTGGCTCACATGTGTCTGTGGCATGGCTGGCACGTGGTTGAGGCAAGTTGTGCCAGCGTGGCTGACACGTGCTTCAAGTGAATCTGACCTGTGGTTCCAGTGTGAGCAGGTCATGGTTCAGGTGTGACTGGCCCTTGGTTCAGGCCTGGCTGGCACGTGACTTCCGCACGGCTGAGACGTGAGTTAGGCGTGGCCGACACATGACTCAGGTGTGTGGGCGATGGGACACAGTCATGCCTGACACATCACGCAGGTCTGGTTCATACATGGTTCATGCGTGGCCTTTGTGTGGTTCAGGGGTGGCTGGTGCATGGTTCACCCGTAGGTGGCAGGTGGTTCAGGCGTGGCTGACCTGTGACTCAGGCATGTGTGAAACATGACGCTGGTGCTGCTGACACATGTTTCACACATGGCTGACACGTGACTCAGGCATTCTTCGCACAGTATCTGTGCACGGCGGACGTTTCCTTCACATATGGGTGACATGTCATTCATGTTTGGATCCCCCGTGCCTCAGACGTTGCTGACATATGGCTCCCACATACTCAGGCGTGTCTGGCACTTGTCTCCCACATGGCTCAGCCACGTTTCAAGTGTGGCTCCCATGTGCCTCATGTGTGCTTCTAGCATTGAACATGCGTGCTTCACAGGTGGCTCACATGTGGTTTGAGTGTGTCACATGTGGTTCAGGCATGGTTCAGGGAGGCTCACACATGGTTCAGGTGTAGCTCAGGAGTGGCTCACACATGACTCATGTGGAGGTCTCCTATGGTACAGGAGGGTTTCACCCGTGATTCAGGCGTGGCTCACAGGTGGTTCAGCCATGGCTGAGCCATGGCTCACACATAGTTCAGGCGTTCCTGAGACCGGGGTCAGGTGTGGCTGACGCATGATTCAGGAGTTTGTCACACATGGCTAAAACATGTCTCAGGTGAGGCTCACACATGGCTGGGGTGTTGCTCTGGCATAGCTCACATGTGGCTCTGGCGTTGTTGGCACGTGGCTCAGGCGTGGCTGACACGAGACTAAGGCGTTTCTGACATGTGATTGAGCCATGGCATGCATTTTCTTCAGGTGTGGCTGATGTGTGGTTCAGGCATGGGTGACTGGTGGTTCAGGCGTGGCTGACATGTGCCTGAGGCATGTGTGAAACATGCTGGGTGTTGGTGACATGTGACTCAGGCGTGGCTGACGTGTGGCTCAGGTGTGGCTGCAACGTGACTCATGTGTCATTCAAATGTGATTCTAGCTGCTTGTCTGGCATGTTCTCCAGCCCTGGCTCACCTGTGACTCAGGCGGGGCTGTCATGTGGTTCAGGAGTGGCTGAAACGTGAGTCATGTGTGGCTCAAAGGTCATTCCAGCATGCCTGGCATGTGCTTCAGTTGCGGCTGACACGTGACCCAGGTGTGGTTGACACCGGACTCAGCTGCGGCTGACACATGACTCGGGCGTGTCTTGCCCGTGGTGGATGTGCGGCTGACTGGTCACTCAGGCGTGGTTCACATGTGACTTAGTTGTGCCTGACTTGTGATTCAGGCTTGGCTTGCACATTGTTCAGGTGTGCCTGATGCGTGGTTCAGGCATGGCTGGCATGGGGATCAGTTGTGGCTGGTGGGAGGTTCTGGTGTGGCTGGCACATGGGGCAGCAATGGGTGACAGTTGGTTCAAGTGTTGGTGACACATGGCTCAGACGTTTTTGACATGTGGCTTCTGCGTGAGTCCAGTGTGGCTGGCGTGTGGTTCAGGGGTGGCTGAAACGTGACTCATGTGTGGCTAAAAGGTCATTCCGGCGAGCCTGGCATGTGCTTCAGTTGCGGCTGACACATGACCCAGGTGTGGTTGACACATGACTCAGCTGTGGCTGACACATGACTCATGAGTGTGTCACACATGGCTAACACATGTCTCTGGTGAGGCTCATGCATGGCTGGGGCGTTGCTCTCGCATTGGTCACATGTGGGTCGGGCATTGCTGGCACGTCACTCAGGCGTGGCTGACAGGAGACTCAGGCGTTTCTGACATGTGTCTGAGGCATGGTACGTGCTTTGTTAAGGTGTGGCTGATGTGTGGTTCAGGCATGGGTGACTTGTGGTTCAGGCGCGGCTGACATGGGACGCGGGCCTGTGTGAATCAGGCCCGCTGTTGGTGACATGTGGCTCAGGTCTGGCTGCAACGTGAATCACGTGTCATTCCAACGTGATTCAGGCTGCTTGTGTGGCATGTTCTTCAGCCCTCGCTCACATGTGACACAGGCATGGCTGAGATCTGGTTCAGGAGTGACTGAAACGTCACACATGTGTGTCTCAAAGGTCATTCTGGTGTGCCTGGCATGTGCTTCAGTTGTGGCTGACATGTGACACAGGCGTGATGGACATGTGTCTCAGCTGTAGCTGATGCGAGACTCAGGCGTGTCTTGCACGTGGTGTAGGTGTGGCTGACTCATCGCTCAGGCATGGTTCACACGTGACTTAGTTGTGCCTGACTTGAGATTCAGGCTTGGCTCACCCATCGTTCAGGTGTGCCTGATGCGTGCTTCATGCATGGCTGGCATGGGGCTCAGACATGTCTGGTGCGAGGTTCTGGTGTGGCTGGCACATGTGGCAGCAATGGGTGACACGCAGTTGAAGTGTTGGTGACACATGGCTCAGACGTGGCTGACATGTGGCTTCTGCATGAGTACAGTGTGGCTGACGTGTGGTTCAGGTGTGGCTGGCTTGGGGTTCAATGACTGAGCCACGTTCCAACCATGCCACAGCCACCGGTGAGCAATGCTGGAGCCTGGTGCCAGCCGTGTGTGAGCCTCACCAGAGACATGTGTTAGCCATGTGTGACAAACTCCTGAATCATGTGTCAGCCACACCTGGCCCAAGTCTGAGGCTCGCAAGAGCTATGTGTGCGCCATGGCTGGGCCATGCGTGCACCACATGGGATCCATGCCTGAATCAAGGCTGAAACACTCCTGAACGTTATGTGACATCCACTTGTGCCATGTGTGAGCCACACCTGGGTTACGCCTCAACCATTTGTGAGCCACACCTCTACCATGACTGAACCAGATGTGACACACTTGACCACAGGGGAACCACGTGTGAACCATACATGTTCAAGGCTTGAACCACACGTGAACCACATGGGAGCCACACCGGAAACATGGCTTGGTCATGCGTGAGCCACGGCCCACCCACCTCTCAGTAGGGGGGAGCCATGTGTCAGCAATGAGTGAGCCACGTGTGAGCCACACATGAATGACATGCAACCCATGCATGAAACACATATGTGCCATGCATGGAGAATGTGCGATGAATGCCTGAGTCATGTGTCAGCAATGCCTGTGTCATGTGTCAGCCACACCTGAAACACCTCCCACTCATGCGTGAACCACGCACCAGCCACCCGGTAGCCACATGAACGCCATGGATGAACCAGGTGCGAAGCACAGCTGTGTGACGTGTCAGGAACACCTGTGTCAAGTGGCTGCCTCACCTGAGTCATGTTTCAGCCATGCCTGAAAATCGTGTGAGCCATGCCTGAGTCACATGCCAGCCAAGCCAAAGTCACATGCCAGCCATTCCTCAAGCAAGTGCCCGTCACACTTGAATCACACTCCAGCCTCACTTGAAGCACGTGTCAGCCACGCTGGAGCTGCTTGCATGCCATGCCTGAACCACGTGCTGACCATGCCACAAACAAGTGTGAGCCACACCTCAGCAGCACCACAGCCATGCATGAACCACACCTGAGCCATGTGTGAGCCATGCGTGACAAACGCCTGAATCGTGGGTGAGCAGCATGTGACCAAGTTCTGTGGCGTCATGCATCATGTGTGAACCATGGCTGAGCTGCACCTGAACCATGTGTGAGCCATGCCTGAATTACACCTGAACCATGTGTGAGCCACACCTGAACCATGCATGAACCACACATGAGGCACCCTTCAACCACATCTGAACCACATCTTGAACCACAGCTGAACCACATGGGAGGCACACATTTTCGATGCTTGAACCACACATGAACCACAGGTGAGCCACACATGAAACACAGCTGAGGCATGCATGAGCCACGTGCCAACAATGACTGACTATGTGGGAGCCACGTTTCAGCTAGGCGGGAGCCACACCTGTACAACATCTCCCACATGTGACCACATGCCTGCCATGCATGGATAATGTTCGATGAATGCCTGAGTCACATGTCAGCCATGCCTGACTCATGTGTCAGCCCCGCATGAGTAAAGTGCCAGCCACAGCTGAATCACCTGTCACCCACATCTGAACCACAGGTCAGCCATGCCTGAGCCATGTGTCAACTGCGACACACCAAGTGTCAGAAACACAGCAATCACGTGTCACTGCGGCCTGAACGAAGCATCACAAACCACTGGAAGCCATGTCAGATTCACCTGAATCACATGGCAGAAACACACGTCACAAATGCCTGAGTCTCGTGTCAGCCAGAGCTGAGCCACGTGCCAAGCATGCCAGAGCCAAGGGTGAGCAATACTGGAGCCAGGAGGCAGCCATGCCTGAGCCTCACCTGAGACGTGTGTTAGCCACGTGTGACAAATTCCCGTATCATGTGTCAGCCAAACCAGACCATGGTCTGAGGCTCGTCTGAACTAAATGTTAGCCACGGAGGAGCCATGCCTGCATCACGTGGGAGCCACGCTTGAATCATGGGTGAAACACTCCTGGACCATACATGAAACCCACATGAGCCATGTGTGAGGCACACCTGGGTTACACCTGAAACATTTGTGAGCCACACCTGAACAATAACTGAACAATATGTGACACATTTTAATCACATGGGAACCACGTGTGAAGCACACATGTTCAATGCTTGAACCACACTTGAACCACTTGGGAGCCACATGTGAAACATGGCTGGGCCATGCGTGAGCCACGTGCCACCCACGTCTCAGTAGGTGGGAACCATGTGTCAGCAGTGAGGGAGTCACCTGTGATCCACACATGATTGACATGCAACCCATGCATGAAGCACATGTCTGCCATGCATGGATAATGTGCTATGAATGACTTAGTCACATAGCCATGCCTGGGTCATGTGTCAGCCATACCTGAAAAACCTCGCACTCATGCGTGAAACACGCACCAGCCACTCCTGAGCCACGTGAAGGCCGTGCATGAACGAGGTGCAAACCACACCTGCGTGATGTGTCAGGCCTGCCTGTGTCACATGGCTGCCTCACCTGAGTCATGTGTCAGCCATGCCTGAAAAACGTCTGAGCCACACCTTAGTCACATCTCAGCCATGCCAAAGTCACGTGTGAGCCACGCATGAAGCAAGTGACCATCACACTTGAATCACATGCCAGTCTGACTTGAAGCACATGTCATCCACGCTGGAGCCACTTGCCTGCCATGCCTAAACCACGTTCCTACCATGCCACATACAAGTGTGAGCCAGGCCTGAGCAGCACCACAGCCATGCATGAGCCACACCTGAGCCATGTGTGAGCCATGCATGACAAACGCCTGAATCGTGGGTCAGCCGCATGTGACCCAATTCTGCGGCGTGCAGGCATTACGTGTGAGCCATGGCTGAGCTGCACCTGAACCATATGTGGGCCACACCTGAACCATTCATGAAACACACGTGAGGCACCCTTCAACCACATCTGAACCACATCTTGAACCACAGCTGAACCACATGGGAGGCACACATGTTCGATGCTTGAACCACACATGCACCTCAGGTGAGCCAAACATGAAACACAGCTGAGGCATGCATGAGCCACGTGCCAACAATGACTGACTTAGATTCAGGCGTGGCTCACAGGTGGTAAAGCCTTGGCTCAGCCATGGCTCACACGTATTTCAGGTGTTCCTCAGACCGGGGTCAGGTGTGGCTGACACATGATTCAGGAGTGTGTCACACATGGCTAACATATGTCTCAGGTTAGGCTCAGGTATGGCTGGGGCGTTGCTCCGGCATAGCTCACACGTGGCTCTGGCGTTGTTGGCACATGGCTCAGGCGTGGCTGACACGAGACTCAGGCATCCCTCACATGTGACTCAGGCATTCATCGCACCTTATCCATGTGTGGCAGACATGTGGTCACGTGTGTGTGACATGCTGCACAGATGTGGCTCCCACGTTGCTGAAACGTGGCTCCCACATACTCAATCATGGCTGCCACATTGCTCACGCATGGCTCAGCTGTGTTTCATCTGTGGCTCTCTTGTGGTTCATGTGTGGTTCAAGCATCGATCACATGTTTCACCTGTGGGTCATATGTGGTTCAAGCGTGTCTCACATGTGGTTCATGCATGGTTCCGGTGTGGCTCACACATCGGTCAGGTTTAATTCAGGCGTGGCTAACACACGACTCGTGTGGGTTGCATATGGTGGAGGAGACTTTCACACGTGATTTAGGCATGGTTCACACGTGGTTCAGGCAGAGCTCATCTATATCTCACACGTGATGCAGTCGTGCCACAGAACTGGCTCACATGTGACTGGCACATGATTCATGGTTTGGTCACTCATGGCTCCCACATGGCTCAGCTGTGGCTCATGCATGGCTGTGGAGACACTCAGGTGTTGCTCACACCTAGTTCAGATATTACTCAGACTGGGGTCAGGTGTGGCTGACATATTATTCAGGATTTTGTCACACATGGCAACACATGTCTCAGGTGAGGCTCATGCATGGCTGTGACGTGGCACCGGCATTGCTCACACATGGCTCTGGCATTGTTGGCATGTGGCTCAGGCATGGCTGACACGAGACTCAGACATTTCTGACATGTGTCTGAGGCATGGCACGCATTTTGTTCAGGTGTGGCTGATGTGATGTTCACGCATGGGTGACTGGCAGTTCAGGCATGGCTGACGAGGGACTCAGGCATGTGTGAAACATGCCGGGTGTTGGTGATATGTGACTCAGGCCTGGCTGACATGTGGCTCAGGTGTGGCTGCAATGTGAATCATGCGTCGTTCCAATGTGATTCAGGCTACTTGTGTGGCATGTTCTTCAGCCCCGGCTCACATGTGACTCAGGCATGGCTGACATCTGGTTCAGGAGTGGCTGAAACGTGACACATGTATGGCTCACAGGTCATTCAGGCATGTCTGGCATGTGCTTCAGTTGTGGCTGACAGGTGACACAGATGTGGTGGACACGTGTCTCAGCTGTAGCTGATGTGTGACTCAGGCATGTCTTGTGGGTGGTGTAGGTGTTGCAGAACCACATGTCAGATATGCCAGAACCACGTGCCTGACATGCCAGAACCACCTCCCAGACAGACCTGAACCACCTGCTGAACACACCGGAACCACCTGCTTGAGTCACCACAACCACCTGCCAGACATGCCAAAATTACCTGCCGGATATGCCAGAACCACTTGACAACACTCCAGAATCACATGCCGGGCATGATGGAACCACCTCTCAGATGTGCCAGAACCACATGCCGGGCATTCTGTAACCACCTCCCGGACAGACCTGAACCACTTGCTTGACACGCCTGAACCATCTGCTGAACATGCCGGAACAACCTGCTTGACTCGCCACAACTACCTGCCGGACATGCCAAAATCACCTGCCGGATATGCCAGAACCACTTGATGGAAACTCCAGAATCACATGCCGGGCATGCAGGAACCACCTCTCAGATATGCCAGAACCAAGTGCTGGACACGAAGGAACCCCCTCACGCGCAGAACTGACCACCTGCTGGACATGCCTGAACCACCTGCCGAACACACCACAAACACCTGCTTGACTCGCTGCAACCACCTGCCGGACATGCCAAAATCACCTGCCAGATACACCAGAACCACTTGATGGACACTCCAGAATCACATGCTGGGCATGCCAGAGCCACCTCTCAGATATGCCAGAACCACATGCCAGACACACTGAAACCACCACCCGGACAGACCTGAACCACCTGCTGGACACGCCTGAACCACCTGCTTGACTCGGCGCAACCACCTGCCAGACATGCCAATATCACCTGCCTGATAAGCTGGAACCAGGCCACTTGGACGCTGGAAAAACCCCACATCCATGCCGGAACCACCCACCGGACACTCTGGCACCACCACACAGACATGCGGAAAGACCCACCAGACACACCGGAAGCACCCACTGGACACGCCAGGACCACCTGGAACCACCCACCAGACACACTGGAACCATCACTCTGACACGCCAGAACCAACTCATTGACATGCCGGAAGCACTTACTGGACAGTCCGGAACCATCTTTCAAATGTGCCAGACACACCGGAACCACCTGCCAGACAATTTGGAACCACCTGTTGGATATGCCGGAACTAGGTGCCAGATACACTGAAACCACCTGCCGAATACGCCAGAACCAGCGTGTGCAGCCTGTGGTTCCGACATGTGAGACTGGGGTTTCCCAGCAACTAAGGGGCCTGGTTCCAGTGTATCTGGCAGGTGATTTTTGCGTGTCATGTAGCTGGTTATGGAGTGTCCGTCAAGTGGTTCTGGCACATCTGGAAGGTGTTTTCAGCATGTGCAGCAGATGGTTCAGTCTTGTCCGGCAGGTGGATCAGTCGTGTGGGGCGCCTGGTTCCAGCATGTGCTGCGACTGTTTTTGTCATATCTGGCACGTGGCTCCGGCGTTTCCGGCAGGTGGTTCCCTTCTGTGTGGCAAATGGTTAGGGGTATCATGCAGGTGATTTCGCCGTGTCCTGTGGGTTTTCCAGGCATGTCCGAAACCTGGTTCTGGCATGTCTGGCAGGTAGTTTCAACGAATCAGGCACCTGGTTCCAGCGTATCCAACAGGTGATGCCGGCGTGTCTGGTAGGTGATTCTGGCGTGTGCAGCACATGGTTCTGGCGTAACCGGCAGGTGATTTCAATGTGTCCAGCAGGTGGTTCCAGCATGTCCGGCACCTGGTTCTGGCATGTCTGGCAGGTGGTTCAGTCGTGTCCGGCACCTGGATTTGGTGTGTGCTACACCTGTTTCTGGTGTATCTGGGACGTGCTTCTCACAAGAGTGGCAGGTGGTCCAGGCGTGTCCAGCAGGTGGTCCTGGCATGTCGAGCACCTGGTTCTGGCCTGTGCAGGACCTGTTTCAGATGGATCAGTCACGTGGTTCTGGCGTGTCTGGCACATGGTTCTGGCGTACTCGGCAGGTGGCTTCAGCATACCGGGCACCTGGTTACGGCATATCTGACAGTTGCTCCATGGTGTCAGGCAGGTGGTTCCTGTGTGTTTGGCATGTGGTTCAGTTATGCCCTGAAGGTGGTTCCAGCGTGTCCGGCAGGTGGCTACCGTGTGTCCGGAACCTGATTCCTTCATGTGCCATTGGTGCTTTCAGAGTGTCCAGGTGTTGGTTCCGGCGTGTCTGGCAATTGGTTCCCGCATGTCCAGTTGGTGATTGCGGCATGTCCGGCATGTTGATCCAGGCTTTTCCGGAAATGGGTTCTGGTGTATCCAGGACCTGTTTCCGGTGTATCCAGCAGGTGATTTTGGCATGTCCAACAGGTTGTTCCGGCGTGTTAAGTTTGTGGTTTTGGCTTGTCTTGCAGGTGTTTGTGGCGTGTCCGACACCTGGTTCTGGCATATTTGGCAGGTGGTTTCACTGTATCTGGCACCTGGTTCCAGCATATCCAACAGCTGGTTCCGAAGTGTCTGGCAGCTGGTTCCTGTGTGTCTGGCATGTGGTTCCAGTACATTCGGAAAATGGTCCCGGCCTGTCCGTTGAGTGGTTGTGGCATGGCTGGGAGTCAGTTCTGGCATGTCAGAGTGATGGTTCCAGTGTGTCCAGCAGGTGGTTCCAGGTGGTTCTGCCGTGTCCGGTGGGTGCTTCCAGAGTGTCTGGTGGGTCTTTCCCTCATGTCTGTGTAGTGGTTCCAGAGTGGCCCGCAGGAGGTTCTGGCATGGATGTCAGGTTTTTCCGGCAACCAAGTGGCCTGGTTCCACCTTAACCACCAGTTGATTTTGGCGTGTCCAGCAGGTGGCTCTGGTGAGTCAAGAAGGTTGTTCTGGCATGTTCAGCAGGTGGTTCAGGCGTGTCCAGCTGGTGGTTCAGGTCGGTCAGAGAGGGCATTCCAGTGTGTTCAGCACGTGGTTCTGGAATATCTGGTTCCGGAATTCCCAGCATGTGATTCCAGAGTGTCCGTCAAGTGGTTCTGGGGTATCCGGCAGGTGATTTTGGCGTGTCCGGCAGGTGGTTCCGGAATGCCTGGCATGTGATTCCAGAGTGTCCGTCAAGTGGTTCTGGCATATCCGGCAGGTGATGTTGGGGTGTCTGGCAGGTGGTTGGGGGCAAGTCAAGAAGGTGGTCCCAGCATGTCCGGCACGTGGTTGTGGCGTATCTGAGAGCTGGTTCCAGCATGCTCGGCATGTGATTCCAGAGTGTCCATCAAGTGGTTCTGGCATATCCAGCAGGTGATTTTGGTGTGTCTGGCAGGTGGTTGCGGCGAGTCAAGCAAGTAGTTCCTGCGTATTTGGCAGGTGGTTCAGGCGTGTCGAGCATGTGGTTTAGGTCTGACCAGCAGGGGGTTCCGGCGTGTCCGGCACGTGGTTCTGGCACATCTGAGAGGTGGTTCTGGCATGCCCAACATGTGATTCCGGAGTGTCCATCCAGTGGTTCTGGCGTATCCAGTAGGAGATTTCATCATGTCTGGCAGGTGGTTGCGGTGAGTCGAGCAGGTGGTTGTGGGATTTTCAGAAGATGGTTCAGGCATGTCCAGCAGGTGGTTCAGGTCTGTCCGGGAGGGGGTTCTGGCGTGCCCAGCACGTGGTTCTGGCATATCTGAGAGGTGGTTACGGCATGCCTCTCATGTGATTCCAGAGTGTCCGTCCAGTGGTTTTGGCGTATCCGGCAGGTGATTTTGGCATGTCCGGAGGTGGTTGTGGTGAGTCAAACAGGTGGTTCCGGTGTGTCCAGCACGTGGTTCTGGCATATCTGAGATGTGGTTCTGATATATGATTCCGGAGTGTCCGTCAAGTGGTTCTGGCATATCTGGCAGGTGATTTTGGCGTGTCCGGCAGGTGGTTCCAGCGAGTCAAGCAGGTGGTTCCGGCCTGTTCGGGTGGTGGTTCAGGTGTGTTACAGCAGGTGGTTCAGGTCTGTCCAGGAGGTGTTTCCAGCATGTACGGCATGTGATTCTGGCATATCTGAGAGGTGGTTCCGGTATGCCCTGCATGTGATTGTGGAGTGTCCGACACGTGGTTCTGGCATATCTGGCAGGTGATTTTGGCATGTCCACCATGTGGTTGTGGTGAGTCAAGCAGGTGGTTCCAGCGTGCCTGGCAGGTGGCTGCCATCTGTCTGGAATCCAATTTTGTCATGTGCCGTGGGTGATTTCAGAGAGTCCAGGTGTTGGTTCCAGCGTGTTTGGTAGTTGGTTCTGGCATATTTGAGAGGTGGTTCCAGTATGTCCGGCATGTGCTTCTGGAGTGTCCCTCAAGTGTCCCTGGTGTATTCAGCAGGTGATTTTGGCATGTGTGTCATGTGGTTCTGGCATGTCCTGCAAGTGCTTTTGGCTTGTACTGGCCCTTATTGTCGTGTTTCCAAAGTTTCTAGATGATGGTTCCAAAGTGTCTGACAGTTGGTTCCAGAGTGTCAGGCAGGTGGGTCAGACCTGTCCGGCCAGAATCATTCGCCTGAGGCATGAATGATTGTCCTTCCACATGCTTAGGAGGAGAGAGGCAGTAGGATTTTAACCAACTGATCTTTAGTAGTTAATAAAGCACTCACTTTCCACAGTGCTCTTACAGCATACTGGCTACCTCTCCTACCACCATTGTGCATTGGTTGAGAGAGTGTCAGAAAGCACCTATGTCAGAAAGATCAAGTTTGCTCTCAGCCATGTCTTATGTTGCTGTAGAGATGGAAGGCACAAAGCCCTGCCTCCATCCCTCAAGGGGAGACGAGCCACAATCCATCTTTCTTCCAGCTCATTAGGAAGCTGAGCAAGAATTCACTTTGCAAAGTGCTCTTAGAGCATACCAGGAACATCTCATACAAAGGAAGCTGCAACGCTGTTTCTTTAGAGCCCTTAATTCATTGCTTGAGAACTTCTGCTTCTGCGACAATTGCACCTTGCCAACCCGGCTCAGACAAAATGCCTACATCTTCCCCTTAAGCAACTGGGCCAAGGCACAAATGATTGTGCTTCCACATGCTTAGGAGGAGATGGACAATAGGTTTTTTACCAACCACCATTGTGCACTGGTGGAGAGAGTGTTAGAAAGCACCTATGTCAACAAGGCCCCTTTGCTCTCAGCCGTGCCCTACATTGCTCTAGAGGTGGAAGTCACAAGGCACTGGCTCTGGCTCCACCCCTCAAGGGGAGACAAGCCACAAACCGTCTTGCTTCCAGCTCTTTATGAAGCTGAGAAAGAACTCACTTTCCACAGTGCTCTTACAGCATCCTGGCAACATCTCATACAAAAGCAGTTGAAAGCCATTTCTTTCCAGCCCTTAAGTCGCCAATTTTGAACTTCTGCTTCTGCCACATTTCCACCTTGGCAACCCGGCTTAGACGAAATGCCTACATCTTGCCCTTAAGCAATGGGACGAGGCCCGGATGATTGTGCTTCCACATGCTTAGGAGGAGACGGACAATAGGCTTTTTGCCAACCACCGTTGTGCACTGGTGGAGAGAGTGTCAGAAAGCACCTATGTCAGAAAAGCCCCTTTGCTCTCAGCCGTGCCCTCCATTGCTCTAGAGGTGGAAGGCACAAGGCATTGGCTCCACCCCTGAAGGGTGTCAGAAAGCACCTATGGAACAAAGGCCCCTTTGCTCTCAGCCCTGCCCTACCTTTCTCTAGAGGTTGAGGGCACAAAGTACTGCCTCCATTTCTCAAGGGGAGACAAGCTGCAAACCGTCTTGCTTCCAGCTCTTTAGGAAGCTGAGAAAGAACTCACCTGACTTATACAAAGGACCCATGCCCCTTAGAGGCTGGAAAACCCAGAGGGACATGCCAAAACTGCACACTTTCTAACCACCACACAGTCATGCCAGAACGACCCACCAGACACACCAGAAGCACCCACTGTACACACCAGAACCGCCTGGAACCACCTGCCAGACACAGTGGAACAATGATTCTGACATGGCATGACCTTCTCTTGGACATGCCGGCAGCACACAACAGAAATACCGGACCCATTTTCCAAACGTAGCAGAACCACATTCCAGACACTTTGGAAACACCTGTTGGATATGCTGCAACCAGGTGACAGATACACTGAAATCTCCTGTCGAATACATCAGAACCAGGTGCCAGACATGCCACAAACACCTGTCATACAAGCTGGAACCACCAGCCTAACACGCCAGAACAACCTGCCAGAAACACCAAAATCACCTGCCAGATACACCAGAACCAGGTCCTGATACACCAGAACCACTTCCCAGAAAAGTCCAGAACAACCTGCCAGAAACACAGGACTCAACCAACGGACATGTGGGAACCAAAGCCAGACATGCCAGAACCTACACCTGGACAATCTGAAACCACTATCTGCACACGACTGAATCACATCCCGGACACACGGTAGCCACCTGCCGGACATGCCAGAACCACCTGGAACCACCCACCGGACACACTGGAACCATCACTCTGACACTCAGAACCAACTCCAAGCCATGCCACAAGCACTCAACGGACAGGCTGGAACCATCTTCCCAATGTACCGGAACCACATGCCAGACACACAGGAACCACCTGCCAGACACTTCAGAACCAGCTATTGGATATGCCAGAACCAGGTGCCAGATACAGTGAAACCACCTGCCGAATATGCCAGAACCAGGTGCCGGACACACCACAAACACATCCAAGACAAGCCGAAACCACCAGCCTAACATGCCAGAACAACCTGGGACATGGCAAGATCACCTGACGGATACACTGGAACCAAGTCCTGGATAACCAGAATCAATTTCTGGAAAAGCCTGAATCAACATGCTGGACGTGCCAGAATCACCCAACGGACATGCAGGAACCAACTGCCAGACATGCCGGAACCAACACCTGATCACTCTGAAAGCACCAACAGCACACAAAGGAATCAGGTTCTGGACACATGGTAGCCACCTGCCAGACAATCCGGAACCACCTTCAGGGTGTACCAGAACCACATGCCAAACACACAGGAACCACCTGCCAGACACCATGGAACCAACTGGCAGATACACCAGAACCAGGCGCCCGGTATGCTGAAGCCATCTGCTGAATACGCCATAACCATGTGCCGAACACACCGGAAGCATGGGACAGATAGATCAGAAACAGGTCCAGAACAGGACAGAATCAGGTTCCTGACATGCCAACCACCTGCTGGACACGCCTGGACCACCTGCCACTCTTGTGAGAACCACCTCCCGGATACACCAGAAACAGGTGGAGCACACACCAAGACCAGGTGCCGGACGTCTGAACCACCTGCAAGACATGCCAGAACCAGGTGCCGAACACGCCGGAACCACCTGCTTGACTCGCCGCAACCACCTGCCGGACACGCCAAAATCACCTGCTGCATACGCCAGAACCACTTAACAGACACTCCGGAATCACATGATGGAATGCCTAAACCACCTCTCAGAAATGCCAGAACCATGCGCAGGACACGCTGGAACCACAACCCGCACAGACCTGAACCATCTGCTCGACACACCTGAACCACATGCCGAACACGCTGGAACCACCTGCTTCACTCACGGCAACCACCTGCCGGACATGCCAAAATCACCAGCTGGATATGCCAGAACCACTTGACGGACACTCCGGAATCACATGCTGGGCATGCCAGAAACACCTCTCAGATATGCCAGAACCATGTGCTGGACACGCCGGAACCAACTCTCAGACAGACCTGAACCACCTGCCGAACAGCAGGAACCACCTGCTTGACTCCTCGCAACCACCTGCCAGACACGCCAAAACCACCTGCCGGATATGCCAGAACCACTTGATGGACACTCTGGAATCACATGCCGGGCATGAGGGAACCACCTCTCAGATGTCCCATACCCACCTGCCGGACATGCCAGAACCACCTCTGGAAAGAGCTTAACCCACTGCCGGACACGCCAGAACCACCTCCTGGACAGACCGGAACCACCTGCTGGACACGCCTGAACCACATGCCAAACACATCAGAACCACCTGCACTACTTGCCTGACTCACCTGCCAGACACACCAAAATCACCTGCCGGATATGCCAGAACCACTTGATGGCCACTCCGCAATCACATGCCACGCATGCCGGAACCACCTCTCAGATGAGTCAGAACCACATGCCGGCTACACCATAACCACCTCCTGGAGAGACCTGAACCACCAGGTGGACACGCCTGATCTACCTGCAGAACACTCCGGAACTACCTGCTCGACTAGCTGGAAACACCTGCCGGACACGCCAAAATCACCTGCAGGATATGCAAGAACCACTTGATGGACACTCTGGAATCACATACCAGCCATGTTGTAACCACCTCTCAGATGAGCCAGAACCACCTGCCGGACACGCTGGAACCACCTCCCAGAAAGGCCAGAACCACCTGCTGTACACGCCTGAACCACCTGCAGGACATGCCGGAACCACCTGCTTGTGTCACCGCAACCACCTGTCGGACAGGCCAAAATCACCGGCCAGATATGCCAGAACCACTTGACGGACACTCCGGTATCACATTCCAGGCATGATGGAACCGCCTCTCAGATGAGCAAGAACCACATGCCGGACATGCCAGAACCACCTGCTTGACTCGCAGCAACCACCTGCCGGACATGGCAAAATCACCTGCCAGATACGACAGAATCACGTGACGGAAACTCCAGAATCTCATGCCGGGCACGCCGGAACCACCTCTCAGAAGTGCCAGAACCATGTGCTAGACATGCCGGAACCACCTTCTGGACACGCCAGAACCACCAGCCGAACACGCAGGAATAACCTGCTGCACACGCCTGAACCAGCTGGTGAACACACCAGAACCGCCTGCTGGAATTGCCACAATCACCTGCAGGACATGCCAAAATCACCTGCCAGATACACCAGAACCACTTGGCGGACACTCTGGAACCACATGCCGGGTATGCTGGAACCACCTCTCAAATGTGCCAGAACCACCTGCCACCATGCTGGAACCACCTGCTGGACACGCCAGAACCACTTGCCAGACCCGCCAAAATCACTGGCCGGATACACCAGAGCCACTTGATGGACACTTCGGAATCACATGCCAGGTATGCCAGAACAACCTCTCAGATATGCTGGAACCACGTGCCGGACACACCGGAAGCAAGTGCCGGAAAGACCTGAACCACCTGCCGAACACACTGGAACCAGCTGCCCGACACGCCAAAATCACCTGCCGGATATGCCAGAACCACTTAACGGACACTGTGGAATCACATGCCGGGCATGCCAGAAGCACCTCTCAGGCCAGAACCACATCCCAGACAGACCTGAACGATCTGCTGAACACGCCGCAACCACCTGCTTGACTAGCCGTAACCACCTTCTGGACACGCCAAAATCATCTGCCGGATACGCCAGACCTACTTGACAGACACTCAGGAATCACATGCCAGGCATGCTGGAACCACCTCTCAGATATGCCAGGACACGTGCCGGACACACAGGTACCACCTCACGGAGAGACCTGAACCACCTGCTGGACACGCCTGAACCACCTGCCGAACATGCCGGAGCCACCTGCTTGACTCGCGGCACTGAGCTTCTTCACACACCACAATCACCTGACAGATACTCCAGAACCACTTGATGGACACTCCGGAATCACATGACAGAATGAGGGAACCACGTCTCAGATGAGGCAGATCCACCTGCCGGACATGCCAGAATCACTTCCCGGAAAGAGCTTAACCCATGCCGGACACACAGGAACCACCTCCCAGACAGAGTGGAACCACCTGCTGGACACGCCTGAAACACATGCCGAACACAGCAGAACCACCTGCATGACTCGCCGGAACCACCTGCCGGCCACACCAAAATCACCTGCCATATACGCCAGAACCACTTGACGGCCACTCCGCAATCACATGCCACGCACACCGGCTCCACTTGTGAGATGTGCCGGACACGCCGGAACCACCTCCTGGACAGACCTGAACCACCTCCTGGACACGCCTGAACCACCAGCTAAACACACTGGAACCACCTGCTTGATTCGCAGCAACCACCTGCCGGACATGCCAAAATCACCTGCCGGATACCCCAGAACCACTTGACAGACACTCCGGAATCACATGCCGAGCATGCCGGAAACACCTCTCAGATGTGCCAGAACCACGTGCCGGACACGCCGGAACCAACTCTCAGACAGACCTGAACCACCTGCCGAACAGCAGGAACCACCTGCTTGACTCGCCACAACCACCTGCCGGACACACCAAAATCACCTGCTGGATACGCCAGAACCACTTGACGGACACTCTGGAATCACATGCCAGGCATGCCGGAACGACCTCTCAGATATGCCGGAACCACGTGCCAGACATGCCGGAACCACCACTCAGATATGCCAGAACCACGTGCCGGACACGCCGGAACCACCTCCTGGACAGACCTGAACCACCTGCCGAACATGCCAGAACCGCATGCTTGACTTGCCGCAACCTCCTGCCGGACATGCAAAATCACCTGCCGGATACGCCAGAACCACGTGACGGACACTCTGGAATCAGATGCCAGGCATGCAGCAACCACCTCTCAGATATGCCAGAACCAGGTGCCGGACATGCCGGAACCACCTCCTGGACAGACCTGCACCACCTGCCAAACATGCTGGAACCACCTGCTTGCCTCACCACAAACACTTGCCGGACACGCCAAAATGACCTTCCAGATAAGCCAGACCCACTTGATGGACCCTCCAGAATCACATGCCGGGCATGAGGGAACCACCTCTCAGATGTGCCAGATCCACCTGCCAGACACGCCAGAACCACCTCCCAGAAAGTGCTTAACCCACTGCAGGACACGCCGGACACGCCGGAACCACCTGCTGGACAGACCTGACCCACCTGCTGGAAACGCCAGAACCACCTGCTGGACACGCTGGAACCACCTGCTTGACACGCCGCACCCATCTGCCGGACACGCAAAAATCACCTGCAGGATGCGCCAGAACCACTTGACGGCCACTCCGCAATCACATCCAGGGCATGCCAGAATCACCCCTCAGATGTGCCAGAACCACGTGCCGGAAATGCCACAACCACCTCCCGGACAGACCTGAACCACCTGCTGGACACACCTGAACCACCTGCCAAACACGCCAGAACCACCTGCTGGACATGCCTGAACCACCGGATGAACACGCTGGAACCACCTGCTTAACTCCCTGCAACCACTTGCTGGACATGCCAAAATGACCTTCCAGATACTCCAGAACCACTTGATGGACCCTCTGGAATCACATGCCGGGCATGAGGGAATCACTTCTCAGATGTGCCAGATCCACCTGCTGGACACGCCGGAACCACCTCCCGGAAAGAGCTTAACTCACTGCCGGACACATTGGAACCACCTCACGGACAGACCAGAACCACCTGCCGAATACTCTGGAACCACGTGCTTGACTCGATGCAACTACCTGCCATACACGCCAAAATCACCTGCCGGATATGCCAGAACCACGTGCCGGACACGCCAGAACCACCTCCCGGAGAGACCTGAACTGTGTGGCGAAACCGTCTTGCTTCCAGCTCTTTGGGAAGTTGGGAAACAACTCGCTCTCCACAGTGCTGTTACAGTCTACCAGGAACATCTTATACAAAGGCCTGAGAAATGCAGATTCTTTCCAGCCCTGATCTCGCTCAATTAGAACTTCTGCTCTCAGCCATGTCCTACATTGCTCTAGAGGTGGAAGGCACATAGCTCTTCCTCCCTCCCACAAAGGGAGACAACTCAAAAACCATTTTGCGTCCAGCTCTTTGGGAAGCTGAGAAACATATCGCTGTCCACAGAGCTCTAACAACCTACCAGGAACCTTTCATACAAAGGCCTGAGAAACAGCCCTGATCTCGCTCAATTAGAACTTCTGCTCTTGGCCGTGTCCTACATTGCTTTAGAGGTGGAAGGCACAACGCACTGCCTCCATCCCTCAAGGGGAGACAAGCCATAAACCGTCATGCTTGCAGCTTTTTGGAAGCTGAGAAAGATTTCGCTTTCCACAGTGCTCTTATGCCCTTCCGGAAACCTCTCATACAAAGGCCTGAAACGCAGTTTCTTTCCAGCCCTGATCACGCCGCGTTAGAAGTTCTACTCTCAGCAGAGTCCCACATTGCTCTGGAGGTGGAAGGCTCAAAGCATGGCCTCTGACCCTCAAAGAGAGACAAGCTACAAACCGTTTGCTTCCAGCTCTTTGTGAAACTGAGAAACAACTCGCTCTCCACAGTGCTCTTACAGCCTACTGGGAACCTCTCATACAAAGGCCTGAAACGCAGTTTCTTTCCAGCCCTGATCTTGCTGCATTAGAACGTCTGCTCTAAGCGGTGTCCTGCATTGCTCTAGAGGTGGAAGGCACAAAGCACGGACTCCATCCCTCAAGGGCAGACAAGCCACAAACCATCTTGCTTGCAGCTCTTTGGGAAGCTGAGAAAGAACTCGCTTTCCACAGTGTTCTTACGGCATACTTGGAACCTCTCATAAAAGGCATGAAATGCAGTTTCTGTGCAGCCCTGATCTTGCCGCATGAGAACTTCTGCTCTCAGGCATGTTCTACATTGCTCTAGAGGTGGAAGACACCACACAGTGCCTCCATCCCTGAAGGGGAGACAAGCCCCAAGTCGTCTTGCCTGCAGCTCTTTGGGAAGCTGAGACAGAGCTCGCTTTCCACAGTGCTCTTATGGCCTACAGGCAACCTCTCATACAAAGGCCCGAAATGCAGTTTCTTTCCAGCCCTGATCTCGCTGTGTTACAACTTCTGCTTTCAGCCGTGTCCCACATTGCTCTAGACGTGGAAGGCACAAAGCACTGCCTCCATCTCTCAAGGGAACCAAGCCCCAAACTGTCTTGCTTGTAGCTCTTTGGGAAGCTGAGAAACAACTCGCTTTCCACAGTGCTCTAACAGCATACCGGGAACCTCTCATACAAAGGCCTGAAACGCAGTTTCCTTGCAGCCCTCATCTAGCTGCATTACAACTTCTGCTCTAAGCTGTGTCCTACATTGCTCTAGAGGTGGAAGGCACAAAGCACTGCCTCAGTCCTTCAAGGGGAGACAAGCCACAAACCGTCTTGCTTGAAGCTCTTTGGCAAGCTGGGAAACAACTGACTCTCCACAGTGCTCTTACAGCCTACTGGTCACCTCTCACACAAAGGCCTGAAACGCAGTTTCCTTCCAGACCTGACCTCGCTGAATTAGAACTTCTGTTCTCAGCCGAGTCGTACATTGCTCTAGAGGTGGAAGGCACAAAGGACTGCCTTGTTTCCTCAAGGGGCTACGAGCCCCAAACTGTCTTGCTTGCAGCTCTTTGGTAAGCTGAGAAAGAACACGCTTTCCACAGTTCTCTTACAGCCTACGATGAAGCTATCATACAAATAGCTGAATCGCAGTTTGTTTCCAGCCCTGATCTCGCCATACTAGAACTTCTGCTCTCAGCCATGTCCTACAATGCTGTAGAGGAGGAAGGCACAAAGCACTGCCTCAGTCCCTCAAAGGGAGACAAGACACAAACTGTCTTTCTTTCAGCTCTTTGGGAAGTTAAGAAGGAACTCGCTCTCCACAGTGCTCTTACAGCCTATCGGGTACATCTCATACAAAGGCCTGTGAAACACAGTTTCTTTGCAGCCCTGATCTCACCGCACTAGAACTTCTGTTCTCATCCACGTCCTACATTTCTCTAGAGGTGGAAGGCACAAAACACTGCCTCCGTCCCTCAAAAGGAGACAACTGAAAAACCGTCCTGCTTACAGCTCTTTGGGAAGCAGAGAAACAACTCGATCCCCACAGTGCTATTACAGCCTACCAGGAACCTCTCATACAAAGGCCTGAAACGCAGTTTCCTTCCAGCCCTGATCTCGCTGAATTACAGCTTCTGCTCTCCGCTGGGTCCTAAATTGCTCTAGAGGTGGAAGGCACAAAGGACTGCCTCATTTCCTCAAGGGGATACAAGCCACAAACCGTCTTGCTTGCAGCTCTTTGGCAAGCTGAGAAAGAACTCGCTTCCACAGTGCTCTTACATACTACCGGGAACCTCACATACAAAGGCCTGAAGCACAGTTTTCTTCCAGCCCTGACCTCGCTGAATTAGAACTTCTATTTTCAGCCATGTCGTACATTGCTCTAGAGGTGGAAGGCACAAAGGACTGCCTCGTTTACTCAAGGGGAGACAAACCACAAACCATCTTGCTTGCAGCTCTTTGGGAAGCAGAGAAACATCTCGCTTTCCACAGAGCTCTTACAGCCCAATGGGAACCTATCATACAAGGCCTGTGAAACGCAGTTTCTTTCCAGCCCTGATCTCTCCACATTAGAACTTCTGCTTCTGCCAAATTTCCAACTTGACAATCCTGCTCACAGCAAATGCCTACATTTTCCCTTAAGCAACGTGACCTATGCCCAAATGATTGTGCTTCCACATGCTTAGGAGAAGAGAGACAATAGGCTTTTAACCAACATCCTTTGGGCACTGGTGGAGATGTTGTCAGAAAGCACCTGATCAGGAACGACCCTTTGCTCTCAGTCTTGGCCTACATTGCTGTAGAGGTGGGAGGCACAAAGCCCTGCCTCCATCCCTCAAGAGGAGACAAGCCACAAACCGTCTTGCTTCCAGCTCTTTAGGAAGCTCAGAAAGAACTCACTTTCCACAGTGCTCTTACAGCCTCCCAGGATCCTCTCCTACAAAGGCGGGTGAAAGGCCATTTCTTCCCGGCCCTGATATGGCCCCTTTAGAACTTCTGCTTCTGCCACATTTCCATCTTGCCAACCCTCCTCAGACAAAATGCCTACATATTCCCCTTAAGCAACGGGACCGAGGCCCAAATGATTGTGCTTCCACATGCTTAGGAGGAGAGAGCCAAGAGGCTTCTAACCACCCACCCTTGTGCACTGGTGGAGACCGTGTCAGAAAGCACCTATGGAAGAAAGGCAACTTCGCTCTTAGCCATGCACTACATTGCTCTAGATGTGGAAGGCACAAAGCACTGCCTCCATCCCTCAAGGGGAGACAAGCCACAAACCCTCTTGCTTCCAGCTCTTTAGGAAGCTGAGAAAGAATTCACTTTCCACAGTGCTCTTACTGCCTACTGGGAACCTCTCCTAGAAAGGCGGCTGAAGTGCCATTTCTTTCCAGCCCTGATCTCGCTGCTTTAGATCTTCTCCTTCTGCCAGATTTCCATCTTTCCAACCCTGCTCACAACAAATGCCTACATCTTCCCCTCAAGCAACAGGGCCAAGGCCCGAATGACTTTGCTTCCACTTGCTTGGGAGGAGAGAGACAATAGGCTTTTAACCAACAGCCCTTGGGCATTGGTGGAGAGCTTGCCAGGAAGCATCTAATTCAGGAAGGCCCCTTTGCTCTCAACCTTGGCCTACATTGCTCTAGAGGTGGAAGGCATAAAGCACTGCCTCCATCCCTCAAGGAGAGACAAGCCACAAACCATCTTGCTTCCAGCTCTTTAGGAAGCTGAGAAGGAGCTCACTTTCCACAGTGCTCTTACATCGTACCAGGAACCTCTCCTAAAAAGGCAGCTGAAACACCATTTCTTTCCAGCCCTGATCTCACTGCTTTAGAACTTCTGCTTCTGCCACATTTCCATCTTGCCACCCCTGCTCACACCAAATGCCTACATCTTCCCCTTAAGCAACGGGGCTGAGGCACATATCATTGAGAAAAATGCAGTGCTGTTGTCATTCTGGATCCACAGTGGAAGTCTGTACCTGCGAATGATCTCCTTTCATGACACTTTGCTCACTTTGGTG
Organism: Equus przewalskii; assembly: GCF_037783145.1. Lineage (NCBI taxonomy): Eukaryota > Metazoa > Chordata > Mammalia > Perissodactyla > Equidae > Equus > Equus przewalskii. The sequence continues at coordinate 47,388,885 of NC_091863.1, read as the reverse complement.
GCCTTCCCTGTTTTGGAAGTGAATGCTTCAACCCACACTGTGAATGTCTCTATGAGTACTAGTGATGCCAGGTCGGTGAGCCGAGGAGTCAAAAGAAAGATTTCTTAGACTCTTAAGATCTGGCAGTAGTGCTCTTTTATTTAGAGAATAGTATAGAATAGCATGGGGACAGGACCCATGTGCAGGCAGAGCTGCTGCCAGCATGTTGCTGCTGCCGCTTCTGCTGCTTCTGCTGCTGCTTCTGCTGCCCCTGCTGCAAAGTTGGGTGGAGAGTAAGGCTAAATTTAACGCATAGGTATGTGAGTTATCTCTTTACAAGACAAAGAATATGTAAAAAAGTTAAAATGGTGTCAGTGCCCGTAGGGTCAGGCCATTTGGCGGTCCCACAACTTTTAGATAAGAATCAAACCGGATTGAGTAAATGGCAGAAGTCACCGCTTGAATATTATCCTCAGCTAAAGACAAAGGATGATTTGGGGGGGCGGAGTCAGTTACATGAGGTTGCCAGACAGTAACCAACTTAAGTTCTTGCGTCTGGCATTAAGAGTTTCTAGAGGTAAGGCCATCCCCCTTCTTCCTGGCACAGACAGGAAGGCGTCTTTACAGATAGAGGTTTCTCTTAGAAATGTAAATGTTTCCCAACAAAGGGGCAAGCAAATTCCACTCCTTGGAGCCTGCTTCTCATCTGTAGTTTTAAATTAAGCAGCCTAAAAATCCTCATCACTAGGAGTTACTTGACATTCACAGAGGCTCAAGGCATCATGTTAAATTTCACTTGCCAGTCCTTACAGGGGACCACTCCTCAATGTTGAACCCCCTTGTTCAAGGAGGGCAGCCCTGTCCTGGGGTTGTTTTTGGTACAGATCACACATTTTTAGTAACTTTCTGAATGGTTTGTTGCAAGTTAGGACAAATTAGCCACCTTGATCCACTGCAAGGTGGCCTCCTTCCCATAGTGAGTGCTCTGATGCATTTGATTAACACTTTCTCCCAGAAGAGCTTCAGGTACCAAGATGAGTCTTTCTGACTTACATTTATATCCTTGATACTCCACAGATGAGGAGTCAAATCTCCATGCCCTGGCTCCCTCTCAATCTTTCTGTGTGTAGCTATGCTGGAATTTAGCAAAGTCAATTTGGGGAACTAAGAGACCCAAGAGTGTCCTGAAACTCATAGTGCTAGCAGCAGTCTTCACTGCCTGATCAGCCAGTTGATTACATCTGGCTTCCAAAGTGTCCCTTTTCTGATGTGGAGGTCAGTACATGAAGGCTACTGCCATGGCTCATTAATGGCCTCTAATAAGGTCAATATTTCCTCAGAATGTTTTATGTCTCTCTTTCCAGCAGTCAAGGGTCCCCTCTCTTTCCATATGGGCCCAGGGACCTGAACCACTAAAATGGCGTATTTTGAGTCTGTGCTCTTGTGTCTTTACCTATTTGAAGAGCTTAAGTTAGGGCTATTAGCTCAGCCTCCTGAGATGAAATACCAGGAGGTGGAGCCTTTGCTTCCATGGTGTCCTGTAGGGTGACAACTGCATACCCTGCTTGATGTTGCCCTAATCCAAGAAGCTGCTTCCATCAGTGAACAGTCCCAAGTCCAACTGCTCCAACAGTTGGACATTCAAATCAGGTCAGCTCTAGAACACCTGTTCAATGATCTGAAGTCAATCGTGAAAGTGGTCTTGTTGACTCAGTAGGAAGAAGTGTTGCAGGTTTTAAGGTAGAAATAGCCTTTAACTTTACTTCTGGATTGCCTAATAAAGTAGCCTGATCCTGAGGTTAGCCAAGATCCTCCTTTCTGTTCTTTTCTTAGAGGACTCAGAGGGAGGACACAATGGGGAGTGTGCACCATGGTGGGCTGTGCCAATGTGAACATTTCAGCTTCTTGTAGTATTTTACAGATGGTGGCAATGGCTCAGAGGCAAGACAGCTATCCTTTGACCATCTGATCTGACTGCTTAGTAAAATAGGCCACAGGTATCCTGGTGGGTCTAAGGTTCTGAGTCAGGACTCACAGACTAAGGCCCTGTTTTTCGTTTACAAAGAGATCAAAGGGCTTTCTCAAATCTAGAAGTCCCAAGGCTGGGGCAGTTAATAATTTTTCTTTAACTTGATTGTACTTGATGGGGTTCAGGTCAGGCCGTCCCAGGATGCGTCACTCTGGTATGAGGATTATTTCAAGCTGAAGACAATAAAGGCTCAAATTCAGGAAGAACATTCGACATTTCTCCCCAACTGCCTAAAAGAAATTTAAAATGAAGGCCTGTCCCTCTGGGTTTCGGTAGACTGGAAAGATCCTTGCTAAGCCCACTCTTATCAAGTCCTATTTACCATTAACTTTTCCATTTCCATGTGAGTTGTCTTCCTCCCCTTTGAAGCCTCAAATCACTACCCCAAATATCATCCTTGTCTGTAGCTGAAGATATTTAAACAGGCAGCCTCAGCCTGTTTAACTCAGTTGGCTGAGTTACTCAGTTTCTCCTGAGTTTCTCCCATGTATACATGCTATTAAACTTTGTTTGATTTTCTCCTGCTGACCTGCTTTTTTAGTTATTTTACCAGCCATAACAACCCTAAGGAAAGGGCGGGGGAATTCTCCCACTTCCCTGACAAACACATTCTGGCCCTTTCATGTCCACATCAAAGGCTTGAGGTCTACTCCCATTAAGTCCTCAAATAGAGATTTTAACATTAATCTAATGCTGACTGTCCAAATTCGACAGAAGCCTGACATTCCCAAAAAAGTCTCCACAATTATCGATGGGGAGTAGGAGTTCCAACTCAAGTGATTGCTTCTCTCCTGTCTGGGAACAGGATTCTCTGGGCTTCTGACAGTTCAAAACCTAAGTATTTAACATTATTTGTCACTATTTGTGACACTATCTACCTAGAGATAGCATCAGATCCTACAAGATTACCCTTTGCCTGCCATTTTAGATGCCAATTGCAAGTCCAGGTTGTCACCCATCCTTCTGACCAACCTGCCACAGACCAGAGGTGCCCATGAACACCCTCTTTTGGATTTGATTAAACTACTTTTATAGAGCAGCTCACAGAACTCAGGAAAACAATTTACTTAGCCAGACTGAAGAGATGCGTAGAGCACGATATGTGAGAGAGGGATGTGGAGTTCCCAAGCTCTCTCTGGGTGTGCCACTCTCCCTGAGTCTCCCCATGTTTGCAACTCAGAAGCTCCCTGAACTACATATTGAACTCAATCCTCAGCCCCTCTCCCCGCCTCAGAGGTATGAGGAGGGGGATGGGGCTGAAAGTTCCAACCCTCTAATCACACAATTACTTTCCCTGGCTAACAGCCCCAACCATTAGGGTCTTTCCAAAATTCACCTTATTTACATAAGTTCAGGTGTGGTTGACAGGGACTTCTTGTGGATAACAAAAGACACCCATGTTACCATTATTAATCTGCAGTTATTTCAGGAACTGAGAACAAAAGTAATTGTTATAACAAAAGATGCCCCATGGCTCTTATATCAGAAATTACAAGGGTTTTAGGAGCTCTGTGCCAGAAATGAAATGAAGGTTTTGGTTTTTGTTTTTTCTTTTTACTATAAATCACAATATCACACCAACCTCAGAATTCCCTACTGAAGGCAGGGAATGGTGACCAGACATCACTTGGTGGTGGTGGGGGTTGAGGATCCAAAAGCATCTTTTGAATCTGGCACTGTATTGCATTGACAGCCATAATGTCTTCAGCAAATCTATATTCCCTTTTTTCCAGCCTTTTAATGGGTGAAATGGGTGTGTTCCATGGGAATCTCCTGATCAATCCCTGTTCTAAAAGTGTATTGATTAAAGGAAAGTGTCCTCTTATGGCTTCTGGCTTCAAGGGGTATTGTTTCACCAGGGCCAATGATAGGGGAGCCTCTTCTCTCTCAGGCGCTGGTGTATCTTGCAATAAGGTCATGAGCTCAATTCCCCAACTTTTAGGGGCTTGGATCTCTATCTTGTTCCAGCTTATTAGGACCCCTAACTTAGATAGCATGTCCTTCCCTAGAGGGGGAACAGGGCAGTCTGGTACACACAGAAAAGAATGCTTCTATGTTTAGATCCTATTTCACAGGTCAAGGGCTCCAGAAATCTTTTAGTCTCTCTTTTTCCTGATACCTCTTTTATGTCATCAGGAACTGTAGCCAACTTTTGGAGTTTCCCCATGGGTATCTGGAGCACTTTAAGATATGACATAGTCTCAGGACAGGGAAAATCCCCTTTCTTCCCTCCTAGGGTTCCTATGGCTGGACTAATAGTAAAACTGACACAAGACCAGGTTAACAGGAGAAAAATCCAGTTTAATACATACCTTTTGGAGACCATAAAGAAGTGTTGCTCAGAGAGTGAACAAAACAGGCAGTATATATATCTTTTACACCAAGAAACATAAAATTGTGAAAAATTGACAGGGCAAAGAAACTTAGGTGTGGGGTATGTAAATAGTGGAGAATTTAGGATGAGATAGTAAATTAGCAAGGTTTGTTTATGCAAGCTTCTCGGCCCTGAATCCCCTAGCTCAGGTGATAAGGATGCAAGGAGAACACCTTTCTCATGGGAGATTCATTTCCTGCTTTCAGGGGAACAGAGACAGTAGGCTCAGAAATCCCTTTTTGCTCCACAAGTAACTTTAAATCAAAATAATCAATAAGGCATTGTGGGATATTTTGGGGTGGCCTGTCCTGGACCCCAACAATTGGTATTAACTGTACTTCCCTGGGCCTCAGGGTAAATAGCCCAAGGCAGTCCCACAGCCTCTGGGAAAAAAAGTCAGAGGGCTTGTCCTCAGGGCCTTGCTGGACCTCTCCTAATTTAGACCAGTTAATAGACGGCTGCTTTACTATATGTGTGGCTTTCAAAAGCAGACTCAAAATATTCTAGCTTTTCTTGATCATCAGGCTTATTGTGATTCCACTCAGGGTTAGTCCCCAGCACAACCTCCCCATTAGGCCCGTGAAATTTTGACCCAGGGACTTATTTTTTTCTGTCTTCAGCCATCCCACAGGAAAGTGACTGGGCACCCAGCCTCTCCTGCCGCTGCTGCCACTGCCACTGCTCATGACTCCTGGGCCGAGCCAGGCTGGGTTGAGCAAAAAGGAGCCCATCTGCCATCAGGACACCCCTCCCGCCACGACCATCACTACTGCTGCTGGGGCCACCACTGCTGCCATGAAGGAGCAGGGAGCATGGGGATGCCCCACTCCATCCTCCTCTCTGCCTTCCAATGTGTGCTGCCTACCCCTGTGACCACCACCACTACCAATGTCTCTGAGGACATGTTCATTTTAGTGAACCCAACAAATACACGTACACACACAAGACAAACGCACCCACACAAAGACAAATCCTACTCCTGCGGGTCAAAAACAAAAGGTGAAATCTAACAATGCCCTGGATCTCTTCCAAATGAGGGTCCCTGCTTTCACGCATTCAAAATGCAAATAGAGATACAGAGACTGATGACTGTTATTGACTCACCGAGCAAATGGCAAAGAGACTCTCGCAGGACAAAACAGAAGGTGAGGTCCAACACTCCTCTGGATCTATCCAAAATGAGGGGCCCACTTCTCACACAGAATGCAAATGGAAAGATGGGGAATTCATGACCACGCTTCTCATGGTCACTCACCTGACAGGCAAAACCAATTCCCGCAGGACAAAAACAGATGGTGAAGTCAGACAGAGATCCCCCGGATCTCTCCCAAATGAGAGACCCTCCTTTCCAATGAATCACTCACACCAAATGCAAATAGAGAGACAGGACCTTCACCACTGCACGTGTCATGGCAACTCAACTGACAAGAGACTCTTATACAAGACAAAAGCACACTCATACACAAAGACTGAAGTCCAACATGTTTCTCCACTCCAAGGGAGCATTGTGCCTAGGGCGGCAGATACTGGCAGGAAGGGAGGAACAGCAAGGGAAGCCCCCAGGCAAAGACTTCCCCCCAGCCCCTGGGGACCACCAACCACTGAAACCCTCACAAGAGCCATCCAGCCATGGGCGCAAGTCTCCTGACTGGCTTGCCAACATTGATACCGAACCTCTTAATCTCAAGTTTCTGTGCCCAATACACAGGAAGCCAACACTGAGACATTGGTGGCTAGAAATGGAGAAATATTTACTCAAATTGTCAAAATGAATCCGTGGGAGCCGGGTTTCCCTCAAATCCATCTCCATAAGAACAGAAACAGGGAGGTTTTATGGAACTGAGGGACTTGGCAGGAGAGCTTCAGGGAAACAATTGAGTCACCCTCAATAGGTCCCTAGGGAATCTGACTTCCGGGCTCCAGGGCTGCTCAGATCTGGCCATTTGGTGATTACAACCTCACCAAAGATATCCTTTTTTTCTTCAAAACAAGCTCACAATTCCTTGAGCCCCCTGCATCACCCCTCAAGTTTAACAGAAAAAAAAAGTAAACTGGTTTAATGTCTACAGTACCTCTCAGGTACCTGGATTCTTTTCTCCTCCTTTCCCTCACCCCCCCCCCATCTCCAGGGATCTCCTTATTAAAAATTCCCATTGTCTGGGAAACCTTCTGGACAGCGCAGGCTGAGAAATTCCCCAGGCTGTAGAGAGTGTGTGTCTGGTGCTCAGAGAAGTTGCTCTTGAAGGATAGGTTTTGACTCATCCACGTAGAGGTATGAACCGAGGCTGTAAGAATCAGTGGGCAAAATAAAGGCGAGAAAGTAGAGATGGAAGAGAGGACATTGGTAATGAGAACCTGAGGTTTGACTGTAGGGTAGTGGAGTTCAAAATGCCTCTCCCCAATATTTCACTTTTTTTAATTGTTTAAATTTTTTTAAAGATTGGCACCTGAACTGACATGTATTGCCAATCTTCTTTTTTTTTCTTCTTCACCTCAAAGCCCTCAAGTACATAGTTGTATATTCTAGTTGTAGGTCCTTCTAGTTGTGTTATGTGGGATGCCACCTCAGCATGGCTTCATGAGCAGTCCTAGATCCATGCCCAGGATCCAATCTGACAAAACCCTGGGATGCTGAAGCTGAGCATGTGAACTTAACCACTAGGACAGGGGGCTGGCCCCTCCAATATCTCATTTTTTAAATCAAGAGTTGGCTTAGTTTTCCAGGACAGCCCTCATGGCATGACTTAATATGGTTAATTTATACTATTCAATGCACTGTGGAAACCAAATCCTCACTATTACATTGTTTCTCTTTGTTCTGGGTTCCAGTTGGGGATTCCAGAAGCTCATTTTTCTCACAATCCCGAAATAAAAGTGCTCCCCTCTGACTCTCACTAACAACCCCACTTACATGGACCTACCTTTCTCTTGTGTCCTGATGACATTGGTGGAAGATGGAGCACTGATGCTTCCTGGCATGGGCTGGACAGGAAAAGAAAACACCATCTATGGAGCTGGTTGGAAGGAAGAGACAGCAGGAGCAGTCAGGCAAAGCCAGCCCAGGGCTGTGAATCTCTATTTTTCTAGTTAAACAATGGTTTATTGCTTGAGTACATAGATAAATTTATGGAACCAGGGAGAAGCTGTGGATGACTCACATTTCCAATTGAGGGAGAGCACTTGTCTAGTCTTATATCTAGCCAGCTGGTAAATGTGGCTCTCAATCAGAATCAGATGGAATTTAGCATCCTTATCCTTTCTGCTCTTCTCAAGACGCTTTCAAACTGCAACAGCTTTCTTAAGTAAGACTTAAGACTTTGAGTCCTTTGTACTGAAGAATTCTCAAGGTTTTATTGCCTCTCACAAAACATACTTGTTCAGTGCCATGTGAGTTTCTCAGGACCACATCAGCTTGTGAGGGAGTCAGGCCCTTATTAGCCAGTTTGTAGAAGTGCTCTTTTGTGTCATCAGACATCATCTTCAGCCAGGTGGGGATGCTGTGGCAGAGGGGCAGAGCCTACTGGGACAAGTCCTTCCCAGGAACATACGTGTGACCCATGATGGCAGTGGTCAGGCAGCAAAAAAAAAAAAAAAAAAAATGCCCCAGGGCTGCAGTTCTTAAGAAAAAGCTGGCTCCCCAGTGGATTGGGCAGAGCACTTCTGTTTTTCCCACAAGGGTTACAAAAACTAGTCTATATTATTAACGATTGTTTCTTTTCTTACTCAATTTCATTTCGGACTCTATGTCTCCATTCACATAGACTAGCAGATAAAAAGCATCACATGGAATCCTTTTGGGTTGTTTGTCTCCTCATCTCTCTTATTTAATACAAGATCTATTCTGGGTCTTAAGCAGAGCATTGGAGGTGGGAAGGAGCATGTGGTCCTGGTCTACACTGCCACCTGTGGAGAGAGAGGCTCACAGCTCCTGCTACTTGGCCCATGTTTTGAGCACAGGATTTTTTTCATGAGGCTGTCACTTCCGCCTTCATCAGCTCACACGTGTGTGACCTGTAAGTTGGGATTAACACATAGGTACTGCAGTGGACTGAATGTTTATGTCCCTCCCTCAAATTCATATGTTGAAATCCTAACTTCCAAATGATGGTATTTGGAGGTAGAACCTTTGGGAGGTGCTTAAGTCATGAGAGTGGAATGCTTGCGAATGATATTAGTGCCGTTAAAATTGAGGTCTTAGATGGCTCCCTTACCCCTTCAACCATATGAGGACACAGTGAGAAGATGACTATGAACCAGGAAATGGGACTTCACCAAATACTGAATCTTCTGGTGCCTGATCTTACACTTTCTAGCCTCTAGAACTGTGAGAAATTTTTCTGTTGTTTATAAGCCACCCAGTCTATGATATTGTGTTAATAGTAGCCCAAATGTACTCAGACAGGTACTCTTAGTTTGACCTGCACATTTGAGACAATGAAAAATTGAGTTTTTAACTTAAACTTTGATGTAAAAAATTGAAAAGGGGGCTGGCCCTGTGGCTGAGAGGTTAAGTTCACATGCTCTCCTTCAGTGCCCTGGGGGTTTGCTGGTTCAGATCCTGACCAAGCGCATGGCACCAGTCATGAGGTCATGCTGAGGCTATATCCCACATAGCACAACCAAGAAGGACCTACAACCAGAATATACAACTCTATACTGGGGGCTCTGGGGAGAAGAAGAAGCAAAAATAAAAAAGTCTGGCAATGCTGGGCCCCTACTCCTGTTGCACAATAGTAGGCGGACCCCGAGTAACAGCTGTTCCAGGATGGCATGGCTGATCACTCCTTCAGAGTCCTTTACAACCATTGTGCTTCCCTCCTTTAGGTCACCTATGTAGCCCATGTAGGCCTCTGAGTTGTAACTCCTGGCCTAGATACAATTATTTTCTGGAATCTTACCTATTCCTATCCCTCTTCCCTGCCACACCAACCAGCTACTGAGAACAGTATGTAGGTTATTTCTGTTCTAGGAAATTGAAAGCTCTCTTTCTCCCTCTGATGGCCTTTCAGGATTTCTCTCCCTCATCACTTCAGTCAGGTGGCATCTTTCCCTAGTCCAAAGGAGACTCTGCTTTCCTCTTGCTGCTGAATGAAACATGTTGTTTATGCACATAATAAATTCTCTCCCCCTGAGGGCTTATGATTTTGGAACACAAAAGCCAGAAAGCTTGGAAAGATTTTTAAAAATTCTGTTACATTCCTTGAGGAAATGAAGGACAGAAATTTCTCAAATAAAGGGAACGGAATAGGAGGGGAAAACTCCACTGTAACTTAATATATAATAATATTATACAGCCATGATTACTTATTTAACAAAATAATACATGCTCATTGTGGAAGTTGAAACTTTACGGAGGTGATGCATTGGGAAAGGAATGTACTCAGATAGCCTTCCACCCAGAGATGACTAATATTGACTTATTCTTTCAGAGTTGCTGTTTGTAATCTTTTTTCAGAAATAGGTTCACACTCCTATATTGTTCTGTAGCTAGATGTTTTCCACTTAACAATATATTGTGAACACCTTTCCATGTCAGTCCATACTGATTTATCTCATTGTTTTTATTGGCAGCAAGATTCTTTGTGTATGATTGAACTATTGATTTCTCCAATCCCCAGTGGTGGACATTTTTGTTGTTTTAAATTTTTATTATAACTGAAGCAGTGAAGATTCTTGACATACATCTTTACAAACCTTTTAGAAGTATGTCCTGGAACAGGATCTGCTGGGTCAAGGAACGTGTACATTTAAAATTGTGGTAGACATTGCCAATAAACCCTCCAAATTTTACAGCATCAATAACATTGAATTAGAATTTCTATTTTTTCCACTCACTTGCCAACATTCAGCTTTATCAAGTAAAACTGATTTCAGTCATTCTTTGCAATTAAAAATATGATTAAAGTGTACTTTTCTGCCTTAGAATCTAGAAAGTAGATCAGTGATGTAAATTTTCTTTAATAAGATTTTTGATGTGTTTCATTTCATGAAAAATTAGAAGAAAGAAGAAACAAGGATGAGGAAGTTACAGAGATTGAATCTAGCCTGGTTTCTAGATGAGGCCAGGACCAAACCTAGTGATGGAAACCAAGGGGTTGGGCAATTTGAGAAAACCAGAGGGAAAAGACGGGTAGGGGAGACATATGTTTAGGGGGGCAGTAGTCAATGGGGGAGAAGCAAGGTCAATTTTGCACTGATATCATCTTTACACTTATGTATCAAATATGCGTCCAAAACGTAGTTTCAGAGAATTTTTATAGATTAGTAGGAAAATTTTAGCATAGCAAAAGAGAAGGTATAAAAACATTACATTGGGTCATATGTGTCAGCAGCTGGCAGATGGGGACCCTCTCAGAAATGAAACAAAAGAGAAAAAAGGAATGTTAGTAAATTCAACTCATTTCTCAGACCTAAGTTTAAAACTAGGGATGTGTTCTGAAACACTGCAGATCAGACCAGGTCCCTGGAACCTATTATATCTCTCTGTTCTTTATACAATTCATCACAATTTGAGATCATTTTATTAATATTCACCTCTCTATCCAACCATAAATTCTAACATTATGTTCCCATTGCCTGATAGAGTGTCCCCCATATAGTAAGTCTCAATAAATATTTGATGAATGAAATAAAGAAGAAAGACAACGAGAGAGGGGAGAGGGCAGATGGAGAAAAGAAAAGGGGAAGGGAGAGGAGAGAAGATGAGAGAGCAGAGGGGAGGAGAGGAGAGGAAAAAAGAGAAGAGAAGAGAAAGAAAAAAGAGATGTGTAGAGTAGAACAAACCAGTGGTGTACTCAGGCTGATGCACACAGTATGGAATGGAGTCTCAAAGGCTATCTGTGCCTTGGGGAGATGGAGGGTGTTGGAGTACATTAAAGATCTGGGCATTAGGGATTGATGGATGTCCTAGCTTCTTTTTTTGTTTATTTTGTTCAGGTCATATTAGCTCATAACATGGTGTAAGTTTCTGGTGTACATTACTAAATATCAGTTTCTGTATAAACAGCATCGTGTTCACCACCAATAGTGTAGTTTTCATCCATCTTGATACATATATACACCTTTACCCCTTTTGTTCACCCCACCCCTATCCCTCTGGTAACCATTAATCTGTTCCCCTTATCTAAGTGTTTATCTTTCACATATGAGCTTTTGTCTTTCTCTGACTGATGTATTTTGCTTAGTATAATACCCTGAAGGTCCATCATATTGTCACAAATGGCATGATATTGTCTTTTTTTGTGGTAAGTACTATTCCATTTTTTATGGTAAGTAGCATTCCACTAAATATATATATATATATATATACCACATCTTCTATATCCATTCACCCATTATGGGCACTTGAGTTGCTTCCATATCTTGGCAATGGTGAATAATGCTACAATGAACATAGGTGTGCAACAAATCTCTTTGAATTATTGATTTCATGTTCTTTGGATAGATACAGAGTAATAGAATTTAAAGCCACTTTTAAAAGAACTAAGGGGAGAAATTGGCAGCAGCACAATAATTGTAGGGAGTCTCAACACCTCGTTTATGTTGTTTCTTTTTTGTTTTCTTTAAGGAAGATTAGCTCTGAGCTAATATCTGTTGCCAATCCTCCTCTTTTTGCTGAGGAAGACTGGCCCTGAGCTAACATCTGTACCCATCTTCCTCTACTTTATATGTGGGACAACTACCACAGCATGGCTTGCCAAGTGGTGCCACGTCTGCACCCGGGTTCCGAACTGATGAATCCTGGGCCGCAAAAGCAGAACTTGTGAACTTAATTGCTGCCCCACTGGGCTGGCCCCTAGATGCATTATTTTATGTGAGCAAACTGGGGAATAAAAATATGTGAAGTGCATTATTGTTCTTAATAAAGAAGACTCAGAAGCAAACATAATGCTCATCCAGTTTAAATTCATGAACCAAATCCATAGCAATCAAGATAATTAAATGTCCAAAACTTATGTTTGAGCAAAATATATATGTATGTGCCAATCACAAAATGATGTCAACATCACAAATCTAATTATATAAATTTAAAGATTTTATTTTTCCTTTTTCTCCCCAAAGCCCTCTGATGCATAGTTGTATATTCTTAGTTGTGGGTCCTTCTAGTTGTGGCATGTGGGATGCCGCCTCAGCATGGCTTGACGTGAGGTGCCATGTCCGCACCCAGAACCCGAACCGGTGAACCCCTGGGCCACTGCAGTGGAGCGCACGAACTCAACCACTCAGTCACTGGGCCGGCGCCTCCTTATATAAATTTAAAACCACATAACTAGCAATAGGGAGTATAATTTATTTATCCAAGAACATAACGATAAATTCATTTTAGTTTTTCAAAAGGCAAGATGGATGAACGTCGAGGACATTATACTAAGTGAAATGTGATTCCATTTACATGAGGCATATAAAATAGTCAAACACGTAGAAGCAGACAGTAGAATGGTGGTGGCCAGGGGCTGGGGGAAGGGGAAATAGGAGTTGCTATGCAATAGGTAGAAAGTTTCAGTTATGCAAGTTCTAGAGATCTGTACAACATTGTGCCTATAGTTAGCATTACTGTATTGTATACTTAGAAACTTAAGAGTGTGGAGCTCTTCTCAATAAAAATATAAAAAGATTTGGAAAAATAGAAAAAAGATTCTAACACTTGATAGTTGTTGCCTCCACACAGGGTAGAGGGAATGGGAATGGGGGACACTGTATGAGTGCAAACTTAGCTTATAAGTAATTATGTGGTACTTTATTAATCTTATCAGGCAAAACTATTGCTTAAAGTGGGTGATGGAAATATGGTCTCTATAATGTCATTTTCTACATATTTACGTGTGTGTATGCATATGTATATAGGTGTGTGGGTGTGTTACCTACAAATATTTAGAAAGGTGAAATTTTGTGATCCACGTGATGGTCCTGTCTTATAATTTTATCTGCTTGACCAAGGTAAGTTTATTAATAGCAAACCAAAACTTAGGAAATGTGAAATGCCTCTCGTACAATAAATGATAAGCTTCAAATGAGAGATCAAGCTGTAATATAAAGCATCAATAACAATGGAAAGTAAAAGCAATGGTTTTTTTCAAAAAAGCTTTACAAAATTCTGGAAATGCTAACTAGATGAGGAAATTGACAGAGCTGGTGTGAGAATGAAAGTATTGTTAACTGAGCATGGTACAGACTGCCTTTGGTCACACAACAGACAATATACAAAGGAAATTACACAGGAAGGAACATGAACTTCGGGTGGATATTTGGACTCTGGAGCTAACCTCAAGGATATAAATTCATTGTAATGAATAGCTCAAAGTTGGGAGAAATCTTTGTAATTTCCTCTGTATTGTCCACAGGTTGTCTGTTACTTCATTATTTTAGAGCCTAGAATGTGCAACATCCTTATTAACTATTAGGAGCACCAAAATGAAGAAAGAACACTTGTGTCTTACCTTAAAGTAGTAAATATTCTATAGAATGATACACAAGTTGTCTCTGTTTCTTTATCAAAGTTAAAATCTCATTAAAGGTAGAATCCAGCACTGGGAACGAAAATCACATATGTTCTTTCAGAATTTTAGAGTGTATATTGTATTCATTCATTCACTTATTCATCATTCACTCCATCAGTCAGCCAACAAATAGCTTTTGAACATTGACTCTTTCCTGAATATTATTTTAGAAGGTGTTCATAAAAACTATCTAAACATACCCTTTTTTATGAAAAAGCTTACAGACTAGCAAATTCCATTCGTAAAGTAAAATAAAAAATGTTGTCGGTATTTATTACAATATTTACCTTAGCTTGAAAAAAGATCACAGGATTATATGGAAAAATATATTTTCCATCCAAATAATATTTTATCAAGAACTAGAAATTGGATGAGGTATATGATAGGTGCTTTATGAATTTCAATGAAAAATTGATATTCAGTATAATTACAACAATTGATATTTTGAATTTATGTTTTACATTTTCTGGGTTTTATTGCAAATACATGAAGGCTTATTGTTCCCCCCCCCCGAGGAAGATTATCCCTGAGGTAACATCTGCCAATCCTCCTCTTTTTTCTCTGAGGATGACTGGCCCTGAGCTATCATCCATGCCCATCTTCCTCTACTTTATATGTGGGATGCCTACCACAGCATGGCTTGCCACGCAGTGCCATGCCCACACCTGGGATCTGAACTGGCGAATCCTAGACTGCCAAAGCACAAAGTGCCCACTTAACCACTATGCCACTGGGCCCACCCCTAGGAAAGCACATTTTCGTTGAACTGAGCTACACGTAGCTGTGAAGGAACTTCTCCCAAGGAGACATTGAAATCCTTTCACTAGCACTGCAACAGATTGTCTGTAACTTTCAGGCAGTGCTGTTATATGGTTTAGAAAATCTTCTGCTTGTGGTACTTTAACACCGTCTTCATAAGTGACTTTTATTTCAATGCTGATCAGTCTACACAAATATCTTACACTCATATCATGAATGCAAATGACTGCCACAGGTTAGTTACTGGAAGGAATTAAAAGGTAATTTTGGGTATTTCAACTTTTCCACATTGTTCTTCTTCCTTTTGTTATGTTTAGGAGATGCCACCACCAACCATCATGAACTGGAACAGGTCTCACCATGAAAGCTGTGCCTGTGACCTTAGCATTATTTTTAGTGCTAAGATCTCTCCTGGAGGAGCTTAGGCCTTATTACCATCAGCTACAGTGTGTGTGAAATCATATTTCCCAACAGAGCCTGTACAAGAGGATATGCACCTCTCTTTTCGATATTCATTCCCCAGCCCAAATAAATGTCCCTGCTTCCCTTTGTATGGGGACGCCACGACTATGGAAATGATTCCTCATGGTCTCCTATTTACCGCAAATACACTTTAGTTTGTGAGACAACTACTTCTGGTGTAGAGTCTGACTTAACTCACCAGGAGGGAACCCACTTCAGTTTCGGTGACAAGTGAGCTCCCAATGGGGCACTGGCCCCTTCATGGTGCCTGTGCCACAACTTTCATGTCCCTCCACCCTCAGGAGACCCAACAGCCTCACTGAGCACTTTGCTTGGTGGCTCTCTCAATGGAGGAGGGGGCGCCAAACCCACTGCATGGCTATAAGAGGTCTTTCTTTAAGCTGTCTCACAACAGCATGCCTGTTGGGGCCTGGACTTGGGGTTTGAGTCCCCATTTGGCGGTTGACAGGCTTAGGGGAGTGAGAGTACCCTCTCGTCGGATGGACCACAGGACGTGTCCACTCCGGAAGGGCTGATGCTTGACTCTGGCAAAATGGGAGTAATCCCTGTTGACTAGTCAAGGGTTCGAGTCCCCTTTAGAGATTGAATCTTGTCTTGACGGCATGGCCCGGATATTCTGGTGAATGGCAGCAATCCCTGTTGACTGCTCAGGGGTTTGAGTCCCTTGCAGAAATAATCTCCTCTTGAGTCAAGAGGTGGGGACTTGAGCTCCCCCTGCAGACACTGATTCTGTCTTTGAATTGGGTCTGTGATGGGAGAAGGGCTCCTCTTTGATGGAGTTAAACTGTCCCTGAAGTCGCTGAGTCTGTCTTTGTGTTGGGCCTGTGACCTGAGGAGAGGTCCTCTGAGATGGGGTCTAGTCCCCTCTTGAGTTCCTGAGTCTGTCCCTTTTGGTCATTGGTTTGTTTTTGTCAAGGACGCTAGACATCCATATTGTTTTTCACAGTCTGGCTTTTCTGGAATCCTAGGTCTCCTTTTTCTGTTCCTTGCCCTCCCTTATCACACGTTTCTGGGTGAAAGCCAGCATCCAACCGTTTTCTTTTCCTTTTAATGTATTAGTGACTTGACCTTTGTGTCATTTTAGACTATTAGGGTGCCAAATGTGCTCTGGAGACAAATTTGTGACATCTGAGTCTCCACTAACCATTACAAGCAGCGCTGGGAAATGTGGAAAGAGATCATAAGAAAAGATGCTATAATAAGAGGGGGAGAAAGCTCCATCGTAGAGAAAAGCACATTGTGCTGTGTACTCTAGAACTACAGGGTGTTCAAGTGTTCACCCATTGGCCAGAGAGGAGATGGTCTTTTTATATATACAACCTGGCTGCAATATTCACTGGAATATAGGTAAATATGTCAAGAAACGGACTCTGAAGGTTAATGCCATGCTCTAATGAGATCTAAGTTGCAAAAGACCTAAGAAAGAGGAAGAAATTCCTTATGTTCACTGTACCGAGGCAGTATGCTTCAAAGAAGGGATAAAGGTTGAATCTAAGCTTGATTATTCTGAAGAGGCCGAGAAGATTGGAAAAATGTGAAACTGAGGCAAATCGACCTTACCCACATACACCAGATTCAGCCCAACGGTTAGACCATTTGGTGAGCCCTGGGGGACCTCCACCTCATCCCCTACCTCACCCCTGCTTGAGCCAGAGGCCGGCACAGGGCCAAACCCCTTGCTGTTCTCCCCCCTGCCATCCCCCTATGGGGAACTGGATGCTGCCACAGGCAGAGAGCCTCTCCCCTCCTCTTCCAGAGTGTACAGCCAGATCAGGAACAAGTGACACCCCTGGGATACAGCCCCTGAGACAGGTGCCTGAAGGTGAGGGGACGCTTATTGATGTGCACGTCCCCTTTTCCACCTCTGACCTGTGCGATTGGAAGGCACACACGAAAGGACTGAGCGCTGACCCAGAGGAGTTCATAAGCCCGACGAAGGGAATCTTCTGCACTTGTGATCCAACCTGGGCAGATATTCCAAGCCTGTTGACTACACTCCTCAGGCCTGAGGAAATGTCATCCGTTCCGTTCGAGGCCAGAGAACAAGCGGGTAAGGAAGATGACCCAGGATCAGACATCCGCAGGCCTGGTGGACAGGCTGTGCCAGAGACTGAGCCAGGGTGGAATCCCAATGATCCTGAGGATCGAGGAAACGGGGGATATTTTCAGGGTCTGCTTTTGAAAGCCATGAAAAGAGTAAGCCAGCCACCCATTAAATGGCCTAAATTAAGAGAGGTCCAATAGGGCCCTGAGGAAAGTCCCCCACACACACATACACACACTTTGTTCCAGAGGCTGCAGGACTGCCTCAGGCGATACACGAATTGGGACCTGGCGGCCCGGGGCAGTACAGTGATCCTGAATCCGTATTTCAGATCTCAGAAGTGCTCCAGACACCCGTGGGGAACTCCAAAAGTTGGCTCTCTCTCCTGCTAGCAGTCCTGCACACCTACGAGAGGCTGAATGGAGGGTGCTCCATAACCAGCTTGAAGCTGAGTATGCAAAGGAAGACAAGAAGATGAAAAGGCAGGCCGCCCTGTTCGCTGTGGCCCACCAGTCTCCTCAAGGTAACCTGAGGGAGAGGTGGCATATGCCATGGGTGAGTAACCCTAGCCCCCACCGGGGGGCCAGGAGGCCACCAACAACGTCGGGGGCTAATCGGTGTGCGGACCACCAACAAGAAGGGCATTGGTGGCAGGATTGTCCAAACCATCCCCAGGGAGGGAAGGGATCAAAGAAGACCGAGCCGTGGCAGTTTCTCTTGACCACAGATGAGACGTGATGTGGCTGAAGGGAGAACCCCCCGGTTGGCTCCAGTAGGACCCGGTGACCTTGGCAGGAAGGAGGAGAGCAGGCTGAATCTTTGCTCCCTAGTGGAGCCATGTTCTTGGTGTTGAATGCCCAACAGGGAAACCTTTCTGAAGGAAAGTGTGAACTGAAGGAGATCTCAGAAAAGGGAGTAACCAAAAGATTTCTGGAGCCCTGGACTCTGGGGAGTGGAATTTGCTTACCCCTTGATGAGAG
Organism: Equus przewalskii; assembly: GCF_037783145.1. NCBI lineage: Eukaryota > Metazoa > Chordata > Mammalia > Perissodactyla > Equidae > Equus > Equus przewalskii. The sequence goes on along the minus strand of NC_091863.1, from coordinate 47,370,740 downwards.
ACATTTGCTTTTATGAAGGAAGACTCCATCTATGGGTGTGTCTCCCTCTCTGCACCAGGAGGAAGTGGGGAATGACCTTATCTCTAGAAACTCTTAATGGCGATGGCAAGGACTTAAATCTTGTTTATTGTGCTTGTCTGGTAACCTCACATAGCTGACTCCTGCCACCACCAACATCCTCTGGGAAGCATAGGACATTCTGACTTAATCCAGTCTGACTCTTATCTAAAGTTATAGGACCACCCAATAACCAGACCCCACCTGCACTGATACCATCTTAACAACTTTTTACATATTCTTTCCTTTGTATTGTAAAGAGATAACTCACACACCTATGCTTTAAATTTAGTCCTACTCTCAACCCATGTTTGCAGCAGCAGCACTGACTGCCCATGGGTCCTGTCCCCATAGCAGCAGTTCTGACTGCCCATGGGTCCTGTCCCCATGCTACTCCACACTATTCTCTAAATAAAAGATCACTACCGGAAGACCTTGAGAGTCCAAGAAATCTTTCATTCAACTCCTCAGCTCACCGACCCCACATCAATTCTTATTTAACTCACCCAGAGGCAAACCCCCTTGTTTCGGTAACACAGACCCTCCCCATCAGTGCTCCCTGGGTGAAACCCAGGATCCACCAGTTTGATTTTCCCTTTAAGGATTTAGTTTAGCCTGAGCAAAACAGCCTGAGGAAACTTTGCCTGAGCCTAGTTTTGGGTGATTAAGGTACTAAACTTCCTCTGGGCACAACCTTGTGGCATCTGTATTACCACTAACCTAGAAGTTTCTTCTGGGAGGTTGGAAACGGACCATCAGAAAAGATGCTAGAAAATGAGGGGACCAAGTTCCAGCCCAGAGGAAAGCTCATTGCGCTGCATCCTGCAGATTTGGAAGGCCTTTGGATATTCCCCATTGACCCCAGAGGATAATGATCTTATTATGCAACACAGCTGGTTGCAATATTCACTGGAGGATGGGGGAAAATGGCCAGAATATGAGACCCTAAGTGTTAACACAATACTAAAATTAGATCTATTTTGAAAAAGAACCAAGAAATTGGAAGAAATCCCTTATGTCCAGTGCTTCATGGCACTACGTCTAAGTGAAAAGTTAGAGGTTGAATAGAAGAATTATCTTTCTGATGAGGAGGACCTGCTCCTCCAAAGAAGGAAACATGGGACTAAGGAAAGCCCACCTCAGAGTCCACCAGCTTTGGCCCCATCAGTAGACCAGCTGGTGAGCCCCAAGAGACCTCTGGAGGAAGTACCAGGGCCAAACTCTTTACTCTCCCCCAACCGAGCAATCCTTCCACAGGGAATTAGACTCTCCAACAACCAAAGACACTCACCCTTTTCTTCCGGATAGTACAACTACATTAGGAACCAGTTACAAATCTGGGATATTTCCCCTAAGACAGGAGCCGGACTGTGAGGAGAAACTTATTAATGTGCACATCCCCTTTTCCTCTCTGATTTGTATAATTGGAAGGCACACACCAAAGGATTGAGAGCTGACTCAGAGGAAATCATAAATCTGCCACTCATAATCCAAGCTTGGCAGATATACAAAGACTGTTATCTACTCTCCTTATGGCTGAGGAAAAGTCAGCTGTTCTGTTAAAAGCTAGAGAACAAGCATATAATGAATATGACCCAGGATCAGCCATTTGCAGGCTTAGTGAACAGACTGTGCCAGGGACTGATGCTGGGTGGAATCCCAATGATCCTGATGATCACGAAGCAGAAGACAAGAAGATGAAAAGGCAAGCCACCCTGTTAGGTGTGGCCCTTCAGGTCTGCTCAAGGTAACCTGCGGAAGAGAAGGAGTGAGTGACCTCAGCCCCCAACTAGTGACCAGAAAGCCACCAACAAATTTGGGTGTGTGTACTGCAAACAGGAAGGGCATTAGCAGCAGCACTGTCCCAACCATCACCAGAGAGGGAAGAGATTGAACAGGACCAAGCCATAGCATCTTCCCTTGACCACAGATGGGACGTGACAGGACCATGGGGCTCCCCAGTTGGCTCTAGGAGCCCTGGGTGACCTTGGGAGTAGGAGGAGAACATGTTAAAATTTTTTCTCGATACTGGAGCCACATTCTCAGTGCTGAATGCCAAAAAGAGAAACCTTTCAAAAAGAAAAAGATGTAGCATCAAAGGAGTATCAGGCGAAGGAGAGACCAAAAGTTTTCTGGAGCCCCTTGACCTACGAAACAGGATAAAAAGTACTTAAGCATTTCTTTCTGTATGTACCAGAATGCCCTGTTCCCCCTCTAGGGAGGGACAGGCTAGCTAAGTTAGGGGCCTCAATAAGCTGGGAAAAAGATAAAGTAGAGATCCAAGACCCAAAACATTAGGGAGTTGAGCTTATGGCCCGATTACAGGATACACCAGCACCTGAGAAGGAAGAGAGTCCCCTAAATGTTTTAAGTTGAGCTAACTCAGAATTATAGGCACAAGGACAGGTGGAGTGAGCAGCCAGTGCCATATCAGTAAAGGTAAAACTGAAGCAGGTAGATTGCTGGCCCCGGGTCAAACAATACCCTTCGAAGCCAGAAGCCATAGAGATTAATCTTTCTTATAATCAATGCATTTTTAGAACTGGGGAATGTAGATTTGTTCAAGACCGTAGTGCTGTCAATGCTGTACAGTACTGGATTTATAAAAGTAAATATCTTCATTTTGTTTCCGGCACAGAGATCCAAAAACTCTTGTAATTTCCCATATAAGAGCCATAGAGGCATATTTTGTTATAATAATTACTTTACTCCTCAGTTCCTGAAATAACTCCAGAGCAATAAAGGGGAAAGAGGTGTCTTTTGTTATTCTTAACAAGGCCCTTTCAACCACACTTGCATGTATGTTAATAAGGTGACATTTGGAAAGCCCCTAAGGGTGGGGGCTGGTGAGTGGGAAAACAGGGAAACTTATTTTGTGATTCAGGGTTGGAATTTTCAGCCCCATCCCCCTCTCCACACATCCAGAGTGAGGAGAGGGGCTAAAGATTGAGTTCCATTGCCAAAGGCCAATAACATAATCAACTGTGCCTATGTAGGGGGGTCTCCATTAAAATCCAAAGGGATGGGCTTCAGAGAGCTTCTGGGTTGGTAAACACCCAGGGAGATTTGGGGAGAGTGGCATGCCCAGAGAGGGTCTGGGAGCTCCACATCCCTGCCCCACGTATTTTACTCTATGCATTTCTTCCATCTGGCTGCTAAGTAAAATGATTTCCTGAGTTCTGTGAGCCACTCTATCAAAATAATCAAACACAATGAGGGGGCTGTGGGAACATCTGCTCTGTGGCTGGTTGGTCAGCAGCACAGGTGACAACCTGAACTTGCAATTGGCCTCTAAAATGGGAGGCAAAGGGTAACCCTGTGGGACTGAACTCTTAACCTGTGGGATCTGATTATATCCCCAGGTAGTGTCAAAATTGAGTTAAAATGTTAAACTTCTTAGCCAGTAAGGGATATAAAGTGTCTAAAGTGAAGGTACAAATATCTAAAGAGACTGTAAAGTACTTGGGGTTCATCAGTTCAAGGGGACAGCACAGCCTTCCCCTAGAGAGGAAAATAGTAATACGTCAACTTGCTTCACCAAAAATTTGTAGGCAGCTCTGAGGATTCTTGGGGATGGCTGGCTTTTGCTGCATTTAGATCCCTAACTTTGGATTAATTGCTAAGCCTCTCTAGGATAAATTACAGGGGCCAGAAATAGACCCCTTTGAATGGGATAAGCTATGTCACCAAACTTTCAATAAGCTTAAAACTTGCTAATGGAAGCACCTACACTGGCCTTACCAGACCTGAGCAAAACATTTGACCTATGTGTCTGTGACAGACCGGAAGTAGCTACAGCAGTGCTAACCTAAATGCTGAGACCCCCTAAAAGCGTGGTAGCCTGTTATTGTGGCAAAATGATGACTCCCATGCTTGAGAACTGTAGCTGCTACCTGCCTATTAATCAAGGATGCAGAAAAAGTGATGATGGGCCAAACTTTCACTTATGTGGAGCCCCCAGCAAGTCTCTAGCCTACTAGAGACTAAAGGACAGCTCTGGCTATCCAAGAATAGAATACTACAATATCAAGCTATGCTGTTAGGGTCCCCTAAGATTTCTTTAAAACCTTGTCATACCTTAAACCAAGCTACCCTGCTCCCTGATTCCAAGGGGCCTATTACTCATGCTTGCCCAGAAGTGATTGATCAGGTTTACTCTAGCCACAGTGATCTCCAGGGTGAACTATCGCCTAATGCAGAAGAGGTATGATTTGTAGATGGGAGCACCTTCATGAGTAACAGACAAGGAAGAGCAGATTATGCAGTAGTGTCTCTGCATGAAACTATAGAAGCCAAGGGGCTGACACCAGTCACCTTGACCCAAAAGGCAGGAATAATTGCATCAATCAGAGCTTTGGAATTGGGACTAGAAAAAATAATAACAATATACACAGCCCCTAAATATGCTTTGTCTGTAATTCATGCTCATGAAGCCATTTGGAAAGAAAGAGAACTTTGTAATGGCAGCAGTAAAAGAAATTAGACGTGAGCCAGAGATCTTCTGGTGCACGGCCAGAAAGAAGTAGCTGTGGCCATTGTAAAGGCCATCAAAGTGGGGAATCAGAGCATATAAAAGGGAATGATTTGGCAGATGCAGCTGCAAAAAGGGCTGCTATATCAGGAGAGCTTCTCCAATTATCATTGATTCCCATTCTACCCTTCTATGAATTTACACCAGTGTAAATTCCCCAGATGAAGTAAGGGAAACCACTACACAGTGTTATCAGTGGTCTCCAATAGTCAAGGGCTGGATAATAAACCAATGAGGGAAGATTTGGATCCCCAAACAGCTTGGGGGCTCCTTAAGAGTGCTCATGATTCTACCCATTATGGAAAATAAACCTTATATACTTATGGCTGACAAAGGTCATAAGCACCCCAGGTATAAAAGAACTTATTGAAAACAATAACTGGACATTGCATTTATTGCCAGAAGAATAATGCATAAACCAGGCATCCTGTACCTCCCCTGGCCAAAGCAATGCAAATTCGGGGAACTTTAGTGGGGGAAGACTGGCAAGTTGATTTTACTGTTACGTCCATGGCCCCTGGAAGATACAAATTCCTCTTGGTGTTTGTGGATAAATTTACTGGATGCATTGAAGCCCTTCCTTGTATGTCAGAAAGGGCGAATGTGGTAACAAAAGTGTTAAAAGAAATAATTGCCCATTTGGGGTTGCCTAGATCAATTGAGAGTGACAACAGGCCAACTTTTATATCAAAAATAATCTCCAAAGTAGCCAGAGTTTTAAAAATTAAACAGAGAGCTACATGCTGCAAACAGACCACAACTTCTGGAAAAACTGAGTGGATCAATCAAACTTGAAAGAAAACATTAGCAAAATTGTGCCAAGAGATGCAGGAAAATTCGCTAAATTACTGCCAATAGCCCTCACTCAGATAAGGGTAGTTTCAAAAGGCAAACCGAAACTTAGCCCCTTGGAAATCACCCATGGGAGGCTGTTCCCTAAGGACTCAGACTCGCTACAAACCCAGACAAAGAGGTTTCCATGGCAATCAAACACATAATCAATCTGAAGCAGGTGGTAGAAGAACTCAATAAATATGGAAACTTCTGACTTCCCTTGTCCATGGAGGTCAAACTCCACCCATGTCAGCCAGGAGATTGGGTCTTCCTTAAAACTTGGAAAAGCGGTTTGTCCCAAGATCTACTATGTCCTATTTGGTAGGGCCTCGCTTGGTGTTACTAATCACACGCTCTTCCCTAAACTAAGGAGTCGCCCCTTGGATGCACCACACAGGAGTTAAAAAGGCGCCCACGCCTGAACACCAAGAGAGGTCATCACAGACACTTGATGATTCGGAGTTTTCCTGCAAACCACTCTGTTTTGAAACTCTTGCTTTGGTGACACTATACAGATTAGTAATGACTCCTTATTCACCCCAGGCTCTTCCCTGGATCCTAACCAACCCCACACCAATTAGGGATGGTATGCTTCTAAGGGGGTGGCATGTTCCTGGGCAGCAAGACTAGGTCCATCAGAGAAGGATAGACAACTCAGTTTCTAGACTATAAAGAGCTGGTGGAATCGGGGGCAAGTATGCCCAGATCCTAAACATATAAACACATTGAGGGTATAAAATTACAGGTGGTTGTTATGAACAACTTGGGGCTATGCCTGTGGTGAGCCACAAACCTATTTGAGAGTAGCTGGAAATTCAGCTCCTCTTTTGCTCCCTATGATAAGGCCCATGCTCAGCAGTCACAGAACGTGGAGCTTCGACCTGTGCCCCTCAAGAACAAGGTGCAGGATAAAACCAGAGGAGGGATTTGTGTCACCGACTAGTTACCCCGAGAAACTCAAGGTGGGTATGGATATTTTAACTGTTTCTCCAAGTTGTTACTTTTCCTTATGTTAAGGAGATGCAATCACCAAGCTCCCTGAATCAGACCAAGCCTCATCACAAGAGCAATGCCTATGACCTTTGCCTTATTTTTAACGCTAAGACCTCTCCAGGAGGAGCTTAGGCCTTATTACCATAACCTACAGTGTATGTGGAAGCATGTTTTCAAACTGAGCCTGTACAAGGAAATACCCACCTCACCCTTTTGAATATTCATTTCTTATCTGAAATAAATGTCCCTTCTTCCCTTTGTTCAGGGAGGCCATGACTTGGGAGATGATTCCTCATAGTGTCCTATTTGCTGCAAATATGCCTTACTTTGTGAGATAGCTACTTCTGATGGAGAGCCTGATTTAACTCACCAGGAACAAACCCACATTGGTTTGGTAAAAAAGGGAATCCTGAAAATAAAATAACAAAGCTGGAGGTACCACTCTCCCTGATTTCAAAATATACTACAAAGCTATAGTAATCAAAACAGCACTGTAGTGGCACAAAAACAGACACACAGATCAATGGAACAGAATTGAGAGCAAGGTAAATAAATCCACATATCTATGGACAGCTAATTTTTGACTAGGGAGCAAAGAACATACAATGGACAAAGGAAAGTCTCTTCAATCAATGGTATGGGGGAATACTGGACAGCTACCTGCAAAAGGATGAAAGACCATTATCTTACATAATACACAAAAATTAACTCAAAACTGATTAAAGGACTTGAATGTAAGACCTAAAACCACACCACTTCTAGAGGAAAACATAGGCACTGTCCTCTTCAACATCGGTCTTAGCAGTGTCTTTTCAAGTACCATGTCTGACCAGGCAAGGGAAACAAAAGAAAGAATAAACAAATGAGAGTACATCAAACGAAAAAGCTTCTGTACAGCAAAGGAAACCATCAACAAAATGAAAAGTCAACCTGAAAATTGGGAGAAGATATTTTCAAACTCGTGCTCATCACATATACGGTATGAGCAGTTAATATCCAAAATATATAAAGAAATCATACATCTCAACAACAAATAAACTAAAAACCCAACTCAAAAATGGGCAAAAGACATTTCTCCAATGAAGATATACAGATGGCCAGCAAGCACAATAAAAGATGTTCAACATCACTAATTATCAGGGAAATGCAAATGAAAACTATCATGAGATACCAACTTACGCCCATCAGAATGGCTATGATTAACAAAAAAGGAAATAAGAAGTATTGGGGAGGATCTGGAGAAAAGGGAACTCTCATATCCATCTGGTGAGAGTGCAGCCACTATGGAAAACACTATAGAGATTCCTCAAAAAATTAAGTATAGTACTTCAGTATGATCCAGCTAGTCCACTGTTGGGTATTTTTGCAAAGAACATGAATAGGTAAAGACATATTCACCCTTATGTTCATGGTAACTTCATTCAGAGTAGCCAAAACTTGGAAGCATTTAGGTGCCCATTAAGAGATGAATGGGGGCCAGCAGTTAAGTTCACACATTCCGCTTTGGTGGCCTGGGGTTCAGCAGTTAGGATCCCAGGTCCGGACATGGCACTGCTTGGCAAGCTATGCTGTGGTAGGCATCCTACTTTATATATGGGCATGGATGTTAGCTCAGGGTCAGACTTCCTCAGCAAAAAGAGGAAGATTGGTGGTAGATGTTAGCTCAGGGTTAATGTTCCTCAAACAAAAAAAAGAGATGAATGATAAAGAAGATGTGGTATATATACACAATGGAATACTACTCAGCCATGAAAGAGAATGAAATCTGGCCATTTGTGACAACATGGATGGAACTTGAGGGTATTATGCTAAGTGAAATATGTCACAGTGAGAAAGTCAAATACCTTAAGATCTCATTCCTATATAGAAGATAAAAATGAGAACAAAGACATAGAGACAGAGATTGGATTGGTTGTTACCAGAGGTTAGGAGGGAGGCAGGAGTGTAAATGGGGTAATTACACACATGGGTATGGTGATTAATTGTAATTAGCCTTTGGGTGGTGAATATGATGTAACCTACACCAAAATCGAAGGATAATCATGTGCACTTGAAATTTATATAATGTTATAAACCAATGTTACTGCAACAAATAAATAAATAAGTAAATAATAAAGGAATGAATATGATAAAGTTGCAGGATACAAATCAACACGAAGACATATGTTGAGTTTCTATCCAATAACAAGGAATTTGCTGAAAGAGAAATTGCAAATGCAATCCCATTTACAATTGCAGCAAAAAGAATAAGCCACCTGGGAAGAAACTTCTCCAATGAGGTGAAAGAACTTTGCACTCAAAACGTTAAAACATTGTTGAAAGAAATGGAAGATGCAAAGAAATGGAATGATATTCCATGCTCTTGGATTCAAAGAATTAACGTAGTTAAAATGTCCATACTTCTTAAAGCAATCTACAGGTTCAATGCAGTCCCTACCAAAGTTCCAATGACATTTGTCACAGAAATAGAACAAAGAATCCTAAAATTTATATGGCACAACAAGAGTCCCCCAAGGGCCAAAGGAATCCTGAGAAAAAAGAACAAAGCTGGAGATATCACACTCCCTGATTACAAAATATACTACAGAGCTATAGTAATCAAAACAGCACTGTACTGGCACAAAAACAGACACACAGATCAATGGAGCAGAATCACGAGGGCAGAAATAAACCCACACATCTATGGACAGCTAGTTTTTGACGAGGGAGCAAAGAACATACAATGGACAAAGGAAAGCCTCTTCAATAAATGGTCTTGGGAAAACTGGACAGCCACATGCAAAAGAATGAAAGTAGACCATTGTCTCACACAGTACACGAAAATTAACTCAAAATGGATTATAGACTTGAATGCAAAACCTGAAATCATGAAAATTCTAGAAGAAAATAAAAGCAGTACCATATTTGACATTGGATTTAGTATATTTTCAAGTACTAAGTCTAACCGGGCAAGGGAAACAATAAAAAAAATAAACAGATGGGACTACATCAAACTAAAAAGCTTCTGCACAGCAAAGGAAACCACCAACAAAACAAAAAGACCACCTAACAATCTGTAGAATATATTGGCAAGCCATATATCTGATAAGAGGTTAATATCCAAAATCTATAAAGAACTCATACATATCAACTAGAAAAAATTGAAAAGCCCAATAAAAAAATGGGCAAAAGACATTTCTCCAAAGAATATATATGCATGGCCAACAGGCACATGAAAAGATGTTAAACGTGACTAATTATCAGGGAAATGCAAATGAAAACTACAATGAGATATCACCTCATGCCCGTCAAAATGGCTATAATTAGCAAGACAGGAAATAAGTGTTGGAGAAGATATGGAGAAAAGAGAACACTCATACACAGCTGGTGGGAGTGCAAATTGGTGCAGCCACTACGGAAAAAAGTTGGGAGATTCCTCAAAATAATTATGAGTAGAACTACCATACGATCCAGCTATTCCAATGAAGGGTATTTACCCAAAGAAGATGAAAACATGAACATGTAAATATATATGTGCCCCTATGTTCATGGCAGCATCATTCACAATAGCCAAGACTTTGAAGCAAACAAAGTTCCCATCAAGGGCCAATTGGTAAAGAAGATGTGGTATACATCTAGACAGACACAAAACTAAAAATGCACAACGATGTACCAGGGGGCTTTGGGAGAAAAAGGAAAAATAAAATCTTTACAATAGAAAAAATGAGATGTGGTATATATACACAATGGAATACTGTTCACCATAAAAAAGGATGAAATCTGGTCATTTGTGACAACATGGATGGAACTTGAGGGTCCACTGTGCTAAGTGAAATAAGTCATAGTGTGGAAGCCAAATATTGTATGATCTCACTCATAAGTAAAAAACAATAAACAAACACATAGAGACAGAGATTGGACTGGTGGTCACCAGAGGGTAAGGTGGGAGGGAGGATGGTGAAAGGAGTGATAAGGCACATGTGTATGGTGATGGATTGTAATTGGCCTTTGGGTGGTGAGCATGATATACTCTACACAGAAATCGAAACATACTGATTTACACCTCCGATTTACATAACGGTGTAAACCAATGTTACCACAAAAATGAATGAATGAATGAATAAAATAAATAAATAAGAAATGAATATGGGAAAGTTGTAGGATACAAAGTTAACATGCAGAAATCAGTTGCGTTTTTATACACTAACAAGGAAGTATCAGAAAGAGAAATTAAGAAATAAATCCCCTTTACAATTGCAGCAGAAAGAATAAAATACCTGGGAAGAAACTGAACCAAAGAGGTAAAAGACTTTTATACTGAAAATGATAAAGCATTGTTCACAGTAATAGAAGACACAAAGAAATGGAATGGTATTCCGTGCTCTTGGATTGGGAGAATTAACATAGCTAGAATGTCCATACTCCCTAAAGCAATCTACAGATTCAATGCCATCTCCATCATAGTTCCAATGACACTTGTCACAGAAATAGGACAAACAATCCTAAAATTTATATGGCACAACAAGACTCCAAACAGCCAAGGGAATCCTGAGAACAAAAAGCAAAGGTGGAAGTATCACACTCCCTGACTTGATGTAAGTTGAAGAGATTGGAAACATTGGCTGAGCCAGTGGCTGGTGTCTCTGATGAGCTCCTGTGGGCTCATCCTTGATCTGAAAGTCACTGACATGCTTCCCATTCTCCCCTACATCCGTAATCCTGCTGTCTCCTTCCATAGGTCTCAGGGTTGGGAAAAGCATTAAGCCCCAACATCCACCTCCTTCAGCTCTTCCTGGCACTTTTGGCAAATATCAGCCCAATAATGACATTAACCATGGCCAAGCTCCCTGCTGAGCACTTTCATTCATGATCATCTCATTTAAATCTAATAGAAGCCTCCATGAGGTGGATGAAATGATCATTCCGGTTGTTCAGATGGGGCAACTGAGGCTCAGAGAAGTGAAGCAAACAGGCCAAGAAGTGCACATGGGTTTGAATCCAGGTCTCTGAGGGATAGGTGGAGAAACTAGGACATCCACACAGGGGAAGAGGGGGATCATGGGACACAGTGCTGTCTTTGAATCTTTCTAACCTTCATTTCCTTTGTCTTTAACATGCGGATAATTATAATAATACTTTCCACCACAGTAATGGTGAGGGAATGTGTAAGTCACTTCTCAGAAGTGCGCAATAGATGTTAATTATTGTCACTTTTATTGCTTCTACTCCCAACTCCAGGAAGCCTTTTCTTTCTGGTCAGGGTCTCTTTCCTAGCCTGGGAGAAGAGACAGCCAGATAACCCCCCACTGCTTTTACCTAGGTCTCTGGCTGTATAAAGCAGGATCTCAGGAGTTCCCTTGGTCTCTATCTCTAGTTTGGACTACATATTGGCCACCATCCAGGCACTGTTCTCCTCCAATCTGGACCACCTCATGGTGAAGCAAGTGCTTTTAGACAACATCCTGAATACCTTATCCCACTGCCTGGGTGCAACTTAACTGGTTTTTGATGTGCATGTGAGAGGTGCAAGATGGGGTCTGGTTTCATGGCTCGAAGAGATGGGGCTGTGAGGAAGGATGGGTTTTCTCAGTAGCAATGTAATGGATGGAGGCTCTGCAGGTGAAAGGGGGTCTATCTAGATACCCATGGAAGTGTGCCATCCAACAGGAGGCAGGAAAACGACATCAAGCAACTGCACCCAAGGGAATGGTTATTATTACACATCAATTTTTCCAACTTAAAACCTGAAGCATCCTGAGTTGACTTCTTAGACCCCTTAGTCATGAATCATGCATTGTTTCATTCTCATTCATTTATTCAATAAATACTTAAGGGAAGTAAATAGGCACTGATGGTACATTTGGATGATTGCTATAATCAGAGAATTTCTAGAGCCTGTGGGAACCTCAAGGAGGGACACACAGCCATGTCTTGAAAAATTTTCTGAGGAAGTGATGAGGAAACAGAGATGTGATGGGGAACAGGACCTAGAAAGGGGGAAGAGATGGGGAGTGGTGCTGCATGTGTCTATAACCTAGAGAGAAAGATCAGGGCATATTTGGGGAAGCTGTTAGAAGTTTGGTGAGGCTGAACCGTACAGTTTGACACAGGAGAGGTGACAGTTGAGGGTAAAGGTGTGGGCAGGGTCTTTGGGCACTGGAATGGTTCATGGGGGGACACTACACCTTCAGAGTCCTGCTTTAGAAAGCTCATCTTCTAGGTGATGTTTGGAGAATGGATTGGGAGGGGGAAGACGACCAGAGGCAGAAAGCCCCATTAGGAACCTAGGTCAGAAAAGGTATGTGACAGATGCCCACTGGGGTGACCAGCACCTGCACTTGCTGACTATGCCCCCCAAGAGGCCCAATCTCCTCTTCCCCCATCCTAGTGAACTCTCATAATTCTTGGTTGGGAGTTGGACAGGTAGACATATGAATGGATTCAATGTGGACAGGGAGATGAAGGGTCTTCTGTAGCCCACCCTTAAAAACCCAGCTCAGGTCATGTTGCCAGGAATATGTGGACCTGACTGGAACGACTTCTTTCTTAAAATCTTCTCCTGATTGAGGAATTTTATACTTTCTGTTTATTCTAGGACTGGAGGCACCATTTCATCTACTGACAGACAAGCCAAGAATCGGTCCCAGTCCCCAGCATTTCCAGCTGAATTTCGCTGTCGCCAACCTACTCTATTCCCAGGACATAACTCAGCAAGCACCACCAAAAGCCAATAGAACAAGAGAAGTATTGAGGATGCGGTGAGAATGGAGTTGCTTGTCCACTCTGTTCTCATGTACGGACTGACCTATGGACACTGGGTGGTCAGAGTTTGACTTTTCTTAACAATTCATGGAGACAGGTTCTTATTCCTGTTTTACAAATTAAGAAATAGGCACTGAGAGTTTCAATAGCTGGCCCAGGGTCACATAGCTAAGTCATAGGCTGGAACAAGACATCCTTTGGTACACATACCTGGTCTAGTGTCATTGAGACAAGAGCAAATAAATGGGGAAGTTCATTCAGTAGCTGAAAACTCTCAGAGGCCACGGAGCCTGGGATTCTGACCTCAGAAATATTGCCCTGTCTTTCAGCTCAACCAGCTCTTCTGAAACAGCAGTGTCAGGAGTTATTTTTCTGACTGTCAACTTTTAGCATTCAGTTGAGTTTCAACTCAGGACCTAATGACTCTGGAAAGTTCTCCTTCTGTAAAAGTATTCCCATTCCATAGTCTCTCAGTTCCAGCTGTTATAGAAGAGAATCCTTGGAATATAGAACTGTTACCTAAAATCCAGCGTCTTCATAAACCAGTGAGCCCAACAGGTTTAGAACCTCAAGGGAGTCTGTGTAAACTCAGAAGTCATGGAGGTACCTAGTGCTGGGAGCCACGGAATATGGCGTGTAGGAATCATGGCTTAGTCAAGATTCATGGAAGATGGGGGCTAGAACCAGTTGACTTAGGATCCAGCAGTCTAACTGTGCTGTTCAATAGTGTATCTACTAACCACATGAGGCAATTTAAGTTTTTATACACCTGTTGGGATAGGGTTCACATACCGTGTGTTCATCTGCTTATCTCTTAGGATTTTCTATATATGATATGTCATCTGCAAAAGGAAATAGTTTTACACCTTCCTTTCCAACCTGGATGCCTTTTATTTCTTTTTCTTACCTAACTGCCCTCATTAGAACCTCTAGTACAATGTGGTTACCACATGAGATGAGGGCAGACATTGCTCTCTTGTCCCTGGTCTTAGGGGGAAATTTTCCGTCTTTCACCATTGAGTATGTTGTTAGCTGTGGGTTTTTCAAGGGTGATATTTATCAGGTTGAGAAAATTTCTTTCTATTCCTAATGTGTTGAGTGATTTCTTTTTTCATCCTGAAGGATTTGCATTTTGTGAAACCTATATTCCATGTGTGTATTGAGATTATGTGGTATTTGTCCCTTACTGTATTAATACAGCATATTACATTAATCAATTTTTCGGATAAACCAAACTTTCAGCTAAACGTGAGAGATTAAGACCTTCTCAAGTCTTTCCTGGTTATGCACAGAGCCCTGCACACTTACAGCCTTCTACATAACCACAAATCCAGTGGAGCTTTCCAAAGCCCCCTATGGACATTTCATTCCCACAATTTTTCTTTTATGCTTCTGCTCACCTCTTGCCTGCCTCAACTGGTATAGCTCACTCAGGCCTCTGAAATGTAAAACACTTACCATTGATGTTTTTTCTTCAAGTGCTCTGGGGAAAAGCTTTCCTCACTGAGCAAGCTCTGAGTCAAATAAAGAGAAGCCCTGAGAGTGAGGCTTTTTCAAGGAGCTGCCAGACGGGTCAAATAGTGACAATTCAGTGGGGATGGGTCTTTTGGGAGCTCCAAATCCATTATGGCTGCTAAGATGTTCGTTTTCAGAGCTACTATGATTCTTAGACTGATGGTTTTCAAAGTTATTGAGAATATTGTGAGAGCAGGATGGGAATAGTGTAAGTTATAATGCCACAGTGCTTACTCGCTTCACCAAGAATCAAGTTTTTCTTAACCAACAGTCCTCAGATTGCTGTAAGCCTTTGGTTAATTTCTAGACTTCTGAAAATATTGATTTTGACCATTTTGACCAGTCTTCTCATTTTTTTTTTGTATTTTCAGAAATCCTTTCTCCAACATTTCCCTGTGACTACTTATTTATAAATCAATTACATTAAATTAAAATATATGAGAAATTTAGCTCCTCGTTCACGCCCAGTAGGCACCTTTTAACTGCTCAGTAACAACATAGGACTAATAATGACTGTATTTGGTAGGGCAGACAAATGTTCACATCCTTACAGAAAGTTCTCTTGAACAAGACCTAGAATCAGGGTAGAATTCCAGACACCCTTGTGCGTCCCTTGTGCCCTTCTAGGTCTGTCCCTACAGTAACCATACTGGGGGACCGTCTGTTTAACTTCTCATCATTGATGTGGAGACTGGACAGAGTTGCCATCTGTGAGGAATTCCTGTGACTAACTCAGAATGGTACCCAGCTACAGAGCCTTACCCTGGACAAGATCCATGTCTTTGTGGATGGGAAGGCTCCCTGGTCACTGAGGCAGGAGTAGGTTTCCAACTTCTATACCTGGGGTTGTTCCTGGGAATCTGGAGGACTGGAGCGGAGAGAGCATGGAACCTTCTCAGGCTAGTGGGAGGTGGCATAGGCCCCCAGGCTTTACCCACCATTGAGGGAGAGAAAAAGAGACCCAGTGGAATATAGGAGGCCTTCTCCTAGACAGCTCTGTGAGCTCAGGCTGGTCACCTCCCCTCTCTGGGTTCTCTTTCCTTATCTCTGCACTGAAAGCCACTTGGCCAGTTGGTCAGTGAGGGCCTCTAGCTGTGTGTGAACCAGCATTGACAAGTGTGGCAGGGTGGACCTGTTTCCACATCCATAAGCTGTATAAAAATAGGAATGAGCCTGACTTGGCCCACAGGCTGTAGTTTGCCAAGTCCTGCTCTAGATGAGCACCATGAACTAGAGCTTTCTGAGGTGACAGAAATGTTCTATATCTGTGCTATCCAGTGCATAACTACCTGTGGCTATCGAGTACTTGAAGTTACACTATTGTGACTGGGATTTATGGTTACCAATTTCTAATGTTACTGAGGTACCAGATTTTTAATTTTACTCAATTAAAATTAATTTTAATTTAAAAAGGCACTTGTTGCAACTCCACATTGGACAACACATATGTAAGAATTTGGCTGGAGAGAGGTTGCACAAGTACAGGGACCTGAAACCCTCCCCCCACGCACAACAGGTGTTGTGTGTCCAAACCTTCCTGGAGTTTATGTTGTAGTTGGTAACAACAATGATAGGTGATTGAAAATTATAAATTATGTGATGTGGACCAATCCATGATTGGGAGTGGTGATCTGAGAAGGCTTCTTGGAGGAAATTACGTTATAATAGAAGCCTTAAAAATGAGTATAAAACAACTCAGTTAAGGAGAAGGGGATGAATATTTTTCTAGGCAGAGAAGAAAGTGTTTGAGTGAGAATTTACAAATTTGGAGAGATCCCATGGGCTTGCCAGTTGTGATGACCCATTCTCCCTGCGACCATCATAAGATGGTCCAGCCCAATTTCAGTTCTCCGTGCCCAGAGGTATAAGTTGGATTTAATTTGTTACTCTATTGTCGTGTGATAATGGCCTTGAATATGTAGCAAACTTCCCTGATTTTTCAGAGGTGTAAAATGGGGTTGAAACATCACTATGTCTACTTGACTTTAATATTTCAATGAAAATATCCATTTTCATTGAAGCAAGGGTGGCAAGTGTTAAGAATTTACACATTGGAAGACATATTGTTTTAATTGGCTAAAATATACATTGTTAAACCGAGGTCATGGATGTTTCTGATATTGTTCTACTTTTCTGTGTTTGAAAAGTTTTATTTAAAAAAGTAAAACACACATGAATCCTCCATTCCCTTCACTTCCAGGGTATTCTCCCAACAGAAATGGTGCCTTGACTGAGAGTTCTAGTCAATCTCAAGGAAGCCCCAGCCCAGGGTGGGGAGGGAATATCTTGATGCTCTGACCCATAAAAGATAACCATGCAAACAGGGTCTTGGGTGATGATGAAAGTTGGCCAACCCATGTCAAGGAGTGTTGCAACACAGTGAGGGGACAGCAGCAGCCCTGGGGGAATTACAGCAGGTGGCTCACACCAGCAATTGTCAGCCCATATCTCCCCTTCTAGACCATCATTCTCATTTGCTTGGCAGGATTCATGGTGCTCATCACATGCCGGATCTGCTGTCTCCTGGCAAACAGGGAAGTGTTGCTTGTCTTCTTACTATTGGGTTGTAAGAGCTCTTTATATATTATAAATACATGTGCTTTGCTAGGAATATGTTTTGCAAATGTTTTCTCCCATTGACCACTTGGTATGCAGAGCTCCTTTAGAGCTTAAATTAATAGTGAAATTATCTACCTGACTCTTAGTGACTCACTCCCACATCCCAGATATTTCCATCAACCCAAATGGTCATGTGCAAAAATAAATAACTCAGAAAACATATCCACCCACCACCAATTCCTGATTTCCAGTTTTTACTCAACTGCTCATACAATAGATACTCGTTCCTCAAGATTGGAAATAATGCCAGATCACCACATCCTCACCTTCATTTCTCTTCTCCTCTTCATTCTCTTCTCCTATCATCCCAGGGTTCCATGGGCTATGATCTCAATAATTACCTTGGAATGATCCAAGCTTTCTTACTGCTCATATCTGTCTTGTAAAACTTCAAACCCAGAAGATCCTTGTTATCTTCCATGCCTTACCTGCTGCTGGTCTTATGTTAACTGCTAAGAAAAGCACATAACATATGTTGGTACCACTGTATATCCAATATCACCTACCTCAACTTGGAAGCACCCATAAAGCCTGGAAATTTTACTTTCTTTTTATGTGTCAGTAATTTACAGCCTGTTTTTAATATTCCCCACTTTCCTTATTCCTTCATACATATTCAAAGTCACTTAACTTGCCTCACATTTCACAGAGAAATTGCTGTCTATAACTCCTTCTCTGTAGTGGTGAACCATTGAGAAAAGATCATCTATATTATGTGTCTCTGTCCCACCACCTCCTCAGACCCCCCACACTCCATCTGCCCTCACTATTCTATGGGTGATTCCCTTGGTAAGGCGGCACTAACTCCTTTCTTACTAGACCCAAGAGAAACTTTTCATTATTCATCCTATGTGATCCTTAAATGGAAATCTTTTAAGTATGTTTGCAACAACTTAGAGATGTGAATCTTATGTTACAACTGTCAACGTTATAATATCTCAATACATAGAATGTATATGTGAAAAAATTCAAGTTACGAATGTAGATTATGCTACAGCTGGAAGGTACAAACTGGATTTGTGGAACCAATAAAAAACCCAGAATGTAAACTCTCTCATTATTAATTTTTATATAGATTGCATGCACAAATGATAATATCATAGTGATAATGGGTTAAAATATACTATTAAAATTAGGTTCAGCTGTTTGTTTTTATTTTCTCAAATGTGGCCACTAAAAAGTTTTGATTTTATGTTATAGAGTGTTAATGCTACTATTGGACAGCACCGGTCAAGGTGTGAGTGAAAATAAAGCACAGAGAAAGTGGTTAGGGGGGCCCACTCAGTGGTGCAGCGGTTAAGTTTGCACGTTCCGCTTCTCGGCAGCCTGGGGTTCACCGGTTCAGAACCCGGGTGTGGATCTAGCACCGATCTGCAAAAGCCATGCTGTGGTATGCATCCCACGTATAAAGTAGAGGAAGATGGGCATGGATGTTATCTCAGGGTTAATCTTCCTCAAAAAAAAAAGTGGTTAGGGAACATTTTTCCCAAGAAAAGGAGTGTACTCTGGCCCACACTGCAAGAGGCAGTAAACACTCTCATTCACACACACACACACACAAAATGAAACAAATGTAATCCTAGAGTCCCATCACTACTTCTCAAGTGGCAAGAAGTTGCTCTCCTACATAGTCCTAAATGGACTAATCTCAAGAAAGTAATCAGAAATCAAGATAATTTACCAATTAGGGAGATCTAAGACCAGAGACTAAGGGTTAAAATCTTTTTGTGTGAAGTTTCCATCAATGGCTTCTGTTATTAATTCAATATGCTAGGGAGACTCTTTCAAGAAGAGTTGTTTTAAAACTCACTTTTTCTTTACTATGTAAATATATACAAGATATATAAAGAATAATTGAATTACACTAGCCAATCAATGAAAAGGAGATGATAGAATACAAACATCACTACTATAAATCACTACTGGATTAGCGAATTGGTCAGGGAATAGATGACATTGGATTAATTTGGACCTCATTAGGATGATTCTGATTTCATGAACCATCATATTGCAGGTATTATGCTAGGACCTATGAAACAGCCATCACCCCCCACACACAATTTAACTATCAAGGCCCACCTGCAGGACTAGTCCTTGCTGACAACTCCCCCGAATTCCACCCCTCTGACAACACCTGGAAAGTTTTACACAAATCCCACCCTGTCACTGCATGCTTCTACCTGCCACAGGCCAGGGAAACGTTTCTACAAGGTTCATGCTCTGTGCCTTCCCAGATCTGGTGATGACACTTCTCCTTAGTGTGAAGAAAAGGATCAGAGTGCAGACCCTGTGAGCTGCAGCAATTAGGACAAGGACTGGGGTTTGTGACAGAGAGAAGAGAACCTATAGAGGGTATCGTCACTAGGGTCCAAGGAGCCCCAGTGATTCCTGGATAGAATCACAGAAGACGCTTAAGGACAGAACACATAGGTTTGGGTGTGATTCTGCTTGGGAATGCCTGTAGGATGACATATGTGACAGTGGTAAAGCATTCAACAGTGTTGTTCATTCTTTTATTCATTGTATGTCATGGAGTGCTTTCTACATACATCCGGACACTAGCCTCACCCTCTGGAGCTTATCAACAGTGTCAGAAGATTTTTTAACTTTTATTTATAATGTATAGATACAGTGCTTATGATATGCTAGATGTTCCAAGCATTTTACAGACATTAACTCCTTTAATACTCTCCATGACTTTACAAAGTGGGTACGCTTATCATTATTGCCAACTGACAGACGAAGAAACTGAGGCATCAATGACATAGTAATTTGCCCAATACACATATCTAGTAAGTGACTGTGCCGGATTTTGAGCATGAGATGTTTGCTCCATTTTCTATGCTCCTAATAATGATATTTGCTCTCTAAAGACTTCACACATTGAAAAAATTTGATCAACTTATCCATTTTCTTGGTATATTCAATAGCCTATTTTATCTGTTTGAAAACTATAATACCTGCATAGAAACTATTGCACATACACACCCAAAAACATTTACTATGTACCAGGGGACTTTTGGAGAATAAGCAAAAAAAAAAAAAAAAAAAAAGATTTGCAACAGATGTTAGCTCAGGTGCCAATCTTAAAAACAAAAAACTTGGACATGATCCCATCACCTTGGCTGTATTAAGTTGTTCAGAAGCCAGTAACTAACCACATCATGGTTACATGAGGATATGCACACCAGGAGACAGGGAGCATTGGGAGCCATTGTGAAGAACACATAGGCCAACATGAAGCACTTGGGTCCATAAAACAGGAGACCCTGGAAGGTTTAATGCCAGTGGATGAAATTAGATGAATATCTGAATTTCATTTAATTCCAACCCTTTAAAGATGCAGGCCTGAATACGAGGCCTGGAGGGGCAGTGAATTTCCCAAGATCACACAGCTGAAACCCAGGCCAGCTTTGAGAGATAGTCCATGGTATATCCCACGCTTTCCTGTAATTATTTCATCTGTAAGTTTGTGCATCAGACACATGTGACACTAGCCCACAGGTGTTGCAGATGTCATCTCATATACACCTGACCATGTGCCTAGGTAGTATTTTCGAGCATCATCACCATTGTGCAAGTTGGGAGAGTGGGGAAGCCCTGAGAGGCACAACGGCTTTTCCAGGACACAGAACTGGTAGAAAAAAAGAGGTCTGAATTCAGTTCTGCCTCCTCAAAGCTGGAGCCCTGGCTTCATCCCCAAGGAGCTGTGGGCAGGGTTCTGATGGATATTTGTGTACAGTTATGGAGATGACATGGGCAAGGAGGATGAGCAGTCAAGAGCCCAGAAGGCTCAATGCCTCAGCACAATGCTTTGGGAGCACAACACAATGTCTGCCTGTCTAGCACTCAGCAGAGTGCTGTCCATTTGAGCATTCAGCACAGTGGCTGGTGAGCACTCAGCATAACGCCAGCATGTTGAGCACTCAGCACTGTGCCTTCCTGTGACAAATAGAAATGGCAAGCAATAGGATATATTGGAGAATATGAGGAAGCCATTTGGTGTAGACCTAATTCGGCCTGACTTTGTTTTTTCCAAAAGGGCCTGACCATGGCCATTGAGCACGCATTGTATATCTGCTTTAAAACATTTACTATGGCAAGAACAAATGGCCTTAATTAAGATAAAGGTGCAACTTCCACCCACATTGGCATTTCCTTAGGGATAAACATCTTTCCTTAGGCTAGGAACTGATTGCTGTGCTCACCTTTGACTACCCAGCTCACCTCTGACCACCCAGCTCGAGACAGCAAACCTGCCACACTGCTGTGTTCACCGAGACAGCAGACCTACCTGCTGTTTCCATCAATCGCCGTGCCAACAGAGCAGTCTCACAACTATTGTAAAAGGACATTTTAATCCTATGTGAAACATCCTGTTTGGTGGTATATAACCACTCTGTGCACCCCACTTCTTTGGTGCCCTTTCTTCCTTTGGGAATAAGGGCCCCAGGACATGGTCCTTACATTTTAGCTCAGAATAAACTCACCCAAATTTTCATTTATAGATTGGTTATGGATTATTTTCTTTGACACCTGTGAGAACTCAGCACTGTGCATGGTGCTCACTCAGCCTAGTGCCTTCCTGGTGAGCACTGAGCACAATGCCTGCATGGTGAGCTCTCAGCACAGTGCCTGGTGAACATTCACAAAGTTCATGCCAGGTAAGTGATAAACACAGTGTCTGCCTGGTGAGCATTCAGCACAGTGACAGCCAGGTGAGTACTCAGCATAGTGCCTACATTGTGAGCATTCAGCAAAGAGGCTGGTGAGCAGTCAGCACTGTTCCTATCTCGTGAGGACTCAGGATATTGCCTGTCAGGTGAGCACTCTGCACAGTACCTGGTCAACACTCAGCAGGCTACCTGCCTGTGGAGCACTCAGCAAAGTGCTTGGGGAGCACTCAACACAGTGCTTCATGAGCACGAAGCACTTCCCATATTTGCATTCCTAGCCCTGGCACCTCCATTCCAAGGTCTCTTTCTCTGAGGCCACCAACAGAGTTCTTCCTCAGGCACCTCTGCTAGACATTTTCTATGAAGGGAAGAGGGAAAGACTTGAAGACACTTTTTCCCTCTCTGACTCAGTACCCCACACTTCTCCACTCCTATCTCATCTCTCCTAGCCCCCAGGATCCAGAGAAAAAAAATGAAGCCTTTTGTCTGGGGCTCTCCAAACAGTGAGATGACCCACATATCTGTGCTGATCCACATGACCCTCAACCAGTGAGCCATTCCATGGGAGAAAATTAAATAGGAGGAGACTAAAATTCCAGTTTTAGTTTCTTGCTTATGCCATCACAGTAAGTGATTAAAGGCTTAACTCCTTCAATGTGGGTTTGTTGTTTTAATCAGTCACTCTGACACATGGCAGTTCAGTTGTCTCTCTCTCAGCCCAGCTGATCTCCTGACACTATCTTTATATAATTGTGTTACAAGATTCAGGAGGATAAAAGACAAGTTTAAATATGCTGTTGGAGGGGCTGGCCCCATGGCCGAGTGGTTAAGCTCACGTGCTCCGCTGCAGGCAGCCCAGTGTTTCATTGGTTCTAATCCTGGGCCTGGACATGACACTGGTCATCAAACCACGCTGAGGCAGCATCCCACATGCCACAACTAGAAGGACTCACAACGAAGAATATACAACTATGTACCCGGGGGCTTTGGGGAGAAAAGGGAAAAAAATAAAATCTTTAAAAAAATTCTGTTGGAGAAGTGGAACATATCTTTAAAAAAGACAAAGTAAATTTGGAGAAAGGAAAATAAAAATTCTAAAACGGACAAGTAAAATAACATTAAGGACTCAATTGATGTGTTTGAAAGTACACATCTTAGAGACAGCTTTGGAAAACTTAATAAGCAGGATAAATATTTGGAAAGAAATCCAGAATAAAGTCCAGAGAGGCAAAATTTTGAAGAAGAGAGAGAGACCCCATGAGAATGAAATAGAAATAATTCTAAAATGCATTCAGCTATTACCACAGGTTAAAGGGACACATGGGCAGCAGCAATATTGAACTGAAAGTGACCAAGCATTTTTAAACTGATGAATGACTACTCCATAGAGACAATAAGCTCAGTGGATCAGAAGCACAACAAAAAACAAATTCCACATCTACAGTGATTATAATAAAATCACAAAAAAAGAGAGGAATGAAAAGACAAAGAGAAAACCTGAAAGCAGTCAGGAGGGGGCAAAAACAGGAAGGAGGGGAGGAAATAAGGAAAGAGAGAAAGAACAAATTCAACTGATATCTCATTTTTCAACAGCAAAAATGGAAGCTGGATCACAGTGGGAAAAAAATAGCTTTAATGTGCTGAAACAATACAATGACAAACCCAAGAACACTAAAGAAAACAAAAATATCTTTTGGAAGATAATAGAAAATAAAAACATTTGTAGAAAAACAAAAACTGAAATTTTTCATTAATGCATTGTGGGGGAGAAGAATTTCCTACCCCAAAATGTGTATTTTTGGCTTGATTATATTCTTTTAAAGATTTTTTAATTTTTTTCCTTTTTCTCCCCAAAGCCCCCCAGTACATAGTTGTATATTCTTCGTTGTGGGTCCTTCTAGTTGTGGAATGTGGATGCTGCCTCAGTGTGGTTTGATGACCGGTGCCATGTCCGCACCCAGGATTTGAACCAATGAAACACTGGGCCGCCTGCAGCAGAGCACGCAAACTTAACCACTCGGCCACGGGGCCAGCCCCTTGGCTTGATTATTATTATTATTTTTTAAAGATTTTATTTTTTCCTTTTTCTCCCCAAAGCCCCCCTGGTACATAGTTGTATATTCTTCATTGTGGGTCCTTCTAGTTGTGGTATGTGGGACGCTGCCTCAGCGTGGTTTGATGAGCAGTGCCATGTCTGCACCCAGGATTCGAGCCAACAAAACACTGGGTCTCCTGAAGCAGAGCGCGCAAACTTAACCACTCGGCCACAGGGCCAGCCCCTGGCTTGATTATTTTTAAGAACAAAAGACCAAGAAGATCCTTTGAATTTCCCCCAAGCTTCCTAAAGGAATTTAAGATAGAAGTCCTCTTCCAAAAAGGAGATCTAACCATAGATAACTATAGTGTAATATGTATTAGGTGTGGTAGACAGGGAGGAGCCTAGCAAGGCCCATTTGATCAAAACGCTCCTCATGTCCCACACTCTCTGCCAAACATGGCAAACATTTGTTGACCAAACATTTGTTTTTCCTTCTCTTAGTGAATTGCCTCACTCCCCTTTGAAGTCTCAAACCACTACCCTCAAAACCGTCTTTTGTCTTTAGCTGAAGTATTTAAGGTATTTAGGATGGTGGCTCCAGCCATTTTGGGGAATTACTGAGTTTTCCTGGGCTTCTCCCATGAACACATGTTCTTAACTTTCTTTGATTTTCTCCTGTTATTCTTTCTCATGTCAATTTAATTCTTAGACCAGCCAGAAGAACCAAGAGGGAAGTGGAAAATTTCTTGCTCCCCTAAAATATCAAACTAAAGGATAATAGTGAAGGATATTTTTTGAGAGAAAGGGAGAAAATCTCAGGATGGAGAAGTAGGAACAACTTAAGAAGAGCAAAATTAATAAATATGTGGGTAGTGCCAAAAAAACAATGTATAAAACAAAGATAATATGTGATAGACTTCAAATATATATTTTCATATATTACATTTATAGTTTTATAGTTATATGATAATTTAAGTACACAACAATAATAATCCAGAAGTCAGAAAGAGGAAAATGGGATTCTTGCACTCTCTGGGAAGAAGGTATACATACTAATTAATGTTAGACCTTGATGATAAAATAGGGTAGCCACTAAGATAATAGGAAAAATATTTACTCCTCTGAGAAGAGAGAGCACACAGGAATGACAAGGGAGTATTACTAGAGATGTGGTGGAGGAGCAGGAGTAGGAAGAGGAAGAGATAGGGGGAGGGAATCCAGGAGAGAAGGGGTGTCTGGAAATCCAGAGGAAAGTGTTTCAAGAAGGAGGGAGTGTTCAATTGTATAATCTGTGTCAAATGCAGCTGAAAGGTTGAGTGAGATGAGAGCAAAAACTTAACCTTGAAGTTAGCAAAATGGAAATCATTGATGACCTGTAAAAAGCCATTTCAGTGAAGTGGTGTGGAGAAACCTGGGATAGAATTGGTTCAGGAGAGAACCTGAGGAGAGGCAGCTTGAATGGAACAGAGAAACAGAATGGGAAATGGAGAGGAATCTGGGGTCAAAGGAGGTCTGCCTGTTTAACACACATTAGGGCATCTTTGTACATGGATGTTGGCAAGGAATCATCCCAGATACAGGACTACAGCACTCTGAGATGCAGCCTGAGGACTTACCAGCCCAATTTTACTCAAAGTTACCACTTTAGGTCAAGATGGTGGCATAGGCAGACTCTGAACTCACCTCCTCCAGTGGACATAACAAATCTACAACTACCCTTGGAAAAATTACCCCTAAGAGAGAACTGAAAACTGGATAAAAAGAACCCCCACAAAAAGGGACATGGCTGACTGAGGTGGAAGAGGCAGGAATTCCTTTCTGGAGAGAAAAAGACCACCTTCTAGCAGAGATGCTTCACGGCCAGCTGGGAAAAACCTTAAGCCTAGCCTCCCCAGGCACCTGCAGCAAGAGCAACACTAACAGAAGGGCACATATAGCCCACACAGGGGACACTCCTGGAACATTTGGAACTGGTGATGAGAGGGAAGAAAATTGCTGGACCTCATAAGGCATCTCTTATATAAGCCCACCTCTCCAAGATCAGGTGATGTAGCTGACATACCTGATACATAGATATAAGCACAGAGAAAGAGGCAAAATGATGAGATAAAGGAATATATTCCAAGTAAGGAAACAGGATAAAAGCCCAGAAAAAGAACTAAATGAAACAGAAATAGACTATCTACCTGACAAAGAGTTCAAACAAAGAGTCATAAGGATGCTCATTGATCTTGGGAGAAGAACTCAGTGAAAACATCAACAAAGAATTGGAAAAGATAAAAAAGAATCAATCAGAAATGAAGAATACAATACCAGAAATGAAACTTTCACTAGAGGGACTCAATAGCAGAGTAGATACAGAAGAATGGATCAGCAAGCTGGATGAAAGACTAGAGGAAATCACACAAGCTGAACAGGTAAAAGAAAAAAAAAATTAAAAAGAGTGAGGGCAGTCTAAGGGACCTCTGGGACAACATCTAGCATACTAATATCTGTGTTATAGGTGTCCCAGGAGGAGAAGAGAGAGACAAAGGGGCAGAGAATCTATTTGAAGAAATCATAGCTGACAACTTTCCTAACCTAAGGAAGGAAACAGACATCCAAGTACAGGAAGCACAGACAGCACCAAATAAGAGAACCCCAAGGAGGCCCACACCAAGACACATTATAATTGAAAGGTCAAGAATTAAAGATGAGAGAGAATCCCAAAAACCACAAGAGAAGGGCAACAAGTTACATTCAGAGGAAATCCCATAATGCTATCTGCTGACTTCTCAGCAGAAACTTTACAGGCTAGAAGGGAGTGGCACAATGTATTTAAAGTGCTGAAAGGGAAAAAACCTACAGCCAAGAATACTCTACCCAGCAAGCTTATCACTCAGAATGATAGGAGAGATAAAGAGTTTCTCAGACAAGCAAAAACTAAAGGAGTTTATCACCAAGAAATTAGCTTTACAAGAAATGCTAAAGGGACTTGCTTAAGTGGAAAAGATAAGACCACAAATAGGAATAAGGAAATTATTTTTTAAAAAAGCAACAAAATCACTGGTAAAGGCAAATATACAATAAATGTAGCAGCTAATATGAAGGTCAAAAGACAAATGTATTAAATTATCTATTTCCATGATAAGAGGATAACGGATACACATGCAGCAAAAGAGAGGTTAGATATGATATCAAAAACAGAAAATGTGGGATGAAGGGAATAAAAGAGTAGAGCTTTTAGGGCCTTCCCAGTGGCACAGTGGTTAAGTTCACATGTTCTGCTTCAGTGGCCCGGGGTTTGCCAGTTCAGATCCCAGGTGGACCCATGCACCGCTTGTCAAGTCATGCTGTGGCAGGAATCCCACATATAAAGTAGAGGAAAATGGGCATGGATGTTATCTCAGGGCCAGTCTTCCTCAGAAAAAGAGCGGAGGATTGGCAGCAGATGTTAGCTCAGGGCTAATCTTCCTCACACACACACACACAAAAGAGTAGAGGTTTCAGCAAGAGGTCAAACTAAGGAGACCAGCAACTCAATATTGATTATGATACATGTAGGCTATAATATATGAACCTCATGGTAATCACCAACCAGAAACCTATAATACACAAATAATTAATAGAAAAGAAGCCAAACATAATACTAAATAAAGCCATCAAACTATAAGGGAAGAGAGCAAGAGAAGAAAGGAACTGAGAAGAATTACTAAAACACGCAGAAAAAAAGCAACGAAATGGCAATAAGTACATTCTTATCAATAGCTACTTTAAATGTCAATGGACTAAATGCTCCAATTGAAAGGCATAGGGTGGCTGATTGGTTAAAAAAAAGTCAGTGGATGCAGAGGAAATTATTAATAAATGCTATTTTGTATCAAGAAAGAAAAAGTACCAGCTCTAAGAGAGAACACTAACACCTTCCCCATTAGCTCTTTCAAGAACGCGCTTAAGATAAAAGTAGTGCCTATGCCCACAAGTTCATTTAGCTCATTATCAGAGCACTGCACACTATTTGTTGACCTTCACTGGAAGAATGGCTGCAGTGGACTTGCCGGGATGAGTTCTCTTACGTATGAAGGGGAATCAGAATAAATAGTCTTAGTTGCAAAATTATATATTCTCCTGGTAAGAAGATAGATTCTTCATCATAGTAAATGTGGTGGCCAAAAGAACATACCAGCTACAGGGAGCAGAACTGACCAATGGCCCCAGCTGCTGCTCTGAAATCCATCACTTCTTTGTGCTGAGGCCACGCCTCCCATAAGCTCTTCCTAGCCCATTACTGAGCTCAGCAGGGATAGCTTGGCTGCCCTCTTCCTGAAAGATGTGAGCTGCAGGATTCCTCTATTGGTTGACTTTGGTTCAAGGTTGTCCCCCCTTGCCAAACTTTCCTTTCCTCAAGTTAGAGCTCCATCACAGTCTGACAACCCTGCCAGCTTCTCTAACTTCCACCACAATTTCTCTCTCAAATATTTCCCCACCAAAATCCTTGTCATCTCTTGGAGGATCCAGATTAACATTGTAAGCAAAACAAGAAAATACTCAGTTTTGAAAAAATTTTTGCATGTATAATAACATCTATTCCTTATAAATATCCAATACATTACACAAAAGGGAAATTATAATCCCCACAGTTTGGATGAGGAAACGAGTTAAGTGATTTAGCCAAGGTCAATTACCTTATTTTTTTTCCAGTAGCTTCTCCATTTCCTAGGCTTCCATGATCAGTGTTCAGAAAAGAACTTTGAGTCTGCTTTCCCTTTTGATTATTTCCCTACTATGAATAACAATAACACCTATAATTTACTAAGCAGGCACTGTGTAAGCATTTTGCATATATTCAATTTTTCATTTAATCCTCACAACAACTCAGGGAGGTAGATACTTCCCCCTTTATATATATGTGAGGAAATAGCTCCAAGAAATTAAGTGACCTGCTCAAGGTCACTCACCTACTAATCAGAAGGCCTAGGACCAGCCCCTGACTTTAAATCTAGTGCCTTTAACACTAATCATAACACATCATATCTGTCAGCATTTTACTAAGCACACCTACATTCATTAGGAAGTGGGATGGGCACCCACCAGCAACTCCCCCTGCAGAGGTCTGGAGATGACAAGAGCCAAGGAAAGGAGCAGGTGGTGATAGGAGGTGACAAGGTACAGGCAAAGGTGAAGATGACTAACTTTCTCCTAACTGCTCCATCTCAGGTTGCAGAAGAGTTGCTCATGGCCACCTGTACTCCAAGGGGCCTTATTTCAAAGAAAGTATGGGGAGAAGTAAGTTTTTATTTAGGAGGTTGAAGCAATTATTTTCACAAATAATTCTCATAAAAATGTTAGGAGTTGGGACCCAGCTCCCTCCCACCTTCCAGCCATGGAGTGGGGAAGAAAGTATTAGACACTCAAGGTTCTCCATGATCCAATCTTTAGCCTCCTCTCCAGCTTCATCTGCCCTCACACTCTGTTTTACTTGATGCTTAAATACAACAGCATACTTACCGTGCTGTCACATATCTCTGCGCATTCAGTCATATAGTTCACTGTCTTGTTCACCCTTCCTTCCATTCCTTTGGCGAACTCTTACTCATTTCTCCACATCTCAGCTCAGCCACCATATACTTCAGGAAGTCTTGCTCAACAACCAAATTGAGAACTCCCAGAGGACGCCTCCTCTGTGTTCCCCTATCCTAACCTCAGTGCTTACCTCGCCTCAACATTTCCCTTATTACGTGAGATTATCTCACAGTAGACATACAAACAAAATTATCTCCTTAAAACCTCACTCATACCACGTCACTCTGGCCCATAAAGTGCTTCAAGAGGCATCCTATGAAAGGTAAGAGAAGATACAGGCCCCACGCTCTGGCCTTTAAGGCCCTAAATGTCCTGGTCCCTGACCTTCTCTCCAAACTCCTCCTTTGTCCTCGCTTACTGTTATGCCACTGTCTGTTTTCAGATCCATCACCCTGCCAAACCCTCTCATGTCTTAAGACTCATTTCCTCAGCTCTTAGCACAGTTGTTCCTTTTTATTCTCCAGGGCTTTGCTTGAAAGTTGCCTACTTACAGGCACCTTCCATCTCCACCTCTAGAACTGTCATCCTTTCCCACTGCTCCCTATTTCTTTTCTTCACTGCAACCACAGAATTTTATAAGTAAGATATTTATTTACTTATTCATTTATTGTTTTCTTGTTATTTAAATCTCTAATTTAGTGGAAAACACACCCTCAACTCTTCATGCTACTGGAAAACACAATCCAGGCTTTTTAATCTGTATCCTTCCAGGGTGTTTGGTGCACTGTTACATCCTCAAATTTGCCAAATAAATGAATGAGCAAGAAAAGTTCAGGAATGACATAAAAAGAGAGGGAATTGAAAAACAGCAGAGATTTAAAGAAATTAAATATTAGCATTAGTTTCCATAATGACTTGCATTGAGGGAACTCTGAGTGCTTTAAAAATATTAATTTACACTCTCTTCACACGAAGAACTCATTATCTCTAACTTACAAGCAAAGAAAGTCAGACAAATGAAGTGACTTTTCAAAAGTAATATAATGTGTTAAATAGGGAGCTTGGTCTAAACTCTGAATAGCTTTATTTTATACCCTGTCTCGTTCTCAAAGGATTTCAGATTGCTTTGAAAGACACACACAGTTACACAATTTAACGTGTTCACAAAAACAAAACAAGCCAGTTGCTCAGGAGAAGCACGAATATTCCTGGTACAAGGTCTGAAAGAAACTTCTTTCTTGGGTCCACACAAAGGGCAGCAAACCACATCCTCAATCACATCCTCCAGGCAATGAAGCAGTGGGGCTCACAGGGTTGTTTGCGGCACTCCTCAGTGTGGGCTGCGGGCTGATGGTGCGAGGCCAAGGCTCAGATCCACAGAGCAGTTCTCCAAGGAACCAGATCAAGACAGCCCAGGTGTACAATTCTCTGATGGCCTGTCTTAATCCAAAAAGAACATCTGGAGATTCTGGAGGAATAATTTAACAGCACACTCTTCATATGCTGGGCTCTGTGAATTTTACTTTTCACCCAAAAACTTCTAATGTGGTAAGTAACAGTGAAATTGAAAGGGACAAGCATCTGGAACATGGTCAATGTTGTGTGACAATGAAGAGTTCCATCTGATTTACCAGTCAGATGACCTGGGGAAGGGTATATTAGCTAAGGTGTAGGTTAAGCTGTTCTAACAAAGAGACCCCAAAGTACAGTGGCCCAGATAAAACCACACTAACATTTTGGGAAAAAACACTGGGAACTTCTGGTCCTGTCGCCTGTGTTAACTTGGCCAAGAGGCCCATAGTGGGTAAGGAGATCCTGCAGACCCACTGAGTGGGGCCTCAGAGAAGGGGCTTAGGGGGTCACTTACTGGGCTTCTGCATTTCCTGTCTATAGTGCAAGAATTACAGCTGTCCGCTGTGATGTTTCCTCCTTTTAATACTATGGCTGGGATTGTTCTTCTATGAGGCATGACCAAAGTGTAGACCCCTCAGCTGGGAGTTCTCCACTGTGAGGATTCCAGCAGCCCAACCAGATGGAGGGGATGGAGGCAAAGGTGGCTTTGAAAATGCAAGTTCCACCTATCCGGGTCCCAGTATTTCCATTTTAGTCACTGAACTTTTATCAGCCAGGGAGATTTTGCTGGGTTTCAAGCTGCCTCAGGAGCCCTCAGGAGCTGGCCTCAGGCGCCACTAATTAAACGCGTTTTAGCCAGGCAGCATGGCTGCAGGGTCAGAGCGTGGAGGACACCAGGAGGAAGGGGAGGGGCGTGAAGGAGGCAGGGGAGGGCCGTGAAGGAGCACAGAGCATGGTGGGTGTGGCAAGGGGTGTGAGGGGAGGGGCGTGGAGGAACGCACGTCATGATGTGTTTGGCGATGGGCATGATGGAGGAAAGGGTTGCCACACCAGTGCTCTCCTAAGTGCTATAAGCAGCAGTGACTGCGACTCCTTTCAGCCCTCAGGCCATGGAGCAGCAGGCCTGCCGCTGCAATTTGCTCTTGCCCTAAATCTTTGGGGCAGGGCCTTCAGCTTGCGGGAGGTGTGAAGAGGGTGTTCCTGCCACCGAAGGCATCCAAGTCTTATGGCAGGCACTGATGTCACGCTCAGACTTCTCAGACTTGGTCTCAGGCTCGGCTGCTGTCTCTATGGCGCGGCTGTGGACTCTTCAGGTGGAGCGGAGTCACTTTGGAGGGATCAGAGCTGGGGTAGGGTGAGCACAGCTCAGCAGGCAGGGGATGAGGGGCAGGGTGGGGGATGGTGTGGAGGTTTCTGTGGCCATTTGGTGGGTCATGGAGTGACCATATACAATTGAGAGGCTTCTGTTACCTGTTATCAGATGCATAGGACTAAACTACAATGATAAGGGAGGCTTGGAGGTCCCAGAGAAAAATTGACAATGGAAACCTCACTGTAGGTGCGGCAGGCTAGGGCCATCCTTCTGTATAGAATTATCAGGGACCCTTGGGTTGTGTTTCTGGACCATCTGTCCTTCTACCTTGTAGTGAACACAGGGAATGTGTACAGATAAGAGACAGAGGCTGCACCTGCCTATCCGTGTTCTCTAAGTCTGTTCCATTCTGCAGAATGGTCAGCATGGCTTCATTCAAATAACATACTTATTACTTATGTGTATTGAGTGTTTGATATAAAGGAAGTGCTTTGCAAATTAGCTCATTGGATCTGTCAACATTTGTAAGAGGTTGTTAAACCATTTCACAAAGGAGAAAGGTAAGGTTCCTATATGGGAATTGTTTACATATAATCACAGTTATATGTCACAGGCAATTGATATTGCCTGCTATGTGATGAGTCTGTGATTTACTTTAAATTGGTGAGGAGAGTCTAGTTATGTATTCTTAAGTTGACAACCAATAAACTATATTAAATGTGCCAGTCTGTAAATGAGATTTACCACATTTTTGGGAAATGTCCAGTTTATTTCACGTTACACATCATGTCATATTCCTTTATAATGAAGCTAGTATGTATTAAGGCTGTGTACAGACTGTATATACGTTTGTGGTTATGCATGAATAACACATGGCAGATCAGCATAGGGAAGCATTTGGCTAGAAGCCAAAAGAGGACTTGAGCTTTCTGTACCTACAGCCTCCTTTCCCCAACTCTATCATGTCAACTTTCTACCCCTGGACTCTGGTAGAGATGTTGCTGTCACAACAAGAATGTCCACAATGTTTTAGGAATCAGCGACCTTCATGGATGTGGTGGTGGGCTTCACCCAGGAAGAATAGGCCTTGGTGGGCACATCCCGGTGAAAGCTATACAGAGATGTGATGCTGGAGAACATCAGTCATCTTCTCTCTGTTGTTGAGTCTGTCAATAAGGATTTATTTACTCAACAAGTATCCAGAGAAGTTTCCACATAGCATGCTCCTCTCTCAGCTCTCATTTTTATTCTTTCATAACACAACTACGAGAAGGGAATTCTGTTTATTTATTGATTTAGTGACATGTAATTTGTCCCTTCACTAGAATATAGTCTTCTTGACCACAATTTCATGTCTTTGTTGCTGGCTCTGTTGCAAGCACCCAGAACAGTGCTGAAAACTCAAAGAATTTTTTTTAATAACTAAACAATAAGATTAAACCATTCCTAAGTAATTATTCTGTTCTAAGCAGTAATCTCAGAGTTTGAGACCACAGTAGAAAAAATACCAGGCAACATAAACTTAGGTTATTCTGGATTAACTAGAAACATTTAATTCCTCCCTTGTTGAAAACACTGGGAATCTTTACTCTGTGAGCTTGCTCCTGCACATCCACGAGTTCCTCAATGCTTTGGGCTTGGTGTCACGGTGTTCCTCCTGCTCTGCTCAAGGACTTACAAGGTTTTCTTCAATGCTCACTTAGTTGTTCCTTGAGATCCTGTCCTTGACTTGAGGAACATGTATGGTTCTTAATACACAGTTCTAAATTCAGGTGGCTTTTTCCCATGAACAGGGTGGCAGCTCTGCAAATAAGACACAATTTCCCATTGGAGAAAGGAGAGGAGTTGTGGAGGGAAGAAAGGGGATTCCCACAAGGCCTGAGGCTGGGTAAGCTCCAGGCATATGTGTTCACTATGAGGAGAAGCCTAGTCAGTGAGGGATCAGGACCTCGGTAATGCCAACTGCAGATTTCCTTAAGTCAATGGTCTTTTCAGGAAAGTATGAGAATCCAGTGTGGAAAAATTCTCAATGTTGTCATTATTCCTTGCATTTATCAATGTCTTTTATTTATAGTTTATGTCCTCTTTGGATCGAAAGTTTCATATTGTGAACTTTGCCCTCATCCCTACCCCTTGATGATTTCTTCTCTCATAACCTTACCAAAATCCGTATTTTCTCTTCAATCTTGAAAACATTTTGTAATTGACAGTGCCCTAAAACATGTTTCTACACACTAGTGCATTGCTCCATTTCACAGTCTTGTCCTGTGTAAGGGTCAATATTTGCCTTGCATGATGTACAACACTTTGGCTCCCTAATGCCTCTTGAGAAATTTATTTCTTAATTTACTTTAGGCAGGAGAAGTAACCTGTAAAACCAAGAAATGGTACCTATACCAGATATCTGCAGGAAGGATCCATCTAACTGCACAGTGATGGTAAGTTTCTTGGGTTGAACCCTGGTCCCCTACATTAGAGGTCTGGGAATGGGATGATTATTAGTAAAGCACAATAATGGGACTATAATTTGAGTTGGGAGTATGTGCCATCCCAGCAGAAAGTTTTGCATAATTTTAATTTAGGGAAGATATTGACGTGAGCTCAGAGCTATAACCTGAGTTCTTATGAGGACAATTGTATAAACATGGCTCAAATACCTAGTCTATGAAACACAATGAAGTTACAAAATTAACCAACTGTACGGTTGAGGTTTTATAAAGAAGAAATCTCTGAGCTGGTCCAGTGGCACAACAGTTAAGTTCACACGTTCCACTTCAGTGGCCCAGGGTTCACCAGTTTGGATCCCTGATGCAGACATGGACGACTTGGCAGGCCATTCTATGGCAGACGTCTCACATATAAAGTAGAGGAAGATGGGCACAGATATTAGCTCAAGGCCAGTCTTCCTTAGCAAAAAGAAGAGGATCGGCAGCAGATGTTAGCTCAGCACTAATCTTCCTCAAAAAAAAAAAAAAAGAAGAAGAAATCTCAATGCATGCAAGAGAGTAACACACCGTGCATATGTAACTTACATGAGGAAGGTTTTTAACCAGGAACTATGACTGACTGATTAGCCTAGAATTCATACATAGAGAAAAGAACGAATGAACGTCTGTGGGCAGTCTTTAAGTGCCTCTTATCTCCTCCAATAAGCAGAAATCTCACATTAGGGAAGAACCCTTTGAATAGAACTAGAGTGAGATGTTTTCACTCACAGGTTAGCAGTGATTTAACATATGTGAAGTCACATGGGCCCAGGAGGCCCACCTCCATAAGCTGTTGGACCAACTGAGGCAGCAAAGCCATGAGGAAACACTGAAGTTTCACCTGGAAAATACCCAATATATTCTCCAAAACATGAAATATTGCTAGGCAGACCAGATTAAAAAAGACAGAAGGGGATGGCCTGAAATCCATAATTAAGGTCAGATGAAGCCTGCTTAGGAGCCCAGGGGTGTGCCCAGGAAGTTCAAGATGAAAATCTTGCTTCTAACTTCGGAGAATATTGTGGACTTTGCTGCTCTGCTCTCAGCCAACTCAGAAGGTTCCAGGGAGAATTTTGATCTGAATAGCTTATGGAGGGAGGTTTCAAGGCCATGTAATTTAAACAAGTGCAGTCAAAGAGATGGCTGCAAGTCAAGAAAGCAGGGCTTCTGGAGTGGTGAGAGTCACTAGGACAGATGGGAGAGATGGGGGGATGGGGAGGGTGTGGGTGCACCAACAATGCACTCCTCGGGTCCCCAAGATGCCAGATGTCTGGGAAGCAGCTGCAACCATGGCCTTTACCACTACAGCCACCGCCAGTGCCATTTCCCCAACCACCAAGAACACCACTGCAGTAGGCTGGACAGGGAAGTAAGAAGTAGGTTCCAAGTTCACCACTGTGGTCTCAAATCTGGACCTGGGCATGTTGGGATTGGGTCTGATAGGAGTCGTGGGGCAAGAGGAATTACCCTGAGGCAGGGGCATGAAGATCCCTGAGCTCCTCTCCAAGTGTCATTTGTAGCATTTGCATCTGTTGAGCTGAGGTGGATCCCTGCCCCAGAGGTGACCAGGGGCAGCCCAGTCCCCATGCCACACCACACGGGGGCCCCACCCCACCCAATGCATCCCAGGAGGCTGTGGGACACCACCCCCACTGCTGGTGCCCTTGCACCGGCTGCTGCCAAGTTCATCATCCTCCCTTTGGAGCCCGGCCTGGGCTGGAAGGGGCCCAAATGTGGAGGGGCTGAGACACAGTTTGGGCACACTAGCTGCCTGGCAGCCTCCTACTCAAACCAGGCTGATGACAACTGCCAGGGTACTTTCAGGTCTCAGGACCCTTTTCCCCATCCTAGACCCCGGACAGAGACTCATCCCAGGAAGCTGGAATGGCTGGTCTCCTTCAGACAAAACAGGCTCCCCCAGAGGATACACCTCTCCCTGTGCCCTGCCACAGTGCACCCAGGGAGATGGCCAGGGGAGGGCCTGCCTTGGCCCTTAGTCATGGATTTCTCTCAAGAGTAGAGCTCTGGGCAGCAGGAGGGCATGGCTTTCATGACTCCAGAGTGAAGGGAGGTGCCTGCCCATGCAAGGGCAGGCCAGCCAATTTCCCCACTATTTACGCAGGGGGCATGGCATGTCTAGTGTGGCCACACTCCTTTGGCTAGCATTCCTGAGCCCTGTTGACTTGTCAAACATTTACTGCTCCCTGTGTTGAAAAGTTCCTTCCTGATGGGAGGCCTTGTTTTGTCAAACAATAAAGGAGGCCCCAGATGATCAGCATGCAGGAGGGATAGCCTTGCCCTGGCCCCTGGTCCCTGATGGGCAAAGAGGGGCAGAAAGCTATTTTCAAAGGATGGGAGTGGGACCTGAGCAGAATGGGAGAAGCGGATGTGAGACATAGTTGTAGAAGTTGGGAACCCCAGTTCACCTGCAGCTGCACCTGGCCACCACCAATAGGCTCCCCCACACTTTCGCTGCCACAAGGGTCTGGCCCTCAGCAAGCCTAAGGGCCTTTCTGAGTCCAGTCACCTTTGCTGTGCATGCGTAGATAGAAAGAAGGGTTTTCCCCCCATGGAGCGGGACAATGGAACAGTCAATAGGACCCATGGGATTTGTCAGTCAGCTGGGGAGGGGCGGGTGCACCCACCATCCTCTCTTCATTTCCCTGAGATCCTAGATCTGGTGAGAGTCACTTGAGGTTTCCATGAAATTAGTGGAGTTCTCACTGTGTTGTAGGGGGTCTTATTGAGGTAATGGTTGGCCTCTGTGATATCAGGTCTCAGTGACGTCAGAGGGGGGTCTCTATAATGTCACTAGAGGTTTCTTGGAGGTCATGGGAGTTCTTTCTGTGTTCAGGGAGTTCTCTATGAAGTCAGAAGACATCACCTTGAGGGCAGAGGGGGTCACTATGAGGTCAGTGGAGGTCTCTGGGTGGTCAGACAAGTCTCTGTGTGGTCCGGGGGAGTGTCTAAAGTGTCAGGGGATGTCTCTGTTAAGTCAGCTGAGATCTCTGTCAGTGAGGTCAGAAGGGGCCTCTATGAGATCAGAGGTGGTCTCTGTGAGGTCATGGTGTTACCAAAATCAAAGTGGGTTGAATCCTTGCGAGTTAGTTGGCATGAGCACACTAAAGCTATTTGGGGACATAAATCTTGCCTTTTTTATTTTTCATCCAGCCCTTGACTATTGGGGACCAATGATAATGCTGTGTAGTAGCTTCCGTCACTTCATCTGTAGTAAGTTCACAGAAGGTGTCAGTTCACACAAGGGCAGTGTGGAAATTAATGGTAACTAGAGAAGCTCTCCTGATGGAGTGGCCATTTTTGCAGCTGCAGCTGCCATGTTAAGTCCTTTTGTGGAATCTGATTCCTCACTTTGATGGGCTTTACCATGGATCCCAGCTTCTTTCTTGGGGACCTGTACCACTTCTAGCAGTTTAAGCATCTCCGGCCCATGTTTAATGTCCATGGTTCACTCTGGAGACCTCTGTGGTTGGAGGTCACTTCTGGGCAAGCATGGCTTAAAGACCCATTGGAATCAAGGAGAAGGGCAGCAGAGTTTAAGATATGACAGGATTTTAAAGAAATCTGAAGGGAATCTAGCATCATATCTTGATAGTGCAGTATTCTATTTTGGGATAGCCAGAGGCGTCCTCAGTCACTGGTAGACTAGAGAATTGATGGAGGGGTCCAAACCCTCATAGGTAGGCACGTAGCCAATTTTTTGGCTTTCTTGATTAACAAGCAGGTGGCAGCTACAGCTCTCAAGCATGGGGGCTATCCTTTCACCACAGTGTCTAGCTTACCCCATTCAAAAGTGTCCATTTCTGGTCCCTGTAGTTTATCAGAGAGGCTAATAGCCATGTATCCAATGTAAAGAATCCAAAGAAGGAAAAACACAGCCATCCCTTTAGACACCTTATATCCCTTACTGGCTAAGAAGTTGAACATACTTAAGTCAATTCTGACTCTACCAGACGACAGAATCAGATCCAACAGGATTACCATTCACCCTGAACACAATTTAGATGCCAACTGCAAGTTCAGGGTGTCAGTTGTGCTCCTGATCAACAAGCCAGAAGAGCACATGTTCCAACAAACCCCTCGTTGGGTTTGAATGCTCTGATAGAGGGGCTCACACACTCCGGAAAACCTTTCACATATTAAGAGCAGGATGGAAGAGGTGCATAGATCAAAACATGCGTGGGAGAGAGGAGGAGCTCCTAGAGCCTCTCTGGGTGTGAAACTCTCCCTGAACCTCCACGTGTTCAACAACACAAAAGCTGTCACAAGACCATACTTTTGGGGTTGAAAGGAGACTTCATCACCTAGGTATAGTCGATTCAAACATTGGCTATAGGCAATTGTACAAGAACTTCAGCAAATCCCCCCAAAACCCAACACACCGAAACCACCTGAGGGGTGGTGTGGGGGTGGGGACGAGCCTGAAACTTCCAAGCCCGGAATCGAATCACACAGTTGGTTTCCCTGGCACCCAGCCCCCACCCTTAGGGCTTCTCCAACACTCACCTCGTTAACACCAGTTCAGGTGGCGTTGAAAGGGGCTTGTTAGGAATAACGCCAGACAAACCACTTCACCTTTATGGCTCTGGACTTATTTCAGGAACTGAGCCCTACAGTAATTCTCGTAACCAAAGATGCCCCACATGGCTCTCATATGGGCAATTACAGGAATTTTAGGCCCTCTGTGCCAGAAACTAAGGGAAGACATTTACTATGATAGCCCCAGAGTGCACAGCATTGAAAGCACTAAGGTCTCGAGCAAATCTAGATTCCCCTGATCTGAAAACTTACTGATCATGGGAAAGCTTCCTTTTTATGGCTTCTGGCTTCAAGGGGTATATGTTTCACCCAGGGCCAGTCACCTACCTGCTTCCATTTTACCTTTCCTGGCGTGGCACCAGGTGCTCACTCCACCTGTCCTTGGGCCCATAGTTCAGAGTTAGCCCTGCTTGAAACATGTAGGGGAATCTCTCCCTTCTCAGGTGCCACTGTATCCTGTAAGAGGGCCATCAGCTCACTTCCCCCACTTTGTGGCGCTTGGATCTCGATTTTCTCCTGTTCCTGGCCTGTGGAGGCCCCTAACTTACATATCGTGTCCCTCCCTAGAAGGGGTTGGGGAACGGGGCATTCTGGTACACACTGTGAGGAATCCTTCAGCAGTTTTGACCCTGTTTCACAGATCCAGGGCTCCAGAAATCTTTTGGTCTCTCCCTTTCCTGAGACTTCCTTCAGTTCACACTTTCCTTCAGAAAGGTTTCCCTTTTGGGCAATCAACACCAAGAACATGGCTCCACTAGGGAGCAAAGATTCAGCCTGCTCTCCTCCTTCCTGCCAAGGTTACGGGGGCCTCCCGGAGCCAAACGGGGGTGGAGGGGCTGTTCACTCAGCCCCATCACATCTCACCTATAGTCAAGGGAAACTGCTACGGCTCGGTCTTCTTTGATCCCTTCCCAACTTGGGGATAGTTCGGACAATCCTGTCACCAATGCCCTTCCTGTTGGTGGTCTGCACACCGGTTAGCCCCCGCCATTGTTGGTGGCCTCCTGGCCCCTTGGTGGGAGCTGGGGTTACTCACCCATAGCATATGCCTCCTCTCCCTCAGGTTACCTTGAGGAGACTGGCAGGCCACAGCGAGCAGGGCAGCCTGCCTTTTCATCTTCTTGTCTTCCTTTGCATCCTCTGCTTCAAGCCGCTTATGGAGCACCCTCCATGCAGCCACTCGTAGCTGTGCAGGACAGGTAACAGGAGAGAGAGCCAACTTTTGGAGTTTCCCATGGGTGTCTGGGGCATTCTGAGATCTGAAATACGGATTCAGGATCACTGTACTGCCCCGGGCCGCCAGGTCCCAATTCGTGTATCGCCTGAGGCAGTCCTGCAGTCTCTGGAACAAAGTGTGTGTGCGTGGGGGGGGGGGGGACTTTCCTCAGGGCCCTATTGGACCTCTCTTAATTTAGGCCATTTAATGGGTGGCTGGCTTACTCTTTTCATGGCTTTCAAAAGCAGACCCTGAAAATATCCCCCGTTTCCTCGATCCTCAGGATCATTGGGATTCCACCCTGGCTCAGTCTCTGGCACAGCCTGTCCACCAGGCCTGAGGATGTCCAATCCTGGGTCATCTTCCTTACCCGCTTGTTCTCTGGCCTCGAACGGAACGGATGACTTTCCTCAGGCCTGAGGAGTGTAGTCAACAGGCTTGGAATATCTGCCCAGGTTGGATCACGAGTGCAGAAGATTCCCTTCGTCGGGCTTATGAACTCCTCTGGGTCAGCGCTCAGTCCTTTCGTGTGTGCTTTCCAATCGCACAGGTCAGAGGTGGAAAAGGGGACGTGCACATCAATAAGCGTCCCCTCACCTTCAGGGACCTGTCTCAGGGGCTGTATCCCAGGTGTGTCACTTGTTCCTAATCTGGCTGTACACTCTGGAAGAGGAGGGGGGAGGGCCTCTGCCTGTGGCAGTGTCCAGTTCCCCATAGGGGGATTGCGGGGGGAGAACAGCAAGGGGTTTGGCCCTGTGCCGGCCTCTGGCTCAAGCAGGGGTGAGGTAGGAGGATGAGGTGGAGGTCCGCCAGGGCTCACCAGCTGGTTAACGGTGGGGCCGGAGAAGCTGGAATATGTGAGCGAGGCGGACTCCGAGGTGGGCTTTCCTTAGTATTTGCACCCTCCCTCCAGATTCCACCAGCCCTGTTACAGTCTGCACACTGGGTTGCCCATCCCTCTCTGATGGACCTACTCCTGCTGCCCACGAACGTGCAACCTCCTTGGCCGCCTACCGTGCCTAAGTGCCATGCAGCTGGTTAGGATCCAGAGCAGAGCTTCGGGTGGAGAGGCAGTCACTACTTGTCTGGATAGGGTTGCTGAAACCAGAGGTTCAAATCAGAGAGTGGTTTTCAGGAAACCACTCAGTTGAGTCCTCAATTGTCTGTGACGATCTCTCTGGATGTTCGGGGCTGGGCACCTTTCTTTTTTTCTATTTTTCTTTTACCTTGCTTGGTGGATCCAAGGGGTGATTCCTTGTGATTTCAGGGAAGAGTTTGTGGTTAGGGACACCAGGTGACGCCCTACCCAAATAGGATCTAGCAGATCTTGGGACAAACCGCTTTTCCAAGGTGTAAGACAGCATGAGCACCCTTAAGGAGTCCCCAGGCTGTTGGTTTGGGGACATGGGTCTTGCCTCGTTGGTTTATCATCCAGCCCCTGACTACTGGGGACCACTGAAACCCTGTGTGATGAGATGGACGTACCCCAGGGCTCACCAACTCTTCTAACCGTGGGGCTGAATCTGGTGTATGTGGGTAACGTTGGCTTTCCTCTGTTTCACATTTTTCTCTTTTCCAAGCTGGTCGGCCTCTACATAATAATCAATCTTAGATTCAATGTTTATCCCTTCTTTGAAACATGGTGCCTCAAGGCAGTGAACCTGAGGAATTTCTTCCTCTTTCTTGGTTCCTTTGCAACTTAGATTTCATTAAAGTATAGCGTTAACCTTTACAGTCCCTTTCTTGACATATTTACCTATATTCCAGTCCATATTGCAACCAGGTTTTATATATAAAATGACCATCTCATCTCTGGCCAATGGGTGAACACTTGAACATCTTGTAGTTCTAGAGTTCACAGCACAATGTGCTCTACCTGTGATGGAGCTTTCTTCCCCTCTTATTCCATCATCTTTTCTGATGGTCTCTTTCCAAGTTTCCAGGCCCTGCTTGTAATGGTTAGTGGAGACTCAGATGTCACAAATCTGTGCCCTGAGCACATTTGGCACCCTAATAGCCTAAAGTGAGACAAAGGCCGAGTCACTAATTCCTTTAAGGGGAAAGAAAACGGTTGGATGCTGGCTTTCACCCAAGAACATGTGATGAGGGAGGGTAAGGAACAGAAAAAGGAGACCCAGGAGTCCAGAAAAACCAGACTGTGAAAAAACAATATGGATGTCTAGCGTCCTTGACAAAAACAAACCAATGACCAAAAGGGACAGACTCAGGAACTCCAGAGGGGACTAGACCCCATCGCAGGGGACCTCTCCTCAGGTCACAGGCGCAAGACAAATACAGACTCAGCGACTTAAGGGACAGTTTAACTCCATCGAAGGGAAGCCCTTCTCCTATCACAGACCCAATTCAAAGACAGACCCAGTGTCTGTAGGGGGAACTCAAATCCCCACCTCGTCAGTGAAGAGGAAATTATTTCTGCAAAGGACTCAAACCCCTGAGTAGTCAACAGGGATTGCCCCCATTCACCAGAGTATCCGGGCCATGCCATCCAGACAAGACTCAATCTCTAAAGGGGACTCGAACCCCTGACTGGTCAACAGGGACTGCTCCCATTTTGCCAGAGTCAAGCATCAGCCCTTC
The DNA here is from genome assembly GCF_037783145.1 of Equus przewalskii. NCBI lineage: Eukaryota > Metazoa > Chordata > Mammalia > Perissodactyla > Equidae > Equus > Equus przewalskii. The sequence continues at coordinate 47,327,712 of NC_091863.1, read as the reverse complement.
CGGAGTGGACAAGTCCTGTGGTCCTTCTGACCAGAGGGGACTCTCGCTCCCCTAAGCTTGTCAACCCCCAAATGGGGATTCAAATCCCAAATCCAGGCCCCAACAGGCATGCTGTTGTGAGACAGCTTAAAGAAAGACCTCTTATAGCCATGCAGTGGGTTTGGCGCCCCCTCCTCCATTGAGAGAGCCACCAAGCAAAGTGCTCAGTGAGGCTGTTGGGTCTCCTGAGGGTGGAGCGACATGAAAGTTGTGGCACAGGCACCATGAAGGGGCCAGTGCCCCATTGGGAGCTCACTTGTCACCGAAACTGAAGTGGGTTCCCTCCTGGTGAGTTAAGTCAGACTCTACACCAGAAGTAGTTGTCTCACAAACTAAAGTGTATTTGCGGTAAATAGGAGACCATGAGGAATCATTTCCATAGTCGTGGCGTCCCCATACAAAGGGAAGCAGGGACATTTATTTGGGCTGGGGAATGAATATTGAAAAGAGAGGTGCATATCCTCTTGTACAGGCTCTGTTGGGAAATATGATTTCACACACACTGTAGCTGATGGTAATAAGACCTAAGCTCCTCCAGGAGAGATCTCAGCACTAAAAGTAATGCAAAGGTCACAGGCGCAGCTTTCATAGTGAGACCTGTTCCAGTTCATGATGGTTGGTGGTGGCATCTCCTAAACATAACAAAAGGAAGAATAACAATGTGGAAAAGGTGAAATACCAAAAATTACCGTTTAATTTCTTCCAGTAACTAACCTGTGGCAGTCATTTGCATTCATGATATGAGTGTAAGATATTTGTGTAGACTGATCAGCATTGAAATAAAAGTCACTTATGAAGACGGTGTTAAAGTACCACAAGCAGAAGATTTTCTAAACCATATAACAGCATTGCCTGAAAGTTACAGACAATCTGTTGCAGTGCTAGTGAAAGGATTTCAATGTCTCCTTGGGAGAAGTTCCTTCACAGCTACGTGTAGCTCAGTTCAACAAAAATGTGCTTTCCTAGGGGCCAGCCCGGTGGCACAGCAGTTAAGTGCACACCTTCTGCTTTGGCAGCCCAGAGTTCACCGGCTCAGATCCCCGGTGCAGACATGGCACTGCTGGCAAGCCATGCTGTACAAGTCACCCCACATATAAAATAGAGGAAGATGGGCACGGATGTGAGCTCGGGGCCAGTCTTCCTCAGCAAATAGAGGAGGATTGGCAGAAGATGTTAGCTCAGGGCTAATCTTCTTCTGCCAAAAAATATAAAGAAATGTGCTTTCCTGACATTTGAGAGAGATCTTGAGTGAAGTCTGTGGACTGCAGTGTGTGAGGCACTTACCTAGATGATCTGAAACAAGCAGAAGTCAGGGCTTTTCAGTATAGAGTACTTTTCTGGAATATGTGTTATAGATATTCTTTCCCAGCTGTAATGAAATTTTTATTTGAGGAAGATTAGCCCTGAGCTAACTACTGCCAGTCCTCCTCTTTTTGCTTAGGAAGCCTGGCCCTGAGCTAACGTCCGTGTCCATCTTCCTCTATTTTATATGTGGGACACCTCCCACAGCATAGCATGCCAAGTGGTGCCATGTCCGCACCCGGGATCCGAACTGGTGAACCCTGGGCCGCCGAGAATCGGAACGTGTGAACTTAAAAACACTGTGCCAGCGGGCCGGCCCCTGTAGTGAAATTTTTAATAGCTCTCCTATTGCAGCTCCTGGCATGGTGAGGTCACCAGTAGTCTTTCTTCATCTCATGCACAGGAGAGCCTGTGTGTAGGCTGTTCAGCATTGAATTAATAGTCACTTAGGAAGATGATATTAAAGAACCACAGGCAGGAGTCTTTCTAAACTGCATACCCGCATTGTCTGAAAGTTACAGATAATCTATCCCAGAGGTAGTGAAGGGTTTTCAATCTCTTTAGATGAATCCCTTCACAGCTACAGGTAGCTGAGTTCAGCAGGAACATGCTTTCACATCAAGGGAGAGACAGCCTGACTGAAGGCGTGAACTGCAATGTGTGCCGTTCTCACTAGCATGATCCTAAACAGCTAAATGCCAGACCTTTTCTCCACAGTGTACTTTGCTTGATTGTGTGTGAGATATATTCTTTCCAAGCTTTAGTGGAATGTTTAAAAACTCTACTAGGAAAATGTCACTTGAAGCTTCTGGCAAGCTGATTTCAGTCATCATTTTCCTTCCACACATGCGCTTGAGAGCCTGTGTCTAGACTGCTCGGCATTGAATTAAAAGTCACTTATGAAGATGATATTAAAGAGCCACAAGCAGGACATTTTCTAAACATCCTCTATTGTGGTGCCATAGACATAGCCTAAGTTAAAAGTTTGTGTTATATTATTTTGGCTTTGCCATCGTCTTACTATTGCAAAGATCACTGTAGTAGACACTGTGTCTCCCCATCCCTTGTCACGTTGAGCCACCTCTGACGTGGCCTACAGCTATGGTAGACTGTTTCTGGCTTGATGGCAGCTTCCCACTTTGAAAGTTTCCCTTCTTTTTCCTGAGGACAGACTGTCTTGACAGCTTGCTCAGACCATACGTAAGACAGTTTGGTATTGCCTGAGATTCATGTGTCAAGGAGCAGTACTCAACCAGTAAGTGACAGGAACCAATGGATAAACACTGAAGCTTTCCTAGTCTTCTTTCAAACCATTCCTAGAAATGTAGAAATGTTCTGAAGGATATATCAAAGCATTTCAAGTGATGGATCTTTAGTTGCTGACAGCAGTAATCTATACTTTATTGCACACGTCAGTAGCTTTCTCTCTTCTCAGGAGCACATTCCGTATTCCCTCATTTTTGCTTCCTGAAATCACCTACCAAATAAACATTGTATACCCAAGTCCTTGCCTCAGGGTCTGCTCTTGGGGCAATTTCCATTCTTACAATCCTAGTCTCTTGTATGCCATTAGTAAAATGAGGCCACACTTATCTATAGCACAAATGACACTCTATGGAGTCTTGATAATAAGAAATAGTGATAATATTGCAATACTGGATAAGTGGAAGCCCTATCAGAAACCATTAATATCTGAGGCACAGACAGCGTGAATATCCCTGACCTGAGCATCGGCATCTTTGCTTAGACAACATTCTAGGTGGAGCTTTCCAAAAATGCTTGTGTCTGGAGCTGATCCAATGGTGTTGCATCAGCTATCCTGTATCTTTTGTCTCCTTCCACCACATCTCAAAAGAACTGCACTAGCATACACAGTATGAAAACTGACAGACAGGTTGTATGGTTCCCTGGGCTGAAATGAACCCAGACCACAGCAAGTGAAAACACCAAATCTTAACCAGGAGACCACCAGGGCTGGCTCTATTGGCAAAAATCCTTACCTATTAAAATTCCCTCTTCTACTGAAATATAACTGATGGCAAATCTAGGGTGACTTTTTATTTCAGTAAGTATATGTCACTGAAACAAAGATTCTGTAGAACAACCCCAGTTTTCTCCTGTTTCTTTAGAATCTTGTTTGATTTTACACTTGTTCCTGATAAGTTATTTTAATATTTTACATATAGTCTTTTACAAGTTTGTTATAAAAAGAAATATTTTATAATTCTACCTAAATAAATTCTCAATAAATTGTAAAAATTACCTGATCCTAATAATTTTATGCTACAATTATGGATGAGAAATAATATTGCAAATTAATTTTTAAATAGCCTCTGAATTGATTTCAAGAGTATGTTCCATTGGTCTCTAACAGTAGAATTTGAAACTTATTTAAGCCTAGGTTGTATTAGAGACAAACTGCATCTTGATATGAGCTATTGGTGTCCACCAGCAACATAGAGACTGACTGTTGACACTAGGAATCCTTCTGTCTTCTGATTTGTCACTCTGAGCAAAATGGAAACTTGTTTTTATTGATGTTGTCATTTAATAGGTCTTTCTTGGAGACATAGAGTCTTGTATTTTAAAGACACTTGAGAAGTTTCTTATCTTGTCTAAAACATCCATCAATCCTGTCAAGTCAAAGGCAGATAACATTCCTTTTGATATTAAGGTGAAATATACTCCCTATAACGACTATTCATTATTCTGTACATGACTAAGCCGTGTAATTTATCAGTAGGGATGCTGGACTCTATTGTTTAGGTCATAACACCTTCATGTCCACTTAGCAGTGAGCAGAGATTTGAGTCTAGGGAAAGAGACTAGAGCAGATATCAATAGAGCAGAGTCTGACTTGAAATGATAAAACTTTCAAGGTAGTTGGTCTTCACATCTAGAATTAGTAATAAGTAAATTATTTGATTTAACCTAATTGTACACAGAGATCTGTTGAGACCCACTCCTGAGCTTGCTGCATGAAGCATGCAAAATAGTTTCAGAAGTGTCTGAAGTCCCTGAAGACCTTCACACTGAAATATGTTTATTTATGACCCTATTCCCTGAATGAGAACCAGAATTCCCAAATAAAGGTCTCATTCCCCAGGGAAAGAAAGATAAATTGAATATTCATTAGTCAAGTATCCACTAGAGTGAAAAAGTGGAGATAGACAAGGGACTCTCTTGGGTGATCATTTTGAATAACCATCACATGCTATGATTCCACTTTTTGTTTGTGTATTTTGAATGATAACCCTACATTTGCTGGGAAATTTTGCTTCTGGTCCAGGGATGTAAGCAAATCCAGCAGTTGGAAAACAAAGGATTCTGGCTCCAATGTTTAATTTTAATGTGAGTATTATGAATAAAATTGAATGCCAGACCTTCATTCTTCTTTTTAATAATAGAAGATTATTTTCTTTATTCTTTTGTTTCTTTGCTGGGAAAGATTCACCCCATTCAAGATCTGTTGCCAATACTCCTCTTTCTTTTTCCTCCTCGAAGCCTCAGCACATAGTTGTCTATTGTAGTTCTAAGTCCTAGAACTAGAGTACTATGTGAACTACCAGCACAGAATGGCTACTGACACATGAGTGGTGTACTTCCATAACCAGGAACTGAACCCAGGCCAGCAAAGTGGAGCATGCTGAACTTGAACTGCTAGGCCAGCATGGCTGGCTTGCAAAACCTCAATTCTTATGTCAACAATAAGCCTTCAGGGATCAGCCTGGTGGTACAGTGGTTAAGTGCGCAATGTTATGCTTCAGCAGCCTGGGGATTGCCGGTTCGGATCCCAGGTGCGGACACGGTACTGCGTGGCAAGCCATGCTGTGGTAGACGTCCCACATATAAAGTAGAGGAAGATGGGCATGGATGTGCGCTCGGGACCAGTCTTCCTCAGAAAAAAAGAGGAGGATTGGCAGCTGTTACCTCAGGGATAATCTTCCTCAGACCAAAAAAGCGATAAGCCTTCGTGTATTTGCCACAAAAATCAGAGGATGTAAAGCATAAATTCAAAGTATGAATTGTTGTGATGATACTGAATATCAATTTTTCATTGAAATTCATAAAGCACCTATCATATACCTCATCCAATTTCTAGTTTTTGATAAAATATTATTTGGATGGAAAATATATTTTTCCATATAATCCTGTGATCTTTTTTCAAGCAAAAGTAAATATTGTAATAAATAGTGACAACATTTTTTATTTTACTTTACGAATGGAATTTGCTAGTCTATAAGCTTTTTCATAAAAAAGGGTATGTTTAGATAGTTTTTATGAACACCTTCTAAAATAATATTCAGGAAAGAGTCAATGTTCAAAAGCTATTTGTTGGCTGACTGATGGAGTGAATGATGAATAAGTGAATGAATGAATACAATATACACTCTAAAATTCTGAAAGAACATATGTGATTTTCGTTCCCAGTGCTGGATTCTACCTTTAATGAGATTTTAACTTTGATAAAGAAACAGAGACAACTTGTGTATCATTCTATAGAATATTTACTACTTTAAGGTAAGACACAAGTGTTCTTTCTTCATTTTGGTGCTCCTAATAGTTAATAAGGATGTTGCACATTCTAGGCTCTAAAATAATGAAGTAACAGACAACCTGTGGACAATACAGAGGAAATTACAAAGATTTCTCCCAACTTTGAGCTATTCATTACAATGAATTTATATCCTTGAGGTTAGCTCCAGAGTCCAAATATCCACCCGAAGTTCATGTTCCTTCCTGTGTAATTTCCTTTGTATATTGTCTGTTGTGTGACCAAAGGCAGTCTGTACCATGCTCAGTTAACAATACTTTCATTCTCACACCAGCTCTGTCAATTTCCTCATCTAGTTAGCATTTCCAGAATTTTGTAAAGCTTTTTTGAAAAAAACCATTGCTTTTACTTTCCATTGTTATTGATGCTTTATATTACAGCTTGATCTCTCATTTGAAGCTTATCATTTATTGTACGAGAGGCATTTCACATTTCCTAAGTTTTGGTTTGCTATTAATAAACTTACCTTGGTCAAGCAGATAAAATTATAAGACAGGACCATCACGTGGATCACAAAATTTCACCTTTCTAAATATTTGTAGGTAACACACCCACACACCTATATACATATGCATACACACACGTAAATATGTAGAAAATGACATTATAGAGACCATATTTCCATCACCCACTTTAAGCAATAGTTTTGCCTGATAAGATTAATAAAGTACCACATAATTACTTATAAGCTAAGTTTGCACTCATACAGTGTCCCCCATTCCCATTCCCTCTACCCTGTGTGGAGGCAACAACTATCAAGTGTTAGAATCTTTTTTCTATTTTTCCAAATCTTTTTATATTTTTATTGAGAAGAGCTCCACACTCTTAAGTTTCTAAGTATACAATACAGTAATGCTAACTATAGGCACAATGTTGTACAGATCTCTAGAACTTGCATAACTGAAACTTTCTACCTATTGCATAGCAACTCCTATTTCCCCTTCCCCCAGCCCCTGGCCACCACCATTCTACTGTCTGCTTCTACGTGTTTGACTATTTTATATGCCTCATGTAAATGGAATCACATTTCACTTAGTATAATGTCCTCGACGTTCATCCATCTTGCCTTTTGAAAAACTAAAATGAATTTATCGTTATGTTCTTGGATAAATAAATTATACTCCCTATTGCTAGTTATGTGGTTTTAAATTTATATAAGGAGGCGCCGGCCCAGTGACTGAGTGGTTGAGTTCGTGCGCTCCACTGTAGTGGCCCAGGGGTTCACCGGTTCGGGTTCTGGGTGCGGACATGGCACCTCACGTCAAGCCATGCTGAGGCGGCATCCCACATGCCACAACTAGAAGGACCCACAACTAAGAATATACAACTATGCATCAGAGGGCTTTGGGGAGAAAAAGGAAAAATAAAATCTTTAAATTTATATAATTAGATTTGTGATGTTGACATCATTTTGTGATTGGCACATACATATATATTTTGCTCAAACATAAGTTTTGGACATTTAATTATCTTGATTGCTATGGATTTGGTTCATGAATTTAAACTGGATGAGCATTATGTTTGCTTCTGAGTCTTCTTTATTAAGAACAATAATGCACTTCACATATTTTTATTCCCCAGTTTGCTTACATAAAATAATGCATCTAGGGGCTGGCCCAGTGGGGCAGCAGTTAAGTTCACACATTTCACTTCTGCGGCCAGGGGTTTGCCGGTTCAGACAGCTAAAACGGCTTTCTGAGCCTGCTGTCTCTGTTCCCTTGAATACAGGAAATGAATCTGCCATTTGAAAAGTGTTCTCCCTGCATCCTTATCACCAGAGCTAGGGGATTAAGGGCTGAGAAGCCTGCATAAACAAACCTTGCAAATTTACTATCTCATCCTACATTCCCACTATTTACATGCCCCACACCTGAGTTTCTTTGCCCTGTCAATTTTTCATAATTTTATGTTTCTTAGTGTAAAAGATATATACACTGTCTGTTTTGTTCACTCTCTGAGCATCATTTCTTTATGGTCTCCAAAAGGTATGCATTAAACTGGATTATTCTCCTGTTAACCTGGTCTTGTGTCAGTTTTACTATTAGTCCGGCCATAGGAACCTAATAAGGGAAGAAAGGGGACTTTCATGCCCTGACACTATGTCATATCTTAAAGTGCTCCAGATATCCATTGGGAAACTCCAAAAGTTGGCTATAGTTCCTGATGACATAAAAGAGGTATCAGGAAAAGGAGAGACTGTCGATGAAAATAATCCATAACCGATCTATAAATGCAAATTTGAGTGAGTTTATTCTGAGCTTAAATCTTAGGATTATAACCCGGGAGAGTCTTTCCACAAAGGAACAGAGCACTCCAAAGAAGTGGGGGCACATAGGGCGGTTATATACCCTCAAAGAGGGTGTTTCACATATGATTGAAATGTCCCTCCCATAATAGTCACAAGATTGCCCTGTCTGCACAGCGCTTGACGGACACAGCAGGTAGTGGGTCTGCTATCTTCGTGGGCATAGCAGGAGGCAAGTCTATTGTCTCGAGCTGGGCAGTCACAGGTGAGCACAGCAATCAGTTTCTAGCCTAAGGAAAGATGCTTAAACCTTAAGGAGACGCTAATGTTGGAGGGGGAGGGAAGTTGCACCTTTATCTCAAGGGCCTTTTGCTCTTGCCATAGGGAATCTCTAAAGCAGATATACAATGCATGCTCAATGGCCTCTGTAAGGCCCTTTTGGAAAGACAAGGTCAGGCCGAATTAGGTTTACACCAAAATGGCTTCCTCATATATTCCAATACATCCTATTACTTCCCATTTTTATTTGACATTTCCCCCTTTTGATCTCTAATCTTTTGATAGAAAGCACTGATGATCAAAATATTGTCCTTCGGTGCCAGGATGGTTGCTGCCTGCCCTGGGTCCATCATGTACCTCGGTGCTAGGCTTTTGTTTCATTTATTTGCCTAGTCGTCCACGTTGGGCGGAAATAGTGGACAAGCATGGAAGTATATTTATTAACAGAGGAAGCGTTTCATATGTTATGTAATTAATTTAGATTGTTGCACAAACATAGCATATGCGCTTTTCTATGACACCTTGCATTTACATTGTATATGATTATAGAACAAGTACAGTAACAATAATAACAGCATTTTTGAAAGGACTAGTCTGAAATGAATTCTTAGTCATAGTCTCTATCAGAAAAGGAAATTTGTCCAGGGTTATAAGACAGATCAACCATCTCAAGCCGTCGAGCAATCATTACTCTAGTTTGTATGCTACTCTTACAACACTGAGTAAAGAAAACAACAATTAGTTTGAATATTATGACCAGTACAAGGATTCCAATAAATCATAGAAAGAGGAATTCCATTCTGGATCGAGAAAGGGAACTGATACTGAAAAAGGAGCCAACCAAATAATTCAGGACTGGGTGTTGGATCGCATAAGGCATCCACTTGCTTCTTTATGTGTTTTAGCAGAGATGACACATTGGCAGACTCATCACGTATAAAACCACAGCATCCAGTCTGAATCACTGTATATGTACCACCTTGGGATGCAGTAAGAATATCTAAAGACATTCTGTTTTGAAGGACAGCCCTTCTCATTAAAGGCATTTCAGTATTTAATAAGACTATTCCTGCTTGACTATCATTAAGGGCTTCTTGAGTAAATTTAGTCAGATCTTCCATATGTAATAATGACATCTTTTAGCCCCAAAGAAGAAGCACATATAGTTGCAAATACAGCCATACCAGTGGAACACTGAACAAGCCCATCTGGCCTTAAAGAGAGGGAGGTTGGCAACAGGTTTTAACTCAGCCTGACTCCTTCCCTGCTTTTAAAGGAAACTCAAGGTACAGTGTTTTAGCCATCCAGGCAGTAGCCAAGGCCAAAGATTTGTTCCACATAACCATTGAGTTCCATTAGGAGTCACTCGATAAATTCCTGGCCTTCAAGACCACTCTGTTCAGAATTAATCACTTTAAGGATGATAGCATTTCAAACAAATTATAAAATAGGTATAGAGTTTAAGCATAACAAATATTTAAATGAGGAGATATAAGGTTGGGAATACAGGCCTGGTCCAGAGTCTTGGGACAGCTTTCTACAACAGATGTCGTCTTCTTCTCCTCCTGGTTTGGTCCTTTTCAACAGGGCTGCAAACGGTCTTATTTGATGTCTCTTTCAATAAGTAAATTCTTCAGGTTACAGTCCAAGATCCTTAAGTTCTGGGAGCTCCGTGAAAGAATCAGCTACTGTTAAAGCCGTTGCTCTCCTGTATGGAAAGGCCTCAATCCAATGTGAAAGCATGCAAATCATTACCAAGATGTATTTATATCCTTGAGATGGTGGCATTTGGACAAAGTCCAATTGCCATACCTCAAAGGGTCCCTTAGGAAGGGGAAAGTGGCCTTGTGACCCATGGAGTGAGTTTCTTATTGGGCCCGAACCACATCTGCGAGGGGGTGTCAAAAATTCCCCCCTTTGAGTGCCATATCTGTTTCTCTTGTTCCATGGCAATTTCTTGAGCCTGTAGAAGGAAACCTTTTACTGGGTTAGCGGAGTTAACAGAAAGTAGCAGGCATTCTTGAGGCTAGACAGTGTAACATCCTCACTTATCGTTTAAGTAAGACTTACTTGTAAACCAAATTAAACAATAGAATGCAGTCATGGTCTTCTCTCCCTTGTGATGTTGGAAGCAAGGTAGCAATGTTAATGGTTGGAGCAAATTATAAATTAGTTCCTGCGTCCAGGGGGCAGACAGTCAAGAAGACTTCTAGATGTCAGAGTCAAAGCATCTTTTTGCAGCTTGAAAGGTCTCTGATGATGTCATCAGGCATTCAGGTATCTTTTTGAGTGGCTTACAGCTTACCCAGCAACAGATAGGAATCTCTCTTAAGTTTCTATCAAGTCGTTCAGCTTCAGTTTGCAAGGTTTCAGGAAAAAGAGCATGTTCAATTCTCAATGATTCCAAATGAAAACGAGGTAAAAATTGAAAACATTAGTTTGGAGATTTGTAACCACATGTTTCAGTAGAAGAATTCAGGATCCAGTCCAGCTCACAGGTAGAAAAAGCCTCAAAGACAATTAACAGAACTAGGATCTAATATCTACAAATGTGCGTTATATTTTTTTCACTGAAACATAATTCTTCTCTCCAAAATCACCCTCATTTTTACCAAAGATAGTCAAATTAAGACTAATTGGTTTGCAATATAAGTTTAGTTTCAAGAAACTTGGCCCAATTATTTACATAAGTGCAGCAAGAATAGCAATTGATCATATAGGCTCTTAAATCTTTTGCTGGAAATTTTTTTATGAGGAATCTCAGATTGAACTTTAAAGACTTCTCGAGGCCAGAAAAGCCAAGCCAAGGATTTGTGCCATCAAGCCTTGCCTGCAATACCTTAGATTTGGGTGAATCTCTCTCCTTTCTTCAGATTCCCCAGAATATTTCGAGGTTCATTGCACCTGCCAGATAGGCAAGCTTCCTTACTTACCAGGTAAGATTGCTGGAATCTTTCTCTGTAAAGCAAGGTACCAGGCCCATATTTCCAAGTGGCTTTATTTCCAGAAAGTCACCCTTATTCCTCAAAGGCAGTATTGTCATATCTGAGTCTGTATCTTTCTCTCAAACATGACATTCCAGTCAAAGTTTTGGTAAGGTAACAAATGTGTCCTGTTATAAGGAGAACAGATTCTTATTGAACTTATGCAAATAACTATATTGCCACGAAATAACCATACTCACTCACAAAGAGTTTCCGAATTCTGGAGGGGTCATGTAGGGAGAAAAAGATAAATGTTTCAGTTTTGCTCACAAAGGTATAACTTCACCAAATTGCTAAGTCATAGTTAGCACAAGAGAACAGAGAAAAACATTTTCTTGAATCTGAGAAAACAAAGCAAAACATCAAAAACAATATTTCAAACAAAAGTCGTAAAAAAAAAATTATAATCATCCTCAATTCATTCAGTCCTGTATAACCGGTTCTTGATCTTAATCTTCTGTTAGCAGTTTTATGAGGCCATCAGTTTTTCCATTAGATTTCTGTAATTTCTTACCCAGTTCACTTCTATGACCTGAAAATTTATCAGAAAACAGTATTCAAGAGTAAGTGTCAGAGTCCCTTTTATGAATCCCTCTGAAGATGAGACATATTTGCAAAAACAAAAAGACATCAGAGTAAAACAACTTACTATAAGCAACAAAAGACTTAAAAATGACAATTGACAGAGAAACTTGGTTATTTCTGTGATATACAACACCTTAAAATAATATTTAGAATTATGGCTGATAGCCAGGACAGATCAGAATTTTAGGAATGTTACATAATTTCAGAACATTTATATCAGTAACATTTACCCACATAATACCACTTAAGAAAGATTATCATCGTTTATTTGACAATGCTTCCCATGTAATTTAACAGACCAAATAAGCCTAATTAGTTTAGAACCTTCCACCTTATAGGAAGAAAGAGCAAATTTCTCTGTGAAGTCCCAGTGGCCCTCTGAAAATCCTCAGAGAAATTCTTCTTCCGTCTACCAGGTCAAAAGAAAGCCTTCATTTAGGACTTGAATTTTTTTTTTTTTTGAGAGAGAAGCTTGTCAAAAATATCAAAAAGGTTTTTAAAACACTTATTTGAACAATGCTCACTGTGAAACAATGCTTAGGTATCAACAACAACAACAACAAAAAACCTTGATAGAGATGATGTGGATTAAGGCTGCCCCAGCTAGAGAAGCCCAAGGTGACCTGGCCTACATGCCAAACTATACAAGCCAGTGGACTTTTTTTATGGTATGAATTAGGACCGCCCCAGGGAGAGAAGCCCAGGGCATCCTCACCTACATGCCGATCTATATGGCCAGATTCGTATCTAAAGTTATATGACCGCACAATAACCAGACCCCATCTGCACTGAAATCATTTAATGACTTTTTACATCATCTTTTCTTTTCTCCAGTAAAAATAAGTCACGTACCCATGTGTTATAAAATTAGCCCTAACCCTCAACTCAGGGCAGCAGCAGGAGCTCTGACTGCCTGTGGGTCTTGTCCCCACACACCAGCTCTGCCTGCCCATGGGTCCTGTCCCCATGCCAGCGGGGGCAGCAGCAGGAGCTCTGACTGCCCGTGGGTCCTGTCCCCATGCCAGCGGGGGCAGCAGAAGTGGCGGCAGCAGAAGCTCTGACTGCCCATGGGTCCTGTCCCCATGCTATTCCACAGTATTCTCTAAATAAAAGAGCACTACTGCCAGATCTTGAGAGTCTAAGAAATCTTTCTTTTGACTCCTCGGCTCACCGACCCCGCATCATTTCTGGTGGCCCATACGGGGCTTTGCTTCATCGGCTTGTGAGCTTGAGTTCTGGTAAGTGCCCTTTTCTTCCTTGTGCCTTTCTCTTTTTCAAGGATGGATCTAAATTCACTTCTCCATTGGGAACTTTCTTGGATGGCTGTATGAATCCATGTTTGCTGCCCATGGCTACTCTATGGGGCAAATTGTGGCATTCAGCCTGAAGAGAATCAGTACCTTAAGGCTGAGGGTGATGGAAAATGAATTAATCCATTCCTTCCTGCTCTTTTTCAAGGATGGATCTAGATTCACTTCTCCATCGGGAACTTTCTTGGATGGCTGTATGAATCCACGTTTGCTGCCCATGGCTACTCTATGGGGCAAATTGTGGCATTCAGCTTGAAGAGAATCAGTACCTTAAGCCTCAGGGTGATGAAGAATGAATTAATCCATTCCTTCCTGACTCTATCTCTAATAGACAAATTTTATGTGGGCGCGGGTCGGCCACTTAAGTCATTAGGACGGCCGCCAATCTCCAAGACTCCCGTGGAAGGTTTCTTTTCCTAAGGCTGGATTGGTATCCCTCCTTCTGGCACCTGACCACGCTCTGAACTGCGAGGAAAGTCCCACTCGGGACTCCAGTTCAAGGAAAGTACCAAACTCTAACCTTTGGTTGAGTATGGGAACCCCTTCTTGGGAGAATGGCTCCAGGATGCAATTGGGTAGAATGTCCCCCAGGCTGGCGGAAAATTCCTCACTATCTTTCTCTTTCTCACTGTCTTTGTCCTTTTATCCTGGGGACCATTCACCAGGCACCTATTATTGCCAGGCAGAGTAGGGAAGATGTTCAAGGGATGCCCCCCATCATCCCTTGCTACAGGAACTCCATTGGGGGGATTTTCAAGGTAATGACTCCCTTTCTCTGGGACCATTCACCAGGCACCTATTCCTGCCAGGCAGAATAGGGAAGATGTTCAAGGGATGCCCCCATCATCCCTTGCTACAGGAACCCCAGTGGGGGGGTTTTCAAGGTAATGGCTCCTTTTCTTTCTCCTTTTCTCTCAGGGACCATTCACCAGGCCTATGCTGTCAGGCAGAATAGGCACCAGGCACCTGTTACTTCCAGGCATAACAGGGAAGGTATACAAGGGATGTAATGCCGGGGGACGCCCCCATCACCCCTTGCTATAGGAACCCCACAGTAGGAACAACAGGTAGGACGCTGCCCTAGGTTCAGGGGGGATTTTTCACGGTAATGGACCCATTTCTTTTGTCTCTCTTGGAGTTACAATGGCCATTTTCGTCTCTGTTTGAGCTTTGCAACCGGGAAACAAAGAAATCTTTAAAGAGTAAAAGGCTCCACCCCTGGGAGCCCCAACTTTGGGTTTCTGGGCCTGATCACCCCAGCAACCCTAAGTGGGGGTGCCCTTTCTTCCTTCTGGAAGAAAGGCCCAGGGCCATGGTTCCTCATAAAGCTTTGTTTAATTTTCTCTTGCTATCCTGTCTCATGTGAATTTAATTCATTCTCCAGCCAGACGAACCCCCATTTGAGGAGAGGAAATGTCCTCCTCCCCTACAGTTTTGGTGTAGTCAGCAGGATGAAATTTCACTGGCTGGACACTGCTTGCTCCTGGACTGCTGCGGCTGAGAGATCCCGGACCCCTGACGAGAGCCGGCAAGAGGTAAGAGTTCTTACCACGTCAGTCTCCCGGATCTCTGCCGGCAGAGTCCAATGGAAGTAAGAGTGGTGAGTTTTTTTGCTCTTCTAAATTTAGATTAGCAGGAGAAAATGTTGGTGAGGCTAGCTTCTTGGATTCAGTGACTCTAGGATTTGAGTACTCACTGGTCGTAGATCCTTTTCCTCCCAGAGATAGACTTTTCCTTGTCTCTGTCTTTTTGTTTGTCATAAGACACAGGCATCTCTATAAGCCTGTTGTCTGGGCCTTTTGTCTTCTTCTATGTCTTGAGAGCTTGGTTTTGTGAACTTTCTGGTCTCCACCATTGGAGGATGCATGTACTGGCATGCATCTTGGTGGCCAGTCACATAGACTGGGGCTCCGGGAAACTTGACACTCTTTGTCCAGCTGTGTAAGCTCTCGGGGAAGTTTGTCATAAGAGGTCCCAACTGCTTTCATAAGGGGCCTTTGTCGTCTCTTGCCTTTACTTTCTTAGGCTATTTTTGGGACTGAATTTTCTGGATCTCTTTTGGGGACGCCTCTTTGTCCTTGGTTAAGCTTTGGTTGAGTCGCTGTTAAGATCCTACTCGTCAATTCGGCCTGATCACCCCAGCAACCCTAAGTGGGGGTGCCCTCTCTTGACAGTTGATTCATTGAGTATTTTAGTCACCTACTGAGTCAGTTATGAGGGTAGGAGACCTGTGATTTATTCTGTGAACTGTCGTGCTAGCGTAGTGTGCCCCAGCACGGGAACTGTTGTGTGACTCTTATCTTGATAACCCTCTGGAAGAGGCCATGAGGGTGAGGTCTGATCTCTTCTTTTCCTTTCTTTGTCTGTTTTGCTCATCATCTCTTCTGTTGTCACCAAGTCGAGGTTAAGTTCAGGCTGGACCTGAGCAGAACCTTGACCTTCTGTAAAATTGGAAAAATAAGCCTTTTGCTAGGGATTTAACTCTCAAACCTGGCTCTGGGAGCCCCAGCCTCCAGCCAGTTCCAGGCCTTTGCCTCCTGCTTCCCTACCTCAACTTTGCTGGCTCAGAGACAAAGTGTCCAGGCTGAGCGGGACTTGACTAAATCTTATAACTATGTCAACACCCGCAATTGGCCTCTGCACCCTTTCTCCAGCTGCTGTCAGTCAGACACTGGCTTTACCGCCATGGGGAAGGCTCCTAAGCATCCCCACAGACCCACCCTGTGGATGTGTTCTAACTCCATCTGGGAGAAAATTTGAGGGGTTTCTCTGTGCCTTTGTGATGCAGTTGGACAGATAGATCAACCTGGAATGTAATTTGAGTTACAATCCAGTCTCTGGGAAATCAAGAGCAGCTGTCCTTAGAAAATCCTTGCAAGACTGGAAATACAGCTCTAGAGGCAGTTCAGATTCCACCTAGTTACTTTATCACGAAAAGGATTATCATCTCCCCTCTCCAAGAACTACTACCTGGCCTATCATTAATTCCTAAGACTGAAGGAAAAAAAAAAAGAGGAGGGGAGAGGAAAAACAGCCATAAGCGTGCCCTTGCCAAAAATCTAGCATCTTGAGTGTCTCCTCCACAAATATTGGTAAAAAAAACAATAGTTGTGCAGTCTCTGTGTACGTATGTCTTATATATGTTATATGTGTGACATTTTTACCTCTGGGTGGTATGGCCAAAATTAAGAGCTCTGTTTAATTGGCTTAAAGTAAGCGCTTACATAAATTCTAAATGCAGTAGAAAGTAACCCAATGTCTTTCAAGTTAACTTGATGTGAATTAACCTTTGGTAAATGAAAGCTTGTTTAAGTTTGTTGGTTTGATTGAAAATAGTCCTCTTGTCAGAGTTGTCAGTATTTGCCTATGATGCAGGCATGCAGCCTGGGTTTACTAGTCAAATAAGTTCACATTGTCTGTTAAATTCGTCAGCAAAATAATAGCTTTAAATGATGACCAGTTTTGTCTAATGTCTCATGAAGTTTTTGTGGGTACAATAACTGTTTTATGGTCTGTATACTTGAAAAAAAAAACACCTTCCAAATTGTTTTGATAACAACCTTGAGTTTTGCCAAGTTAAGTTAAATGATAAAAATCTGAGCATCTGGGTCATTTTTGGATTGGATAGCACACAAGCATTACAGCTAAACTTATCTAAGTTATCTACTTTTGGCTTCTTATTGCAGAGAGGCTAAAAGTCTTTGGGTCTGTTACTGTAAAGTGGCGTGTTTCTAGAAATTGTGAAGTGTTTAGAATGCTGATATAAAAGACAATTTGTGATTGCTTACCTTTTAGTGTTTACTAGGGTCTGTTAATTGTTAAAAGTTCTAATTAACATATATAATTAAAGCTACTGGGAATTAATAAGGAAAATACCTCTGTATTCAAGGAAAGTTAAAATGTATGTTTTCAGTAAAGAGGGTATAAAGAATGGAAGTATTTTTGTTTGATGGGTTAAGAAAGATAAATTTGTCCTAAAGTACTAGAAAGTAAAAAAAGAAAGATTTTGGGACAAATTCTGAAGGCAAAAAGAAAGTTGTAGAAGGTTTGTGAAGGAGAAATTCTGAAAGGAGTTTTATGCCTGGTCAAGTAGACTAAGATTAAAGTAAATCCAATTAAGTAAATGAATTTTAATGTTAAAAATAGGCTGGTGCAGAAATTAAAATTTGGTTTTGTCTCAAAGTATAATTTTTTTGAACTTTTGGCCTGCTCTAACTCTACCTAAAAGACAAAAATCTATGTTTTGTTAAAATAATTTCCTATATTCAGAAAGAAAGAGGTCTCTTCTAAAATTTTTTGACGGTGTTGTTTGCTCTTGACTGTCTCTGTTGTCACTTTGAATGGATGCCTGAGCATTGTTTAACAGTGAGCGTTGTTTCCTATTTGAACAAACATTTTAAAAACTTTTGATATTTTTGACAAGCTTCTCCCTCAAAAATATTCAAATCCTGAATGAAGGCTTTCTTTTGACCTGGTAGAGGGAAGAAGATTTTCTCTGAGGATTTTCAGAGGGCCCCTGAGACTTCTCAAAGAAATTTGCTCTCTTCCTATAAGGAGGAAAATACTAAATTAATTAGGTTTATTTGGTTTATTAAATTACATGGGAAGCATTGTCAAATAAGAGATGATAAACTTTCTTATGTGGTATTACGTGGGTGAATGTTATTAATATACGTGTCTTAACATTATATAGCATTCCTAAAATTCTAATCTGTTCTGGTTATCAGTCATAATTCCAGTTATTATCTTAAAGTGTTATATGTCACAGAAATGGCCAAGTTTCTTTGTCAATTGCCCTTTTGAGTCTTTTGTCCATTTGCAGATAGTTGCTGTTTTACTGTGATGCTTTTTGCTTTTGCAAATATGTTTCATCTCCAGAGAAATTCCTGGAAAGGATTCTGACACAAGGGTTCTAAACTACAGGTTTCTGATAAACTTTCAGATTGTAAAACTGAACTGGGTAAGAAATTACAGAATTCTAACAGAAATTAAGCTCATAGATCTGCTAACAGAAGATTAAGCTGAAGAACTGATTATACAGGACTGTGTGAACTGATGAGGATGATTATAATTTTTTATGACTTCTGTTTGAAATATTGCTGAGTTTTGATGTTTTGTTTTGTTTTCTCATGTTTAAGGAAATCTTTCTTTCTTTTCTCTTATGCTAACTATGACTTACAGCAATTTAGTGAAATACATCTTTATGAGCAAAACTGAAACATTTGTCTTTTTCTCCCGACCTGATTCCCTCCAGAATTTGGAAACTCTTTGTGAGTACGGTTATTTCGTGGCAATATAGTTATTTGCATAAGTTCAATAAGAATTCGGTCTCCTTATAACAGGACACATTGGTTATCTTACCAAGGCTTTGACTGGAATGTCATATTTGAGAGAAATATACAGGCTCAGATATGACATCACAACTTTTCAAGAACAAAGATTGGACTTTCTGGAACTAAAGCCACTTGGAAATATGGGCCTGGTACCTTGTTTACAGAGATTCTGGCAATCTTACCTGGTAAGTAAGGAAGCTTGCTTATCTGGCAGGTGCAAGGAACCTCAGAATATTTTGGAGGAACTTGAGAAGCGAGGAGTCCACCCAAATCTGGAGGTACTGCAGGCAAAATCTGATGGCAAGTCCTTGGCTTGGCTTTTCTGGCCTCGAGAGGCCTTTACAGTTCAATCTGAGATTCCTCAAAAATTCCAGCAAAGCAGATTTAAAAAGCCTGTATAATCAATTGCCATTCTTGCTGCACTTATGTAAATAATTGGACCAAGTTGTATTGAAACTACACTTTATTTGCAAACTAGTTAATCTTAATTTGGCTATCTTTTGTAAAAATGAGGGTGATTTTAGAGAGAAAAATTACGTTTCAGTAGAAGCTATAGTACGCATTCATGGATATTAGATTCTAGCTCTTTTCTTCCACAAGATTCATCTATTACTAATCATAATGTCTCCTTGTGGCCATCTGTCTCTGATACCTGGGAGTTCCCTGGCCACAATCAAACCTTTTCCTTCAATACTACTGCCCAAACACTAACTAGTGTTGCCTTGTCACAGGTGGATCATAAACGACAAGTTCCAAAGGTAAAGTCCCCAACTTATTGATACACACAGGATGGACTATATCAAATTTGGGACGAATATATTTGGCTCACTCCTGCTAGTGATCAACTCAGTAAAAGGCCACTCTATGTTAGGAACAAACCAATCACACCTGTTATACATGGCCTAATAGCACCCGACCTATGGGAAAATTCCCTGTCACATGTGTTCTCATACCATAACCTTAAAAAATACTGATTGGTTTGAGACTGACTGGGATAGACGGCTCAGCACGCATTGGTTAGCCCCTAATGGCACTCAGTGGCTATGTGGCTCCAACTTATGGCCTTGGCTGCCACCTGGATGGATAGGACGATGCACCCTAGGTTTCGTCTAGATGCAGGGTAGAACTACATTTAGTATATCTCCCCCTGCTAACCTACCCAACCTGCAACAGCACTGGACCCACTCTGTCTTCCACTGGTATGACCATCTTTCCTCAATTTTCCTTCCCCAATTAGGAATTGAAAGTGTCATCTTGCCCATGGAAGTCCTAAACAAATTTACTATGAAGGCATTAAATGATACACAACATAGCCTTTCACTGCTCGATTTAGAAGTGTCCCAAATGCGTAAGGCAGTCCTCCAAAACCGAATGGCACTGGATGTCTTGACAGCACCACAGGGGGGCACCTGTGCCATTATAAAGACTGAATGTTGTGTCTATATTCCTGACTACCATCAAAATATCTCCGGCTTCCTATCTGATATGAGCCACCAAATTAAGTCCATGTCTGACCCTCCCCTATCTCTAAATGGCTGGTTGAACTCCTGGCCAGGACCAGGTTTCTGGACTGCTATCAAAACCTTATTCATTGGGTTAATCATACTGCTTATATTTCTTATTATAATTTGTTGTCTGTTTCATTGTTTGTCTTCCGCATGTCAACAAAGTTTCACCTCCTGGACCACCTCTCGTCAAATGATTCTCTCGTCTCCAGAGGATCTGTACACCTTGTCAGGCTTGGACTCCACGGATGCAGCCTTCCGGTCCACTGAACTTCCTACCTATACCTATGGCCCCATTTAGGGACAGCTCTACGACCTTGTACAGCCAGAAGTAGTTACAGAAGACTGACCATCATCCATATCCCCAAAAGATTTCGGGGCCAAATGGGTTCAGGGGGGTTTATGATGTGGATTAAGGCTGCCCCAGCTAGAGAAGCCCAAGGTGACCTGGCCTACATGCCGAACTATACGACCCAGTGGACTTTTTTTTATGGTATGAATTAGGACCGCCCCAGGGAGAGAAGCCCAGGGCATCCTCACCTACATGCCAATCTATATGGCCAGATTCGTATCTAAAGTTATATGACCGCACAATAACCAGACCCCATCTGCACTGAAATCATTTAATGACTTTTTACATCATCTTTTCTTTTCTCCAGTAAAAATAAGTCACGTACCCATGTGTTATAAAATTAGCCCTAACCCTCAACTCAGGGCAGCAGCAGGAGCTCTGACTGCCCGTGGGTCCTGTCCCCATGCACCAGCTCTGCCTGCCCATGGGTCCTGTCCCCATGCCAGCGGGGGCAGCAGCTGCTCTGCCTGCCCATGGGTCCTGTCCCCATGCCAGCGGGGGCAGCAGAAGCTCTGACTGCCCATGGGTCCTGTCCCCATGCTATTCCACACTATTCTCTAAATAAAAGAGCACTACTGTCAGATCTTGAGAGTCTAAGAAATCTTTCTTTTGACTCCTCAGCTCACTGACCCCGCATCAGAGAGACCTCTGTCTTTTTGCACCTAGGAAACATAAACATAGATACAACAAAACATAGATCTTTTGCAAACTTACTCAGAAGGAAAAACATTTTATAATCTCTTTATCAAGAGCAGACTAAGAGTTTAAGAAAATTATCCTTTTAAGAGAGAGAGCTAATTCTAATTTTTGTACCAGTTTACTTTTTTTTCATATTAAAACCCATTTACTTAATTAGATTCATTTCAATCTTAGCCAACTTGACCAGGTACAAAACTCTTTTCAGAATTTCTTTCACAAACCTTCTACAACTTTCTTTTTGCCTTCAGAATTTGTCCCATGCCTTCTCTCTTCCCTTCTAGTACATTAGGACAAATTTATGTTCCTTAACCGAACAAACAAAAATATTTCCATTCTTTATACCTTCTTTACTGAAAACTTACATTTTACTTTCCTTGAATACAGAGCTGTTTTCCTTATTAATTTCCAGTAGCTTTAATCACATATATTAGAACTCTTTAACCTTTAACAGACCATAGTAAACACTAAAAACTAAGCAATTACGAATTGTCTTTTATATCAACATTCTAAATGATGAGGATTTTTAGGTTGCTTAATTTTAAAATGGCTTATGATGAGGATTTTTAGGCTGGTTAGTTTTAAAACTACAGATGAGATTCAGGCTCCAAGGAGTGGAATTTGTTTGCCCCTTTGTTGGGAAATATTTACATTTCTAAGGGAAACCTCTATCTGTGAAGTTGCCTCCCTCTCTGTGCCAGGAAGAAGGGGGGGATGGTCTTATCTCTAGAAGCTCTTAATCAATGCCAGAGGCAAGAACTTAAATTGGTTACTGTCTGGCAACCTCACGTAACTGACGACCCCCCCCCCAAAAAAATCCTCCTTTGTCTTTAGCCGAGGATAAAGTTCAAGCGGTGACTTCTGCCATTTACTCAATCCGGTTTGATTCTTATCTAAAAGTTGTGGGACCGCCAAATGGCCAGACCCTATGGGCACTGATACCATTTTAAATTTTTTACATATTCTTTGTCTTGTAAAGAGATAACTCACATACCTATGCCTTAAATTTAGCCCTAACCCTCAACTCGGGGCAGCAGCAGGAGCTCTGACTGCCCGTGGGTCCTGTCCCCACGCACCAGCTCTGCCTGCCCATGGGTCCTGTCCCCATGCCAGCGGGGGCAGCAGAAGCAACGGCAGCAGAAGCTCTGACTGCCCATGGGTCCTGTCCCCATGCTATTCTATACTATTCTCTAAATAAAAGAGCACTCCTGCCAGATCTTGAGAGTCTAAGAAATCTTTCTTTTGACTCCTCGGCTCACCGGCCCCGCATCATAAACACTTTTCATAATTTCTAGAAACATGCCACTTTACAATAAAACACAAGACACACTTTCCAATAGACCCAAACACTTTTAACCTCTTTGCAATAAGAAGCCAAAAGTAGATAAACTTACATTTAATAATTAATGTCTAATATCTTATTTGGAATTTGTCTAGGTACTCAACGAATTTTATCCTTCAAATTAACCTAGCAAAACTTCAAAATTTCGAGTTACCAAAAACATTTTGGAAGTTATTTTAAATACACATACCATAAACCATAATTATTGCTAAAAGTTTATCTATAAACTCTTATTTCATTTTTATCTAAACCATTTGTTCCCAATAATGATGTTTAGATTACCCATAAAAACTTTGAGACATTAGACAATTTTAGCTATCACTTAAAGCTATTATGCTGACAAATTTCTAACACACAACATGAACTTATTTGACTAGTAGACCCAGGCTGCATATTTGCATATGCAGTGCTAACTCTGGAGGACATATCCAAACACTTTAATCAAACCAACAAACTTAAACTTTCATTAACCAAAGATTAATCCATATCATCTTAACTTAAAAGACATTGGGTTAATTTCTATTACATTTAGAATTTATGTAAGCGCTTACTTTAAGCCAATTAAACAGAGCTCTTAGTTTTGGCCATATCACCCGGGGGTAAAAATATCACACACATATAGACACACACAGACACAAAGCTTCCACAGCTATTCTTTGAAAAATCACTCCATGAATCAGGTACAATAATATAAACCTCCCTAGCTATGAATCCAAATTTTGTTCTAAGACTTTTTACTAATATTTGTGGAGAAGACTCTCAAGATGCTAGATTTTTCTTGGCGAGGGCACGCTTATGATCTTTCCCCTCTTTTTTTTTTTCCTTCAGTGTTAGGAATTAATGATGGGCTAGATAGTAGTTCCTGGAGAGGGGAGATGATAATCCTTTTTGAGATAAAGGAACTGGGTGGAATCTGAACTGCCTCTAGAGCAGTATTTCCAGTCTTGCAAGGATTTTCTAAGGACAGTTTCTCTTGATTTCCCAGAAACTGGATTGTAACTGGAATGACGTTCTAGGTTGATCTACCTGTCCAACTGCATCATAAAGGCACAGAGAAACTCCTCAAGTTTTCGATTTTACAGAAGGTCCAGGTTCTGGTCAGGTCCAGCCTGAACTTAACCTCGACTTGGTGACAACAGAGGAGATGATGAGCAAAACAGACAAAGAAAGGAAAAGAAGAGATCAGACCTCACCCTCATGGCCTCTTCCAGAGGGTTATCAAGATAAGAGTCACACCACAATTCCCATGCTGGGGCACGCTACCATAGCATGACAGTTCACAGAATAAATCACAGGTCTCCTACCCTCATAACCGACTCAGTAGGTGACTAAAATACTCAATGAGATAACCTTCAAGAGAGGGCACCCCACTCAGGGTTGCTGGGGTGATCAGGCCCAGAAACCCAAAGTTGGGGCTCCCAGGGGTGGAGCCTTTGACTCTTTAAAGATTTCTTTGTTTCCCGGTTGCAAAGCTCAAAAGGAGATGAAAATGGCCATTGTAACTCTAAGAGAGATGAAGACATTTGGGTTAGTTCTATTCAGAAAAACCTTTTGTAAGCGCTTACTTTAAGTCAACGGAATAGAGCTCTTTAGAAAAGAAGAAGGAGATGAGCTCTGAGATTCCAAAGGCAGCTGTAGAGGAGATGGAAGGGATAAGCAGGCAGGGACGGTTTCTGACTTCCTATCCTTTTTTTTAATGCAGATACAGTCTCTGCCAATTTACGGTTAGTCTCCCGTAAAGAATTCAGTTTATCATTATGATGTTTTGAAGCCTCTAAATGCCAATAATAAGCTTCCCATTCTTTTGCTTTAGTTTTAGTCCCGGCTCTTTCTACTTCTGCGCGCAAATACAGTAGCTTTAAGATATCGAACGTTCCCCACTTTGGCCACTTAAGTAATTCTTAGTTAATCCTTCCCATTTTGTTAGATACTTGCAAGCATTGTTTCCATACAGGAAACCAGCTGGAGTTCCATTGGGAGGTTGTCCATCCAGGAGCTGGGCGGCTTTAAAGGCACATTTTTCCCATTTTCTTTTTGCTTGTCTGTTTTTTCTTTTAAAATAAAGTCTGAACAACTTCTAAGGACAGTGTAGTGGGTCAGAAGTGTGCTGCTTGTGAGTGTTACTCCCTATAGAAAGGTCGTAAACACTCTCTTATGTGCCTCGGTTTTTCCCTCCGGCTGCCTAATACCGCCGTGGGAGCTTGGAGCTAGGGGTGACCAACCCTTATGTGCGCGTCCCCGGACAAGCCTGTAATTAATTACCGTGAATGAGTGGAGTTCCCTATGGGACCGCTGCACGTCGCGAGGATTGATCCTCTGACACTCCCGCTGAGGTCCTTAGTCACCTAAGGGTGCCTTTTGGTAAAGGCCAGGAGAAGCAAGTGTCCCTTTTCTTCGGAGCTGAACACATTCAGTCTCTCATTTCTCTATCAAGCAGTTTGTTCAGACTATATAAACACAATTCTGTCCAATTAAAAGGACAACCAACCCAGCTCACTCCAAGCTCCTCTAAGCCCCTGCAGCTTAGGAATTCTCTCTAGGCTTTCCTCCACCTAGGAACTGTACTGGTACCCCTCAAAACATCTCGTCTTAAGACATCACCCAGCTCATATAAACTCTTGGACGGTCAACTTAAAATAAGGAGGTCTGGGTTTCAGGAGAACTCACCAAGGTCACCTGAAGAATGCAGTGATCCAGTGGGCTCAATGGGCCCTCATTGGTACCGAATGCCAGTTCAGTGTAGATTCCAGGTGGCCTCCAGTGGGTTTCTCTGAAATCCTGTCGTGACTAAGCCAAGAACTGTCGATGAAAATAATCCATAACCAATCTATAAATGCAAATTTGAGTGAGTTTATTCTGAGCTTAAATCTTAGGATTATAACCCGGGAGAGTCTTTCCACAAAGGAACAGAGCACTCCAAAGAAGTGGGGGCACATATGGCGGTTATATACCCTCAAAGAGGGTGTTTCACATGCGATTGAAATGTCCCTCCCACAATAGTCACAAGATTGCCCTGTCTGCACAGCACTTGAGGGACACAGCAGGTAGTGGGTCTGCTATCTTCGTGGGCATAGCAGGAGGCAAGTCTATTGTCTCGAGCTGGGCGGTCACAGGTGAGCACAGCAATCAGTTTCTAGCCTAAGGAAAGATACTTAGTCCTTAAGGAGATGCCAACATTGGGAGGGGGAGGGAAGTTGCACCTTTATCTCAAGGGCCTTTTGCTCTTGCCATAGGGAATCTCTAAAGCAGATATACAATGCATGTTCAATGGCCTCCATCAGGCCCTTTTGGAAAGACAAGTTCAGGCCGAATTAGGTTTACACCAAAATGGCTTCCTCATATATTCCAATATATCCTATTACTTGCCATTTTTATTTGACAACGGGAAGACTCAGGGAGAGTGGTACACCCAGAGAGAGCTTGGGAACTCCACATCCCTCTCTCACATATCATGCTCTATGCATCTCTTCAGTCTGGCTAAGTAAATTGTTTCCCTGAGTTCTGTGAGTTGCTCTATAAAAGTAGTTTAATCAAATCCAAAAGAGGGTGTTCATGGGCACCTCTGGTCTGTGGCAGGTTGGTCAGAAGGATGGGTGACAACCTGGACTTGCAATTGGCATCTAAAATGGCAGGCAAATGGTAATCTTGTAGGATCTGATGCTATCTCTAGGTAGATAGTGTCACAAATAGTGACAAATAATGTTAAATACTTAGGTTTTGAACTGTCAGAAGCCCAGAGAATCCTGTTCCCAGACAGGAGAGAAGCAATCACTTGAGTTGGAACTCCTACTCCCCATCGATAATTGTGGAGACTTTTTTGGGAATGTCAGGCTTCTGTCGAATTTGGACAGTCAGCATTAGATTAATGTTAAAATCTCTATTTGAGGACTTAATGGGAGTAGACCTCAAGCCTTTGATGTGGACATGAAAGGGCCAGAATGTGTTTGTCAGGGAAGTGGGAGAATTCCCCCGCCCTTTCCTTAGGGTTGTTATGGCTGGTAAAATAACTAAAAAAGCAGGTCAGCAGGAGAAAATCAAAGTTTAATAGCATGTATACATGGGAGAAACTCAGGAGAAACTGAGTAACTCAGCCAACTGAGTTAAACAGGCTGAGGCTGCCTGTTTAAATATCTTCAGCTACAGACAAGGATGATATTTGGGGTAGTGATTTGAGGCTTCAAAGGGGAGGAAGACAACTCACATGGAAATGGAAAAGTTAATGGTAAACAGGACTTGATAAGAGTGGGCTTAGCAAGGATCTTTCCAGTCTACCGAAACCCAGAGGGACAGGCCTTCATTTTAAATTTCTTTTAGGCAGTTGGGGGGAAATGTCAAATATTCTTCCTGAGTTTGAGCCTTTATTGTCTTCAGCTTGAAATAATTCTCATACCAGAGTGACACATCCTGGGACGGCCTGACCTGAACCCCATCAAGTACAATCAAGTTAAAGAAAAATTATTAACTGCCCCAGCCTTGGGACTTCTAGATTTGAGAAAGCCCTTTGATCTCTTTGTAAACGAAAAACAGGGCCTTAGTCTGTGAGTCCTGACTCAGAACCTTAGACCCACCAGGATACCTGTGGCCTATTTTACTAAGCAGTCAGATCAGATGGTCAAAGGATAGCTGTCTTGCCTCTGAGCCATTGCCACCATCTGTAAAATACTACAAGAAGCTGAAATGTTCACATTGGCACAGCCCACCATGGTGCACACTCCCCATTGTGTCCTCCCTCTGAGTCCTCTAAGAAAAGAACAGAAAGGAGGATCTTGGCTAACCTCAGGATCAGGCTACTTTATTAGGCAATCCAGAAGTAAAGTTAAAGGCTATTTCTACCTTAAAACCTGCAACACTTCTTCCTACTGAGTCAACAAGACCACTTTCACGATTGACTTCAGATCATTGAACAGGTGTTCTAGAGCTGACCTGATTTGAATGTCCAACTGTTGGAGCAGTTGGACTTGGGACTGTTCACTGATGGAAGCAGCTTCTTGGATCAGGGCAACATCAAGCAGGGTATGCAGTTGTCACCCTACAGGACACCATGGAAGCAAAGGCTCTGCCTCCAGATATTTCATCTCAAGAGGCTGAGCTAATAGCCCTAACTAAAGCTCTTCAAATAGGTAAAGACACAAGAGCACAGACTCAAAATATGCCTTTTTAGTGGTCCATGCCCCTGGGGCCGTAAGGAAAGAGAGGGGACTCTTGACTGCCGGAAAGAGGGACATAAAATATTCCCAGGAAATATTGACCTTATTAGAGGCCATTAACTAGCCATGGCAGTAGCCATCATGTTCTGCCCTCCACATCAGAAAGGGGACACTTTGGAAGCCCGACGTAATCAACTGGCTGATCAGGCAGTGAAGACTGCTGCTAGGACTATGACTTTCAGGGCACTCTTGGATCCCTTAGTTCCCCAAATTGACTTTGCTAAATTCCAGCATAGCTACACACAGAAAGTTTGAGAGAGAGCCAGGGCATGGAGATTTGACTCCTCATCTGTGGAGTATCGAGGATATAAATGTAAGTCAGAAAGACTCATCTTGGTACCTGAAGCCCTTCTGGGAGAAATTGTTAAATCCTTCAGAGCACTCACTATGGGAGGGATGCCACCTTGAAGTGGATCCAAAGGTGTTTAATTGGTCCGAATTTGCAATGAACCATTCAGAATGTTACCAAAAATGTGTGATCTGGGCCAAAAACAATCCCAGGACAGGGCTGCCCTCCTTGAATAAGGGGGTTCAACATTGAGGAGTGGTCCCCTGTGAGGACTAGCAAGTGGACTTTAACATGATGCCTTGAGCCTCTGGGAATGTCATGTAACTCCTTGTACTCATAGACACCTTCACAGTGTGAGTTGAAGCATTCCCTTCCAAAACAGGGAAGGACACCAAAGTGACCAAAGTTTCGTGAAAGGAGATCATTCCCAGGTATAGACTTCCACTGTCGATCCAGAATGACAACAGTGCTGCAGTCATCTCCCAAATAACCCAGGAAGCCTCAAGGGCTGGGCTATCACTTGGAAATTCCACAACTCATGGTGGCCCGAGTTGGCAAGAAAGACAGAAAAGATGAACTACGCAATAAAGAAGATGATTGTGAAAATCTGTCAGGAAACTAATTTAACCTGGGAAAAGTTTTGGTTAAAGAGATTTGAAACTTTTCACTCCAGCTTGGACAGAATGTCTATAACATACATTCTAAGAAAGAACAAAGGGTAGAAACACTCTTCCTTCTATGTCTTTAGGAACATCTTTATGGCACGCATGCAATAAAGAATGCTGTGTGAAAATGTTCTGTAAGAGGTTCCTGAAGACATAGAAGGAAGTAGATGTCTTCCCTCTGTTATCTCGAGTGATGGGTTTCATAGCCATTCTGTCCCAGCTGTAGCCAAGTGTTTGAAACCTCTGGCACAAAGTGTGCCTTTTGAAGTGTGAACTGCGTTCTGTGAGAGAATACTTTCACTGTATGTGTGTGAGCACTCGATCAAAGGAAGCAAAGTGCAATGTTGCATGAGTTATACAAGATCTTCAGAAACAGCTAGAAGCAAGACTGTTTCTCCTCCTTGTGATCTCATAGCAAGGAAGTGATAAATATTCTCGCTTGGCTGTAGTGAGTTTGAAATCTCATACAGGACAAGGTTCTCAAACACCTACTTATAATGCTGTGTTTAGACAGAATATTCTTATTAAACTTAGGGGAGATTCTGTCTGTATGCCTTCTAGTGCAGTTTGTTAAAAATAATCTCCTGAGATGCTCCTAAAGATGTAGAATCAGGAGCTTCTCTACCCTGGGCTGGTTCTTGGAATATTTGTTACAAGCTTTCCTTCCTAGCTGAACTGAAGAGATTAAAATCTCTGAAATGAAAATGTTACTAAGTGGTGTGTTTTAGGCTGGGATAAGGGAACAAACATTGCATGTGATTGAGTGCTTGACTGAATGCTATAAAGAGCACTGTTTGAAAACTCTTCTTAGAGAGGATTGCAAAGACCTAGAAGGAGGAATATTTCTTCCTCTGTTATCTTGAGGGATGGAAGTGATAGCTATTCTGTCCAAGCTCTAGTCAAAGGTTTGACACCTTGGACAGAAAATGCATCTTTAGAGATGGGTGCGCACACAGTGCTGAAAAAAAAATCGTTTCACTTTATGTGGGTGAGCACTTGGTTGAAGGAAGTAAAGTGTAGGGTTGCATGAGTTATACAAGATCTTTGAAAACAGCCAGAAACAAGAGTGTTACTCCTCCTTCTGATCTTATGGCAAGCAAACAACAGACATTCTGTCTTGGCTCTACACTGCTTTGATATGTCTCCTGTGACAAAGATCCCTGTGGCTGCTTTTTTGTTCTGAGAACGTATTCCTTTAGGGTTGCAAGATTCTCTCTGCAAGTCAGCAAGGGCTGTTTAGTAAACGCATTTTCCTTCACTCTTCCTAAGCATGTGGAAGCACCAAGGTTCTTCCCTCGGTACCATTGCATGAGCGTAAGATATACAGATAGTGCATGAGCCATGTGAAAATGATTGAAATCTTGCAGAAGCACAAGTTCCTAGGCTGCGTGTTACAAGTTAGGATGAAATAGAGTTGATTCTCGCATGTGAATGAGACCTCGCTTTTATGTTGTAAGAGCACTGTATAAACAGAGTTCTTTCCGTGATTCCTAAAGTCCTGGAAGGAAGAGGGTTTGTGGCTTCTCTTATCCTGAGGATGGATGGAATAGCTATTGCGTGTGAACTCTAGAGTAATGTATGAAACATCTGAGACCAATGGTGCCTTTCATGAGAGGTGCTCTATGACAGCCTTCTGAGAATTCTGTCGCTGTCTGCCCCAGAGTGCTTCCCTGAAGCAAGTTAAGCACAATATTGTGCGACTTATGGAAGGACATCCCCTGAGCTGGGAGCAAGCGTGATTCACCTCCTTGTGATTTCATGACAAGGAAAAAATAGCACTTTTCTCTCAGCTATACAGTGCTCTGATATGTCACCTGTGACAAAGTTCCCCTTGGAGTGCTTCTTTCATATGTTCAGAAGAGCGACATTGTAGGTGTGAGAGATTCTCTGTCAGGGAGCAAGGGCTTTTTGTGAAACCACTTTGCTTTGATCTGTAGAATCATGAAGAGGAACAAATATTCTTCCATCAGCTCCAGTTCTTCAGTGTAAGATCTAGGCATTGTGTCTGAGCAATGTTAGAAATATTGACATATTGCAGAAGCAGAAGTGAGATATCTGCGAGTTGGAAGCTGGAAAGAAAGTGGGTTCCTGCTGCCTTGTGAATCAGGCATTGCGGTTACACTGTAAGAGCACTGTGGAAGGGAGTTCTTTCACAGCTTCCTCAAGACCTGGAAGGAAGATGGTTTGTGGCTGGTCTTATGTTAAGGGATGGATGTAATGGATCGTAGGTCCCAGGTCTAAAGCACTGTTTGGCAGGGCTGACACCAAATCTGTCTTAGAGATAGGTGCTTTCTGACTGCCTTATAGAGATGCGTTGCTGTCTGCCAGGGAGAGCTTCCCTGAAGGAAACAAAGTGCAATCTTGAGGAGTTCTTCCAGTCCTTGGCAAGAGCCAGAAGCAAGAGTGTTTCTCCTGCATGTGGCCTGATATCCTTGCACCTTCCAACTCGCAGCTATCCCCATTCTGCTTCTGCCACATTTCCATCTTTCTAACCCTGCTCAGACACAATGCCTACATCTTCCCCTTTAGCAGCAGGGCCGAGGGCAGAACATTGGTGCTTCACATGCTTAGGAACAGTGAAGCAATATGCTTTTAACTAATAGCCATTTTGGAATGGCAGAGAGAATCTCCTTCACGTAGAAGAATGCTCCCTGACAGCAGGGTAACTCACCAGCCAGAGGGAAACTGTGTCACTGGCAAACTTACAATTCAGGGAAGACCCAGGACACAATGAGTCTTGCTTGCACTCCATGAGATCAAAAGAGGAGAAACACTCATGCTTATGGCTCTTGGCAAGGCCTGGATGAAATCCTGAATCATTGCAGTTGGTTTCCCTCAGGGGACCCCTCCTGGGCAAACAGCAATGGAATTATAAAAAGCAGTCAAGAAAACACCTATCTCAAAATGCACATTTGCTGTAAGCCATGACATATACTGCTCTAGAGCTGGGAGGCACCAGGATCACAAGCAGGAGAAACACTCTTGCTTCTGGCTCTTGGCAAGGCCTGGAGGAACTCCTGCATCATTGCAGTTGGTTTCCTTCAGGGAGTCTTCCCAAGGCAAGGAGCAACCGAATTGTCCACAGGCAGTCAGGAAGCACCTATCTCGAGAGGCACATTTGCTGTCAGCCATGCCAAACATGGGTCTAGAGCTGGGACACACAAAGCACTCCCTAAATCCCTCAAGACAACACAAGCCACCAACAGTCTGGCTTCTAAGTCTTTAGGAAGCTGAGAAAGAACTCCCTTTCCACAGTGCTCTGACAGCGGCCCGGCAACGTCTGATTCAAACGGCAGCTGAAACGTGGCTTCTTTCCAGCTTCTGAAGCGTGGCCATCGCACTTCTGTTGCGGGCACATTTCAATCTTTCTAAACTTGCTCAGATATAATGCCTACCTCTTCCCCTCAAGGAATGGGCCGAGGCCAGAAGGCTGGTGCTTCCACATGGTTAGGAGGAGTGAAACAATCTGCTTTTCACAAACCTCCCTTGGGCACTAGCAGAGAGAATCTCCCTCACCTAGAAGAACCCTTCCTCGCAGCAGAGCAAGTCAGCAGCCAGAGGGAAACCATGTCCCAGCCAACCTAAGAAAGCACTGTGCAGCAAAGGCACAATGTGTCTTGCTTGCCCTCCATGAGATCACAAGAAGAAGAAACACTCCTGCCTCTGGCTCTTGGCAAGGCCTGGACGAACTCCTGCACCACTGCAGTTGATTTGCTTCAGGGAAGCGGTCCCAGGCAAGGAGCAACCAATTTGCCCACAGCAGTCAGGAAGCACCTATCTCAAGAGGCACATTGGCTGTCAGCTGTGCCTTACATTGCTCTAGAGCTGGAAGGGACAAAGCATTGCATCCATCCCTCAATGTGAGACAAGCCACAAACCGACTGGCTTCCAGCTCTTCAGGAAGCTGAGAAAGAACTCACTTTCAACAGTGCTCTTACAGCGTTCTGGGAAACCTCTCCTACAAAGGCAGTTGAAACACCATTTCTTTCCAGCCCTTCCATTGCTGCTTTAGAACTCCTGCTTCTGGCACATTTCCATCTTGCCAACCCTGCTCAGACCGAGTGCCTGCATCTTCACCTTAAGCAAGAGGGTCAAGGCCCGGATGACTGTGCTTCCACAAGCTTAGGAGGAGACAGACAATAGGCTTTCAACCAACAGCCCCTGTGCACTGTTGAAGGGAGGGTCAGAAAGCACAAATGTCAGAAAGTCCCCTTTGCTCTCAGCAGTGCCCTACATTGATCTAGAGGTGGAAGGCACAAAGCACTGCCTCCATCCGTCAAGGAGAGACAAGCCACAAACCGTCTTGCTTCCAGCTCTTTAGGAAGGTGAGAAAGAAGTCACTTTCCACGGTGCTCTTACAGCATACCGGGAACGTCTCCTACAAATGTGGCTGAAAAGCCATTTCTTTTCCACCCTGGTCTCGCTGCTTTAAACCTTCAGCTTCTTCGACATTTCCGTCTTGCCAACGCTGGCCCGAAGATGTTCCTACATCTTCTCCTTAAGCAACAGGGCAGCAGCCCAATGATTGTGCTTCCACATGCTTCAGAAGAGAGAAAGAATAAGCTTTTAACCAACAGCGCTTCGGCGCTGGTGGAGAGCTTCTCAGAAAGCACCAAAATCAGGAAGGCCCCTTTGCTCTCTGCCATGCCCTTCATTGCTCTAGAGGTGGAAGGCACAAAGCACTGCCTCCATCCCTCAAGGGGAGACAAGCCACAGACCGTCTTGCTTCCAGCTCTTTAGGAAGCTGAGAAAGTACTCACTTTCCTCGGTGCTCTTACGGCATACCGGGAAACCTTTCCTACTAGGGCAGCTGAAACGCCGTTTCTTTCCAGCACTGACATCACTGCTGTAGAACTTCTGCCACATTTCCGTCTTGCCCACCCTGCTCACACCCAATGCCTACAGCTTCTCCTTAAGCAACAGGGCAGTGTCTGAATGATTGTGCTTCTACATGCTGAGGAGGAGAGGGACAATAGGATTTTAACCAACAGGCATCAGGCATTATTGAAGAGCTTGTCAAAAAGCACCTAAATCAGCAAGGCCCATTTGCTCTCAGCCTACATTGCTCTAGAGGTGGAAGGCACAATGCACTGCCTCCATCCCTCAAGGGGAGACAAGCCACAAACCATCTTGGTTCCAGCACTTTAGGAAGGTGAGAAAGAACTCGCTTTCCACTGTGCTCTTAAAGTGTACCGGGAACATCTCTTACAAAGGTGGCTGAAATGCCATTTCTTTCCAGCCCTGATCTCGCTGGAGTAGAACTTATGCTCTCAGCCATGCCCTACATTGCTCTAGAGGTGGGGGGTGATGCAGGGTCAGTGAGCCAAGGAGTCGAAAGTAAGGTTTCTTAGACTCAAGATCTGGCAGTAGTGCTCTTTTATTTAGAGAATAGAATAGCATGGGGACAGGACCCATGGGCCATCAGAGCTTCTGCTGCACCAAGTTGAGGGTTAGAGCTAAATTTAAGGCATAGGTATGTGAGTTATCTCTTTACAAGACAAAGAATATGTAAAAAAGTTAAAATGGTATCAGTGCCCATAGGGTCTGGCCATTTGGCGGTCCCACAACTTTTAGATAAGAATCAAACCGGATTGAGTAAATGGCAGAAGTCACCACTTGAATATTATCTTCAGCTAAATACAAAGGAGGATTTGGGGGGGGCAGTCAGTTACATGAACTTGCCAGACAGTAAATAACTTAAGTTCTTGCCTCTGGCATTGATTAAGAGTTTCCAGAGATAAGGCCATTCCCCTTCTTCCTGGCACAGAGAGGGAGGCATCTTCAGAGACAGAGGTTTCCCTTAGAAATGTAAATGTTTCCCAACAAAGGAGCAAGCAAATTCCACCACTTGGAGCCTACATCTCATCTGTAGTTTTAAAATTAACCAGCCTAAAACCTCATCATAACCCCCCCAAACCCTGAAATCTTTTGGAGATATGGACGATGGTCAGTCTTCTGTAACTACTTCCGTCTGTACAAGGTCATAGAGCTGTCCCTAAATGGGGCCATGGCTACAGGTAGGGGCCTCAGCAGACCGGAAGGCTGCACCCATGGAGTCCAAGGCTGACAAGGTGTACAGATCCTCTGGCGACGAGAGAATCATTTGGTGAGAGGTGGTCCAGGAGGTGAACCTTTGTTGACATGCAGAAGACAAACAACGAAATATACAACAAATTATAATAAGAAATACAAGTAAGATGATTAACCCAATGAATAAGGTTTTGATAGTAGTCCAGAAACCTGGTCCTGACCAAGAGTTCAACCAATCATTTAGAGATAGCGTAGGGTCAGACATGGACTTAATTTGGTGGTTCATATCAGATAAGAAGCCAGAGATATTTTGATGGTAGTCAGGAATATAAACACAACATTCAGTTTTTATAATGGCACAAGCCCCCCCTGTGCTGCTGTCAAGACATCCAGTGCCATTCAGTTTTGGAGGACTGCCTTACGCATTTGGGACACTTCTAAATCAAGCAGCGAAAGGCTATGTTGTGTATCATTTACTGCTTTCATAGTAAATTTGTTTAGAGCTTCCATGTGCCAGATGACACTTTCAATTCCTAATTGGGGAAGGAAAATTGAGTCAACGTGGTCATACCAGTGGAAGACAGAGTGGGTCCAGCACTGTTGCAGGTTGGGTAGGTTAGCAGGAGGAGATATGGTAAATGTAGTTTTACCTTGCATCCAGCCGAAGCCTAGGGTGCATCATCCGATCCATCCAGGAGGCAACCAAGGCCATAAGTTGGAGCCACATAGCCACTGAGTGCCATTAGGGGCTAACCAATGTATGCCGGGCCGTCTATCCCAGTCATTCCCAAACCAATCAGTATTTCTTTTTTTTTTTTTTTAAAGATTTTATTTTTTCCTTTTTCTCCCCAAAGCCCCCCAGTACATAGTTGTATATTCTTCGTTGTGGGTCCTTCTAGTTGTAGCATGTGGGACGCTGCCTCAGCGTGGTTTGATGAGCAGTGCCATGTCTGCGCCCAGGATTCGAACCAACGAAACACTGGGCCGCCTGCAGCAGAGCGCACAGACTTAACCACTCGGCCACGGGGCCAGCCCCCACCAATCAGTATTTCTTAAGGCTATGAAATGAGAACACATATAATGGGGAATTTTTCCCATAGGTCAGGTGCTAGTAGGCCATGTATCACAGGTGTGATTGGTTTGCTTCCAACATAGAGTGGCCTTTTGACTGAGTTGACCACTAGTAAGAGTGAGCCAAATATATTCGTCCCAAATTTGATATAGTCCATCTTGTGTATATCGATAAGTTGGGGACTTTACATTTTGAACTTTTTGCTTATGATCCACCTGTGACAAGGCAAATCTAGTTAGTATTTGGGCAGTAGTACTGAAGGAAAAGGTTTGATTGTGGCCAGGGTACTCCCAGGTGTCAGAAACGGATGGCCACAAGGAGACACTATGATTAGTAATAGATGAATCTTGTAAAAGAGATGAGCTATAAATGTATTGTGTAGTGAAGAGAAGCATTGCACGCCAATGAGTACCCTGGAGGAGAGGGACCCACCAGGGGAGGCCAGAAGTACTAGACAGAGGCAAAAGTCCACAAACCCAACACGTGGTTTGGTTACAGAGCTCAGCATAATGTTGAGCCCATTTAAAATAGAATTGTCAGTCATTACAAAAGGAGATAAGAGGATAATCAAGGTAGGGTTCATTTTGTTCTAAAAAGTAGTTTTAAATCATCACCAGTTTGTTCACAAGAGTAGTCTGGTTGAACAGCAGGATCTGGATCAGCTTTGTCCTGAGAAGAAGTCACAAGTTTTATTCGGGAAATATGAGTCCAGGAAGTATGATCTTTTAATTTTACAGCTGTGGGAGTACTTAGAATGACTTGATAAGGTCCTTTCCATTTTGGGCTTAACCCATCGGAATGTGTTTTCCAATCTTTTAAATATACCATATCTCCAGGACTTACCTGGCAAGGTATATCGGCAGACAATGGTTCCAGCTTAGGTAAATGATTATTAACATAGTCATTTAGTTCCTTTCGTATTAGACCAGGCTCAATGGAATATCGACATAATTGGTGGTAATCAGAGTCAAATACTATATCGGTGGATAGAAAGGGCCTTTCATACAGGATTTCATATGGGCTTAACCCTAAACTGTTCTTAGGGGCCGTTCTCATCCGTAGGAGGCCAATAGGTAAGAGTGTAATCCAAGTTTCCTGAGTCTCGAGACTTAACTTGGAGAGATGTCGTTTTAGAGTGTGGTTTGCCTTCTCCACTTTCCCAGAGGATTGTGGATGCCAAGCCAAATGCAAATAGTATTTGATTTGCAAAGCTGAAGAGACCTGTTGTGTTATTTGAGCTATGAAAGAGGGACCATTATCACTCTGTAAGGTCTTGGGCAAGCCAAAGTGTGGGATAATCTCCCTTAAAAAGGCCTTTGTTACTTCGATTGCCTGTTCACTTCGACAAGAGAAGGCCTCAATCCAGCCTGTAAAGGTATCGACATATACCAAAAGATATTTATAGCCATGACATGGAGGCATTTGGGTAAAATCCAGTTGCCAATCTTCCCCAGGATAGGTGCCCAGTCATTGTATAGACCGTAACAGAGGAGGTGGTTTAGCTGCCCCCTCTGGATTTACTTGAGCACAAGTGGCACAAGAGCGGCAGACCTGTCTAATGGTGGCATGGAAAGTATGGCCATTGAAGGATTTAGAAAGTAGCTGAGTCAATGATTGTTTGCCAAAATGGGCAGCCTGATGAATTCCATTAACTAATTTCCGTTGAAGGCTTTTAGGTATGAAAATTTTTCGCTGGTCATTAATTAGCCAAGACTGTTTTGTTTCCTGGGTATATCCCTTTTCTTGAGCCAGGGTTATTTCTTGAGTTGTACAAGTAAGACTAATAAGGCCCAAAGCAGGGGAAGTGAGGAGTAAGCTTAAAAGATTACTTTGTTTAGCTGCCCATTTAGCTTCCCAGTCAGCAAAGTTATTACCCTTGCTCTCAAGGGATAAATCCTTCCGACGTCCCCGGCAAAGGACCACAGCCACTTGCTTAGGAAGAAGCACAGAGTTTAAAAGAGCCAAACTCTCTGCTCCGTATTTGATAGGGGAGTTCTTTGCATTGAGTAAACCCCTTTCCTTCCACATGACCCCATGTGCATACAGGACCAAGAAGGCATATTTTGAGTCAGTGTAAATATTAATAACCATATCCTTTGCCAGGTGAAGGGCTCGGGTAACAGCGATGAGTTCAGCCTTTTGGGCAGGCATATTGGCTGGAAGGGCGTGTGCCTCAGTGATGTGCAAGGTGTTTACTATGGCATAGCCTGCCTTGCGTATGCCCTGTTCTATGAAGCTACTGCCATCTACAAACCAGGTGTTCTCTGCACTATCTATGGGGGAATCCAGCAGGTCCGGCCTGCTAGAGTACACTTGCTCTATGACTTTTGATGTATGCTCCAAGTCCTGGACAGGGTAGTCAGGACTGGGCATAAGTTATGCTGGATTTATTGTTTGACAAACCTTAAGCATGATATCGGGGGTGTCTAGGAGGATGGCCTGATATTTAGTTAGACGTCCTCCAGTCATCCATTGATGTCCCTTAGTTTGTAACACGGCTTGTACCTGATGAGGAGTCATGACTCTTAAAGGTTGTCCCATGGTTAATTTGGAGGCCTCCTCAACTAACAGAGCCATAGCTGCTACAGCCCTTAAGCATGCTTGCCATCGCAAAGCCATCAAGTCTAGAGTCTTTGAGAAATATCCGACAATTCAGGTCTCTGGCCCTAGTCTTTGGGTGAGGGTACCGAGGGCCTGGCCCTGCTTTTCAGTAACATAAAGAGCAAAAGGTTTATTGACATTAGGCAGAGCCAGGGCTGGGGCGGAAGACAGCTGCTGTTGAATTGACCAAAAGGCCTTGTCTTCCTTTTGTGTCCACTCCAGAGGTTCTGTATCAGGTCCTCTGCTTGCTTCATATAATGTCTTTGCTATTACCCCAAACTGAGGAAGCCATAAATGACAGAATCCTGCCATACCCAGGAAAGTGCAAAGTTGTCTTTTTGTCTTTGGTGGTCCAAGTTCAAGGATAGCCTTTTTCCTGTTTATAGAAAGTGCCCGGTGTCCTGGGGTTAAATCATAGCCCAAATAGGACACTGATTGTTGTGAAATTTGTGCCTTTTGTGGGGGCACTCGGTATCCCCATTGGGCTAAGAAATTAAGGACAAGGACAGCATTGTGGTCAGAACCCTCCTTTGTGGGACTACAAATAAGAATATCATCAACATATTGTAGTAAACCACCAACAGGGAGTTGGACATCCCGCAGATCCTTGCCTAGGGCACTTCCAAACAAATGGGGGTTATCCCAAAAACCTTGAAGGAGGACTGTCCACATCAACTGGATAGGAAGAGCTTCATTAGGAAACTTCCATTCAAAGGCAAATAAAGGTTGGGAAGTTTCATCCAGAGGAATACAAAAGAAAGCATCCTTTAAGTCCAGGACTGTAAACCAATTAGAGTTTTCTGGGATCTGGGAAAGTATAGTGTATGGGTTGGGCACGATGGGGTGGATAGGAACAGTGGCCTCATTAATTATGTGGAGGTGCTGGACCAAATGATAATCTCCATTTGGCTTCTTTACAGGCAAGATAGGAGTGTTATAGTGAGATTGACATCTTTTAGGGAGGCCATGACTGAGGAATTTTAATATAAGGGGTTGTAATCCTTCAATTGCCTCTGGCTTTAAAGGGTATTGCCTCTTATGGGGTACAAGAGAAGAGTCCCGCAGAGTAATAGAGACTGGCTGTGCTGTTATAGCTCTTCCTGGAAGGGAGCAGTCCCAAACCTGGGGATCAACTTCTTCCCATATATGGGGTGGAATATTAGAGGGTATCTGGGAAACAACAGAGCTTGGAGACAGAGCGACAAACAAGCCATCCTCCTCACATGTTAGAATAAATTTGCTTCCTAATTTTTTCATTAAGTCTCGCCCTAATAGTGGAGTAGGACAAGTAGGTAGGACTAAGAAAGTATGGGAAAACACCTAAGTCCGATATTGGCAAGTTAAAGGAAAAGTTTGGTAACAAAACTTAGAGTCACCCTCTATTCTGACAATTTTTTGATGAGACTTACGAGTTGGGCCAGAGTGGCAAAGAAGTACAGAATAAGTGGCACCCATATCAATAAGAAAATTGATCTGCTTACCTTCCACATCCAGAGTAACCCGGGGCTCAGTCTGTTCAATGGTGATGGGAGCCAGAGTGGCCTCTGGGCCCCTTCAGGTGGAGTCCTCAGGATCACATCTCCAGGCAGGGAAGTGTGTTCTTGGCCTCTCCTCACTCTGGAGGTGAGGACAATCACGCTTCCAATGTCCTCTCACTTGCAGAGAGGACAAGGCCCAGGAGGAAGATCCTTTCTTGGGCACTGTCTGCTCCAGTGTCCAGATTGACCACAACGGTAACAAGGGGACTTACTTGAGCCTCCAGCATTGGTAGTCTGAGACTTGGACCCCTGGTTAGCCTGTTTCTGTGGCATATCCGCAATGGAGGCTGCTAAAATGTGAGCCTGTACCTTACCCTGTAACTTTGCCCTTCTGTCCTTATCCTGTCTAATAAGAGTCAAGTCCCGATCATTAAACACCTGAGTAGCAACCTCCAAAAGTCTCTGTACAGGTGTTTGAGGACCTAACGCCAGTTTAGTCAGTTTTCGGCGTGTGTCTGGGGCAGATTGACTAATGAAGTACATGTTTAGAATAGTAATCCCTTCTGGAAAAGTGGGGTCTAGATTAGTGTATTTTCGAATAGCTTCAGCTAATCTACCTTGAAAAAGGGCAGGGTTTTCATCTGTTCCCTGGGTTATTTCCTGGAGTTTGTCGAAATTGACTGGCTTTGTAAATCCCTTCTTCATTCCCTCTATTAAACAAGTAACCAGGTGATTCCATTGTCCTTGATCTTCTTCATCCCTATAATCCCATGTGGGGTCTGTATCTGGCACCGCAGTGCCTCCTACTGGATATTTATGTCTGTTTCTAGTATGTAATTCATCTGTAAATTCACGTGTCCCACCCAAATACGATTTTTTCCGCCTGTAGTGCAGCAATGAGTAAGAATAATATAAATATCCTGCCAAGTCAATTCAAACATCATGACAAGCTGTTGAAAGTCATCAATAAACTGGGAAGGATTTTCTGAATATCTACCCAGTTGTGTCTTAAGTTGAGCCATATCAGACATTGAAAATGGCACATGGACTCGAATGGTCCCCATTTACCCATTTGCTACCTCACGGAGAGGGAAATGTCCAGTATTATAAGAGGTCCCACTCCTCATACGACCTGCAGCGCTTATGGGGATTGAGGACTCAATTTTAGGTTCCTTGTCATAGGGAGGGGGCATTTTGGTCTTTGAGTCCTCAGGAGAGGTTAATTCGGCAGGAGCTGCAGGAGCCTTAGGAATAGGTCTAACAAGGCAGTCATCATCTAATATATCAGAGGTAGGTTTTTCTACTTTAGTTGGGGAAGCTAGACACATGCGACAAACTGCTCTGAGTTCAGGATCTTGATATAGGGCCATGAATGCTTGAATATAAGGGATTTCAGACCATTTTCCCAGGTGGCAGCAAAATAAGTCTAGTTGAAGAATAGCATTAAAACAGGGTGCCATTCATGGGCCATTTTTCCTCATTCAGATTATATTGAGGCCAAACAGCATTGCAGTAAAAAATAAGTCTCTTTTTCTTTAGATCTTGTAGATCAAATTTTTCCCAGTTATTTAAAAGGCAACCCAAAGGTGAATCCTTAGGTATGGAATTAGAGGCTCCCATGGTCCTAAGAAGCAAAAAGACAAAAGAAGAGAGATGAAAGAGACGGGTCCATTACCTTGGAAATCCCCCCTGAACCTAGGGCAGTGTCCTACTCGTTGTTCCTACTGTGGGGTTCCTATAGCAAGGGGTGATGGGGGCATCCCCCAGCATTGCAGCCCTTGTATACCTTCCCTGTTATGCGTGGCAGTAACAGGTGCCTGGCGAATGGTCCCCGAGAAAAAAGGAGAACTTTAAGAGAGATGAAAGAAAATGAGCCATTACCTTGAAAATGCCCCCTTTGGGGTTCCTCTAGCAAGGGATGATGGGGCATCCCTTGAACATCTTCCCTATTCTGCCTGGCAGGAATAGGTGCCTGGTGAATGGTCCCCAGGATAAAAGGATAGAGAAAAACAGTGAGGAATTTTCTGCCATCTGGGGGACATTGTATCCAGTTGCAGCCTGGAGCCATTCTCCCAAGAAGGGGTTCCCATACTCAACCAAAGGTTAGAGTTTGGTACTTTCCTTGAACTGGAGTCTCAA
Organism: Equus przewalskii; assembly: GCF_037783145.1. Classification (NCBI taxonomy): domain Eukaryota; kingdom Metazoa; phylum Chordata; class Mammalia; order Perissodactyla; family Equidae; genus Equus; species Equus przewalskii. The sequence continues at coordinate 47,285,704 of NC_091863.1, read as the reverse complement.
GTGGGACTTTCCCTGAAGTTCAGAGCGTGGTCAGGTGCCATGGGAGGGATACCAATCCAGCCTTAGGAAAAGAAACCTTCCACGGGAGTCTTGGAGATTGGCGACCGTCCTAATGACTTAAGTGGTCAACCCATGCCCATGTAAAATTTATATATTAGAGATAGGGTCAAGAAGGAATAGATTAATTCGTTCTTCATCACCCTGAGGCTTAAGGTACTGATTCTCTTCAAGCTGAATGCCACAATTTGCCCCATAGAGTAGCCATGGGCAGCAAACGTGGATTCATACAGCCATCCAAGAAAGTTCCCAATGGAGAAGTGAATTTAGATCCATCCTTGAAAAAGAGAAAGGCACAAGGAAAAAAGGGCACTTACCAGAACTCGAGCTCACAAGCCGATGAAGCGAGTTCCTTGTACGGGCCACCAGAAATGATGTGGGGTTAGTGAGCCGAGGAGTTGAAAGAAAGATTTCTTAGACTCAAGATCTGGCAGTAGTGCTCTTTTATTTAGAGAATAGAATAGCATGGGGACAGGACCCATGGGCAGTCAGAGCTTCTGCTGCCCCAAGTTGAAGGTTAGAGCTAAATTTAAGGCATAGGTATGTGAGTTATCTCTTTACAAGACAAAGAATATGTAAAAAAGTTAAAATGATATCAGTGCCCATAGGGTCTGGCCATTTGGCGGTCCCACAACTTTTAGATAAGAATCAAACCGGATTGAGTAAATGGCAGAAGTCACCACTTGAATATTATCCTGAGCTAAATACAAAGGAGGATTTGGGGGGGGCGGAGTCAGTTACATGAGCTTGCCAGACAGTAAACAACTTAAGTCCTTGCCCCTGGCATTGATTAAGAGTTTCCAGAGATAATGCAATGCCCCTTCTTCCTGGCACAGAGAGGGAGGCATCTTCAGAGATAGAGATTTCCCTTAGAAATATAAATGTTTCTCAATAAGGGACAAGCAAATTCCACTCCTCGGATCCTGCTTCTCATCTGTAGTTTTAAAATTAACCAGCCTAAAAGTCCTCATCCTAAACCATTTTAAAATTAACCAGCCTAAAAATCCTCATCAGAGGGCAGAAAGCACTGCCTCCATCTCTCTAGGGGAGTCAAGCCTGAAACCGTCTTGCTTCCAGCTCTTTAGGAAGCTGAGAAAGAACACGCTTTCCACAGTGGTCTTCCAGTGTACGGGGAACCTCTCCTACAAAGGTGGCTGAAACAGCGTTTCTTTCCAGCCCTGATTTCACCGCTTTAGAACTTCTGCTTCTGTCACATTTCCATCTTGCCAACCCTGCTCAGAAGAAATGCCTACATCTGCTCCTTAAGCAACAGTGCTAAGGCCAAATGATTGTGCTTCCACATGCTTGGGAAGAGAGACGATAGGCTTTTAACCAGCTGCCCTTGGGCACTGGTGGAGAGAGTCTCAGCACCTATGGAAGAAAGAGCCTTTGCTCTCAGCCCTGCCCTACATTGCTCTAGAGGTGGATGGCACAAAGCACTGCCTCCATCCCTCAAGGGGAGACAAGCCACAAACCATCTGGCTTCCACCTCTTTAGGAAGCTGAGAAAGAACACGCTTTCCACAGTGCTCTTAAAGCATACCGGTAACGTCTCCTACAAAGGCGGCTAAAAAGCCATTTCTTTCCAGCCCTGATCTCGCTGCTTTAGAATTCAGCTTCTGCCACATTTCCATCTTGCCAACCCTGGTTACAACAAATGCCTGCATCTCTCCCTTAAGCAACAGGGCCTTGGCCTGAATGATTGTGCTTCCAAATGCTTACGAGGAGAGAGACAAGAGGCTTCTAACCACCCACCCTTGTTCAGTGGTGGAGAGAGTGTCAGAAAGGACCTGTGGAAGAAAGGCCCCTTTGCTCTCAGCTGTGCCCCACATTGCTCTAGAGGTGGAAGGCACAAAGCACTGCCTCCATCCCTCAAGAGGAGAAAAGCCACAAACCATCTTGCTTCCAGATCTTTAGGAAGCTGAGAAAAAACTCATATTCCCTAGTGCTCTTAACTCGTACCTGGAACCACTCCTACAAAGGCAGCTGACAGGCCGTTTCTCTCCAGCCCTGATCTCACCACTTTAGATCTTCTTCTGCCACATTTCCATCATGCAAACCCTGCTCACGCCAAATGCCTACATCTTCCCCTTGAGCAATGGGGCCAAGGCCCGAATGATTGTGCTTCAACATACTTAGGAGGAGAGAGACAAGGGGTTTCTAACCGCCCACCCTTGTGCACTGGAGGAGAGAGTGTCAGAAAGCACCTATAGAAGAAAGGCACCTTTGCTCTCAGCCATGCCCTACATTGCTCTAGAGGTGGTAGGCACAAAACACTGCCTCCATCCCTCAAGGGTAGACAAGCCACAAATTGTCTTGCTTACAGGTCTTTAGGAAGCTGAGAAAGAACACACTTTCCACAGTGCTCTTACAGCCTCTCGGGAACCTCTGACACAAACAGCCACAGAAACCCAGTTTCTTTCCAGCTTGTCACTCGCCACTGCCTTACTTCTGCTTGAGGCACATTTCCATCTTGCTAACCTAGCTCAGACGAAATGCCTACATCTTCCCCTGAAGCTACAGTGCCGTGGCCAGTATGTTGGTGCTTGCACATGCTTAGGAGGAGAGAAACAACATCCTCTTCACAAACAACCCTTGTGGACTGGCAGAGAGAATCTCCTTCAACTAGGATAAAGCTTCCTGCCAGAAGGGAAAATCAGCAGCCAGAGGGAAAGCGCATCACGGGCTACCTATCAGAGCCATGAGGAGCCAAGACGCAATGTGTCTTGCTTGCTCTCTAGGAGAGCACAAGCAGGGGAAACACTCTTGCTCCTGGCCCTTGGCAAGGCCTGGAAGAACTCCTGCAGCATTGCAGTTTGTTTCCTTCAGGGAAGTGCTCCCCAGCACACTGCAAGCCAATTGTCCACAGGTAGTCAGAAAGCTCCAATCTCCAAAGGCACATTTGCCATCCATTCCTCAAGATGAGACAAGCCACACCACCCATAATCGAGATCATACAGTATTTGTTTTTACCTTTCTGATTTATTTCACTTAGTATAATGCCCTTGAGTTTCACTCATATTGTCACAAATGGCAGAATGTTCTTCTTTATATGACTGAATAATATTCATATTATATATGTATGCATGTTACATTTGCTTTATTCATATGTCAATTGACCTTAAGGTTGTTTCCGTTTTGCCGATAGTATGAATAATGCTGCAATGAACATGGGGGTACAGATATGTCTGTAAGATAGTGATTTCATTTCCTTCAGATGAATAGTCAAAGTAGGATTGCTGATTCATATAATAGTTCTATTTTTTAATTGAGATATAATTGATGTATAATATTGTGTAAGTTTACTTGTGCTCTTTCATCAATGTCTTATAGTTTTGGTATATAGATCTGTCCCTTCCTTGTTTAAATTTAGTTTTTAGTATTTTATTGCTTTTGATTCTATTGTAACTGAGACATTTTTATGTCATTTTCAGATAGTTCACATACATAACAAAGCAAAGCACATATATAAACATGTTTCTAACATAACTGGCTTTGTGTTTGAACCAGTACACCAAAATTTCTGTAAAAACCTGCTCAACATTCTTTGCTGCATTCTGCAAAGACGCATGTATAAATGGGTTTTCTAGCCATGTTAGCTATGTGAATTATGCAATAAAATACTATTTAAATGAAACAAAGTGATCAGCACTCTGTGCTGTGTGTTCTTCAATCCATAAAGGCACATGTATAAAAGGTGTTTCTAACAGCGCTAGCTGCATGAATAAATCAGGATAGTGGTTTTTCAGTGAAACAGTTTGTTAAGCATTGTGTGGTTTTCATTTTGTAAAGTTACAGGTATAAATGTTGTTTCCAACAGTGAATGAATCAATACAGTGATATTACTGTGAAACACCATGCTAAGCATTCTATGTTTCAAGTTATACACTTTGTAAAGACACATGTATTAGACCATTTCTAATAACACCAGCAGGTTTGGTGAATAAGCATAGTGGCATGTCACTGAAACACAATGTTCAGCATCCTTTGTGGCACGTTTACACTTTGTAAAAGCACATAGGTAAGAGTGGTTTCTATTAGGGATGGCTTTGTGTATGAATCAATTACTATTTCTTTAGTGAGACTGTGTTCAGCAAGTAGTGCTACAATTTATATACTCTGCAAAGAAACAGGTAAAATGTCTTTCTAACAGTGCTAGCTGTGTAAATTAATCAGTACTGTGCTAGTTCAGTGAAAGACTGTACTCAGCACTTTTTGCTACATGGTATGTATTCTGTAAAGGCACATGCATAAAGGTGTTTAAAACAGTACTAGCTTCAGTAATGGATCAGCATAATGCTATCACAGTGAAGCACTGTGCTCCATCCTTTGCACTGCATGTTGTGTACCTTGTTAAGGCACACACATAAAAGATGTTTTTAAGTGCTAGCTGCTCGAATAAAACCATATAGTTCTATTTCAGGGAAACAATTTGCTAAGCACTTTGTGAAACATGTTGTACAGTCTTTTCAGGCACATGTATAAAATATGTTTCTAATACTGTCAGCTGTATCAATGAATCAGTATAGAGCCATTTCTTTGAAATATTGGGTCCAGAAGCTATGATACAAGTTATTCATTCTGTAAAGGCACATGTATAAAACGGTTTCTAAAAGGGCTGGCTTTGTGTTTGAATCAGTACACTGCTGTTTCAGTCAATTAATGTTTAGTAAATATGTGCTTCAAATGATATATTATATAAAGTCTCTATTATAAATGGTGTTTGTAACAGTGCCAGCAGCCTGGATAAATTAGTGTAGTGATATGAAGGTGAAACATTGTGTTCAGCACTTTGTGCTGAATATTAGTACTGTATGCTGTTCATTCTGTAAAGAAACGTGTAACATTTCTTTGTAGCAGTGCTCATTTTGTGAATTATCCTCTATCATCTTATGTTAGTGAAACACTGTATTTGGTACACTGTGCTGCCAGTTATTATATTCTGTAAAAGCACTTATATAAAAGGTGTTTTAATAGTGCTAACTTCATGAATGAGTCAGTATAGTGCTAATCCAGTTAAACACTGTGTTAATGATTTCGTTTCATGTTATACAGTGTTGGAAAACACCATTTGTAAATGTTATTTCTAACAATGCTGCCCTTTATGAATGGATCATTAATTGATATTTCAGTGAAAATCTATGCTCATCATTCTGTGCTGAAAGTTATACATTCTGTAAAGACACTTGAGTAAAAGATGTTTCTAAGAGCGTTAAAAGCCTATGTGAATCAGTATAGTGCTACATTAGTGAAACACTGTTTAATACTCTGTGCTATTTCTTATATAATCTGTAAAGCCATATATGTACATTTTTTTTCAAAATATTGTTAGCTCTGTGAACGAATCACTGTAGTGCTGGTATGGTTAAATTCTATGCTCAGACTTCCGTGCTACAAGTAATAAATTACATAAAGGATCAGGTATAAAGGCTTTTTTCCTAAAAGTGCTAATATTCTGATGGAATCAGTATACTGTTATTATGCTCTGTAAAGAAACATACGCAAAAAAGGTTTTCTGACAGCATTAGCTCTGTGAATTGTCATGCTCCTACTCCAGTGAAATACTGCATTCAGTATTCTATGCTGCATTTTATACATTAAGTAAATAGATGTGTTTATCAATACTTGTAATAATGCTACTTGTGTGAATTAAACTGTATCTCATAATATTAGTAAAACACTGGTCAGCACATTTAAGGATTTTATATATTCTGTAAGAGCACAAAAGTAAAAGATGTTTCTATTGGTGCTAGCAGTGCAAATGCTGTCAGGATTGTGATTTTTCAATGAAACACTACATTCTGTCTTACACATGATGCGCTCTGTCAAGGCACAGAGTAGAAGTTGTTTCTATTTGGGCTATATATGTGAATGTGTGGTTATTGTGTGATTTCAGTGAAACATTCGTCAGCAGTGTGTGTCATAATTTATAAATTATGTAATGCTCACGTGTAAAATGTGTTTCTAACAATGTTATCATCTTAAATGAATGTCTATAGTGCCATTTCATTGTTCAGAACTCTGTACAGTATATTATACAGCCTGTGAAGGCACACTCATAAAAGGGTTTTCTAACAGTAGTGCTACTTCAGTGAAATATTTCGTTCAGCAATCTGCACTTCATGTTCATTGCACATAAGAAACTCTGTAAGGTGCGTGATTAAAAGAGATTTCTAACTATGCCATTTGTGTGTGTTAACCAATGTCATGCTATATCTCTAAAATACTGTGCTCAGCACCCTGTAAATGTGTTATATTCTGTAATGGCACATGTGTAAAAGTTGTTTCTAACAGACAGGAATAGTTGCATGAGTCAATCAGTATCCTGCTATTTTGATGAAACTTTTTGTCCAACACTTTGTGTAGCGAATTATAAACTGCATAAAAAACATTTGAAGAATTTCTTTCTAACAGTATTAGCTGCGTGATGAATCAGTAAAGTGTTATTTCAGGGAAAACCTGTGTTCGGCACTCTGATGCATGGTATACACTCTGTAAGTGCACATAGGTAAATAATGTTTCAAACAGTGCTCACTATATGAAGAAAAAATATATGGCTTGTTCCATGAAACACTGTGTTCAGCAAACTGTACTGAATTTTATACATTCTGTAAGACACATGTATAAAAGTTGTTTCTAACATAGCTAACTGTATGAGTGAATCAATATAGTAGTTAGTACGTGAAACACTCTTTCTGCACCCTATGTTCTACATTATACACTCTGTAAAAGAAAAGAAAAAGTGTACTGTAAAAGAAAAATGCACTGTTTTCAAAAGTGTTATTCATGTAAGTTAACATATAGCCTCCCACTTTTGTGAAGCACTGTGTTTAGCACTCTGCTGCAAGTTACACATTCTATAAATTACACACATAAATGGTATTTCTAACCACACTAGCCCATAAATGGATCAGTATATTGTTATATTGGTGAAATACTATCTTCAGCACAGTGATCAGTATATTGCCTTATCAGGAAATAGTGAGCTCCATGTTATACTCAGTGTAAAGTTAAGTGTGTAAAAGTTGTTTTTAAAAGGACTGGTTGCAGAAATTAATCAGTCAAGTGCTATATCTGTGAAACAATATGCTTTGCTTTATGTACAAGAGATGAATTATATAAAATCTCATGTTTCAAGGATTTATACATAGTACTAGATCTTGAACAATTCATTATATTCATAACTTTGTACTGCATGTTATATCTTCTCTAATGTCACGGGTATAAAAGGGGTTTCTAACAATGCTAACTGCACAAATTAATTAGTAATGTGCTGTATTAGTAAAATAGTCTGCTCAAAATTCTGTGCTTCTTTTACAGGGCATAACATGTAGCATATAGTTTTTTATTGAAATAGCAATTACTGACTCATACATGATCCCAGCACTGTTAAAACTCCTTTTACACATGTGCCTTCACACCATTTACAACAAGCAGTAAAAGGTATTTCACAGGTCACACTACGCTAGTTCACCCAGGCTGGTAGCTCTGTTAGAAACATTTTTTTATACACTTGTCTTAACAACATGTGTACTATGCACACAGAGTTCTGAGCATGTGGTTTCACTGAAATGTCAAACATCACTGTACTGATTCATTCACAAAGCTAGAAGTGTTAGAAACATCTTATATACTCAAAAGAGCATAACGTGCAGCACAAAAACACGGTTCATTTTGATTAAATGAAATATACCATACTAATTAATTTATACAGCTAATGTTGCTAGAAACACCTAAGTACATGTACATGTGCCTAAACACCTTGTACATGTGCCTATACAAAATATATAACACAAAAAATATGCTCAGGACTTTTTTCTGAATGTTGTAAACTCTCTAATGTCACATGCTTAATAGTTGTTTCTATCAGTGCTAGCTATGTGAATAATTCAGTATAGTGCTGTTTTAGCAAAATCCTTTAGAAATCAGTGGTGCAGGTTACATTCTCTATAAAGGCACTTGTAAATGTTTTTTTCTAACAGTTGTAGCAACCTCAATGAATCAGTATGTTGCTATTTAGGTGAAAAGTGCCTTCAGTAATCTTGGAAGCATGTTATAGACTCTTTAGAGTTGTATGTGTAAAAGGTGTTTTTGAAACTGGCAGTTGCTTGAGTGTATCATTACACTCATTACAGGAAAATATTGTATTCAGCAATCTGTGCTGCATGTTAAGGCACATGTATAAAGTGAATATATCAGTGCTCGTTGCTTGATGAATCAATTTGAACTTAACTATGTCATCCTATTTTAATAAAGTACTGTGTTCAGCCCTCTGTAGTAGGTGTTTACCACTCTTTAAAGACACGTGCATAAAAGCTTTTTTTAGCATATGTTTTTTCCCGCAGCATTTTATTGAGAGAGACATAATGAACATATAACATTGTGAAAGTTTAAGTTGTATAACGTGATTATTTAATATGTGTAATTATTGCAAAATGTCTATACAATAAGGTTAGTTAACACATCCTTGACCTCACATAATTATCATTTTGTTGTTGCTACGGTGAGAACTTTAAAAATCTACTTTCTTGGCAACTTTCAAATATACAGTACCGTATTGTTAACTATTATCACCACACTGTACATTAGATCCCCTGAATATGCTGCCCTTATAACTGGAAGTTTGAATGCTTTGACCAACATTTCCTCATTCCTCCTACCCTGCTATACCTGGCAACCACCAATTTACTCTCTGTTCTATGAGTTCAGCATTTTTAGATTCCTTGTATAAGTGAGATCATACAGTATTTGTTTTTACCTTTCTGACTTATTTCACTCAGTATAATGCCCTTGAGTTTCACTCATGTTGTCACAAATGGCAGAACGTTCTTCTTTATATGACTGAATAATATTCATATATATATATATATATATGTATGTATGTATGTTACATTTGCTTTATTCATATGTCAATGGACCTTAAGGTTGTTTCCATGTTGCGGATAGTATGGATAATGCTGCAATGAACGTGGGGGTACAGATATGTCTGTAAGATAGTGATTTCATTTCCTTCAGATGAATAGTCAAAGTAGGATTGCTGATTGATATGATAGTTCTATCTTTTAATTGAGATATAATTGATGTATAATATTGTGTAAGTTTAATTGTACTCTTTCATCAAGGTCTTATAGCTTTTGGTATATAAATCTGTCATTCATTCTTTCGGTTAAATTTATTCCTAAGTATTTTTATTGTTTTTGATGGTATTGTAAATGAGATTGCTTTCTTTTTCAGAAAGTTAATTGTTAGTGTATAGAAATGCAATTATTTTTATTTGTTGATTTTGTATCCTGAAACTCTCCTCAATTTGTTACTTCTAACACTTTTTTGGTAGAGTTATTAGGATTTTCTACTTACAAAATCATGTCATCTGCAAACAGAAACTATTCTACTTCTTCCTTTCCTGTTTAGATGGCTTTATTTCTTTTTCATGCCTAATTGCTCTAGCTATGGCATATAGTACTGTGGTGAATAGAAGTGGTGAAAGTGGACATGCTTGTGTTGTTCCTGATCTTAGAGGAAATGTTTCAACCTTTCACTGTTGAGCTTAACGTTACCTGTGGGCTTAAGAATATGACCTCTATTATGTTGAAGTATGTTCCTTCTATATCTACTTTGTTGAACGCTATTTTTTCATGAAAAAATGTTGATGCAGAAAGTGCTTTTTCTGCATCTATTGAGATGTTCATATGATTTTTATCTTTCATTCTATCAATGTGGTACATCACGTTTATTCCTTTGCATATGTTGTATATCCTTGCATGCCAGGGATGAATCTTACTTTATCACGGTTGTGATTCTTTTAATGTGGGGTTGAATTTGGTTTGCTAGCATTTTTTTTGAAAGTTTATGCATCTATATTCATCAATGATATTGGCCTTTATTTTTCTTTTGTAATATTCTTATCTGGCTTTGGTATGAGTGTAATGCTGGGCTCCTAAAATTGTTTTGGGAGTGTCCCTTCTTCTTCCATATTTTGGAAGTGTTTGAAAAGGGCTGGTGTTATTTGTTCCCTATATGTTTTGTAGAATTCACCCATGAAGCACTCTGACCCTGGGCTTTTCTTTTCTAGGATGTATTTGATTACCGATTCAATATATTTGCACATTATTGATTGTTCAGATTTTCTATTTCTTCATGATACATACTTGGTAGGTTGTATGTTTCTAGAAATTTATACATTTTTTCTGTGTTGTCAAATTTATTGGTATATAATTGTTTATAGTAGTCTCTCATGGCCCTTTGTATTTGTGTAGTATCAGTTGTAATGACTCCTCTTTCATTTCTAATTTTATTTATTTGAGTCCTTTCTCTTTTTTTCTTACTAAGTCTAGCTAAGGATTTGTCAATTTTGTTTAATTTTTCAAAAAATCAATTCTTAGTTACATTGATATTTTCTATTGGTTTTCTGTTTTCTATTTCATTTATTTCTGCTCTGATCTTTGTTATCTCTGTCCTTTTGCTAACTCTGGGATTTGTTTTTCTAATTCCTTGAGGTGTAAATTTAAATTGTTTATTTGAGATCTTTCTTTTTTTAATGTAGACATTCATTACTGTAAACTTCCTCTTAGCACTGCTTTTGGCACTTTCCATAAGATTTGGTATGTTGTGTTTCCATTTTAATTTGTTTCAAGATTTTTTTATTTTCTTTTTCATTTCAGCTTTGACCAATTAGTTATTCAAGATTGTGTTGTTCAGTTTACACACATTGTGAATTTCCAGTTTTCTTCCTATTATTGATTTCAAGTTTCATATTGTGGTCAGAAAAAGATTCTTGGTATAATTTCAATCTTTTTAAACTTGCCAACAGTTGTTTTGTGATCTAACAGATGATCTATCCTAGAGAATGTCCCATGTGTACTTCAGAGGGACGTGTATTCTGATTCTGTTGAATAGAATGCTCTGTATAGGTCTATTAGGTCCACTTGTTCTAAGGGATAGTTTAAATTCCATATTTCCTTATTGATTTTCTCTCTAGATTGTCTACGCATTGATGAAAATGGGATATTGAAATTTTCTAATATTATTGTATTGTTGTCTATTGTCACTTTAGGTGCTTTTATGTTGGGTGCATATATACTTATAATTGTTATATCCTATTGATGAATTGACCCCTTTATCATTACATAATGACTTACTTTTCCTCTTCTTACCACTTTTGACTTAAAATCTACTTTGTGAAATATAATTATAGCGACCCTTACTCACTTATGATTTCCATTTGCCTGGAATATCTTTTCCAGCCCTTCACTTTGAACTATGCGTGTCCTTAAAGATGAATTGAGCCTCATATAGGCACCTTATATTGGGGTTTTATTTTTTATCCATTTAGCCACTCTATGCCTTTTGATTGGAAAATTTAATCAACTTACATTTAAAGTAATTGTTGAAAGGTTAGGACTTAGTAATACCAACTTATTAATTATATCTGCTGTGTTGTAGTTCCCCTTTTTTCTTTGTTCTCCACTTCTTTTGTGATTTGAGGACTTTACCCTGGTATTCTTTGATTTCCTTCTCTGTATCTTGAGTGTATTTACCGTAGGTTTTTGCTTTGTGGTTATTCTGAGGGTTACATCAAATATATTACAGATAAAATAGTCTAATTTAAGCTCATAGGAACTTAGATTACATACAAAAGCTGTAATCTTTTACTCTTCCCCTACATTTTATGGTTTTGATATCACTGTTAACATCTTTTTAAATTGTGTATACATTAAGAGATTATTGTATCTATAGCTATTTATTATACTTCAGCACTTTAACCTTTATACTAGAGTTAAATGATTAACACAACACCATATTACACTATTAGAGTATTCCAAATTTTACTATACACTTATCTTTACCAGTATCTTTTGTTTTCATATTACTAATTAGTATCCTTTTATTTCAGCTAAAAGAACTCCTTTCAGTGTACCTTGTAAGGCAAGTCTAGTGGTGCTGATCTCTCTCAGCTTTTGTTTGTCTCTGCAAGTCTAACTCTCTTTTAATTCTGAGGGATAACTTTGTCAGAAAAAGTATTCTTTTTTCCCAGTTTTGTTCTTGCACACTGAATATATCATCCCACTCTCCTGACCTGTAAGAATTCTGCTGAGAAATCTACTGATAGCCTTATGGGGGTTCCCTTTTAAGTGACAAGCTTCCTTTCATTTGTTGCCTTAAAAATTATCTCTGTGTCTTTGACTTTTGACAATTTTATCATAATGTGTCTTCGAGATGATGTCTTTGAGTTTAATTCTGGGAAAGCTATGAACTTTATAAATTTGGATGTCCAAATATATCCCCAGTTTTGAGGAGTTCTAAGTCATTATTTTTTAAAATAAGCTTTCTGCCCCTTTCTCCCTCTCTTCTCCTTCTAGAACTCCAATAATTCATAGATTATTTCCCTTAATGAGGTCCCGTAGACATGTAGGCTTTCTTCATTCTCTTTCATTCTTTTTATTTTTTTGCTGTTCAGACTGGATAATTTCAAGTGATCTGTCTTCAACGTCACAGATTGTTTCTTCTACTTGGTCTAGTCCACTGTTTAAGTTCTCTATTGAATTTATTTCAGTTCAATTCTTCAAGTCCAAAATATCTGTTTGGTTCTTTTTCATGTTTTCTATCTCTTTGTTGAAGTTCTAATTTTGGTCTCTATTGTTTTCCTGATATCATTAAATTATTTATCTGTTTTATAGCTCTCTGAGCAACTTTAGAACAATTATTTTGAATTATTTGTCAGTGAATTAATATCTCTCCATTTCTTTGGAGTCAGTTACTGGAAGTTTGCTGTGTTCTTTTGGTGGTGTCACATTTCCCTGGTTTTCCATGATTCCTGTAGCCTTGTCTAGGTTTCTGCACATTTGAAAAAACAATCACCTCTTCCAGACTTTATGGATTAACTTCAAAAAGGAAAGACCTTCACCTGTAGGTAGGGAAATGCTGGAGCATGCTGTGACTCCTGGTCTAGTTTTAGGGTACCTAGTGTGATGGTATGTGTCAGCTTCAATTTCTGGAAAGGATCGTGATATTTCCTGGGCTAAGGCTGCTGGGATCCATAACATCAGCAAATGTCTGATCCTTGGTGAGTGTTTTAGGAGTTTACAGTGGTTGTGAAGGCTTTTAGAGCCTTCAACAACAAGTCCAGTTCCAGTGGCTAGGGACCAGGGCAGGCAGTGATGGTGGCTGAAGCCAGTCATGTGCACGTGCTTGGTTGTGGCAGTTGGTTGGAGGTGCCTGTATAGTGGCAGGGGCCAGCAGCAGGCACACATGAAGTATTTAAGGCCAGCAACAGTGGCTGGGGCCAACTGTGCATTTACTAGCAACTGCAGGGTCCTTCTGTTGGTGGGCACACCTGCAGCTTCAGGGTCTTGCCACATTCCTGGTCACTGTAGTAGAGGCCAGTGATGACATTTGGGCTGATGGGTTGCAGATGCACAGCTGCTGAGGCTAGTGGCAGATGAACTCTGTGCTGAAGATCAATGACACAAATCAGGGCAAGATCCAGGCCCATAAGCATCTGTGGGGGCCTTGGCTATTATTGTTCACTCTTGTGTCTTCAAGATCTTGCTGCAGGCTTGTATATGGCAGTGGAGTCCACTGATGAGAACCAGGCTGACAGCATGCAAGTACACAGTTGCAGAGGCTAACCGTGAGCATGTGCATGGTGGTAGGGGTCAGACATGGGGGCCTAAGCTAGTGTCTTACACGTGATCAGCCACAGAAACCAGGTTTAGCTGCTTGTGTGGATCTCAGGCCCCAGTGGGAGGAGGAACAGAAATAGAGACTCAGGTGACTGTGAATACAATAACCTGTGGGGATAAAGCCTGAGCTCTGAAATCTGCAGCAGTTCTGTGGCAGCTATGCTGGCTGTTGGTTTCTTCAGCAGCAAATGCTGCTGGGATCCTCTGTGGAGCAGTCTGTTGGAGTCCACAATGAGGTCCTCACTGATGAAATCTGGGGGGGTTCTACAACATCCACAAGAGCTGTTGTGGTTCTCAGTGGTGAAGGCTGCTACAGTCCTTTGCAGAGCAGGCCACTGGTAACTGGTCACTACCACTGCATGGCCAATATTGGTATCCTCTGCCCTTCTTCCTTGATGCTAGTCATCTCTAGATGTCTCAGCTTTGCCAGTCTTTGTTTGGGGCAAAATCAGTGTAGGTCCTTCATTCAGTGCCCCAAAAGGCTGGTTGTTCACCCTATTCCCCTTTCCCAGTGATGGAAACTCTTTCAAGCTGGAGAGTTCCCTCTTGGCACTGAACAGTGCCAGGCTGGGAAATGGGATGATGCAAGGAAAATGAAGCTGTTTTTCTTACCATTTTTGTGCCGTTATTCTCAGGATTTTTGCTTCAGTGTGTTGCTGAAGCTGCTTACGTGGATTCCTGAGCACTCCCAGGGCTGTTCCCGTTTGTGGATAGTTTTCTAATTGTTGATCTATGTTGCACAATGAAGACTAGTGTCTCCTATTCTTCCACCTTGGTGATGTCATTTGTAAAATTTTTTTTGTAACAGTGCTAGCCACATTAATTAACATTGTGTTATATCAGTGACAGACTATGTTCACAATCTGTGTTTTGTGTCACTTACTTTGTAGGAACACACTTGTAAAAGTTGTTTATAACAGTGTTATTTGTGTGAATTATCTTCTATTGTCCCATTTTAGTAAAACATTGTGTTGAGCACTCTTTGCTGCCTTGTAAACGCACACATATAAAAGGTAATTTGAACAGTTCTATTTGCTTGAATGAAACAATGTAGTCCCTTTTCCATGAAGTACTGTGGCCATCAATCACTCTGTTGCATATTATTCACCCATAAAGGCACATGCAAAAAAAGGTGTATATAATAGTCTTAGCTGTGTAAATGAATTAGAATAGTGCTATTACAGTGAGAGACTGTGTTTAGCATTCTGTGTTACATATTATATTCTCTATAAAGGTTGTTTGTAAAAGACCTAATGGCATAAATGAATCACTGCAGTGGTAATTCACTGAAGGATCGTGCTCAACCTTCTGTGTTGCAAGTGATAAATTATGTGAAGTCTCATTCAAAAAAGGTGTTTCTAGCAGTGTGAGCAGACTGAATGAATAATACTCTGATGTTTTAGTGAAACAATGTGTTCAGTATTTTTTATTGCATGTTATAAAATTGATTCTAACAGTGATATAACTCTTATTAAATCTCTATAGTGTTATTTCTGTGAAAAAAACAGTTGTTCATAGGTTCATGTTATACACACTGTAAAGAAACAGGTGTAAAACTTTTCAACAGAATTGGCTTTGCCTATGAATCGGTACACTGCTATTTCTGTGTTCAGCATGCTATTTTGCATTTTATATACTCTGTCAAATCAATTGTGTAAGATTTTTGCTTAACTTATTCAGTTAAATGTTATGCTCTGATATTTGCACTGCAGGTAATAAATTTTATAAAGTCTCGTGTGTAAAAGTTGTTTTTAATAGTGCTAGAAGACAGGGGATCAGCATAGTGATTTTCAGTTAAAACATGATGTTCAACAGTCTGTTGTGCTTCATTTTATGCACTCTGCAAAGAAACATGAGTAAGGGAGTGGTGCCGGCCACTGGTGGAAGCGATGGTCAATGGGCTGCGGGTCATGGCCAGGGCCCGGCGGAAGAGCAGGAAGCATCTCAGCCGTTGATCTTGGGGATGGCTGGGCAGCCGGTGCCTCGGGTCCTCAGCGTCCCTGGGACTGCGCTGCGCGGTGGCGGCGCATGGCGGCGGATGCAGAAGGCCCAGCTGAAGTGAGGGCGGTTGGCAGTGTAGCGGCTGCCCTTCACTGGGACGCTTGCTGGCCCCATCGTATTATCAGCGTCAGTGCCTGGCTTGCCCTGGACCACGTCTAGCTCGACCATCTCGCCGACGCCCACGCTGCGCTGATACTTGTGAGGGTTGTTCCGTGTGATGGCCGTCTGGTGAACGAACACATCTTCCTGGGTATCGTGCCTGCTGATGAAACTGTATCTATTCTTCACGTTAAACCGCTTGATGGAGCCTCGTACCCTCTTGGCGATGACCTTCTTGGGCGCCTTTCCCTTGGTGCCCATTGCTGCATTGACCTTGGGGATCGCGTCCTTTCTGAGGTTGCTGGCGACTAGGGCCCGGGGAAGGGGAGAATCTCCGCCTTCCAAGGGCACCAGGTGTTTCTGTGAGGCTTTGGGGGGGTGACTGAGGAAGCTACCTCTGTGAGTCTGGCCTTTCCCGCCTCACTCATGAGGCCACCTTTACTCTCCTTTCTCAGAGAATCCGAGGGAAACTTGGCCCTCCACGATTGGGGGTGGTCGGGGGAGAGTGTCGATCGGGAGGCAGGAGCCTTGCTCTGGGAGGGTGGCCGGGTCAGGGCCAAGAGCTCTCTGGCTCTGCTCTGAGACTCTTGGAGAGGCCTGTGGCCTCTCCTGGGGCAACAGGAAGGGAGCAAACAGCAGCTGTCCACGGTGACGTCTCAATGGGTGCTCCTAGAGGGTGCAGGAGCCTGGGGGAGGGGCAGATGGCTCTGCCCATGCTCCTGGTGCCAGTCACAGCACCTCTTCGTCCCTTGCAGAGAGGGGATGCACTTGAAGCTCTAGGAAGTGGCCTTCTTGAAAACTCTCTTGCTTCCTTGAATGGATGTGAAGGGAGGACACACCTTCCATCCCCCTCCCTTGGTTAGGGGGAGAATCACAGCCTTCTAAGGGCAATCTCTAAATACTGTCTCATAAAAACCTGGTCTTCTTCCAGCTCCTTGTATGCCCTCTATGTGAGTGAGGCATTGTCTGTAACTTGGGACAAAATGACAACCTCATGAAATTAAGGCCCAATCAAAGAGGCCCACTATGGGGTTTTTTGTTTGCTTGTTTATTTTGTTTTGTTTTCCTGCAAAGGGACACAGGAAGCCTGCCAGGGCTAGAATGCTAGTATGAGAGGACACTAAACTAGCACAGGTTTATCCTCACTAGCATTAGGATTGTAAAGCAGTGAAGTTGAGTGGGAACACTTTTGTAACTAGAATATTCTGAAAACCCTGTTAAGCTCTGCGTTCTTGTCTACATAAAGCAAATGATCAGACAGAGAAAAATAGACATGAGGGAACTTGCCCTTGCATTTAACTTCAGATCCAAACTTTTTTCTTTCTTTTTAAAATAGCTTATGAGTCTGTGATCTTCATCCTAAATTGGGTTTCTGATTTAATTATATAGAAACCCTAAGAATTCAGCCTAACTGAAGTGCTGATACTGTGCTAAGGGACAGCTAGCTCTTGGAAATAAAAGCTTTCTGAAGAGATGACAGAGCATGCTAAAATGGTAGATTATAACTGGTCAGGAAACTTGGTTTTCATTTACCAATAAGAAAAACAAAAATAAGCCAAGTTGGCCTACCATTTTAGAGTTTACAGGAACCTCTCACATGTTGTGCATTTGATCCTTGTAACAACCCATCCTATAAGGAAGTGGGACAGGTGTTGTTTTTACTTCAGTTTGACGGATGAGGGAACCAGGGCCCAGAGATGGGAAGTTGCCTGCTTAAGTTCACATATTTAGTATGGAGTGAACCCTAAAATTTGATCTCAGATAGATTTCACTCCAGGTCCAGGTCTCTTTCCAGCACCTCTCACTGGCTTTCACATACAGTTTTGTCACCTGTTTCATCTGATGTCAGAGACCAGGGACCTCTTTCAGAGAGGGCATGGTATCATACATCCCAGAAGAGAATCCAAGAAACACCTCTTCCATGGCTCATCTGTCTCCCCTGTGTCCAGGAACCTGGGCCTGGCCCTCTCCAGGGGCAAGAATTGCCTTTATAGCATATAATTAACGTCCCCTGTCTCTGCACGCAGTAACTTTCTACCTGCAGTCAACTAGAAAACAAACCCTACTGTAGACTCAGCAACCATTTCTTCACCATGCTGGTGTAAAACAAAATGGAAGAAGGGGTCTTGATTTTGATTTTGCTGTTTAAAAAACACTTCTTCAGGCATCATCTCTTTTAGATTCTACAACAAGCGTGAGAGAGCAGCAGGCTACTGTCAGTGTCCTCACGTGACAGCGAGTAAACCAGGGCACCAGGGCATGAAGCAGCTAACTGACCTAACCAAGGCCACCCACGTAGTAAGTGCAGAGCCAGAATAATACCTTTGGGCCATCATGACCTCTGGTTCCTAAGCCACTGTGCCCTCACACAGCTTCATGAGGCCACTTCTATGATGTCGTCAACAATTCTTTCATGTCCTGATAGCTCTCCTTGCTGCTTCCCACATTGGTTATGCTCATTCCCATCTCTTGTGCCTGTGTTCACTTTTTTCCTTATTCTCCTAAGAATACCTTTTCTCCTCTCCTCTAGTCTGTATAAATCTTACCTGCCCTTCTAAGTCCCAGTTTTGCAACCCCCTCTCACCCCCTTTCCAAATGCAGCGGTCCACCTGGATCTCTTTCTTCTTGGAAACCTAGCTGCACTTACAGCCTGATGGTTAATGGCTACTCTACTTCTTTTCTATGTGTAAGGTTTTCTGTCTCACCATTATTCCAACCTAGATTCTAAGCTCACCAAAGCTCACCAAAGAGTGAACACTTTAGGTTTCTTCTCTCCGTTCACTCTCTGAGTACCACGGTGCCCAGAACAGTGCCGGCTGTATAAAGGGCCACCACAAATTTTTGCTTGTGGATTAAATCTATGCCTTTTTTCCTGTTTGAAGTGGCTCCATTCTTGAATTCATTACAGTCACTTGCACAGTGCCAGGCACAAAGAAGACACTAGTGAGATTCAGTGAGTTGGACTGAATATGTCTTCTTGAATCTCCTATTGTTGTTTTCATGATATAAAGGAAAGCACTTTGGAGCCGTTGTGGAGATCTATTAAAATTTCCTGGTTTGTGTGTGTTTTATGCAAGTTCCTCCACATTCTTGTCATCACTTGATAAAATCAACATTTTTAACTTTAGCCATTCCAATAGGTGTTTAGTGATACATCATGTGTGTGTCTGTGTGTGTGCACATAAGTATTAAATTTTTATTTTTTCAAATTGTTGCACTGTAAATTTTACGGGTTTTTCTTCCTTTTGGCATAAAATTCTATGAATTTTAAGAAATGTACGGATTAGTGTAAGCATCACCACAATTAGGATACAGACCTCTTCCATCACACCACTACCTTGGCCCCAACTCCTGGCAACCACTGATGTAGTCTCCATCAGTATAACTTTGTCATTTGGAGAATGATGTATAAGTGAAATCATATAGTACCTTGTAATCCATCCAAATTGTCGCATGTATCAATAGTTCATTCAATTTAATTGTATGGATGTGCCATAGTTTGTTTTATTCACTCACCATTAAAGGCATTTGGGTTGTTTCTAGTTTTTGTGAAATATGCATAGACCTGCCATAAAAATTTGCATACAAGTTTTTTAGTGAACATAAGTTTTCAATTTTCTAGGTTAGATATCCAGGAGCTGGATTACTGGATCGTATGGTAAGCATGGATTTAAATTTGGAAGAAATTGCCAAACCATGTTCCAGGGTGGCTTCAAATTTTAGCATTCACACTAGCAATGTCTGAGAGTTCCAGTAGCTCCCTATCATCCCCAGCGCTTGGTAATGTGTGTGTGTGCGAGAGAGTGAGACAGAGATTTTAGTCATCTGAATAGGTGTGTGCTGGTATCTCGTGATATCTTTGTTTGCATTTTCCTAATAGCTGATGAAGCTGAACGCTATTCATGT
Organism: Equus przewalskii; assembly: GCF_037783145.1. Lineage (NCBI taxonomy): Eukaryota > Metazoa > Chordata > Mammalia > Perissodactyla > Equidae > Equus > Equus przewalskii. Next base: position 47,265,960 of record NC_091863.1, on the reverse strand, counting down.
GCTTATGTGCCATCCTCATATCATCTTAGTTGAAGACTCAATGTCTTTTTCTCACTTTACAACTAGGTTGTTTGTTTACTTATTGTTGAGTTTTAAGAGTTCTTTATATATTCTGCATACAAATCCTTTTCAGATATTTGCAATATTTGATTTGCAAACATTTTCTTCTAGGCTGTAGTCTCCTTAAGATAACAGAAATTTTTAATCTGGAAGTTGTTTAGTTTGTCAATTATTTCATGTATGGATCATGATTTTTATGTCACATCTAAGAAGCCCTTGCATAACCCTGATTTGTGAAGGTATTTTCTCTGTTTTATTCTAAAAGTTTCATAGTTTTACAGTTTACATTTAGACAGTTTTTTTTTAGGAAGATTAGCGTGGAGCTAACTGCTGCCAATCCTCCTCTTTTTGTTGAGGAAGACTGGCCCTGAGCTAACATCCATGCCCATCTTCCTCTACTTTATACGTGGGACGCCTACAACAGCATGGCATGCCAGGCAGTGCCATGTCCGCACTCAGGATCCAAAACAGTGAACCCTGGGTCACTGAGAAGCAGAACGTGCAAACTTAACAGCTGTGCCACCGGGCCAGCTCCTACATTTAGACCTTAGATTCACTTTGACTTAGTTTTTGCATGAGGTGTCAGGCTTATGTGGAGGTTCATTGTTTTGCTATGATTGGACATTCCTAGAGTATAGAAATAAGTTTGATGTTTGTGTGTTGACCTTATATCCTGCCACCTTGTTAAACTCCCTTATTGGTCTTATACGTTTTTTGTAGATTCTTTGGGTTTTTCTATGTAGACAATCATGTCGACTGTGAGTGTGAATCATTTTACTTCTTCCTTTCCAAACTATGCATTTTTGTTTCTTTCTCTTGCCTTATTTCATTGACTCAGACTTTCAGTGTGATGTTGAATAGGATTGTTAGGAGAGACCTTCTTTACCTTGTTCCTGACCTCAGGAGAAATGCATTCAGTAATTCAACAAACATTAAGTGTACTTTTAGCTGTAGTTCTTTTGTAAATGTGTTTTATCTGTTTGAGGAAGTATCCACCCATTCCTACTTTTATGAGAGTTTTGATCATGAGTGCACATTACACTTTGTCAACTGCCTCTCTGCATCTATTGCAATGATCATGTTGTTTATCCTCTTTAATCCATTAATATGGTTAATATGGTGGATTACATTCGTTGATTTCCAAATAGTTTTTTAATTTGGGTAACATTGATTTATAACATTATATAAATTTCATATGTACATCCTTATATTTCAATTTCTGTGATTACATCATGTTCACCACCCAAAGACTAATTACAGCTCATCACCACACACGTGTGCCTAATTGTCCCTTTCACCCTCCTCCCTCCCCACTTCCCCTCTGGTAACCACCAGTCCAATCTCTGTTACTATGTGTTTGTTTGTCATTGTTCTTCTACTTATGGGTGAGATCATATGGTATTTGACTTTATTGCTCTGATGTATTTCACTTAGGATAATACCCTCAAGGTCCATCCATGTTGCCACAAATGGCTGGATTTCATCATTTCTTATGGCTGAGTAGTATTCCATTGTGTATATATACCACATCTGCTTTATTCATTCATCCCTTGATGGGCACCTAGGTTGCTTCCAAGCCTTGGCTATTGTGAATAACACTGCGATGAGCATAGGGGTGCATGTATCTTTATGTATTCACGTTTTCACATTCTTTGGATAAATACCCAGGAGTGGAATGGCTGGATCTATTCATAATTCTTTAAGGAATCTCCAAACTGTTTTCCATAGTGGCTGCACCAGTTGCACCTCCACCAGCAGTGTAGGAGGGTTCCCTTCTCTCCATATCCTCTCCAACACTTATTGTTTCCTGTCTTGTTAATTATAGCCATTCTGACAGGAGTGAGGTGATATTTGATTTGTATTTCCCTGATAGCTAATGATGTTGAACATCTTTTCATGTGCCTGTTGGCCATCCATACATCTTCTTTGGAGAAATGTCTATTCAAATCTTTCCCCCATTTTTTTAATTAGATTGTTACTTTTTGTTGTTGAGATGTATCAGTTCTTTGTATATTTTGGATATTAACCCCTTATCAGATGAATGGCTTGCAAATATCTTCTCCCAATTGTTAAGTTGTCTTTTCGTCTTGTTGATGATTTCCTTTGCTGTGCAGAAGGTTTTTAGTTTGATGTAGTCCTGTTTGTTTATGTTTTCTATTGTTTCCCTTGTCTGGTGAGATATAGTACTTGAAAATGTGCTGCTAAGACCACTGTTGAAGAGTGTACTGCCTATGCTTTCTTCTAGATGTTTCATGGCTTCAGGTCTTACATTCTAGTTTTTAATCCATTTTGAGTTAACTTTTGTGTATGGTGTAAGATAATGGTCTACTTTCATTCTTTTGCATGTGGCTGTCCAGTTTTCCCAACACCATTTATTGAAGAGAATTTCCTTTCTCCATAGTATGTTCTTGGCTCCCTTGTTGAAAATTAGCCTTCCACAGATGTGTGGGTTTATTTCTGGGCTGTCGATTCTATTCCATTGATCTGTGTGTCTGTTCTTGTGCCAGTACCATGCTGTTTTGGTTACTATAGCTTTGTGATATAGTTTGAAATCAGGCAGTGTGATGCCCCCAGCTTTCTTCCTTTTTCTCAGGATTCCTTTGGCTATTTGGGGTCCTTTGTTGTTCCATATAAATTTTAGTGTTCTTTGTTCTAATTCTGTGAAAAATGCTGCTGGAACTTTGTTGCACTGAATCTGTAGATTGCTTTAGGAAGTATGGACATTTTAACTATGCTCATTCTTCCAATCCATGAGAACAGAATATCTTTCCATTTCTTGGTGTTGTCTTCGGTTTCTTTCAATAATGTTTTATGGTTTTCAGTGTACAGATCTTTCACCTCTTTGGTTAAGTTTATTCCTAGATATTTTATTCTCCTTGTTTCAGTTGTAAATGAGATTGTATTCTTAATTTCTGTTTCTGCTATTTTGTTGTTAGTATATAGAAACATAGCAGACTATTGTATGTTGATTTTGTATCCTGCAACTTGACTGTATTCATTTATTATTTTTAAAAGCTTTTTGGTGGATTCTTTAGGGTTTTCTATGTGTAAAATCATGTCATCTGCAAATAGTGACAGTTTCACTACTTCCTTTCCAATTTGGATCCCTTTTCTTTTGTTTTCTTACCTGATTGCTCTGGCTAAGACTTCCAATCCATTTAAGTAAGAGTGGTGAAAGTGGGCATCCTTGTCTGCTTCCTGTTCCTACAGAAACAGACTTCAGTTTTTCTCCATTGAGAATGATATTCACTGTGGGTTTGTCATACATGGCCTTTATTATGTTGAGGTACTTTCCTTCTATACCCATTTTATTCAGACTTTTTATCATAAATAGATGCTGTGTCTTGTCAAATGCTTTCTCTGCATCTGTTGAGATGATCCTGTGATTTTTATTCCTCATTTTGTTAATATGGTGTATCACGTTGATTGATTTGCAGATGTTGAACCATCCCTGCATCCCTGGAATAAATTCCACTTGATCATGGTGTAAGATCCTTTTAATGTGTTGTTGTATTCGATTTGCCAGTATTTTGTTGAGGATTTTTGCATGGATGTTCATCAGTGATATTGACCTGTAATTTTCTTTTTCTGTGATGTCCTTGTCTGGTTTTAATATCAGGTTGATGTTGGCTTCACAGAATGAGTTAGGAAGCTTCTCCTTCTCTTCAAGTTTTTGGAAGAGTTTGAGAAGGTAGGGTATTAAGTCTTCTTTAAATATTTGGTAGAATTCACTAGGGAAGCCGTCTGGACCTGGACTTTTATTTTGGGGGAGGTTTTTGGTTGCCATTTCAATCTCCTTACTAGTGATTGGTCTATTCAGATTCTCTATTTACTCTTGATTCAGTTTTGGAAGGTTGTATGATTCTAAGTATTTATACATTTCTTCTAGATTGTCCAATTTGTTGGCATGTAGCTTTTCAAAGTATTCATTTATAGTCATTTGTATTTCTGTGGTGCCCATTGTAATTTCTCCTCTTTCATTTCTGATTTTATTTGTTTGAGTCTTCTCTCGTCTTTTCTTGGTGAGTCTAGCTGGTTTGTCAATTTTGTTTATCTTTTCAAAGAAGGAGCTCTTGGTTTCACTGATTTTTTCCTATTGATTTTGTTAGTTGCCACTCCATTTATTTCTGCACTGATTTTTATTATTTCTTTCCATCTACTGATTTTGGGCATTTTTTTTCTTCTTTTTCCAGTTCCTTTAGATTCACTGTTAGATTGTTTATTTGGGATTTTTCTTGTTTGTTGAGGTAGGCCTGGATTGCTATAAATTTCCCTCTTAGAACTGCTTTTGCTGTATCCCATAGATTTTGACAGTATTTTCATTTTCGTCTCCAGGTATTTTTCAAGTTCTCCTTTGATTTCTTCATTGACCCAACCGTTGTTCACTAGCATTTTGTTTAATCTCTACGTTTTTGTGGCTTTTCTGATGTTATTCCTGTAGTTGATTTCTAGTTTCATAGCTTTGTGGTCAGAAAAGACGCTTGGTGTTATTTCAGTCTTCTTCAACTTATTGAGACTTCTTTGGTGGCCTAATACATGATCAATCCTGGAGAATGTTCCATGTGCATTTGAAAAGAATGTGTATTCTGCAATTTTGGGATGGGATGTTCTGAGTATATCTACTAAGTCAATCTGGTCTAACATGTCATTTAAGGCCAATGTTCCCTTATTGATCTTCTGTTTGGATGATCCATCCGTTGGTGTAAGTGGGATGTTAAAGTCCCCTACTCTTATTGTGTTACTATTTCTCTTTTTATGTCTGTTAATAATTGCTTTATATATTTAGATGCTCCTATGTTGGGTGCCTAGATATTTACAAGTGTTGTATCCTCTTGTCGGATTGTTGGATTTTTCCCTTTATCATTATATGGTTTCCTTCCTTGCCTCTTGCTACAGTTTTTGTTTTAAAGTCTATTTTGTCCAATATAAGTATTGCTACCCCAGCTTTCTTCTCTTTGCCATTTGCATGGAGTATCTTTTTCCATCCTCTCACTTTCAGTTTGTGAGTGTCTTTAGGTCTGAAGTGTGTCTGTTGTATGAAGCATATAAGTGGGCCTTATTTTTTTATCCAATCGGCCACCCTATGCTTTTTGATTGGAGCATTTAGTCCTTTGACATTTAAAGTAGCTATTGAGAAATATGCACTTATTGCAGTTTGGTTACTTTTTTCTGGGTGTTTTAGTATTTCTTCTCTGTTCTTTTCTTCTTCTCTTGCTCTCTTCCCTTGTGGTTTGATGTCTGTCTCCTTCCTTAGGTTAGGAAAATTTTCAGCTATTATTTCTTCAAATAGATTCTCTGTCCCTTTGTCTTTCTCCTCTCCTTCTGAGATACCTGTAATAGGAATGTTAGTGTGCTTGATGTTGTCCCAGAGTTCCCTTAGACTGTTCTCGTTCTTTTTAATTCTTTTTTCTTTTATCGGTCCAGCTTGGGTTATTTCCTCTAGTCTTGCGTCCAGCTCACTGATCCATTCTTCTGTATCATCTACTCTGCTGTTGAGTCCCTTTAGTGAATTTTTCATTTTCAGTATTGTATTCTTCATTTCTGATGGTTTCTTTGTTATATTTTCCAATTCTTTGTTCACAGTCTCATTGTGTTCATCTATTTTTCTCCCAAGATCACTGAGCATCCTTATAACTTTTTGTTTGAACTATTTGTCAGGTAGATTGTTTATTTCTGTTTCATTTAGTTCTTTTTCTGGGGCTTTTCCTGGTCACTTGCTTGGAAGTATTCCTTTGCCTCCTGGCTTTGCCTCTTCCTCTGTGCTTATATCTATGTATTAGGTGGGTCAGCAATGTCTCCTGATCTTGGAGAAATGGCCTTATGCAAGAGACTCCTTTTGAGGCCCAGCAGTGTGCTTCCCTCTTGTCACCACTTCCAAATGTTCTAGGAGTGGGCTACTTGTGTACTTCTGTTGTGGCAGGCTTGCTCTTATTCCATGTGCCCAGGGAGTCTAGGCTGTCCCCCTGGCCAGCTGGCTGTAATGCTCAGCTGCGTGTGGCTGCTACGGACCCTTCAGTCACTTTCTTTGGTTTGTGGAGCCACAGCAGAGTCAGCTGCAAAGTCTAATAGCACATTAATGATGCAGTTTTCTGTTAAGTGAGTAGGCCCCCCATGTGGCTGGTGGCTAGGTTCAGGGGCTTACACTTGCTGTAGGCCCCTGGCTTGCAAGGCTCTTGTCAGCACTCTCAGGGTTTCAGCTGGGTGGGGCTGGCCCCAGGGATGGGAGCACCCAATTGTTTCAGGGTTTGGAAGATGGGGCCAATCCCATATTTGGCTGTTTAAGAAGCAAAGCTCTTCTGCTGCTGATAAGCCCCACAGCCCACAGGTCCACACACACCATCAACACAGCCCTGGCCCATGCACATGTCCTGTTCCCCTGGAGTGTACCCAGTCGCCCCACTGCAGAGGTCTTCACACACTCCGCTAATGCCCCACCCACTCCTCATGCTCCTCACACATGCTCTGCCCTGCAGAGATTGACCCATTCACCTGCCTGCAGAGGATCCAGGCACCCAGTCTATGTAGGCTGAAAAGTTGCCCGAGGACTTGCTGTTGTGTGTGGCCAATCCTTAGTGTGGGCTGCCTGCTGTAGCTGAGCTGGATTAAATCTGTGCTCTAGTGGGTGGGGCAGTCCCTGAGCTAACAGGACAGGGGAAGAGCTCCAAGTGTGTCTGCCAGCATCTGTGTCAGCATGCCTCTAATAGATTACAGTAATGCCTGCGGCCAATGTCTCAGCCCCTGAAGAGGTCCCACCTCTCACCAAGGTGCACCCATAGTGTATCAAGTGAGTCTCTTTTCACTGAAGGACTGTGTGCCTTTCTGGTGATTTCAGTCTGCTTTCCTAAATGGGTGTATTTGTGTGTGGACCCTTTGAGAGCTGGCTTTTTTCTGCTTATGCCTGATAGATTTTCTAGGGGTATTCCCCGTTGTAGTTAATAACCAGTAAATCCAGATATTATGATGCTCATCTCAATTGTCCTGAGTCCAAAGGATGCTTATGGTGGTACCATTCCCCCACTCAGCTCCCCTGTTCCCCCAGGGAAGGCTTCATACCTTAGGCTTGCTCCTGGCCAGCTGTGAAGCACTGCAGCTTGTGAAGGTGGCTTTTTGCTCTCCAGAAAGGAATTTCTGCCTCTTCTACCTCATTCAGGACTGTGCCTTGTGGGGGTTGTTTTTATCCAGTTTTTGCTTATCTCTCAGGGGTAATTGGTCCAAGAATAGTTGTAACTTGGTTGTGTTCATGGGAGGAGGTGAGTTCAGATTCCGCCTACACTGCCATCTTGACACTAACCTGATTTCCAAATATTAAAGCAGCCTTGTATTCTCAGGAGACATTTCCCTTGGTCATACTATATCCTTTTTCATATGTTGCTGGATATGAGCTACTAATATTTTCTTGACAACTTTTTTCATCTATGTTCTTTAGGGGTGTTGGATTGTAGGTAACTTTTTTGGTAATGTCTCTGTCTGCTATAGTATCAGGGTAATTTCAACCTCATAAAATGAGTTATGGTGTCTTGAAGTATTCCACCCTTTTCAATTTTCTGTGTGAATGTGTATACAGTTGGTATTATGTCTTCCTTAAATGTTTGGAAAGATTTTCCAATGAAATCATGAGTACATGGAGATTTCCTTTTCGGAATGTTTTTGACTACAAATTCAATGTATTTAGCAGTTATAGGAATACTCATGTTATCTATTTGACCTTGGGGGCATTTTCATTCTTTATGGAATTAGTTCATCTTTACCTAAGCTGTCCAGTTTTCATTGTAGAGTCATTTGCAGTATTTTGTTTTAGTGTTTCCAAGTGTATACTGATAACTACTTTTTCATTCTTCATGTTGATATTGGTATCTTCACACCTTTTGTATTTGTCAGTCTTGCCAGAGTTTTATCAATATATTAATCTTTTCCAAGCCAAGAACAAGTTTTTAGTTTGTTTTATTGATTTCTCTATTGTTTTTATGTCTCCGTTGCATTAATTTTGACTTTTATCATATTTCCTTCCCTCTGCTTGATTTGGCTTTACTTTGTTGTTTTTTTTTTCTCCTTTCCTAAGAACGGATCTTAGATTACTAATTTGAGTCCTTCCTTCTTTTCTAACATAAGAACATTTAATCCTGCAAATTTATCCATAAGCACTGCCTTAGCTACCTCCTACAAATTTTGATCTATTGTATTTTTATTATTGTTCAGTTTAAAATAGTTTCTAATTTCAACTGAGAGTTCCTTCTTGACCTAAATATTATTTAGAGGTGTGCTATTTAATTCTAAGTGTTAGGAGATTTTTCTTTAGGGGTGTTCGACTGTATTTGTTTAATTTCCATTCCTTTAAATCTGACACTTTGTTTGATTTACATTCTTTTAAATCTGGTAAGGCTTGTTTCATGAACCAAGGTATGGCCTATTTTGATGAACGTTCCACATGCTCCTGAATATAACTTGTATTCTCCTTTTCATGGGTGAAGTATTCTATAAATGTCATATATTTCATTTGCTTGATGGCTTTCCTCATTTCTTCTAATATCATTGCTAATTCTCTGTCTATTTGTTCTATCTATTACTGAGGGAGGACTGTTGAAATCTCTAACTGTAATTGTGGATTTTACTATTTCTCCTTGTAGCTCCATCAGTTTTTGCTGCTTGTATGTTGAAGCTCTGTTAGATGCAGAAATGTTTAGGATTGCTATGTCCTCTTGATGAATTGACTTCTTCATCTTTATGACACAATCTCCTTTAAACATATTGATATTTTTTGTTCTGAGGTCTCTCTTGTCTGAGATTAATATAGCTGCTCCAGGTTTCTTTTGATTAGCATTATATATATGTATATATACATATATAACTTTTGACCTATTTGAATCCTCATATTTGAGGCATGTTTATTTTAGCCAGCACATTGGTTGACCTTGCTCTTTTATCCGGTCCCATGATACCCACAATATCTGCCTTTTATTTGTAGTATTTTGGCCATTTACAGGGGTCTGAAAACATGCCTATTGGTGTATTTTTATAAATAAAGTTTATTTTGGAACACAGCCATGCCCATTTGTTTATGTGTTGACTATTACTGCTTTTGCATCCAATGGCAGATTCAAGTAGTTGTACAGAGAACAGAAGGCCTGCAAGTCTAGAATATTTACTATGTGGCCCGTTAAGTCAAAGTTTGGCAGGCCTTGACTTAGACCATTTACATTTAATGTGATTATTGATATAGTTATGTTTTATGCTCCTTGTTTCTTATCTTTCCATCTCTCCTTTGTTAACTTTTCTCTTTTTTTTAACCTTCTTCTGGATTAATTGAATATTTTTATGATTCCAAGTTATCTCTCTTGTTGGCTTACTAGCTAAAGCTGTTTATTTGCTATTTTAGTGGTTGCTTTAAGGTTAACAATACACAAGCTTACTTTATCATTGTCTTCCTTCAAGTGGTGTTATACCATTTCACAAATACTATTCAAAGTTTATAATAGTAAGCTTCCATTTCTCCCCGTATGCCCTTTACGTTATCACTATTACATATTTTATAAACCCCACAGCACATTGTTATTATTTTGGTTTAAAGAGTCGTTTATGTTTTATTTTTACTATGGCAAAATATGCATGACAAAAATTCACCATTTTAACCATTTTCAAGTGTACAGTTTAGTGACATTAAGTACATCCACATTGTTGTGCAACCATTGTTACTATCCATCTCCAAAACTCTTTCATGACCCTATATTGAAACTCTGTACCCATTAAACAATAACTCCCCATTCCCTCCAACCCCATTCCCTGGTAACTAATGTACTACTTTCTGTCTCTATGTATTTGACTATTCTATGTACTTCACGTAAGTGGAACCATACTATATTTGTCCACTTGTATGTGGCTTATTTCAATTAGCGTAATGTCCTCAAGGTTCATCCACGTTGCAGCATGTATCAGAATCTTATTCCTTTGTAAGGCTGAATAATATTTCATTGTATGTATATAACACGGTTTTTTATTGTGGTACAAACACTTAACATGAGATCCACCCTCACAGCAAATTTTTACGTGCACAATACAGTATTGCTAACTATAGGCACAATGTTGTACAGCAGATCTCTAGAAATTATTAATCCTGTATAACTGTAACTTTATACCATTGGACACCAATCCCCAATCTTCTCCCTTCAGCCCCTGGTAACCACCATTCTTCTCTCTGTTACTGAGTTTGACTATTCTAGGTACATGGAATCATGCAGTATTTGTCATTCCACAGAAGGACTTATTTCACTCAGCCCAACGTCCTCCAGGTACCTGCATGTGGTCACTTATGATAGGATGCCTTTCCGTTTTTAAGGCTGAATAATATTCTATTGTGTATATATATATATATATATATATATATATATATATATATGCCAAATTCTCTTCATTCATCTGCTGATGAACATTTAGATTGTTTCCATATCCCGGGTATTGTGAATAATGCTGCAATGAACGTAGGAGTAGAGATATCTCTTTGATTTCCTGACTTCAGCTCTTTTGGATTTACACTCAGAAGTGGGACTGCAGGATCAAATGTTAGTCCTATGTTTAAATTTTTGAGAAACCTACATACCATTTTCCATAGCAGCTTCACCACTTTCCATTCTCACCAACAGTGTACAAAGGTTCTAATTACCCCACAACCTCATGAACACTTGCTGTCACTTCTTTTTCCATAACAACCATCTTAACAGTTGTGAAGTGATATCTCCTTATGATTTTGATTTGAATTTCCCTGATGATTAGTGATGCCAAGCACTCTTTTGTATACCCGGTGGCTATTTGTATGTCTTCTTTGGAGAAATGTCTAGTCAGATAGATCCTTTGCCCATTTTTAAATTGGATTATGTGTTTCTTTGCTATTGAGTTGTAAGAGTTCCTCATATATTTTGAATATTAACCCCTTTTTCAGATATATGGCTTGAAAATATTCTCTGCCTTTCCATAGGTTGCCTTTTCACTCTGTTGATTGTTTCCTCTGCCATGCAGAAGCTTTTTAGTTAGATGTAGTCACGCTTGTTTATTTTTACTTTTGTTGTTGTGCTTTTGGTGTCATATCCAAGAAATCATGGCCTGGACCAATGTCATGAAGTTTTTTCCCTAAGTTTTCTTCTAAGAGATTTACAGTTTCAGGTCTTACATTTAAATCTTTAATCCATTTTGAGTAGATTTTGGGATATGGTGTAAGATAAGGGTCTAATTTCATCCATTTGCATGTGGATATCCATTTTTCCCAATACCATTTATTGGAGAGACTATCCTTTCTCTATCGTGTATTTTGGCACCCTTGTCAGAGATCAGTTGGCTGTATGTGTGTGGGTTTATTTCTGGGATTTCTATCCTGTTCCATTAGTCTATATGTCTGTTTGTATCCCAGTACCATACTGTTTTAAGTAATTTTGCTTTGTAATGTATTTTGAAATCAGGAAGCGTGGTGACTCCAGGTAGGTTATTCTTTCTCAAGATTGTTTTGGTTAGTTGGGATATTTTGTGGTTCTACATGAATGTTAGGATTTGTTTCTATTTCTGTGAACAATGCCTTTTGGATTTTGATAGGGATTGCATTGAGTCTGTGGATTGCTTTGGCTAGTACAGACATTTTAACAATATTAAGTTTTCCAACCCATGAACATGGGATATCTTTCCATGTATTTTTGTCTTCTTTCATTTTGTAGTTTTCCTGTATGTCTTTCACCATCTTGATTAAGTTTATTCTTAAATATTTTTTTTCTTTATGTTGCTATTGGAAATGAGAATGTTTTCTAAATTTTGAAGGAGTTCCTTGTTAGTCTATAGCAACCAACTGACTTCTGTTGTCGATTTTGTATCATGGTACTTTACTGAATTTATTCATTAGTTATAACAGTGTTTTGGGATTCTTTAGGTTTTTTTACATGTAAGATCATGTCATCTGCAAACAGATAACTTTATTCCTGCCTTTACGACTTGGATGTCTTTCCTTTCTGTTTTCTTGCCTAAATGCTCTGGCTAGGACTTCCAATACTATTTTGAACAGAAGTGGTGAAAGTGAGCACCCTTGTCTTGTTCTTGATCTTAGAGGAGAAACTTTCATTTTTTTTTGCCATTCAGTAGATTGTTAGCTGTGGGCTTGTCATGTATGGCCTTTATTCTGTTTGAGATACAATCCTGCTATATATAGTTTGTTGAGAGTTTTTATCATGAAAGGGTACTAGTTTTGACAAATGCCTTTCCTGTATCTATTGACATAGTCGTGTAATTTCCATCCTTCACTCTGTTAATGTGATGTATCACATTAGTTGATTTGCATTAAGATGAACTATTCTTACATTCCAGGGATAAATGTCACTTAGTCATGCAGTATGATCCTTTTAATGCACTGTTGAATTCGATTTGCTAGTATTTTGTTCAGGATTTTTGCACCTATGTTCATCAAGGATAACAGCCTGTAGTTTTATTGTTTTTCTGGTAGTGTCTTTGCCTGTCTTTGGCATCAGAGTAATTTTGGCCTCAAAATGACCCCTAATCTCATTTTTTGGGAAGATTTTAAAGAAGAATAGACATTAATCTTTCTTTAAATGTTTGGTGGAATTCACCAGTGAGGCCATCTTGTTCTAGGCTTTCTTTGTTGGGGGGAATTTTTTCCCATCAGCTGATTGGGGGTGTAATTAACAAATAAAAGTTGTATATATTCAACGTGTACAAGATGATGGTCTGTTATGTGTATGCATTGTGAGGTGATAGCCACAGTCAAGCTAATTAACACATCTATCACCTCACATAATTACTTTATTTTTCAGTATGGTGAGGACACAACGTCTACTCTCAGCAAATTTCAAGGATATTGTTGTTGTTAACTCTGGTCAGTATGCTGTAGATTATATTCCTAGAACTTATTCATCATATAACAGAAGGTTTGTACATTTTGACCCACTTCTGCCTATTTTCCCCACCCCTCAGCCCCTGGTAACTCTTTTTCTACTCTCTGGCTCCATGAGTATCACTTTTTATGATTGTGCATATAAGTGAGACCGTGTACTATTGGTCCTCTATCTGGTTAATTTCACTCAGCTTAATGTCCTCCAGGTTACAGTTGTTATATCATGTTGATGAATTGGCACCTTTATCAGTATATAGTGACCTTCTTTGACTCTTGTGACCTTTTTTGACTGAAAATTTATTTTATACATCAGTGGGATAGCTGGATCATATGGTAGATCTATTCTTAATTTTCTGAGGATACTCCATACGGCTTTGCATAGTGGCTGCACCAGTTTGCACTCCCACCAGCAGTGTCCGAGGGTTCCCTTCTCTCCACATCCTCTCCAACAGTTGTTGTTTCCTGTCTTGTTAATTATAACCATTCTGACCGGAGTGAGGTGATACCTCATTGTAGTTTTGATTTGCATTTCCCTGATAGCTAATGATGTTGAGCATCTTTTCATATACGTGTTGGCCATCCGTATATCTTTAGAGAAATTTCTCTTCAGATCTTTTACCCATTTTTTAATTGGGTTGTGGGTTTTCTTGTTATGAGATGTATGAGTTCTTTGTATATTTTGGATATTAATTCCTTATGTGATATAGGGTTTGCAAATATCTTCTCCCAATAGGTTGTCTTTTCATTTTCTTGATGGTTTCCTTTGCTGTGCAGAATCTTTTTAGTTTGATGTAGTCCCATTTGTTCATTTTTTCCTTTGTTTCCCTTGCCCGGTCAGACATGGTACTTATCCAAAGAACTTGAAAATGCAAAGGCATAAAGATACATGCACCCCAATGTTCATTGCAGCATTATACACAATAGCCAAGTCTTGGAAGCAACTTAGGTGCCCATCAAGGGACGAATGGATAAAGAAGATGTGGTATATATACACAATAGAATACTACTCAGCCATAAGAAATGATGAAATCCAGCCATTTGTGACAACATGGATGGTCCTTAAGGGTATTATGCTGAGTGAAATAAGTCAGAGGGAGAAAGTGAAATACCGTATGATCTCACTCATAAGTAGAAGATAAAAACAACACAAACACATAGCAATGGAGATTGGATTGGTGGTTACCATAGGGGTTTTGGGGGGAGGGCAAAAGTTGTCATTAGGCTCACATGTGAGGGGTGGACTCTAACTAGTTTTTGGGTGGTGAACATGCTGTAATCTACACAGAATTCGAAATATATTATGATGTACATCTGAAAGCTATATATTGTTATAATCCAATGTTACTGCAATTAAAAAAATAATTAAAACAAAACAAAACAAAATAAGAAATGAACTAATTATTTGATTAGAAAAAAATTATTTTATCCGACATAAGTATAGCCACTCCTACTCTCTTTTGGTTTTCATTTGCATGGAATGTGTTTTTCCATCCCTTCACTTTCAGACTATTTGTGTCCTTAAAGCTAAAGTGAGTCTCCTGTATGCAGCATATTGTTGAAACTTGTTTGTATATCCATTGATCCACACTATGTCTTGAGATTGGATAACTTAATTATTTAACTTTATTGTAATTATTTATAGGTAAGGATTTTCTGTTGCCATTTTGGTCACAGTTTTTTGACTGCTTTGATGTTCCTTTTTTCCTGTTTTTTTCTCTCTTGCTGTCTTCCTTTTGGGTTTTTGTCGTGATACACTTTAATTCCTTTCCCCTTACCTTTGTATATCTACTAGGTGCTTTGTCTTTGTGGTTAGCATGAGGCCTACATTAAACATCTTATAGATATAATGGTCTGTTTTAAGCTGTTAACAACTTACCTTCAAAAGCGTACAAAAGCTCTACACTTTTCCTTCTCCATCTCTCCACATTTTATATTACTGATTTCACACTTTATATATTTTTATGTTGTGCATCCGCTAACAAATTATTGTAGGTGTGTTTACTTTTAATATTATGGCCTTCTAACTTTTATACTAAAGAAGAAAGTGACTTATGCACCAGTGGCATGGTATTAGGGTATTTTGAATTTCACTATTTACCTTTACCGGTGAGTTCTATACTTTTATAAGTTTTTATAAAACTTCTATTTTTTATAAGTTTTCATGCTGTTACTTAAAGTCCTTTGATTTCAAATTGAAGAACTCCCTTTAGCATTTCTCATAAGGCAGATCTATTGGTGATGAAATCCCTCAGCTTTTGTTTGCCTGGGAAAGTCTTTATCGCTCCTTCATTTCTGAAGCAAAGTTTTGCTGGGTATCATATTCTTAGTTAGAAGTGTTTTTTAAAAGCTAAGTATACCATCATTATTTTGCATATATCATCTCACTCCCTTCTGACCTGCAAGATTCCTACTGAGAAATCCACTGATAGCCTTATGGCAGGTTCCCTTGGATGTGATGAGTCATTTTCCTGCAGCTGTTTTCAAATTTCTGTTTTTGTCTTGACTTTTAACACTTTGACTGTAATATGTCTCTGGTAATCTTATCTGAGTTGATCTTACTTAGTGTCCTATGAGCTTCATGAACCTGAATGCCCATATCTCTCCCAATATTTTGGAAGTTTGAGCTATTATTTCTTTAAATAAGCTTTCTTCCCCTTTCTTTCTCTCTCTCTCTTCTCTTTTGTGCCTCTCATTATGCAAATATTTGTTCACTTGATTGTGCCCCATAATCCATGTAGGCTTTCTTCACTCTACTTCATTCTTTTTCCTTTTTTTGTTCCTCTCACTGGCTAATTTCAAATGTCCTGTCTTCTAGTTGTCTGCTTCTTCCTTTGATGTGCTGTTGTTTGCTATTGAAGTTCTCTATTGAATATCTAGTTCTGTCCATGATTTCTTCAGTTCCAGGATTTCTGTTTCGTTCTTTTATATGGTTTCTATTTCTTCATTAAAATCTCAATTTGTTCATGCAATGTTTTCCTGATTTTGTTTAGCTGTGTATCTGTATTGTTTTTCATCCTGTTTAGCTTTTAAAGATGACTGTTTTGAATTCTTTTTCAGGCGATTCATAGATCTCCATTTCTTTGGGGTCAGTTAATGGAGCTTTATCTTCCCTTGATGGTGTCTTATTTGCCTGATTCTTCATAATCCATGTAGCCTTTCAATTGGTGTCTGTGTACTTGAAGGAGAAAACACCTCTCCCAGTCTTTACAGACTGGCTTTGGCAGGTAAAGATGGTATCCTATCAGTTCCCTGGGCTGACCAGGATTACCTCTGTAATTTCAGTTCTGCTGGGTTGGAGCTGGGTCAAGAGGCTGTTGCTGCATCTTCAGTGGAGCTCAGACTTTGAGGGTTTCTTACTAGGGAGTCAGGCAGGCATAGATCCTCTCTCATCCCTGAGTTGACTTGAGTGCCTCCAGGACTTTGCTCACTATGGTGCCACCAGGACAAGTGTCCACTTCAGGTACCACAGTTGGGTCTTTTGGGGCTGCGTGCCTATGACTAGGTGAGCAGACAGGTGTGATTCCCATCAGGTCCCTGGGCAGGCAGAACTGCTCCCTGAGTATAGCTGGGAGGGGCTGGAACCAAGTTACAGGGCCATTTCAGGACCTGTAGTCAGATCGAGTTTAGTGGTCTTACCACCTGGGGCCCTGGACCACAGCTACAAGGGGCTAGAACTGGGTCAGATGCCACTTCAGAGTACAGTCCCAGGACCAAAGTCTTCTGGCTTCCTACCATAGACACCGATGGGCGTGACTCCTGCCAGGGCCATTGGCTTATGGTGCTGGTGGCAGGACCATAGACATGGCCCAAATACGGTCATAGCTGAGTCTACAGGGATATGGAGCTGTTTTCATATGCATAGCCAGGATCCCAGTCAATGTGTGAACCACCTGGGGGCAAGCCTGACATCTCAAAGTGGCTCTTGTTGGTGTTGGGATCCACTTGAGCTTCACGATCTCCTATTTTGAGCCAAAATCTCCCACAGATGCACTTTTGTCCCTGAGTGGCTGCCAAATTATTGTTGCTGAGGCAAGATATGAACAGGGGACCTTCTCTTCCACCATCAGGGTGATGTCACTGTGTCGGCAAGTTTTTGATCACTGATGCAATTTCCTTATATGTTATAGCTCTGTTCAGATTTTTTATCTTTCATGATTCACCCTTGGTAAGTTGCGTGTTTTGGGGAATTTATTCAATTTTTTCTCGGTTAGCCAATTTCTTGTTCTTTCATTGTTCAGAGTAGCTTTTTTGATCCTTTATACTTCTGTGTCATCAGTTGTAATGTCTCCTGCTTCAGTTATCATGTTTTTGGTCTTCTCTGTTCTTTTCTTAGTTAATCTACGTAAGGGTGTGTCAGTTTCCTTTATATTTTCAAAAAATGAACTATTATATTCGTTGTTTTTTTCTTTTGAATTTGTTTCATTAATGTAAGCTCTAATATTTGTTATTTTCTTTCTTCTTGTAATTTTGGGCTTAGTTTGCTTATCCTTTTCTAGCTCCTTGAGGTGTAAAGTTGAGTTGTTTATTTCAGATCTATTTTCTTACTGTATGCATTTATAGCTAGAAACATTCCTCTTAGAACTGATTTATCACATATGTTTTGGTATACTTCCCCCCCCATTTTTGTTAGTTTCAAGATACTTTTTCTCTGTCCTCTAATTTCTTCGTTGATTCATTGGTTGTTCAGGAAAGGGTTTAATTTCCATATACTCATGAATTTTCCGGTTTTCCTCTTGTTATTGATTTCTAATTTCATACCATTTTACTCAAAGTAGATATATGGTATGATTGCCATCTTATTGAATTTGCTAAGACTTGTTTTGTGGCCTAACATATGATCTATTCTAGAAAATTTTCAATGTGTGCTTGAGAAAATGTATATTATGCTGTTTTTTTGATAGAACGATCTGTATATTCCTCTTAGGTATATTTGGTCTAAGTTTCATTCAAATCTGCTGTTTCCTTATTGATTCTCTCTCCAGATGATGTAGCATTGTTGAGAGTTGGGTATTCAAGTCCCCAAGTATTACTGTATTTCAGTTCATTTCTCCTTTTAGTTCTGTTAACATTTGCTTTATATATTTAGGTGCTCTGAGATTGGGTGCATAAATATTTACAATTGTTATATCTTTCTGATTTATTGACCCCTTTATTATCATATAACGACTTTCTTTTTTCTTTTGAGCATTTTTACCTTAAAGTCTTTCAAATAGCTACCCCTGATTTTTTTCTTGCTTACTATTTGTTTGAAATATCTTTTTCATCCCTCTACTCTCAGTCCCTGTGTGTCTTTATGGCTACATTGAGTCTCTTGTAAGCAGCATATTTTGGACCTTGTTTTTTAATCCATTCAGCCATTTATGTCTTTTGATTGGAGAATTTAATCCATTTATCTTAAAGCAATTATTGATAGGTAAGGACTCACTATTGCCATGTTGTTAATTGTTTTCTGACTGTTTAGTAGGTCCATTGTTCCTTGCATCTTATCCTGCTTCCTTCTTTTGTGATTTTATTACTTTTTGTATTGGTATGTTTGACTTTATCATAATCTTTTGTACAACTACTACTGGTTCTTCCTTTGTGGTTTCCTTGAGGCTTACATACAACATCCCAAGATTATAACACCCTATTTTAAGCTGATAACAACTTATCTTTGATAGCACTCCTATACATATAGCTTTTACTTTACCCTCTCACATTTTACAATTTTTAAATTTTATTTATATACATTTTTTTTTAAAGATTGGCACCTAACCACTGTTGCCAATCTTCTTTTTTTCTGCTTTTGTTCCCCAAATCCCTCCAGCACATAACTGTGCATTAGCGTCGTGAGTCCTTCTAGTTGTGGCATGTGGGACACCACCTCACCGTGGCCTGACAAACAGTGCCATATCTGTGCCCAGGATCTGAACCAGCGAAACCTTGGGGCACCGAGGCAGAGTGCACATACTTAACCACTCGGCCACTGGGCCAGAACCTATATCTTTTATACTGTGTACCTAATAATAGATTTGCTAGTTAGTTACTTTTAACACATTGTTTTTTTAACTTTTAAACTGGAGGTGTAAGTGAAGGCTGCACCATATTTGCTATATTAGAATCTGGCTTTGAGTATATACTTACCATTACCAGTGAGTTTTACACTACCTTCCTATGTTTTTATGATGTCCATTAGCATTCTTTTATTTCTGCTTGTACAACTCCCTTTAGCATTTGTTTTAAGGCAGATCTAGTGGTAATGAACTCCCTCCGTTTTGGTTTGTTTGGGAAGTTTTTATTTCCCCTTCATTTTTGAAGGACATTTTTGCTGGGCTTAGTATTCTCAGTTGAGAGATTCTTTTTTCTTTTAGTATCGTGAATATTTCATCCCATTCTCTTTTGACCTGAAAAGCTTATGTTGAGAAATCCATCAATAGTCTTGTGAGTGTTCCCTTATAAGAAGTAACTTCTATTTTTTTCTCTTCTTTCAAAATTATTTATTTGCCTTTGAGTTTTGACAGTTTAATTATAATGTGTCTTGGTATAGCCCTATTCAGATTCAAAGTACTTGAGGTCCTTTGGGCATCATGGATATGGACACCCATTTTTCTTCCCAGGTTTGGGGCATTTTCAATCATTACTGTTTTAAATATACTTTCCTGCCCTTTTATTTTTCTCTTCTCCCTCTGGAAGTCCAATCAAGTGTATATTGTTTCTGTACATGGTGCCCCAAAAGTCCATGGCTTTTCTCTACTCTATTTCACTATTTTTGCTTTTTGCTACTAGGACTGCATAATTTTAAATGCCCTATTGTCTAGATCACTGATTATTTCTTCTGTGTGGTCGAGTCTGCTACTGAAGCTCTTGTTGAATTCTTCAGTTCAGTCGTATTCTTCAGCTCTAGCACTTGTTTGGTTTTCTATGGTTTCTTTTTCTTTGTTGAACTACTATTTTCATGCATTGTTTTTCTAATTTCATTTAGTTGTCTGTGTGTTCTTGTAGCTCACTAAACTTTAGGAGGATTATTCTGAATTCTTTGTCTGACAGCTAATAGATATCTATTTCTTCATGGCCGGTTATTGGAGCCTTATTAGTTTCCTTTGGTGATTTCATATTTCCCTGACTTTTTTGTGATCCTTGATTGTTTACATTGGTATCTGCACATTTGAGTAAGCAGTCTCCCTTTCCAGTCTTTACAGGTTTACTTTGGCAGAGACAGCTCTTCACTAGTCCACTCAGCTGGACCAAGGTTCTAGGTGTGTTAACTAGTAGCATTCTTGGGCTAGTGGGGTTCTATCACTGTCTATTTTCAGCAAGAGCACTGCCCAGTTTCTGAGGTTTTGGGGGAATGCCACTGTTTGAGAATAGTTGGATTGGATTATTAACTTGGTTCCCTGCACAAGTGCACCTGTAAGATGGGTTCTGTGGTTGTCCGGATTCTCTGATTAGGCTTTCCAAATGGGTAGAACTGAGTAATTTACCCACCAGTAGGTGGGGTTATAAATTAGCTTCCCTGAGCAAGAAAGGAATATGGCTCTCAAGGCCAGAAAGAGTAGATGTTTAGCAACACAAGGCAGGACTTTTCGCTAAATTTCTGGGCCAGACAAGGCCACCAGTTTTGCTGTACAGGTAGGAAAAGCTAGTGGCTGTGCTTTGTGCTCATGTGCCAGCTTTCTGTGTACTCTGGTTAGGTCTCCTGGTCAGGCAGGTTGGAGGCTGTATTTAGCAGTGGACAGGGCTATAAATTAGTTTCCTTGTTCAGACAGGACAATAGAACATACTCTAAGGCCAAAAAGGCTGTTTTTTTTAGGGGACCAAAAGCAGGCCAAATCACACACTAAGCTCCCTGGCCAGATGGAGCCACCATCATGGCTTGTAGCTGCAGGTCTGCAGGCTTGGCTCTTTAACCAAGTGCCACTATAATTGACATTACAAAGTGAACTTCACAGATTCCCAGGA
Organism: Equus przewalskii; assembly: GCF_037783145.1. NCBI lineage: Eukaryota > Metazoa > Chordata > Mammalia > Perissodactyla > Equidae > Equus > Equus przewalskii. Next base: position 47,245,085 of record NC_091863.1, on the reverse strand, counting down.
TCATTGGTTAGGTTTCTTGATTAGGAGTATGGGAGGCTGTATTCAGCAGTCAGCATAGCTATAAATTCGTTTCCTTGCCCAGGCAGGGCCACAAAACAGGCAGTGAGACTGTCAAGGCTCTTTTGTGGGGAGCAAATCAGGCAGAATTGTGCACCAAGATCTCTGTGCAGACAGGGCTTCTTGCTAGGCTCTAAGACAAGCAGAAGTGCCAGCTGGGCTCTCTGTTCACATGTTTTATTCATGAATAGTTTTCAATTCTTGTGAGAGGAACTGATTTTGGGAATGATCTATGTCACCATCTTGATTATATAATTCTTGAGAGACTCACATTAGATCTAAGGACACAAATGGGTTGAAAGTGAAAGAGTAAAAAAAACTTATGCAAATAGCAGCCAAAAGAGAGTTTGGGTGGTGTACGAGGTTTCTCTAGAGAAACAGAAATTATATGTATATGCACATACATATATATATACACACTTATATACAACTAAAAGGAATAAATACTCATGATAACAATCACATGGTATTTACAACTACCTTTCACTGCTCATTCCCTATTCCTTTTGCATTCATCAAGCCACCCAACAGATTGTGGTTCTTTACCAGATGAGGTGATACAAACCTGCATCATGAATGGTCTGGGCCATTAGTTTTCCTGCCTTTGTTTGGTTTTTGTAGTTTGCCATTGATTGTAATCACAGAGTACGATAATACTAAGAGACACCCTAAGGTATCTGCTTTATTCCAGATTTGCACTTCCTCACCTCTATTGTAGAGTAGCTGTCAATTTTTGCTTGGTAGTGAGGATCAATAATATAAGTAAGCACAGTACCTTCTTTCTTTGCCTGTTGATTCAGAGGCATGAGGAGCCCAAAGTTGGCAGTTGGCAGTCTTAACTTTCAGGTCAATGGAATTATTCTTTTGTCCTCTGGTGGAATCATTCTTCTCTTCAGATAAAAGACTTCTAGACCAGCAGAGCTTGTGGGAAGAGGAAGAAATAATTGTGCCAGTGAAACATTAGAGGTATCACTCCCATTTCCACCTTTGATTCCTGGAACATGAATCTTAGTTATGCAAAATAAACAGCATCACATGTTAGATGCTGATTCAGAACATATAGATCTTGGAGAACCTTGCCCCAACCCTCAAAAATATTGTCACCTAGCTGGCACTGTAACTGAGTTTTCAAAATGTCATTCCACTGTTCTATCAAGCCATATGCTTCAGGATGGTAGAGAATATGGTAAGACCACTACATCCCATGGGCATGGGCCCAATGCCACAGTGGTCAGAGTAATGCTCTGTGGAATGTCATTATGGTGGATAAGGCATTCTGGTATATTCATGGATCGTAGTTTGGGCAGAAACATTGTAGGCAGGGAAGAGAAATCTGTATACAGAACATGTCCATTCCAGTAAGAACCAAACACTGCCCTTTTCATGATGGAACTTGTCCAATGTAATCTACCTGCCACCAAGTAACTGGCTTATTACCACAGGGGATGGTGCCATGTTAGGGATTCAGTGTTCGTCTCTACTTCAGGTCAGTTGGGCACTCAACAGGGGCTGTAGCAATGTCAGCCTTGATGAGTGGAAGTCCGTATCGATAAGCTCGTGCATAAATAACCTCCAACCAAGCCACCATGACTACTTTGTTTATGGACCCATTGGGCAATGACAGAGACGTCTGAAGAAAAAGTCTCAATGTTATCCACAGAATGGGCTGCTCTACTTACTTGATTATTAAAATACTCCTATAATGAGGATAAATAAGCATTTAAACGGGACATACATATCTTCAGGCTGTTCATCAATTCAGAGGTCTATCTGCATATCACTGCCTAGAATTGCTTGTCACCATTTTCTTAATTATGTTCTTTCTAAGTCCCTGACCAACCAACCAAAACATTGGCTATAGCCTATGAAACAGTAAATAATGATGAGGATTATTTTAGGCTGATTATTTTTAAAAACTGCAGATGGGAAGGAGGCTCTGAGGAGTGGAATTTGCTTGCCCTTTGATAAGATACGTTTGCATTTGTGAAGGAAGTCTCCATCTGTGGGAGTGTCCCCCTCTCTGCACCAGGGGGAAGGGGGGATGACCTTATCTCTAGAAACCCTTAATGGGGAAAGCAAGGGCCTAAGTTGTCTACTGCCTGGTAATCTCATGTAATTGACCGCCCCCCAACATCCTCCTTTGTCTTTAGCTGGAGATAATATTTAAGGTGGTGGCTTCTGCCATTTACTTAATCCAGTTTTATTCTTATCTGAAAGTTATACAACCACCCAATAACCAGACCTCATCTGCACTGATACCATTTTAACAACTTTTTTTACATATTCTTTCCTTTGTCTTGTAAAGAGATAACTCACATACCTATGCTTTAAGTTTAACCCCACTCTCAACCCATGTATGCAGCAGCAGCTCTGACTGCCCATGGGTCCTGTCCCCATGCCTGCAGTGGTTCTTTACTGCCCATGGATCCTGTCCCAATGCTATTCCACACTATTCTCTAAATAAAAGAGCACTACTGCCAGACCTTGAGAGTAAAAGAAATCTTTCTTTTGACTCTTTGGCTTACCAACCCCACATCAAATAATAGCATGTCTGGCCATTTATCCTTCCAAGAAAAGTGAACAACCAGGTGTACTGCTTGATGTTCTGCCCACTGGGAGGATTTCCTTTCACCAATGTCCTTCAAGGATGCCCCAGAAAGAAGCTTTAGTCCTACAGCTGTCTGTTTTTGAATGGTACCTGAATATCTTGTGGTACCATCTGTAAACCAGGACCAATTTGTCTTTTCTTCTATCAGTTGATCTTATGGAATGCCCCATGAGGCTGTCAGTGCAGGCTGAGAAAGAGAAAGTAGTGTATCATGAGTGGGGACCATGGGTATTTGGGCCACATTTCCATGTAAATTACTTGTGCCTCAGGGACTGCTTAGACCCAATCTCATATATACCACTTCAGTTTGAGGATGGACTGTTGCTATGCATGCCAAAATTTATGGCTTCATGGGTCAGATAAGACCCAGTTCATGGTGGGCAACTTGGATAATGTGGTAACTTGGTGACCATGCTTAAGTGTTCAGTCTTGACTAATGCCCAGTAGCAGACCAAGAGCTGTTTCTCAAAAGGAGAGTAGTTATCTGGAGAGGATGGCAGAGCTTTCATCCAAAATCTTAAATGTCTGTGTTTCAATTACCAATTTGAGCCTCTCAGAAGCTCCAAGCAGCATACTTATTTGCCACTGCCACTCCGAAAACCATTGGATATGCTGGATTATATGACCCAAGAGGCAGAGAAGCTTGCACAGCAGCTTGCACTTCTCTTGTTGTAGACCCTACTTAAAACTAGCAACTACTTAGATCACTAGGTAAATGGGCCAGAATAAGACACAAAGATGTTATGTTGCCTCCAAAATCTAAATAGGCCCACTAGACATTGTACCACTTTCTTACCTGTAGGAGAGACCAAATGCAACAATTTGTCCTTCACCTTAAAAGTGATATCACAACATGCTCAACACTGCTGGACCTCTAGAAATATCACTGAGGTAGAAGACTGACGAATTTTGGCAGATTTATTAACTATCTTTTGACACAAAAATGTCTTACCAACTACCTTAGATTAATTGTCACTTCTTTCTCATCAGGTCAAATCAGCATAATGTCATCAAAGTAATGGATCAGTTTGGTATCCTGTGGAAGGTAAAGGTAATCAAGATCCATGCAAACCAAATTCTAAATTATGATAAAGGGCTGGAGAGTTGATAAAACTTAGAGATAAGACAGAGAAGGTGTAATGCTGGCCTTGCCAGCTGAAAGCAAACTGCATTTAACAATCCTTATTAACATAAATGAAGAAAAATCATTTGCCAGTTTAATAGCTTGATAACAGCTACTGAAGGAAGTGTTAATTTGCTCAAAGAGATCAAATCTGGTATAGGATCTGCAATTGGAGTCACCACCTTGTTAAGCTTATAATTATCCACTGTCATTCTCCAAGATCCATCTGTCTCCACACAAGCCAAATAGGTGAGTCCTATAGGGATGTGGTGGGAATCAACATCCTTGCATCTTTCAAGTCCGTAAGGGTGGTACTTATCTCTGAGTTCCCCTTGAAACACAGTATTGCTTTTAGCTTACTAGTTTTCTAGGTAAAAGCAGTTATAGTGGCTTACACTTGACCTTTCTAAGCATAATGCCCCTCAGTATACAGGACAGGGGTCCTATGTGAGAATTCTGCCAGTTACTAAGTATGTCTATTGCAATTATACATTTCAGAACTGGAGAAATAACCACAGGATGAGTTAGGGACCCATTGTGCCAACTGAAAGATGAAACTGAGCTAAAATTACATCGATCACCTGACCTCCATAAGTGCCTACTCTGACTGGTGGACAACAGCGACATTTTGGGTCTCCAAGAACTGGTATCAGTTCAGTGCAGATGTCTATTAATCCCTGAAAGGAAAGATTAGTTCCTTTTCCTCAAACATAGTCACCTTGGTAAAAGGGCTAAAGGTCCCTTTGGGGAAACTTGGAGAAATATTAACAGTATCAATGTTAGCAGTGCACCAGGGTCATTCCTCAATGGGACCAAGCTCCCCTACATTCAAGGTGTTTTGTGTCTGTTCACTAGATCAAGTCTAGGTATTGATTGATGGGTCATGAGTGTGTTTTTTTGATTCAAATTAGACTTTTTTATTTGACCTAGAAATTTCTCCACACATCTATGGACAGCTAATTTTCAACAAGGGGGCCAAGAGCATACAATGGAGAAAGAAATGTCTCTTCAATAAATGGTGTTGGGAAAACTAGACAGCCACATGCAAAAGAATGAAAGTAGACCATTATCTTACACCATACACAAAAAGTAACTCAAAATGGATTAAAGACTAGAATATAAGACCTGAAACCATGAAACATCCAGGAGAAAACATAGACAGTACACTCTTTGACGTCAGTCTTAGCAGTATATTTTCAAGTCCCATGTCTGACCAGGCAAGGGAAACAAAAGAAAAAATGAACAAATGGGGCTACATCAAACTAAAAAGCTTCTGCACATCAAAGGAAACCATCAACAAAATGAAAAAACAACCTAACAACTGGAAGGAGATATTTGCAAGCCATACATCTGATAAGGGGTTAATATCCAAAATATACAAAGAACTCATACATCTCAACAACAACAAAAATCAACAGCCCAATTAAAAAATGGGCAAAAGATCTGATCAAATGTTTCTCCAAAGAAGATATATGGATGGTCAACAGGCACAAGAAAAGATGTTCAACATCATTAGCTATCAGGGAAATTCAAATCAAAACCACAATGAGATATCACCTCACTCCAGTTAGAGTGGCTATAATAAGACAGGAAATAAGAGTTGGAGAGGATATGGAGAGAAAGGAACGCTCATACACTGCTGGTGTGAGTGCAAACTGGTACAGCCACTATGGAAAGAAGTATGGAGTTTCATCAGAAGGTTAAGAATAGATGTACCATATGATCCAGCTATTCCTCTACTGGGTATTTATCCAAAGAACTCGAAAACACAAATGGATAAAGATACATGCACCCCTACGTTCATCACAGCATTATTCTCAATAGCCAAGACTTGGAATCAACCTAGGTGCGTATCAAGGGATGAATGGATAAAGAAGATATGCCATATATATATATACAATGGAATACCACTCAGCCATAAGCAATGATGAAATCTGGCCATTTATGACAAAATGGATGGACCTTGAGGGTCTTATGCTAAGTGAAATAAGTCATGGGGAGAAAGTCAAATGCCATATGATCTCATTCATAAGTAGAAGATAAAGACAACAACAAACAAGCACATAGCAACAGAGATTGGACTGGTGTTTACCAGTTGGGGGAGGAGGGAGAAGGGCAAAAGGGCTGATTAGGCACACGTGTGGTGATGGATTATAATTAGTCTTTGGGTGGTGAACATGATGTAATCACAGAATTTAAAATATATTACGAAGCACATGAAAAATAAAATATAAAAAAAGAAATGTCTGCTTATAACAGATTAAGAATTTAATGGGCTTCCTAAACATTTTACTTGTCCAAACACTATAATCAACTAGCCAATGCTGTAGGTCTCTATGAGTCAGAGTGTTCTAACTTCTGCTTTAACTCTGTTGTCAATTACAATAACCATGTCATCTTTGCCTTTGGAAGTTTAGTGCCATCACTTGGCCCCCGTCAACCCAGGATAAAATTACTACCATAGCATTTGTTTCCCAATTTAGTGGCAGCAGTTCCCACTGTAAGTTCTGATCTAGAGATAAGAGTGATAATAGAACCTTTCAGAAGTGCGGAGGTTCCTCCTCACAAATTTATTTCTCAAAGTCATAGTGAAAAGTCATTTCCTGCAGAACCTCCCTCAATGGGTGAATACTTCTTAAATGACAAGTACACTCTAACAATCCAGTCTAAGGCTTTGAATCCATTCCTATACAGTAAATCACACAAGGTATGGCATTTCTTGTTCACTTACTGTGTGCCGTATTTTGGTCTATGTTTCAGCCAAAAAAAAAAAAAACTCTTAGAGCCCATTTTAACTTTTTGAACTGAAACATTAAAAGCAGAATCTGTGCTTAGTGGGCTCATATCAATAAATTTAGCCTCAATCAACTTTATGTTCCTTCCATCATTATCCAGTACTCTTAATATCCATTCCTACACATATTCTCAAGAATTATGTTTGATTTAGAAAAATCAAGTATTTATTTTGTACTGTAATGAATCTCCTCATGGGTTACACTTTGCACTTCATTTTAGGTTCCTTTTGGTATGTAACTCTAGTTATAAGTCAATGAGCAAAGAGGGATGTTAGGAGTGGGTCCTGTGAAGAATCAATAGTCTCTTGCAAAACAACTACCTCACAGGACGCCATTACATTTTCCTCAGGCAATGTAAAGTTAATCTCAGACAAGCGTAGAGAGTCTCCTTCAACTGGCAAAGACTCATCAGAATTTAGGGGTTCATTGTCTCCAGATTTGTCAGAGTCTCCACATATGTCTCCTTTCCAATTTTCAGGATCCCCTTTCTTCCCAACCAATATTTTTACTTTAACTGTATGTGCCTTGTCATGTTGGGAACTCAATTTGCATTGTATCTCAGCCACTCATAGAATGAAAGTCTGGTTTTGCTTTTCAGAATTCTCAACTCTAAGGCTACAAGAGATAAGAGTCTGTCCAAGGAAAACAGAAAAACTTTCACATCTTTTATGAAAACTTCAGATGCAAATTCAAATCCCTAACATATCCTTTCCTTCCTCATTTTGTCCAGCAACATTTGGAGCAACCAGCCAATCTCATTATACCCAGTTTTACAAAAATGTTCAAAAGTATCATATACATTGTCATATCCTTGCCTCCTGTAAGCCTTTGAATGAGAATATCCAATGGTGATATTTTTCATATCCCTATTGCCACATTACAACATGGGCTATCAGTGCTATCTTTATTACTAGAAACAGAGTCATCAGTGTCTTTAAGTATAATCAGAAAAGATAGCCAATTCTGGAACACCACAACCAATTAAGAGAACACTCTTAAGTTTCTGATTCTCTAGAACCACTCCTGGTACCAAAATCTGTATTTCTATGGTATTTATGAGAGAGAGAGAGAGAGAGAGAGAGGGAGAGAGATTGATTGATTTTAAGGGATTGGCTCACACAGTTGAGGAGGAGACTTGGTGAGGCCAAAATCTACAGGGTTAGCTGGCAACCTGGAGATCTAAGGAATAGTTGCAAAACTCTTATGCACAAGTTCCAAGGCAGCCCACTGGAAGAATACCCTTCTTGTTTAGGACATATTTTCTTTGTCCTATCAAGGCCTTCAACTGATGGTTTATTCCCACCAATGTTATAGAAGGTAATCTACTTTACCCAAAGTCTACTGATTTAAATATTAATCTTATTCTAAAAACATCTTCACAGAAGCATCCAAACTTTTTTTTTTGAGGAAGATTATCCCTGAGCTAACTACTGCCAATCCTCCTCTTTTTGCTGAGGAAGACTGACCCTGAGCTAACATCCATACTCATCATCCTCTACTTTATACGTGGGACGCCTACCATAGCATGGCTTTTGCCAAGCGGAGCCATGTCTGCACCTAGGATCCAGAATGGTGAACCCCTGGCCACCAAGAAGCAGAACGTGCAAACTTAACTGCTGTGCCATCAGGCTGGCCCCCAAACTATCTTTTGACCAAACACCTGGTCACCATGGCTTAGCCAAGTTGACACTTAACGTTAACCATCTTTGGTGGCTATATGACTATCAAACGATATTGATTATAAGTCAAAAACTGTCACAAACCACCAAAAAGGACACCATATGTTGATAAAAGGTCAATGCATCAAAAAGATGGAATGATTATGAACAGGAGTGACATAAGTGAAATGGCAGAATAAGAAGTCTCAGCCCTTGTCCCCAACTGAAACACTGATTTAAAAACGATACATGGGGGGCTGGCCCCATGGCCGAGTGGTTAAGTTCGCGCACTCCACAGCTGGCGGCCCAGTGTTTAGTTAGCTCGAATCCTGGGCGCGGACATGGCACTGCTCATCAGACCACGCTGAGGCAGTGTCCCACATGCCACAACTAGAAGAACCCACAACGAAGAATACACAACTATGTACCGGGGGGCTTTGGGGAGAAAAAGGAAAAAAATAAAATCTTAAAAAAAAAAAAACGATACATGGACCACATATTGTTAAGGTCAGAATCCAGTTAAGAAGTTGCATAAAATCAGAGGGACACAAAGCTGAGAGCAACCACATTGAAACAGGTAAAGGAGCTGTTTTACTTTATCTGTATTTCCCCCTCTCCTAACATGCACAACTCAGCACTGAGAAATATCACCTTGGCCCATGAATTCTCCCATGAAGAAAGAGGGAATGGGAGGTGAATTCAAAGTCCCCAGCTTTCTGGAGCACTGTACGATAAACTCACTCCTGTCTTGTCTCACTCAGAGTGCTCAGGGACCTCGTATAGTTGTAACACATCAGGTTAGCTATGAAGAAGGAAGGAAACAGGAGGCTCTCAGCAGCTAATTTAGTCCCCGTAGCCCAGCCAGCCCCCAGGAGCTGAGATGGATTACAGTTGCTGGTGAAGATTGAAACAGTTGGCACAGCCCCCACAACCAAGGTAAACCCCAGCATCCAGAAAGAATATGAGCAGCAAGTATGGGACTCAGCATCCAGTGAAGATCACAGCAGTGTGACTTGGGCCTTCAGGTTCTGGAGAAGGCACACATTCCTGACACTTCCCTTCAGGAGGGAGAAAGAAAAGAGCTTACAGTCAACACCCTTTATCTCAGTTCACCATCCTGTTTCAAAGGGGAGGATATCTCTCATTACCCAGCACTACTCAGCAGGACTGAGTGAAAGCACATAATTCTGGATTTTCTCCTACATGGAAGAGGGGAGGGAAATGGAACTTACACTCAACATCATGTCATTTAGATTAACTGTAATAGGAAAAATAGATATTTGGCTCTCAACACCTTGATTGGTTCTGCAAGTTTGAAAGAAGGTACACAATCCTGAGAACTCTCCCACAGGAAGGATAAAAGGAACAGTACATGCATTCGCATAAAAAAGGTAGAGTGAATCTCAGAATCCCTAGCTGGGCTGATTGGTGAAGGTATTTTCTTGCAAAAATCAGTCCATAAAGACTGGAATAGATGGCTTTTTCTTTAAATGCACAGACACTAATGTGAAGCTAAAAAGAACAAGAAGAATCAGGGAAACATGACACTACTAAAGGAACAAATGAGTTTCCAATAACTAACCCTAAAGAAATAGAAACCTATGTTATCTGTAAAGAATTCAAAACAATTATCTTAAAGAAGCTCAGTGAGTTACAAGAGAACACAGATAATTTAACCAAAGCAGAAAATACATGAAAATGATATAAAAAAGAGATATAAACTATAAAAAAGAACCAAACCAAAATTTTTGAGAATAAAATAGCTGAACTGAAAAACTCAATGAGAGCTTCGACAGGAGAATTAATCAAACAGAAGAAAGATTCAGAAGACTTGAAGACAGGACATTTGAAATTGTCCAGAGGATAAAAAAGAAAAAATAATTAAAAGTAAAGAAAGCCTAAGGGACTTTTAGGATACTAACAAGATGACCAATATACATATTATGAGACTCCCAGAAGGAGAAGATTCTGAAAGGAGCAGAAACATTGTTTAAATAAATAACATCCTTAAACTTCTGAAACCTGGAGTGGAAAATTGTCATCTAGATTAATGAAGCCCAAAATACCGAAATAGGATCAACACATCCTACACAGACACATATTACAACCAAATTGTCAAAAGTCAAAGACAAAGAGAGCATTTTGAAATCAGCAAGAGAAAAGCAATTCAACACATGCAAGTACCCCCCCCCCCGCCATGAGACCATGAATCTGATTTCTCATCAGACACCTGGCTCACAGGAACGAAATGGAATTATATATTCAAACTGCTGAAGAAAGAAAACTGCCAACTCAGAATGGTTACAGAGCAAATCTGTCATTTTTAAAAATAAAGGAAAGATAAAAAGATGTTTCAAAACAACAAAAGCTGAGGGATTTCAGTGTAACAAGACCTGTTGCTATAGACTGAATGCATCCTCTCAAAATTTGTATATAGAAATTCTAATGCCCAAAGTGATGGTATTAGAGGTGGAGCCTTTGGTGGGTTATTACGTCATGAGCCACAGACCTCAGGAAAGGGATTAGAGTGCTTATAAAATAGGATCCAGAGAGATTCCTCACCTCTTCTGCCACATGAAGATAGAAAAAAGATGGACATCTATAAACCAGAAAGTGGGCCCTCACCAGACACTGAATCTACAGGCAACTTGACCTCGGATTTCTCAGCCTCAATAACTGTAAGCAATAAATTTCTGTTTTTGATAAGCCACCAAGTCTGGTGTATATTTTTATAGCAGCACAAATGGATTAAGCCATCTACCTTATATGAAAAACTAAAGGCAGTTCTTCATGTTGAAATGAAAGGACACTAACAAAAGAAACACTAGATAAGTATAACTACAAAAATTTGTAAATGGATGCATAATATAAAAACATTTAAATTGACAAGAAAAAATTATAGGGGAGGTATAAAGTGTAGACGGAATTGAAATTAAAATGTTCTTAGCTTAAAATAGTTTGTTGAACTACAAGATATTTTATGTAAACCTCATGTTAATCACACAAAAAATACACATGGAAGATACACAAGAGAAGAAGAGAAGGTAATTAAGCAATATCACCATAAAAATAAATGAAACACAAAGACAGACAGCAAGAGAAAAAAAGAGGGGGAAAAGATATACAAAGGTTGTCACGAATAATTAACAAAATGGCAATATTAAGTTGTTACCTATCAATAATTACTTTAAATGTAAATGGATTAAACTCTCCAATCAAGACACAGAATGGCTGAAGGATTAAACAAAAGAAAACAAGATCCAGCTATGTGCTCTCTACAACAAGCACTTTAGATTTATGGGCTCACAAAGGCTGAAAGTGAAGGGATGGAAAGAATTTTCCATGCAAATAGTAAGCAAAAGGAGCAGTGCTGGCTATACTTACATCTGACATACTAGGCTTTAAACAAAAAATGGTCACAAGAGACAAAAAAGAACATTGTATAGTGATAAAAGAATCAATTCATTAGGAAGAAATAACAATTATAAATATATATGTACATCTAAATATGTAAAGGAGATATTAACAGAATTAAAGGGAGAAATAGAAATATAATAATAGTAGGAGAATTCAACACCCCACTTTCAAAAATAAATAGAACATACAGAAAATCAACAAGGAAACAGTGGACATAAACAACACTACAAAATACTGAGTAGAAAAACAACAGAAAAAATCAACAAAACTGAAAGTTGTTTTTTGGAAAAAATAAAATTGACAAACTTTTAGATAGACTGAGTTAAAATAGATGCAAGTAAATAAAATCAGAAATAAAAGAGGAGACCTCATAATGGATGCCACAGTAATAAAAAGGATCAACACAGAGTAGTATGAAAAATTATGAGCCAAGTTGGATAATCTAGAAGAAAATGATCATTCTTAGAAACATACAAAATGCCAACTGAATCATGAAGCTACAGAAAATCAGAACAGACCAATAACTAAGTTAAGTGGATTGAATTAATAATGAAAAACCTCCCAACAAGGAAAATACCAAGACCAAATGGCTTCACTGGTAAATTCTACTAAACATTTAAAAAAGAATTAAAGTCATTATTTCTCAAATTGTTCCAAGAGAATGAGGAAAAGGGATCACTTCCAAACTCTTTTTTTTCGTTTTTGTTGTGTTTTTTAATTTAAAAATCGTTTTATTTTCTTTTATTAATGGTACAAAAAATTCTTTTTGCTTTTGCTATTAATAATATTTTTGGTGAGTAAGTGAATATTCATAATCATTTTTTAAAATCATGGATTATCGCTTTTTTGAGGAATATTATCCCTGAGCTAACATCTTTGCCCATCTTCCTCTATTTTTCTTATATGTGGGATGCCTGCCACAGCATGGCTTGACAAGTGGTGTGTATGTCCATGCCTAGGATCTGAACCAGCAAACCTGGGCCATGGAAGTGGAGCACAAGAACTTAATCCCCCAGCACGGGGTGGCCCCTGGATTATCACAATTTTTATGAGACCCATATATTCTGGGTACCAAAGCCAAACAAAGACAATATAATAAAGCTACAAACCAATATCCCTGGAGAACATAGATGCAAAAATCTCCAACGTAATACTAGCAAACTGAATTCAAAAGTACATTAATAGGATTATGCACCATGATCAAGTGAGATTTATCCCTGGGATGCAAGGATGGTTCAACACACACAAATCAAGTAATGTGGTATACCACATTAATAGAATGAATGATAAAATCACGATCACGTCAATAGACGCAGAAAACAATATTTGACAAAATTCAACAAGTTTCGTGATAAAAAACAGTCAACAAATTAGGCATAGAAAGATTATACCTTAACATAATAAAGGCCATATATTGTAAGGCCCTGTCTAACATTATATTCAACAGTTAAACCTGCAAGTGTTTCCTCTAAGATCAAAATCAAGAAAAGGATGTCCACTTTCACCATTTCTCTTCAACATAGTACCAAATATTCTAGCCAGAGTAATTAGGGAAGAAAAAAAGCATCCAAAACATAAAGGAAGAAGTAAAATTATCTGTTTTCAGATAACATAGTATTATACCTACCAAACCTTAAAGACTCCACACACACACACAAATTACTAGTAATAATAAATGAGTTCAGTAAATTGCAGGACACAAAATCAATGTACAAAAATCAGTTGTGTTTTTATACGTTAACCATATTCAAAAAGGAAATTAAGAAAATATCCATTTTTATTACCAAAAAGAATACAATATTCAATAATATATATAACTAAATTGGTGAAACACTTGTATAATGAAAATTTTTTTACATTGATGAAAGAATTTATAGAAGACACAAATAAATGGAAAGTCTTCTCATGTTCATAGATTGAAAGACCTAATATTGTTAATATATCCACTTTACCCAAAGCAACCTACAGATTGAATGCTATTCCCATCAAAATTCCAATGACACATTTTTAAAGAAATTAAAACATCCTAAAATTCATATGGGGACCACAAAAGACCCAGAATAACTAAAGTGATCTTGAGAAAAAATACACAAAGCTGGAGGCTACACTCTTCCTGATTTCAAAATATATTACCAATCTACAGTAATTATAACAGTATTGTATATGTATAAAAACAGATATATATATCTGTGGAACAAAAAAATCACAGAAATAAATTATGCAAATGCAGTGAACTGATCCTTGATAGGGGTGGAAGAATACAAAATAGGGAAAGGATAGTCTTTTCAACAAATGGTGCTGAGAAAAACTAGCTATACACTTGCAAAAGAATGTATTTCAACTTAAACCATTCACAAAAATTAACTCAAAGTGGATAAAAGACTTAAGCATAAAGCCTGAAACTATAAAACTCCTAGAAGAAAATACAGGGGGAAAGCTTTATGGCATTGATCTTGGCAATAATTTCATGGATGTGATAAGCAAAAACAAGTATAGACAAGTGGGACTACATCAAACTAAAATGTTTCTGCACAGAAAAGGAAACAATCAATAGAGTGAAAAGGTAACCTAGGAATGGGTGAAAATATTTGCAAAATATACATCTGATAAAGGAGGAATTTCCAAAATATATTAGAAACTCTCAGAACTCAATAGCAAAACAAACAAGCAAACAAATAACCCAATTTAAAAACAGTCAAAGAACTTGAAAGAACATTTCTCCAAAAAGACATACAAATGGCCATTAAGTACATGCTCTTCAACATCACCAATAAACAGGAAATGCAAAGCAAACCCATAAGTATATATAACCTCATAGCTCCTAGGTTGGCTGTTATAAAAAGAAACAAACAAAATATAACAAACATTGCCGAGGTTGTGGAGAAATTAGAACTCTTCACTGTTGATAGCACTGTAAAATGGTGCAGCCACTATGGAAAACAGTGTGGAACTTCCTAAAAACATTAAAAATAGATCTACCATATGATCCAACAATCCTACTTCTGGTTGTATATCCAAAGTAATTTAAACAAGGGTCTCAAAGAGGTATGTTCATTGCAGAACTTTCAAAATAGCCAAGATATGGGGAAAAAAGAAAATGTAAGTTGACATATTAATGAATAAGACAAACGTGGTATACACATACAGAGGAATATTATTCAACCTAAGAAATACTACTATTTGTGACAACATGTATGAGCACTGATGACAATGTTAAGTGAAGTAAGTCAGTCACGGGAAGATAAATACAGAATGATTCCATTTATATGAGTATCTAAAAAGGACCATCTTGTAGAAGCAGAAAATAAAATGGTAGTTGTTAGGACATGGGGGAGGGTTAAATACGGAGTTATGTTCAATGTGATTAATGTGACAGTTATACAAGATGAATAACTTCTAGAGATCTGCTCTACAACATAGTGCCTATAGTTAACAATGAATTTTATGCACTTAAAAATTTGTTAAGAAGGTAGATGTCATGTTAAGTGTTTTTACCAGAAAAGGACACAAGAAAATTTTGGGAGGTGAAGGATATGTTTGTTACCTTGAATGTGGTGATGGTTTATATGGAAGTATGTATATATCCAAATTAATCAGACTGTACACACTAAGATATGTGCAATTTTCTGCATATCAATTGCACATCAATAAAATTATTAAAAATTCAATTATAAATATAGTTAAAGCAAAAATCAGGCCTGCAAATTTATGATGCAAACATTGACAGACTCAATAGGAGTTATGCACAATTTCACAATAATAGACAGTAACTTTAATATTGCATTTTTAATAATGGTAGAGACTTATACTGAAGTTCAGTAAGGAAAAAGAGGGCTTGAACAATGTTATCAAATAAACAGAACTAACAGAAATATAGAAACACTCACACACAACAGCAGAATAAACATTTGTCTCAAGTGCCCATGCAAAAGCCTCCAGAATTGACCACAAATTTGTCCACAAACAAGACTCAATCTTTTAAGATTGCTGTAGTAAAAAGTATCTCTCTGATTACAATGAATTAATGAAGCTAGAAATTAATAATTAAAGAAAGAGGGAAATTTTGCAAATATATGGGAAAAAAGCACAATTTTTTCTCAGAAAAAAATGGTGATGTAGAAGACCCCAGCCTTCTGATCCCTCCAGAAACATCAGCAATTAGACAGCTATCTACAAGCAAAAACAGTTGTGGGAGAGCTTTGGAGTCCACATAAGAAATTTGAGCAACACAGTGGAATAAAACAAAACTGAGAATAATTGCACAAGAAGAGAAGGAAAACATCTTTCTTTCACCTGCATCACCCCATACCCCAAGCTTGAATTTTTCAGTTCCAAGAAAAACTTCTGAGCTAAAAAGAATTCCCCTCACCAGGAAAGGAAGAATGGGGTGAGGGATCAGCTTCTCCAGCCTCTTGAGTCATTACACAAAGGCCCCACTTTGGTTTCATCCCACCCAGACTGGCAAAATTGAGATACATTGAGCCAGATAGGAACAAGGAAGAAAAGGATGGGCCATAGCAGCCACACAGCAGGAGTAATTATGATTTATGGTGACCTCTTCCACAAACTCAGCAGATTTCACCAATGACAAAAACAACAGCCAGCATAGCTGCTGCAGATCCACTACAGATTTCACCCTACAGATATTTGTGTTCACTGAATCCAGCTGTCTGAGTCCCTCTGTTATCCCTCACACAACCTCTTGCCCATGTCAGTGCCCAAGCATCACACTGGCAGTCAGATGAGGAATCTGTGAATGTATGATTTTAGGAAGCATGTTGTTGGATTTTGTTTTCTTATCCGTTCAGCCATTTATCTTTTGATTGGAAGTTAATACACTTATGTTTAAGATAATAATTGATAAATAAGAACTTACTATTGCCATTTTGTTAATTGTTGCCTGGCTGTTTTGTAGGTCTATTGTCCCTTGCTTCTTATCCTACTGTCTTTTTTATGTTTTGGTGTTATTTGGTATCAGCATTTTTAATTTTTAAGGTAGAGTTGTAAATGAATTATACAACACCATAACCATATTACAGAATCTAACTTTCACTATATATTTACCATTACCAGTGAGGTTTCCACGACCTTCTTATGTTTTTATGATGTAAGCTGGCATCCTTTTACTTCCACTGGAAGAACATCCTTTGGCATTTTTTGTAAGATAGGTCTAGTGGTGACAAAATGCCTCAGCTTTTGTTTGTTTGGGAAATTCTTTTTCTTTCCTTCATTTCTACAGGACAGTTTTGCTGGGTATAGTATTCTTAGTTGATAGTGTTTCTCTTTCAATATTTTGAATATGTCTTTCTATTTTCTCCTGGGCTGAAATGTTTCTGGTGAGAAATACACCTATAGTCTTATGAGGGTTCTCTTGTATGTAACTTCTCTCTTTTTCCTTGCTGCTTTCAAAATTCTTTCTCCATCTTTTATTTTTGATAATTTAGTTACAATGTATCTCAATATTTGGGTTCAAACTATTTGGAGTCCTTTGGACCTCATGGATGTGGGTGTCTGTTTCTATCCCCAGATTTGGGATGTTTTCAGCTACTATTGTTTTAAATATACTTTTTTTTCCTTTCTCTTTCTTGTCTCCTTCTGGAATTCTTCTCATTCAGATATTGTTTATTTTGATCATGTTTCAAAATTCCTGTAGGCTTTCTCACTCTTTTGTTTTTCTCTTTTTGTTCCTCTGACTGGATAATTTCAAATATCTTGTCTTCTAGGTCATGAATTCTTTCTACAGCATGGTCAAGTCTGTTGTTGAAGATCTCTTGAATTCTTCAAGTCAGTTATTATATTATTCAGACCTGTGCTCTGCCAAGTTCTCTGGCAAGACTGCACAACTGTCTTGGCCTGCAGATGAGCAAAGCCACAGGTTTAGACTAGCACTTGGGTACTACAGGTAGGATCTTGGTCTGCCATGATCCGGGCCCTGGTTGTTGCAATCCCCATATCCCTTCTCTGTCACAATGTGATTCCCAATGGTCAAGCACACAGATTCCTCTGTGATCCTTGTGAGGTGAGATCAGAGTGGGGACCCCCAAAAGGCAACTCACAATGCTGGAGGCACTGAAGTTCCACTTTGGGCTCCCTATATTTTTCCCATTGGAAGAACTGCAGGCTCAGGGGAGACCTCTCAGTGTGGCACTGCACCATCCTGGGGGAGAGGCTATGTGGTCAGCCTGTAGCCACTCCTATTACCCTTCTAATGTAATCTTTATCAGTGTTTTGCAGAGAGATAGTTTAGCTTCACTCCTGTGTTCTAGGATTTTCTGTGTTTTCTTCTTCGTGAATAGTTGTTAGTTGTTCCTTTGAGGGGGAAGAAAGTCAGGAGCTATCTATGTCACTCTCTTTGTGACATCTTGGATCCAGAAGTATTTAAATTAAAAAAATTATAGGGGTCCGGCCCTGTGGCTGAGTGGTTATGTTGAGGTGCTCCACTTCATTGGCCCATGGATCACTGGTTTGGATCCTGGGCATGGACCTACACACCAGTCATCAAGCCATGATGTGGTGGCATCCCACATAGAAGAGCTAGAATGAACTACAACTAGGATATACAACTATGTACTGGGACTATGTGGAGAACAAAAGGGGAATATGGGCAACATATATTAGCTCAGGGCCAATCTTCCTCACCAAAAAGCATACAAAAAAAAAAGTGAGATTTAGATGTCTGGAAAATTAAAAAAAAATATATAGACCAATATCTCTCATGAATATAGACAGGAATTCCTTTACAAAATATTTGCAAATCAAATCCCACAATGCATAAAAACAATTATACACCATGACCTAGTATGTAGCTAAAGCAACATTTGAAAACCAATCAATATAATCCACCACAACAGGCTGAAAAGAAAAATCATATAATGATAACAATTGATGCACAAAAAGCATTCGATGAAATGCAACACTCGTTTATGTTAGAAAGCCTCAGCAAAGTAGAAATATATAGTAACTTCCTCAATAACATTGAGTAATCATACTTAATGGTAGAAGACTATATGATTTCTCTCTAACATCAGGGAACAAGCAAGTGTCTCCTGTTTTACCATACATATTCAACACTTTACTGGAAGTTGTAGCTGATACAATTAGAGAAAAGAAACAGGAATTGAGTTGTAAAGGAAGAAATAAAACTATCTTTATTCAAAGATGACATGACCATATATGTAGAAAACAAAAATTATACACACAAGTACACAAAACACAAGGGGTCAATTTGTCATCCTTAGGCTTAATGTGACCATGTTTAAATGATTAAAGAATGACTCTGCTTGAAAGTTCTGAGAAAATATGAGCAGGTGGAGTAGAAAAATATGATACCAAAACCAATTCTTAAATTAAGCCAGCATGACCATTTCAATGTGACTCTCTGTTTTAGATTTGGTGAATGTCACATGTATGAAAGTTATACTTAGGTTTCAGAATTAATTATTGGATTATTCATTTATTTTTCTCTATAGCTCAAATTTATATATATGATTATCATTAACTATTAACATCACCAATATTATTTTTAATTTTGACCCATTTTCAAATTCTGAGTGGAGTAACCAGTTGCAAGGAGTATTGTACAGCAGATTACATTTTTTTGCAGTAACATTGAATTATCACATTATGTAGTTTTCAGATGTACATCACAATAAATTTCAAATTCTGTGTAGATTACATCATGTTCACCACCCAAAACCAAATTATAGTCCATCACCATACATATGAGATGAATCACTCCTATTGCCCTCCACCTTTCCCCTATGGCAACCACCAATCCAATCTTTGTTGCTATGTGCTTGTTTGTTGTTGTTTTTCTCTTATAGTTATGAGTGAGATCATACAGCGTTTGACTTTCTCCCTCTGACTTATTTCACTTAGCATAGTCCATCCATGTTGTCACAAATGGCCGGACTTCAACATTTATTATGGTTGAGTAGTATTCCATTATGTATATACACCACATCTTCTTTATCCATTCGTCCCTTGATGGACACCTAGGTTGCTCCAAAGTCTTGTCTATTGTGAATAATGCTGCAATGAACATAGGGTTGCATGTATCTTTAATGCATTTGTGTTTTCAAGATCTTTGGATAAATACCCAGCAGTGGAATAGCTGGATTTATTCTTAGTTTTCTGAGGATACTCCATTCTGCTTTCCATAGTGGCTGCACCAGTTTGCACTCCCACCAGCAGTGTACGAGTGTTCCCTTCTCTCCACATCCTCTCCAACACTTGTCCTGTCTTGTTAATTATAACAGTTCTGACCGGAGTAAGGCGATATCTCATTGTAGTTTTGATTTGCATTACCCAGATAGCTAATGATGTTGAACATCTTTTATTGTGCCTGTTGGTCATCCATATATCTTCTTTGGAGAAACCTCTGATTAGATCTTTTGCCAATTTTTTAATTGTCTTAGTGGTTTTTTTGTTGTTGAGATGTATGAGTTCTTTGTATATTTTGGATATTAACCCTTTATCTGATATGTGATTTGCAAATATCTTCTCCCAATTGTTAGGTTGCCTTTTCGTTTTCTTGATGGTTTCCTTTGATGTGCAGAAGCTATTTAGTTTGATGTAGTCCCATTTGTTCAGTATTCTGTTCTTTCCCTTGCCCGGTCAGACATGGTACTTAAAAATATGCTGGTAAGACCGATGTCAAAGAGCATACTGCCTATGTTTTCTTCTAGAAATTTCATGGTTTTGGGTCTTACATTCAAGTCTTTAATACATTTTGAGTTTATTTTTGTGCATCGTGTAAGATAATGGTCTACTTTAATTCTTTTGCATGTGGCTGTCCAGTTTTCCCAGCAGCATTTATTGCAGAGACTCTCTTCTCTCCATTGTATGTTCTTGGCTCCCTTGTTGAATATTAGCTGTCCATAAATGTGTGGGTTTATTTCTGGGCTCTTGATTCTGTTCCATTGATCTGTGTGTCTGTTTTTGTGCCAGTACCATGCTATTTTGGTTACTATGGCTTTGTGGTATATTTTGAAATCAGGGAGTGTGATACCTCCAGCTTTGTTCTTTTTTTCTCAGGGATCCTTTGGCTATTCGGGATCTTTTGTTGCTCCATATAAATTTTAGGATTCTTTGTACTATTTCTGTGAAAAATATTGTTGGAACTTTGATAGGGATTGCATTGCATCTATAGATTGTTTTAGGAGGTATGGCCATTTTAACTATGTTAATTCTTCCAATCCAAGAGCACAGAACATCTTTCCATTTCTTTGCGTCTTCAATTTCTGTCAACAATGTTTTACAGTTTTTGGTGTACAGATCTTTCACTTTTTGCTTAACTTTATTCCTAGGTATTTTGTTCTTCTTGTTGTAATTGTAAATGGGATTGTATTCTTAATTGCTCATTCTGCTACTTCATTGTTAGTGTATAGAAATGCAACTTATTTATGTATCCTGTGATTTGACTGCATTCATTTATTATTTCTAAAATTATTTTTAGTGGATTTTTCAGGATTTTCTATATGCAAACTCATGTCGTCTGCAAAGTCTGACAGTTTTACTCCTTCTTTTCTCATATAGATCCCTTTTATTTCTTTTTCTTGCCTGATTGCTCTCTCTAGGAGTTCTAATACTATGCTAAATAAGAGTGGTGAAAGTGGGCCTCCTTGTCTGGTTCCTGTTCTTAGAGAGGTAGCTTTCAGTTTTTCTCCATGGAGAATGATATTTACTGTAAGTTTGTCATATATACCCTTCATTATGTTGTATTTTCCTTCTATACCCACTTTATTTACAATTTTTATCATAAATGGATGCTGTCTTGTCAAATGCTTTCTCTGCATCTTGAGGTGATCATGTGGTTTCTATTCTTCATTTTGTTGATATGGTGTAGCACATTGATTGATTTGCAGATGTTGAACCATCCATACATCCCTGGAATGAAACCCACTTGATCATGATGTATGATCTTTTTAATGTATTGTTGTATTTGATTTGCTAGTATTTCATTGAGGATATTTACATTGATGTTCATACGTGATATTGTCCTGTAATTATCTTTTTTTGTGTTGTCCTTGTCTGGTTTTGGTATCAGGATAATGTTGGCTTCGTAGAATGAGTGAGGAAGCCTCCCCTCTTCTTCAATTTTTTGGAAGAATTTGAGAAGGATAGGTATGAAGTCTTCTTTGAATGTTTGGTAGAATTCCCCAGGGAAGCCATCTTCTCCTGGACTTTTATTTTTGGGGAGTGTTTGTTTCCTGTTGTGATCTCCTTACTGGTGACTGAGCTATTGAAATTCTCTTCTTCTTCTTGGTCTAGTTTTGGAAGGTTGTATGTTTCTAAGAATTTATCCATTTCTGCTACATTATCCAATTTGCTGATGCATAGCTTTTCATAGTATTCTATTATCTTTTGTATTTCTGAGATGTCTGTTTTGATTTCTCCTCTTTCATTTCTGATTTTATTTATTTGAGCAGTCTCTTTTTTTCTTGGTGAGTCTAGCTAACAGTTTGTCAATTTTGTTTATCTTTTCAAAGAACCAGCTCTTGGTTTCATTAATTTTTTTCTTTTGTTTTTAGCCTCTATTTCATTTATTTCTGCTCTGATTTTTATTGTTTCCTTCCTTCTGCTGATTTTTGGCTTTGTTCTTCTTTTTCCAGTAGGTTTAGATGCGCTCTTAGCTTATTTATTTGGGATTTTTCTTCTTTGTTTAGGTAGGCCTGAATTGCTATAAACTTCCCTCTTGGGACCACTTTTGCTGTATCCCATAGATTTTGTCATGTCGTATCTGAATTTTCATTTGTCTCCAGGAATCTTTTGATTTCTCCATTGACTTCTTCATAGACCCAATCATTGTTCAATAGCATTTTGTTTAATCTCCACATTTTTGTGGCTTTTCTGATTTTCTTCCTATAGTTGATTTCTAGTTTCATACCTTTGTGGTCAGAAAAGATGCATGGTATTATTTCACTGTTCTTTAATTTATTGAGACTTCCTTTGTTGCCTAATGTTTGATCAATCCTGGAGAATATTACATGCGCATTTGAAAAGAATGTGTATTCCTCAGTTTTTGGATGGAATTTTGTATATATATCCACTATGCCCAGCTGGTCAAACGTGTCATTTAATGTTAGTGTTTCCTTATTGATCTTTTTGCTTGATCTTTCCATTGGTGTAAGCAGAGTGTTAAAGTCCCCTACTATTATTGTGTTACTGTCTATTTCTCCTTTTATGTCTGTTAATAATTACTTTATATATTTAGATTCTCCTATGTTGGGTGCATAGATATTTACCAGTGTTATATCTTCATGTTGCATTGTTCCCTTTATCATTATGTAGTGCCCTTCTTTGTCTCTTGTTACAGTTTTTGTTTTCAAGTCTATTTTGTCTAAGTGTTGCTACCCCCGCTTTCTTTTCTTTTCCATTTGCATGGAATATCTTTTTCCATCCTTTCACTTTCAGTTTGTGAATGTCTTTAGGTCTGAAGTGTGTCTTTTGTATGCAACATATATATAGGTCTTGTTTTTTCAGCCAATTGGCCACCCTATGCATTTTGATTGGAGCATTTAGTCCATTGACATTTAAAGTAGCTATGATAAATATGTACTTAATTGCCATTTTGATACCTTTTTCTGGGTGTTTTAGTAGCTCTTCTCTGTTCCTTCTTTTTCTCTTGCTCTCTTCCCCTGTGGTTTGGTGGCTTTCTTTAGTACCATGGTTTTTTTGAGGGGGGAAGATTAGCCCTGAGCTAACTGCTGCCAATCCTCCTCTTTTTGCTGAGGAAGGCTGGCCCTGAGCTAACATCCATGCCCATTTTCCTCTACTTTATATGTGGGACGCCTACCACAGCATGGCATGTCAAGAGGTGCCATGTCCACACCTGGGATCTGAACCAGTGAACTCTGGGCCACCAAAGTGGAATGTGCGCACTTAACTGCTGTGCCACACAACCAGCCCTTAGTAATATGTTTGATTTCTTTTGTCTTACTTATTTGCTTACTTATTATACATTTCTGACTTGTGATTACAATGAGGAACTTATATAATTTTCTATGTATATAACAGTCTATATTGAGTTGATAGACTCTTTAACTTGACCTCTTTCTAAAAGCTCTAATTTTTCACTCCCCTCCTCCCACATTTCATGCTTTTGAAATCATATCTAATCTCTTGTTTTGGTTGTGTCTCTCCATTACCCTCTTATCATTTAAATAGGTGATTTTAGAACATTTGTCTTTTAACCTTCATATTATCTTCACAGGTGGTTGACCTGCTAAATTTACTATATTTTTACCTTTACCAGTGATTTTATTGCCTGGATTTTTTTGACAATTTTTTAATCCCTATTTGTGGTCATCACTTTCTCACTTAAATAAGATCCTTCAGCATTTCTTGCAGAACTGGTTTCTGGGTATAAACTCCTTTACTTTTTGCTTGTCTGGGAAGCTCTTCATCTCTCCTTCCATTCTGAATGACAGCCTTGATGGATAGAGTATTCTTGGCTGTTGGTTTTTCCTTTTAGCACTTTAAATATGTCATGCCAGTCTCTTCTCACCTGTAGGATCTCAGCTGAGAAGTCCAGTGATAGCCTTATGAGCTTTCCTTTGTATTTCACTTGTTGCCTTTCTCTTACCACTTTTAGGATTCTTTCTTTATCTTTAATTTTGGACATTTTAATTATAACATGTTTTGGTGTGGGCCTCTTTTGGCTTATCTTATTTGGATCTCTCTGTACTTCCTGTACTTGGATTCTGTTTCCTTCCTCACATTATGAAAATTTTCAGCTATTATTTCTTCAAATAAATTTTCTGCCCCTTTGTCTCTCTCTCCTCCTTCTGGGACACATATAACATGAATGTTAATGCACTTGACATAGTCCCAGATTTCCCTTAGACTGTTCTCATTCTGTCTAATTCTTTTTTCTTTTTCCTGTTCAGCTTGGGTGATATCCTCTAGTCTTTCATCCAGCTCACTGATCCATTCTTCTGTATCATTTACTCTGCTATTGAGTCCCTCTAGTGAATTTTTCATTTCCAGTATTGATTCTTCATTTATGATTGGTTCTTTTTTACATTTTCCATTTCTTTGTTGATGAACTCACTGTGTTCAACCTTTCTCCTCCCAATATCTGTGAGCATCATTATGAGTTTTTGTTTGAACTCTTTGTCGGGTATGTCATTTATTTCTATTTCGTTTAGTACTTTCTCTGGGGTTTTGTCCTGTTCTCTTGCTTCAAATGTATTTCTCTGTCTCCTCATTATGCCTCTTCCTCTGTGCTTATATCTATGTATTAGGTTAGTTGGCCAAGTCTCCTGATCTTAGAGAATTGGCCTTATGTAAGAGATGCCTTTTGAGGCCCAGCACTGTGCTTCCCTCTCATCACCAGTCCAAATGATCTGGGAACCCTTTGTGGGTTACGTGTCTCCTTCTGCCGTGTCAGGGTTGCTCTTAATGCAGATACCCAGGGAGTCTAGTCTTTCCTTCCCTGGCCAGCTGTTTGTATATCTGGTTTGGGGATCCTCAGCACTTTTGGCTCAAAGGTGTAACAGCACACTCCTGTTGCAGTTTTCCTGTTAATTGGGTAGGTACCCAGTGTAGCTGGTTGTTAGGTTCAAGGGATTCTCGTTGCTATAGGCCTCTGGCCTACAAGGCTGTTTTAAGTTCTTTTAGGGTTACAGCTGAGTGGGGCTGGCCCTAGGCATGGGTGCATTCAATTGTTTCAGGCTTTGGAATGTGGGGCTGAACCTTCTGATCATTTGTGAAGCACAGATCTTCTGCCACTAATAAACCTCACCCCCCACAGGACCAAACGCCCTGTCAACACAGTCTTAAAGTCTGTGCACCCTTCCCACCCCCTGGAGCATACCCCAACATCCCACTGCAGAGGCCCTCACCTCTCCACCAATGCCCCCCAAAGTTCACCAGGTCCTCACACATGCACTGCCTCACAGAGGCAGACACACTCACCTGCATGTAGAGGATCAAGGCAACCAGTCAATGCAGGCTAATGAGTAACCTGAGGGCTTGCTGTTGGGTAGGGCCAGTCCCTAAGGTGGGCTGCCTGCCTTGCTGAGCTAGATTAAATCTGTGCTCTAATGAGCGTAGCAGATCCCAGGGCTAACAGGCCAAGGGAAGAACTTCATGGCATCTCCTGGGGTCTGTGTTGGCACACTGGGACTAGGTCACAACAATAGCCACAACCAATGTCTCAGTCTCTGGAGAAGTCTCTCCTCTCACCAAGATGCACCCAGAGCCTACCAGGTGAGTCTCTTTTCACCAAAGGACTTTCAGCCTTCTCTCTGGTGATTTTAGGTTGCTGAGATGGATAAGTTTGTGCATGAGCCCTAAGGCCAGGTCTTTTCATCTTTCATTGGATAGCTTTTCTTGGGGTATCCCTGCTGCAGTTAGTAGCCAGTGAAGCCAGATTGTATGACACCTCTCTAAGTTGTGTTGAGTCTGAAGGATGCTTATAACAGTATTGGACCCCACTCATGACCTCACTCCTCCATGGAGCACACTGTACCTTAGGGTGGCTCCTACTTGGCCAGCTGAGAAACTCTGCTGCTCCTGAAGGTGGCTTATTTTCTCTCTAGAAGGAATTTCTCCCTCTTCCACTTTAGTCAGTTCTGTCCCTTGTTGTGAGGGTTCTTTTTATACAGTTTTCAGCTTTCTATCCAGGGTTATTTTTCCAAAAATCGTTCTAACCTGGTTGTGTTCATGAGAGGAGATGAGTTCAGAGTCTACCTATGGTGCCATCTTGACGAGATCAGCCAGAATACTTTTTCAAATTGGAATAGTTATACACCATAGAAATGAAAATGTAAATCTTTGTGATAAAGTGTCCCCAATGCTTTTGTAATGTATTTTGAACCATGAGAATGGTCCAATGAACACCTATATCTTATTATCTTTAAAAAATGATTAACTTGTGCTTCTAGAAAAGATGGATTTAGAAAGACTGAACATACCCACCTGCCTAGTATAATGAAAAGAGGACAAAACATAGGAACCCACAGCTTTTAAGACACAGTACATATGACAAAAAAGAACAGTGATCCTTCAGAAACAGTAAAAACAAATGGTCAGCCCTCTGATTACCCTAGTATATTGCCATGAGAGGTTGTAGATGCTAAGAGTTTAGCTAAAATATTCCATTATCTCCTGCCTCAGCATTCATTTTGTGTGGCCAAGTAGCATGGCTTGCAGGGGCCTTGAACTTACACTAGTTTCTTCTGTGACCACATGCCCTAAATAACAGGCCACAGAGTCATAAGTAAACGTAAGTTCCTGATGTGACTCCTACCACCACGCTTGTGATAAGCATTCTCCCCTACCTCACAGGGCCTGATCCTGTACATACCCTAAATAATACTGCTGCAAAGTTTACCAAAACTCCACTCATTTTGGTTTGAATTGAGCAATGTGTGCTTGCCCTGGGACTCCAAAGCACTCCATTCATGGACACAAATAAAGGCACATTCCCAGGTCTTGCCTCATCCTCTATGCCTGCACCCTGCCTTGACTTCCTGACATGACTCCTTAAGGCATGTCATGTATCTCCTCCAGGATCTGTATTATTACCCATTACCACAGCACCGCTTCTCTATTTCAATTCTCTTGCATTCTTTTTTTTAACTGAGGCTCACCATCTAACACCCTGGGGCTCTACACAACAAATGTTAATTTAACCAAGTCACAACAGCAAGCCACAGTATAGAAAAAGGAAAATACAGCTAAAGTCCAAGTGGAATCCCTATGTTGCAAAGATAGATATTAGCACCTGGAAAGATCAAAGTGGAAAAATTCATGAGACAGAGACCCAAAAGAGAAAGTTGCACAGAGAAAGATTTTCAGAGTTCTTGAGTTTCAGAGATCTTGAGTATTCCACTGACTGCTGATAAGCACATGTGTGTGATAAAAACAACCTGAGGGAAGGGGAAGAAGTAGCTGAGGGGATTAAAAGTAACAATATCCTGCATTCACTGAGTCAAGAACAGTGGACTGAAAAAGCTCATAAAGCATTGGGTATATCAATTAAGAAGGTCAGTAGTGAGTAATAATTTTTCCTAGATTTAGAACTGCTCAGGACCTGCCTAAAAAATTGCCCAAAAGTAGTCCAAAAGGATCAAACTGTTTTCAGGTACCTTAACTGCACCCCCCCAAAATGCTGAATAAAATATAAAGGGGTGCAATAATGTACATAATACTAAAAGGTAAATTCACAATGTCTAGCTTCAAAGCAAAGATTACGAAGCACACACAATTTTTTCTTTTAAAAACCTGACCCATAATATTGAATAATTAACCAAGTGAATCCAATCCAGAAATGGCACAGATGCTAGCATTAAGAGACAAGGACATTTAAACAGTTGTTGTGTTTCATATACTCAAGTTCATTTCATACATTCCATGTGATTAGAGACATGAAAGATATAAAAAATATCCAAATCAATTTTTAGAGATAAAACTAAAATGTGAGATATAAAATATAAGTGATTAACAGCAGATTTAACTTTGGAAAAGAAAAGGTTAGTGGGCCTTGCAGACAGAGCAATAGAAACTATCTGCAATGAAACACACAGAGAAAAGATAATTTTAAAAAGAGAGAAGAAGAAGGAGAAGAAGAAAAAAGAGGAGAAGGAAAAGGAGAAAGAGAAGGAGAAGGAGGAGAAGAAGAAGAAGGAGGAGAAGGAAAAGGAGAAAGAGAAGGAGAAGGAGAAAGAAGTAGTGGAGGAGAAGCAGGAGGAAGAGGGAGTGGTCGTAGCAATAGTAGTAATAAAGGGAGGATGAGGAATAAAGGAAGAAAAGGAAACAGAAGAGAAAATGAAAAGAACATCAGTGAATTGTGGGACAACTTCAAGCAGTCTAGTATACTAGCAATTTAACTTCCTGAAGGGGCCGGCCTGGTGGTGCAGTAGTTAAGTTCACATGTTCCACTTCTCGGTGGCCCAGGTTCACCATTTCAGATCCCGGGTGCAGACATGGCACCGCTTGGCAAAAGCCATGCTGTGGTAGGCGTCCCACATATAAAGTAGAGGAAGATTGGCATGGATGTTAGCTCAGGGCTGGTCTTCCTCAGCAAAAAGAGGAGGATTGGCAGTAGTTACCTCAGGGCTAATCTTCATCAAAAAAAGTTCTTGAAAAAGAGAGATAGACAGAAGAGAATATTTGATTAAACAATGCAAATTATTTTTTAATTCCCAAATTTTATTTTCATTGAACAATTTGGAAATGAAAATGAGATGGTTGAGATAAAAGTACTCTCCAAATTGATACAGATTATATATATATATATATATATATATATATATATATATAATTTTGGTGAGGAAGATTGGCCTTGAGCTAACAGCTGTTGCCAATCTTCCTCTTTTTGCTTCAGGAAGAGTGGCCCTGAGCTAACATCTATGTCCATCTTCCTCTACTTTTCGTATGTGGGATGCCACCACAGCATGGCTTGAAGAGTGGTGTAGGTCTGTACCCAGGATCTGAACTTGTGAACCTGGGCTGCCGAAGTGGAATGTGCTGAACCTGACCACTCTGGGCTGGCTCCTCAATGCATATTTTTATTCCCATGTGGTACCATCCCCCAAAGTGATCTGCAAGTTCAAAAAAATTTTGATGAAATCCCAGCTGTTATTTTTTGCAATATTTACAAGCTTACCCTAAAATTTATAAGGAAATACAACGGACCCAAATAGCCAAAACAATGTTTTATTTTCTCCCAATTTTATTGAGATATGTTAATTATGAAGTATAACATTGTATAAGTTTAAGGTGCACAAAATAATAATTTCATATAGGTATATATTGTAAAATGATTACCACAGTAACTTTAGTTACCATAAATCATCTCACAATAGATATAATTTTTTTCTTTGTGATAAGAATATTTAATATCTACTGTGTTATCAAATTTCAAATATACAAAACAGTATTGTTAGCTATAGGCGTGATGCTGTACATTACATCAACAAAAATTGTTTGTCTTATCACTGGAAGTTTTTACCTTTTGACAACCTTCACTCAATTCCGACCCCCAACTCCCCCATATCTAGCAATAACAAATCTGACTCCTGTTCCTATGAGTTTGATTTTTTTGGATTACACACATAAGTGAGATCATACAGTATTTGTCTTTCTCTGTGCGACTTATTTCACATAGCATAATGCCCTTGAGTTTCATCCATGTTATTGAAAATGGCAGAATTTCCTTATTATTGATGGGCAAATAGGGTTCCATTATATATACACATACTACATTTTTTTTTAAAGATTTTATTTTTTTCCTTTTTTTCCCCAATGCCCCCCAGTACATAGTTGTATATTCTTCGTTGTGGGACCTTCTAGTTGTGGCATGTGGGACTCTGACTCAGCGTGGTTTGATGAGCAGTGCCATGTCCGCGCCCAGGATTCGAACCAACAAAACACTGGGCCGTCTGCAGTGGAGCGCGCAAACTTAACCACTCGGTCATGGGGCCAGCCCCACTACATGTTTTTTTAAATTCACTTATTCACTGATGAACACTTAGATTGTTTCCATATCTTGGCTATTGTAAATAATGCTGCTATAAACATGGTGATGCAGATATCTCTTAGACATAGTGATTTTATTTACTTTGTATATATACCAAGAAGTGGAATTGCTGGCTCAAATGGTAGTTCTATTTTAAGTTTGTTGAAGTACATCCATACCATTTTCCATAGTGGCTGTACCAATTTACATCCCCACCAACAGGGCACAAGTGTTCCCTTTTCTCCACGTCCTCACCAGCATTTGTTATTTCTTTTGTTTTTGATAATAGCCATCTTAACAGGTGTGAGATAACATTTTAATGTCTGCTGAATTTGGATTGCTAGTATTTTGTGGAGAAGTTTTGCACCAATATTTGTCTGGGGTATTGGCCTGTAGTTTTTGTTTCTTGTAGTGTCCTTATCTAGCTTTGTTATGAAGGTAATGCTGACCTTATAAAATTAATTTGGCAGTGTAACATCATCTTCAATTTTTCGGAAGAATTTGAAAAGTATTAGCATTAATTCTTTTCTAAATGTTTGGTAAAATTCACCCATGAAGCCATCTGGTCCTGGGCTTTTCTGTGTTGGGAGGTTTTTGATTACTGATTCAATCTCTTTACCTATTCATATTGATCTATTCAGATTTTCTATTTCTCCATGATGCAGTCTTGATATGTAGTATATTTCTAGAAAACTATTCATTTCTTCTACAATGTCCAATTGTGGGTGTATAGTTGGTCATCATAGTGTATTTTGATATTTGTATTTATGTGGCATCAGTTTTAATGTCTTCTCTGTCATTTCTAATTTAGTAATTTGAGCCCATTCTTTTTATCTTGGCTAATCTAGCTAAAAGTTTTGTCACTTTTGTTTATCTTTTCAAATAACCAAGTGTTAGTTCGGTTAATCTTTTCTTGTCTTTTCATGTTCCTCTTCATTTATTTCTGTTCTGGTCTTTGTTATCCTCTTCTTTCTTTTAACTTTGGGCTTAGTTTGCTCTTTTTCTAATGCCTTGTGGTGTAAAATTAGATTATTTATTTGAGATTAGTCTATTTTCTTGATGTATGCATTTATATCTACAAGCTTTACTCTTAGAACTGCTTTTGTTGTATCCCATAAGTTTTAGTATGCTGTGTTTCCATTTCCATTTGTCTCAAATTACTGTTTTATTCCCTTTTAATTAATTCATTGGTCCATTTGTTGTCAAAAAGTGTGCTGTTTAATTAACATGTATTTATGAATGTTCCAGTTTTCCTCTTGTTATTGATTTTCAGTTTCATGTGACTTTGTCAGAAAAGATACTTGATATGCTTGCAATTTTCTTAAATTTGCTATGGCTTGTTTTGTGTCCTAATATGTGATATATCCTAGAAAATGTTGCATGTGTGCTTGAGAGGAATGTTTATTCTGCTGTATATGCCTGTCAGGTCTATTTGATCTATTGTGTTGTTTAAATCCACTGTTTCATTGGTTCTCTGTCTGGATGATCTATCTACTGTTGAAAGTGGGGTATTGAAGACCACAACTATTACTCTTTTTGTTTCTTTCTCTCTTTAGTTAGCTTAATCTTTGCTTTATATGTTTAAGTGTTCTTAGGTTGGGTGCATAGATATTTACAAGTGTTACATATTCTTAGTGGATTGACACCTTTATCATTATATAATGACCTTCCTTGTCTCTTTAGAACATTTATAGCTTAAAGTCTGTTGAGCTTAAACAAAAAGACAGCCAGTTATTTCTCCAGAAAAATGGGTACATTTGGTATCCAGAAAGGATTGCAATTAGGGGTCTTCAACCATGGTGAACCACGTGAAAGTACCCAGCAACAAAAGGAGGAGAAACTCTTTTATAGAGGGGAATAGGAAGTTGAGAAGGCTATTGTGAACAAAGAGTCCATTAGAGGAAATGAGACTTTGAGGTGTAATAGCTTTCATTGGATGGGTTGTGACAGTCTCTCATTGACTGAGCTTCTTGCTGGTCAAGAAGAAGTCTTTCTTCTTCCTGTTAAGTTGTGCTATCAACATAAGGTGTGACAACTCCCCCCTTTTGGCCTCCTAACTCCATTTTAAAGAAGTTTCTGTTGATTAATTTTCACATTTTATTCTTATTGAGATCTTTCTTGGGAAGCATCACTGATCAAGAATCAGATATTTTTAGTTTCAGCAGCATTTTGTTGCTTGATGCCAGCCTTTTGTCCCATGACACCTCTCCCAGGAGTCACATCCCACATCAGAGGTAAATGGCACAGCTTAGAAACCTATTGTGGCCACATTCGAGTAACAAGGATGGGTAGAAGGCAGAACTCTCAGGCACTTTTCTTTTCTGAAGTCCATATGTTGTCAAGATCATAGACATTGAAGATCATCTGAAGCATATGTCATAATTAAATGTCTGGTTGACAAATTTCCAACAGGCCTGATCTAGGCTTCTTGGGAAAGCTCTCTCATCAAATGTCATTCACTTCAGTTCTTGGAAATATTTATTTTTAAATAACCAGAGGAAGTGCAGGTCCACTCAGAGTTTGGTGCTTTCTTTAAATGTGTCATATGAATCCAAGTGTCTATTCCATGGAGTTTTCTGCACAAGAATTAGTTAATAGTATCTGCTAGGGATCTTTCCAGTGGGATTGAATTGAGTCCTTCTGTAGGTGTTGTTTCCAATAGATGAAATCATCAGGATGCAAAGTGTGATGCTTAAGGTCTTCATCTCCCTGGAATGCATTGTGAAAAGATTGCTCTAACAAAACATGGTTATTTCTAATAGAAGCAATTTAGCCTTTGCAATATTTGAGTATATCTCCTTTCATCAGCTGTGGGTCAAAAGAAGCATGAGTCAAGTGCATTGGGCATCCTATGACTATCTCAAAGGGTGAGAGTTTATGAGCTCCAAACATGGGGCAGATCTGAGATTTAGTAAGACCAAGAACAATGCTTCTGGCCAAAGTGTTTGGAAGATCTCTACAAGCTTGGTCAATTGAGTTTTAATAATGTTAAAGTGGAGGTTTTAGCATGGCAGAAATTTTCAACTTTAACTGAAACTTGAGGAATCCAAAGATCAGTCTCTTGATTTCCGTTTCTCTAGTTGGCAGAACTGCCTGATATTGACCTTTCCACTGGGATCTTTCTCTGATGTTTCTTCTAGAAAACCAGGGATTGTGGAAGATGTTGGTATAGGAGGATCATGAACTCACCTTCTCACACAGATTCAGCAAAACTACACCTACCTGTGGAAGAATGTCCTCTGAGGGAGTTCTGGAAACTGGTTAAAAGAACCTCCACAACAAGGGACTCATGGCCAGGAGTGATCTCAAAGGTATGGAGTTTTTCCTGGAGGAATGGGGGATTGGAGCTCCACATTAGGCACTCCAGCCCTTAGATTGAGCACAAGAGAGATGAGACCCCATAATAGCTGGCTTTGCTGATTTGGAAAACCGGTGGGGATTACACCCAGGAAAACTTTAGAACTTCAGGGCAAGAAAAACCTTTTCTTAAAGGGCCCATGCACAGATTCACTCAACCCAGAAACCAACACAAAAATATCATATAGGAAAGTGCATAGTCCATTGGTTAAAGAGTCTTGCTAAGCTTGGACTACATCCTGGAGATACAGGAGGCAACTGTGCCTATCCCTCAGGGACTGACACTGCAGGCAGCAATTATTGTGAGCTAGTTCAGTCCTGACATGAGATTGCAGGTACCATTGGAATCCTCTCTATAGTCTGTTAACACAGGGTTTTTCTGCACCCACTAGGGCACCAGAGATAATGGAGCCCAGCTGGGCAGCAAGCAGCTTGCCCCAGTGACAGACACCACTCACCAGTTAGCCCCCAGTGGACTTGTGCGCCTCAGTTGGGTATGTGCCACTGACCATCACAAATGGCCACATGGGATCTTCTCTTTCCAACACCTGAAACACTTGTGTACTGTCGTGCCTGGGGCCTGTCGTGCCCATCAGCCAGTTCTTACCAGATTCCTCCCCCACCCAAGAGCAAGCTGACAATAGCTACTCATACTGCACAGCTGGGCTCACCTGAAACCTGCACCACCCCATACCCACCAAAATAGTGACAACTGAGCACTTCAGGGAGCCACACCATGGGCCTGCAGCATTTGTGTGCCCCTGGGCTGAGCAACCAGCCATACTGGGGCCCTGACTCACTTACCAGCAAAACAGTAGTGGTTGTGTGCAACTGATCCTGCAGAAAGTTGTGCTGGGGGCCTTTCCTGCCCAATAAAGTTCCCTAGAAGCCACACGTGGCCAAGTCTCATAAGCAGATGGTCCAGGGGCTGGCCTAGCCTATCCATGTGCTTGCAGCAATAGCAACACTCCAAAACCAGAAAACCACATTCAACCAACACAGGAGACACTCCTGGAACATTTGGTAGGGATGATGAGAGGGGAACACACCACATAGGCTGCATTTCCAAGTTCAAGAAACATAGCTAATCTACCTAATACATAGAAATAAGCACAGAGAAGTAGGCAGAATGAGGAAACAAAGGAATATATTACAAATTAGGGAACAGGATAGATCTTCACAAAAAGAACTAAACAAAACAGAGATAAGCAATCTCTAATAAAGATTCATAAGTATGCTCACTGATCTGGGGACATGAATAGATGAACACCATGAGAACTTCAACAAATAATTAGAAAAATATATAGAAAAAAATCAGAGCCAAAGAACACATTAATGGAAATCAAAAATTTACTATAGGGAATCAGTAGGAAAGTAGATGACACAGAAAAATAGATCAGCAATCTGCATGAAAGAGTAGAGGTCATCACCAAGCTGAACAAAAAAAAGAATTAAAAAGAGCAAGTACAGTCTAGGGACCTCTGGGACAACATCAAGTGTGTTAACATCCACATCATAGGTGTACAAGAAGGTGAAGAGAGAGATAAAGGGGCAGAGAATTTAATTGAAGAAATAGTGTCTGAAAGCTTCCCTAACCTGGAGAAGGAGATAGACATCCAGGTAGAGGAAGCACAGGGAGTACAAAATAAGATGAACCCCAAAAGACCCACACCAGACACATTATAATTAAAATGTCAAGAATTAAAGATAAAGAGAGAATCCTAAAACCTGAAAGAGAAAATCAACCAGTTACATATAAAGGAAAACTCACAAGGCTATCAGATGACTTTTCAGCAGAAACCTTACAGGCCAGAGGGAGTGGCATGATATACTCAAAGTACTGAAAGCAAAAAACCTACAACCAAGAATGCTTTACCCAGCAAGGTTATCATTCAACATAGGAGAGATAAAGAGCTTTCCAAACAAGGAAAATCTAAAAGAGTTCATCTCCAATAAACTGGCTTGATAAGAAATGTTAAAGGGACTTATTGAAGTGGAAAAGAAAAGGCCACAAACAGAAATAGGAAAACTATAAAGGAAAAAGTCACTGATAAAGGCAAATATACAGGAAAGGTAGTACATCAGTCACCTATAAAGCTAGTATGAAGGTCAAAAGACAAAAGTACTAACAACGTCTACATCTATGACAAGAGGTTAAGGGATACATAGAAACAAAACAGTAAAATATGGTATCAAAAACATAAAATGTGGGGAGAGGGGGTAAAAGTGTAGGGCTTTTAGGAAGAGTTCAACGTAAGAGACCATCAGCTTACTATAGATTGCTATTTACATAGGTTATTATATATGAAATCACAGTAACCACAAACCAGAAACCTATCAAATACACAAATAATAAAGAGAAAAAAAACAAATGTAACAATAAAGATAGTCATCAAACCACAAGGTGAGAGAATAAGAGAAGAAGAAAAGAACAGAGAACTACAAAAAAAAAATCCAGAAAAAAGTAACAAAAAGCAATAAGTATGTACTTATCAATGGTTACTTTAAATGTAAATGAACTAAATATTTCAATCAAATAACTTAAGGTGGTTGAAAGGATTAAAAAAAGACGCATGGGGCTGGCCCAGTGGTGTAGCAGTTAAGTTCACATGTTACACTTTGGCAGCCCAGGGTTCTCCAGTTTGGCTCCCAGGTGTGGACTTGGCACTGCTTGGCAAGCCATGCTGTGGTAGGTGTCCTACTTATAAAGTAGATGGAGAAGGGCACAGATGTTAGTTCAGGGCAAGTCTTCCTCAGAAAAAAAAGACCCTATATATATATATATATATATATGCACATATGTATATACTATATACAAGAGACACACTTCTGACCTAAAGACATTTAAACACTGAAAGTGAAGAGATGGAAAAAGATATTCCATGCAAATAGAGATGAAAAGAAAGCTGTGGTAGCAACATTTAT
The DNA here is from genome assembly GCF_037783145.1 of Equus przewalskii. NCBI lineage: Eukaryota > Metazoa > Chordata > Mammalia > Perissodactyla > Equidae > Equus > Equus przewalskii. Next base: position 47,208,676 of record NC_091863.1, on the reverse strand, counting down.
AGCAGACAAGATAAACTTTAAAACAGAAACTGTAACAAGAGACAAACAAGGGCATGACATAATGATGAAGGAAACAATCTAACAAGAGGACATAACACTGGTAAATAATTATACACCCAACATAGGAACACCTAAATACATAAAGCAAATATTAACAGACATAAGAGGAGAAATTGACAATAGCACAATAATAGTAAAGGACACTAGCACTCCACTTACATCAATGGAAAGATCATCCAGAAGATCAATAAGGAAACATCGGCCTTGAAAGACACATTCAGGGGCTGGGCTGGTGGCACAGCGGTTAAATTCACAGTTTCCGCTTCTCAGCGGCCTGGGGTTCACCAGTTCAGATCCTGGGAACAGACATGGCTCCTCTTGGCAAAAGCCATGCTGTGGTAGTCGTCCCACATATAAAGTAGAGGAAGATGGGCATGGATGTTAGCTCAGGGCCAATCTCCCCCAGAAAAAAGAGGATTGGCAGTAGTTAGCTCAGGGCTAATCTTCCTCAAAAAAAAAAAAAGACACATTCAACCAGATGGACTTAGCTATGTACAGAACATTCCCTCCAAAAACTGTAGGATAAACATTCTTTTCAAATGCATATGGAACATTCTCCAAGATAGATCACATATTACATCACAAAACAAATCTTAATAAATCGAAGAAGATTGAACTAATACCAAGCATCTTTTCTGACCACAATGGTATAAAACTAGAAATCAACTACAAGAGGAAACTGGAAAAGTCACAAATATGTGGAGATTAAACAAAATGCTACTAAACAACTATTGGGTCAATGAAGAAATCAAAGGATAAATCAAAATGTACCTTGAGACAGATGAAAATGAAAATGTGATATGCCAAAATTTATGAGATGCAGCAAAAGTAGTATGGAGAAAAATGTTTGTACGAATACAGGCCTATCTGAAATAAGAAAAATCTCAAATAAACAATCTGACAATATGCCTGAAGGAACTAGCAAAAAAAGAACAAAGAAAGCCTTGTATCTCCAGAAGGAAGGGAATAATAAAAATCACAGTGTAAATAAATGAAATAGAGACTAAAATTACAATAAAAAAGAGTGAAACTAAGAACCACTTCTTTAGAAAGATAAACAAAGTCGACAAACATTTAGCTAGGCTCCCAAAGAGAAAAGAAAGAAAGCTCAAATAAATAAAATCAGAAATGAAAGAGGAGAAATTACAGTGGACCACAGAAATACAAAGGGAAAGAAGAGAATACTTTGGAAAGCTATGTGCTAACAAATTGGATAATCTAGACAAAATGGATAAATTCTTAGACTCATACAACCTTTCAAAAATGAATTAAGAAGAAAGAAAGAATCTGAATAGAAAATCACAAGTAATGTGATCAAAACAGTAATCAAAAACTCCCAAAAACAAAAGGCAGGGCCAGATGGCTTCTCTGGTGAATTCTAGAAAACATTAAAAGATTTAATACTTATTCTTCTCAAAATCTTCCAAAATATTGAAGAGCAGGGGACGCTTCCTAACTCATTCTATGAGGCGAATATTACCCTAAACGAGACAATGATAACACAAAAAAAGAAAATTACAGGCCAATATCACTGATAAACATCAATGCAAAAACCTGCAACCAAACATTACAAACTGAATACAGCAATACATTGAAAAGATCACACATCATGATCAAGTGGGATTTATTCCAAGGATGCAAGAAGGGTTCCACACCTTCAAATCCAAAAATATGATACATCATATTAACAAAATGAGAAATGAAACTCACGTGATCATATCAATAGATGCAGAGAAAGCACTTGGCAAGATCCAACATCCATTTATGATAAAAGCTCTCAATAAAATATATATACAAGGAAAGTACCTCAACACAATAAAGGCCATATATGACAAACCCACAGCCAACATTATACTCAATGGTGAAAAATTTAAAGCCATCCCTCTGAGAACTGGAACACGACAAGAGTGCCAACTCTTGACATGCATTCAACATAGTCCTAATAGTTTTGTTCAGAGAAATTAGGCATGAAAAACAAATAAAATGATCCAAATTGGAAAAGAAGAAAGAAAACCATCACCATTTGCTAATGACATGATTCTATATATAGAAAACTCTAAAGAATCCACCAGAAAACTATTAGAAAAAATAGACAACTATGGGAAAGTTTGAGGGTACAAAATCAACACACAAAAATCTATTGCATTTCTATACACTAATAAACTAGCAGGAGAAGTGAAGAATGCAACACCATTTATAATCACAACAAAAAGAATAAAATATCTAGGAATAAATTTAACCAAGGAGGTGAAAGACCCATACACTGGAAACTAGAAGATATTATTGAAAGACATCAAAAACATAAAGAAATGGAAAGATGTTCCCTGCTCATGGATTGGAAAAATCACATACTTAAATGTCCATATTACCTAAAGAAATCTGCAGGTACAATGCAGTCTCAATCAGAATCCCAAAGGCATTCTTCATGGAAATAGAACAAGGAATCCTGAACTTTATATGGAACAACAAAAGACCCTGAATAGCCAAAGCAATCCTGAGCAAAACGGAAAAAACTGTAGGTATCACACTCTCTGAATTCTAAGTAATCAAAACAGGCACACAGTTCACTGGAACAGAATTGAAAGCCTAGAAGTAAAACCTCACATGTATGGGCAGCTAATCTTTGACAAAAGAAAACAAGAATATACAATGAAGGAAGGAAAGTCTCTTAATAAATGGTGTTGGGAAAACAGAACAGTTACCTACAAAAGAATGAGTGTAGACCACTATATTACACCATACACAAAAATTAACTGGAAATTAATTAATGGAAGACAGTATGGAGATTTCTCAAAAAATTATAAGTAATAAAGCATATGATACAGCTATCCCAATACTGAGTATTGATCCAAAGAACATGAAATCAACAATTCAAAGAGATTTATGCATCCCTACATTCATGGCAGCATTATTTACAATAGCCAAGATGTAGAAGCAACCTGACTGCCCACCAAAGGATGAATGGATAAAGATGTTTTTGTATATATATACACAATGGAAAACTACTCAGCCATAAAAAGAGACAAAATCGTGCCATTTGCGACACCTTGGATGAATCTGTGAGGATATTATACTAAGTGAAATAAGCCAGACAGAGAAATAGAAATGCTGTGTTTTCACCTACATATGGAAGATAAACAAACACTGGATAATGAGGACAGATTAGTGATTACCAGAGGGAAAGGGGGTAGTGGGAGGGCAAAAGTGGTAATAGGGCACATATGTATGGTGATGCATAAAAACTGCACTGTTGGTGATGAGCACAATGAAGTCTATACAGAAACTGATATATAATAATGTACTCCTTAAATTTCCACAATCTTATAAGCCAATATGATCTCAGTAAAATGGTTTAGAAAAAATAAATATAAAGGGAGGATAAAAACATTCTCAGGCATAAAAACCCTCAGATGGCCACACAAAGACTCATACTAAAGTTAATTTTGTGTTAAGTACTTTAAAGAAGAGAAAATTCCAGAAGATAGAGTAAGATGTATATGACGTATCAGTAATCAAACACTCAATAGATTTTGACATTGTCTTAAAAAGTAGCTACAAGAAAAGACAAAACAAAATTACATCCATAATAACCCAGAATTAAAAGTCTAGATCAGTGGTTCTCAAAGTGTGTTGGCCGCACCAAGCAGCAGCAGTAGTGGCACCTAGGAATTTGTTATAAATGGGTATTCTCAGGCCCCATTCTAGACCTGTTGAATCAGACACTCTGGCTGTGAAGCCCAGGAAGCTGTGATTTACTAAGCATTCAGTGATTTTGATACATCATTAAAGTTTGAAAATCGCTGGTCTCCAAGTGTGCTTTGTGGACCCCTGGAAATCCCTGAGACTCTTTCAGGGGATTGCTCAAGGCAAAACAATTTTCATAATAATACTAAAATTTTATTAACATTTTCACTCTCTCTCATGAGTGTATAGAGCAGTTTTACTGAGGCCATATGATTTATGAAATTAAAAAGATGAATGTAGTAGCAAATATGAGAAGCCAGCTGTCTTCTTTAGGACAGACAAAAAGAGATAGGGTAAAATAAACAATGCCACTCTTTTTTTGGGGAAAGTGCAGTTATTTTTCATGGAAGTATGCTTTGTTTTCATGTAGTGGATTTACTATCATTTTTAAATGAATTTATATATTGAAAACCCTAAAGAATCCACAAGAAACTATTAGAAATATAAATGAATGAAGTTAAGTTGAAGGGTAGAAAATCAACATAGAAAAATCAGTTGTGTTTCTATAACTAATAATGCAATTGCAGAAAGAGAAATCAAGAGTACAATGTCATTTACAATTGTAACAAAAAGAATAAAATACCTAGGAATAAATTTAGCCAAAGAGGTGAAAGACCTGTGCACTGAAAACTTTAAAACGTTGCTGAAAGAAATCAAAGACACAAGGAAATGTAAAGACATTCTGTGCTCATGTATTGGAAGAATAAAAATAGTTAAAATGTTCATGTTACCTAAAACAATCTATAGATTCAATGCAGTCCCCATCAGAATCCCAAAGATATTCTTCACGGAAATAGAACAAAGAATCCCAAAATTTATATGGAAGAACAAAAGATCCTGAATAGCCAAATCAATTCTGAGAAAAAAGAACAAGCTGAAAGAATCACACTCCCTGATTTCAAACTATACTACAAAGCTATATAATCAAAACAGCATGATATTGGCAGAAAAACAGACCCACAGATTAGTGGAACAGCATCAAGAGCCCAGAAATAAACCCACATCTATGGACAGCTAATTTTCGACATGGGAGCCAAAAACATACAATGGAAAAAAGCAATTCTCTTCAGTAAATGGTATTGGGAAAACTGGACAGAAGAATGAAAGTAGATCATTATCTTACACCACACAAAAATTAAGTCCAGATGGATTAAATACTTGAACATAAGGCCTGAAACCATAAAACTCCTGGAAGAAAACATAGGCAGTACACTGATCCTTACCAGCATCTTTTTGAGTATGTCTTCTCAGGCAAAGGAAACAAAAGAAAGATAAGCAAATGGGACTACATAAAACTAAAAAGCTTCTGCAAAACAAAGGAAACCATCCACAATACAAAAAGACAATCTAAAAATTTGGAGAAAATATTTTCAAATCATATATCTGATAAGAAGTTAATATCCAAAATATATAAACAACTAATACAACTCAATAACAAAAAACAACCCAATTAAAAAATGGGCAGAAGATCTGAACAGAAACTTTTCTGAAGAAGATATACAGATGGCCAACAGGAACATGAAAAGATGCTCCACATGACTAATTATGAGGGAAATGCAAATCAAAACTACAATGAGATATCACCTAAGTGCCCATCAATGGATGAATGAATAAAGGAGATGTGGTATATATATACAATGGAATACTACTCAGTCATAAAAAGACGAAATGTTGCCATTTGTGACAACATGGATGGACCAATGAGGGAACTATGCTTATTGAAATAAGTCAGATGGAGAAAGACAAATACCATATTACTTCACTCAGAAGTGGAAGATAAACAACAACTAGACATAGAGAAGATGTTGGTGGTTATCAGAGGGGAAGTGATGATGGGGGAGGCCAAAAGGGGTAAAAGGGCACACGTGTATGGTGACACATGGCAATTTGACTCTGGATCATGAATGCTATGTAGTCGACACAGAAACTGAAATATAATGATGTACACCTGAAATTTATATAATGTTATAAACTGTTACCTCAATAAAAAAATAAAACTAAAAACATAAAATAATTCTGTTAGTGCATTTGACTAAACCAGACGTTTGAGGTTGGGAAGTGCAGTGAAAGTGTTCTAAAACTGACCAGAAAGGGCATACTTGTTGAGATACCTGACCAGTAAAGTTGTTTCTTTGATCACTATGACGTTTGAGGGGAGTTCCCCAGAGAGGGATAATTCTTCCCAAAAGGGCTTTAGCCATAGAAGAGGCAGCAGCCTGTCTGCAAGGGAAAGCTCCAGTCCAGTAAGAAAACACACAACACACAAACTGAGACTAAAACATATTTATATCCGTGAGATGGGGGAAGTTGTATGAAATATATTTGCCAATCCTCAAATGGTCCATTAGGCCATTTAAAAGGTCTGGGAGCTGTACAGATTTCCCTGGTTTGTATTTTGGACAAGTGGGATAAGTAAGATAGGCACATTTTGTGGCTTTGTTAATTTTTCCCACCAATATTGATTCATGAATGCTATCATTTTGTCAGTGGAGCAATGCATGTACATTCCAAAATCATGAGTTACTCCAAAAGCATATATACTATCATTATAAATATCAGCAGTTTTGCACTTGGCTAAAGTACAACCCATGTAAGAGGGCATAATTCAGCCTGTTGAGCTGAAGCACCATAGGTAAAAGCGCTCCCTAAACTACATCAAAAGAAGTTGCAATAGCACACCCAGCACAGTATTTGCGATTGTCACTCTTTAAATAAGAGCAATCAGTAAACCATGAGAATTCAGCAATACCCAAAGAAATTTCCTGTAGATCATCATGAGAAGTCAGGAGGTGATGTGTCAGTCATGAGGGACTTCAACAGTAATGGAGGGGAGAAGGGTAGCAGGATTGTGGTTACTACAATGTAAAAGGGCTACGTGAGAAGCAGTTAAGAAAAGGATTTTGTAGGAGGTGAGGTGGCTGGCTGAAGTATGTTGAGTGCCATGAGAATTCAGGAGGCCTTCTATAGCATGTTGTACAGACAATGGTTAAAGGGGATCCCATAACAATTTTCCCAGTGGCCTTAATCAAAAAGGCAGAGGCAATAATGGCTTTAAGGCAATATATGCCATGTCTTTGTGCCATATGGTTTAGCTGCTGGTTATAATACCCTATGGCTTGATGGTGATTCCTGTGTTTTTTGGGTGAGTACCCCAAGGGCATTCCTTTCTTTTCATATACAAAAAGAAAAAATGAAATGTGATAATTGTCATGTCCATGGGCAGGTGGGTTCATCAAACTCTCCTTTAAGTCTTAAAATTTATGTTGCCTGATTCTTCCCATAAAATTGGGTTGGGGTTGTTGTTCTTTAGCAAAACATACATAGGTTTACCCTTAGAAAGAAATTTGGAATTCAATTTTGACAATAGCCAACTACCTCAAGAAAACCTGGCAGTTAGTGCTTAGTTTTGGGTTTTGGGAAATTTAGGATGCCATGAAGTATATCTGAATCTAGGTGTAGCCCTTGTTCTGATACAAGATGCCCTAAATATTGATGTGGGTTTGGGTAAACTGCATTTGTCCATAATGACTTTATGTCCTTTAAGGCTAAAAGCTTTAGCAAGTTGATGCTTTCTTCCTGTGATAAGACTTGGGAGGAAGAGCAAAGAAGCAAATCTTTCACATATTGCAACAAAGTACAACCCCCTAGAGAACTTTATATCATCCATATGAGCCTCCAGGATTTGTGGGAAATAAGTAAGAATCTCAGTGGCTTTCCAAGAGAATTATTTTCCTTCCCCAGTGAAGGCAAAAAGGTATTGGCTACTTCATCAAGTGAAATGCTAAAGAATGCACCACATAAGTCAATTACTGTAAAAATTTTTCTTCTACTGGAATGGATGTTAGTAGCATATGAGAGTTAGGAGCAACAGGGTGTATAAGGATAGCAATGTTGTTTATTGAGCAGAGGTCCCAAACAAACCTCCATTCTTGGACCTTGGATTTTCTCACAGGTAAAATATGAGTATCACAGGGAAGAGTATAAGGAATAATGAGGCTTTGAACCTTGTAATCCTCTATTATGGGCTTTATACCTTGAAAAGCTTCTTTACTAGTAGGGTATTGATTAAATCTGGGGAGAGGTTTTGAGGGATCTTTTTGAATTTTGATGGGAGGTGCACTGTGAATTTTCACCAATATCAACTGAAGATTTTGTCTATAAAGACAGTGGTATCTGATTCAATAGGGACAAATAATCTGTTTCCTGAATCAACTCTAGTACTGTAAGAGAAGGAGCAAATAAAAGATATCAAAAGATCATTTAATTAACCTGGTTGGCTGTTTTTATGGCTACTGTCAAATGCTAGACTTATTTCCCACTTTTGGGAGAAAGAAATTCCGCATAGTTCTTTCTTCAAGAAGTCTTGGCCTAATAAACAAATAGGGGCAGAGAAATTAAGGAGAAATGAGTATATGTTTCTCAAAGGGCCTAAATAGAAGGGGAATAGGTTCAGATACAGGAATCTTCTGAATTTCATCAGAAATCCCACTATTTGAACTGTTTTAGTACTCCGAGCCGGGGGCTGCTTCATGGTGGTGGGGTTGAGCACCAAGAGTGTGGCTCTGGTGTCAGCTAGGAAAGAGAGATATTCATCTCCAATCTGGAGAAATGTGACTCCAAGCTAATTAAAAGGGAAGATTAGGAAGAGTCCCTGTAGTTCCTCAGAGTCCTGTCATTGGGAACTTTGAGGATATTGGAAAGGCTGGTTAAAGGCCTGGAAGTGCCTAAAGTGCTTAAATTTGTAACACTCTCTTTTCCAACATCCTGACTCTTTACAATAATAACAGCAAGTAGATTTTTTGTTTTGGTTAGGCACCTTCATTTGCTGGAATTGAAGATTAGGGATTTTAGCAGTCTTTCTTTTAGGTCACCTAAAAGGCCATTCAGGGTGCAAGAAAGCTGATTTGTCAGATTACCTAAATCTGGAGTGGGCATAGTTTCCCATTCCATTCTGGTCTTTTTTTACTAGAAGATAAATGTCCCAGTTTAGCCCTCTAATAAACATAATTAAAACCTACATGGATGGAATCAACATGTGAAGGAAGGCCAGAATTTTCTTTTGAAATAATCTGGAGTCAATTGTAATAGTAATTAACAAGTTAATCGAGTTTTTGTGCATAAGCCTGAATTTTGTTCCAATCAACCAGCTTCAGGAAAGCTCTGGAAATTGCCCAAGGAAATCATCTAGAGATTGCCTGAGCCTGATCATACAACAGGTCAGTGGGTTGGTCTCCTGGTTGGAATTCTATAAACCTTTCAGAATTTTCCCAATTAGCGGTTTTATCCAATGATGATCCTGGCCTTCACTGACAAGCATATGAAGTAGCTGATATAAGTCAGATAAACCAAGTTAATATATATTAAATTCCTCTGCAAGTCTGTGAGGGTCTTCAGTTACTTTGGAAAAATCTTTGACTATGGCTCAAAATTTAGCTTTAGTCTAGGGAATATAAGAAATTGAGGGTTTAGCCTTTGGATCTTCAGAAGGCTTAATTTCAAAGGGACATGTTTTGATAGCTTCAGAAGATGAGGGAGCAGATAAAGGTTTCAGGATTCCAAAGGGAGTCAGACTGAAGGTTGGACTAACAAAGTTCCAGAGAAAAGTTTGAAATTTAGACTGAAAGTTAGCACAGTTTTAGTAGAAATAGTCTGGTTCCAAAAGAGATCTGAGCAAAGGCTAGTTCACTTCCAAGGAACAGTCTAATTCAAAGAGTCAGGCCAAAGTTCCACCCGAGTACTTGCAGACAAGGCCTTAATCAGAAAAGTGTGAAATCTTAACATAGATCTCACATAACGCCTGGGAAGCCTCAAAAAAACATGGGGTGGAAGCTGAGATCCAGGAGAAAGACTGACCTCAAACTCCAAGTTTGGCAAGAAAAGCAGCAAGCTCAGTGGGTTCTTCTGTGAGTACTAAACCTGTTTGGTCACCAGCCTCAGCAGCATCAGGGGTTTTCTCTGGATCCCTGTATGGGCCACCAAAATGTTGACCTTAAACAAATAGCCAGTTATGTCTCCAGGGAAAATGTATTTATTTGGGATCAGCAAAGAATTGCAATTTGAGGTCTGCAACCATGCTGAGCCACATGCAAGTCCCCAGCATCTAAGGGAGGAGAAAATCTTCTATAGAGGGCAAGAGGAAGTTGAGAGTGCTATTGTTAACAAAGAATCCATTGGAGAAATTTAGTGTTCAAAGTGTAGCGGCTTTTCATTGACTGGGTTGTGACACTCTCTCACTGGCTGAGCTTCTTGCCAGTCAAGAAGATGATGTCTTTTTCTTCATGTTTGGCTCTGCTATTGATGTAGGGTGTTAGAACCCCCCATTTGGCCTCCTGATTCCATTTTAATAAGGTTTCTGTTTATTAATTTCCACAAGTGTATTTTGTCTGATGTAAATATAGCTACATCTACTTCTTTTGGTTACCATTTGCTTGAAATCTCTTTTTTCCATCCCTTCACTGAATCTATGTGTGTCTTTAAAGCTAAAATGAGTCTCTTGTAGGCATCATATTGTTGGATTTCTTTCTCTATCCATTCAGCTACTCTGTGTCTTTAACTATACAATTTAATCCATTCACATTTAAAGTAATAATTGATAGATTAAGACTTATGGTTTCTATCTTGTTAATTGTTTTGTTTTTTTTAGATCCATTTTTCTTTGCTTTTTATCTTCTTGTCTTCGTTTGTTATTTGATGACTTTTTGTGGCAAAAGCTATGACTTATCATGTTCTTCTGTGTAACAACTACAGGTTTTTTCCATGTGGTTACCAGAGGTTTACCTAAAATACTGACAACCTTCCTAAACCTTACACTTTTACTTCTCCACAATTTCACATTTTAGGTTACTGATGTTACAATTTGCAAAGTTTCTATGTTGTGTATCCAATAACAAATTATTGTATTTATGGTTATTTCTATTAGTTTTTCAAAAACCTTTAAACTAGAGTAGTAAGTGAATTATGCACCACAATTACAATATTAGAGACTCTGTCTTTGACTATATGTTTACCTCTACCAGTGGATTTTATGCCTACATTCATCTGTTTTAACCATGTTAATTACCATCCTTTTATTTCCACCTAAAAAATTCCCTTTAGGTTTTCTTGTAAGGCAGGTCTTTTGGTAATAAACTTCTTCAACTTTTGTTGGTTCAGGAAAGTCCTTATCTCTCCTTTATTTCTGAAAGACAGCATTGCTAGGAATTGTATTCTTGGTTGATAGTTATTTTTCTTCCAATATTTTAAATATTTCAACCCATTCTCTCCAAGCCTGAAAAATTTCTGTTCATAAATACACCTATAGTCTTATAGGGTTCTCTTGTATGTGAAAATATTGTGATATTTGAAAATCTAAATTATTCTGTTGCTCAGTATAGTGCTTTATGAATTTGACCTATTTGGGTGCTATTTAGCTTCATGAATCCTAATTTCTATCTCTCTCCCCATGTCTGGGGATTTTTCAACCATTATTGTTTAAATATACTTTGTTTCTTTGTCTTTATTTTCTGACTCTGTGATTCCCATAATGTGCTTGTTGTTCCTTTTGATGGTATTCCATAAGTCCCATAGTCTTTCCTCATTCTATTTTATTCTTTTTTCTTTTTGCTCCTCTGACTGGATAATTTTAACTGCCCTATCTCCCAGATCACTGATCAGTTCTTCTGCATGGTTGAGCCAGCTGTTGAAGCTCTCCATTGAATTCATCAGTTCAGTCAGCTCTAAGATTTCTCTTTTTTAATAATTTTGATTTTTTTGTTGAACTTTTCTTTTGTTCATGTATTGTCTTCATAATTTCATTTATTTGTCTGTCCATGCGTTCTTGCAGTTCACTAAACTTCTTTAAGAGAATTATTCTGAATTCTATGTTTGACCATTTATAAATCTCCCTTTCTTTATAGTCAGTTATTAGAGCCTTATTAGTTTCCTTTCATGGTATCATATTTATCTAATTTTTTGACCCTTGTTTCCTTGTGTTGGTATCTGTGCATTTCCATAAGTAGTCTCCTCTTCCAGACTTACAGGTTAATTTTGGCAGAGATAGTCCTTCACCAGTAAGCTCAGTGTGGGGTTCTGAGCTGTTCATCTTCTGGTGTTACTGGGCAGGTGGAACTAGTTATTGTGGCCTTTTTTTAGCAAGGCCATTGTCCATGTTCTGAGGTCAGAGGTTTGCTGCTATCTTGGAACAGTTGGATAGGACTCCTGGCTTGGTACTTGCCCAAATGCGTCTGTAACATAGGCTTTCATTTGCTTGGAATATCTGGTCAGGGGGAATGAGTACAATATTCAGCAGTAGGCAAGGCTATGAATTAGTTCACTTGCCCAGTCATGGCAGCAGAATGAGTCCCAAGGCAAGCATAGCTTTTTGCTTCAGGACCCAAATAAATCAGAACTGAGCTGACTTCATTAACCAAATGGGGCCCCCAACTTTGCTCTGCAGATGGGAAGAGCTTCTGGTTGAACTCTCTGCTCAAGTGCCACTATAATTGGAGTTACAGGGTGGCCTACATAGATTCCTGGGAGCTCTAGTTAGGTTTCCTGGATGGCAGGGTTAAAGTATAAATTCAGTAATGTATGAGGCTATGAATTAGTGTCCCTGTCCTAGTGGGGCTGCAGAATTTTGGGGGACCAAATCAGATAGAACTGCACACTAAGCTCCTGGGTCACATGAGGCCCCTGGCTTGGCTCAGCTCTGTAAATGGTAGAGCTGCTGACTATGCTCTCTACTCAAGTGCTGTTGGGCCATGCAGCCTTCTAGGTGCTCTGGCTTGATTTCTTGGTCAGGCAGTGCCAGGGACTGCACTCATCAGTAAACAAGTCTATAAAATAATTTCCTTGCCCAGGTGGAGCAGTAGAACAGACTTCAAAGCTAACGAGACTCATTGTTTTGTGGAGTCAAAGCAGGCAAAACCATGCCTGAGTTCCCTGTACAGATAGGTCCATCGTCCTGGCTATGATAAAGGGTAGTGCTGACAGCCAGTCTCTTTGCTTGAGTGCTGCTTGGCTACTCAGCTTCCTAGGTGTTCCAGCAAGGATTGCTGATCAGGTTGGTACTGGAAATACTCTCAGCAGCAGGGCAAGCTATGAATTAGCTTCCCTGCCTGGGTGGAGCAGAAAAATCAGGCTTCATGTCTCACAAGGCTCAACTTTGGGGTCCTGGAATAGGCAAAACTGTGCCTTGAGTTCCCTGGCTGGATGAGGGAACAATATTGGCACTGAAGATTGGCAATGCCACTGGTTAGAAAATCTACTTGGGCACTGATCCATGTCAGTTGGTTGGAGTTTTAAGTGCTGGTTGCTGCAAGCCATGCTCACCCTCTCTGTCACAATCTGGTGTCCAGTGATCAATTTTCACAGTCTCTTTCCATGTTCCCTGTGAGGCAAGACTCAAGCAGGCCTCCCATGAAGCAATTCATAACATTGAGTAAGCTGGATGTCCACCTTGAGTTCTTATCCCATTGGAGAAACCATGGGGCCAGAGGGGCCCTCTTAGTGTAATACTGTTTCCACATGGAGGAGATGTGTTGTAGTCAAAGGGTAGTTGCTCCTCTTACCCTCCTAATTTGGTCCTTCTTGTTCTCTGTGGTGCATAGGGGCACTTCAGCCTCACCTACGTGTTCTAATATTTTTGTGATGGTATCTTATCTATGTATTGTTGCTATTTAAGTAAAGTATTTATGCTATTGTTGCTATATAATTTTCTTATATTATGTAAGGTAAAGGTACAACTTCCTTCTTTTGCATATGGATATTTTGTTTTCCCAACACCTTTGTTGATGAGAGTATGTTTTCCCCATTGAATGGTCTTGAAACCCTCATCAAAAACCATTTGATCATACATGCAAGGGTTTATTACTATGTTCTTTATTCTATCCCTCTATATGTCTGTCTTTATGCTAGTATCACACTGTTTTGATAACTGTAATTTCACAATAAGTTTGGAAATGGGGAATTGTGAGAACTCAATCTTTGTTTTTCTTTTTTCCAGATTGTTTTTACTATTCAGGGTCCCATGAGAAATTTTTCACTTTCTGAAAGAAAAGTTGGGATTCTGGTAGATTTGTATTGAATCTGTAGATCACTTTGGGTTGTATTGACATCTTAACCATATTAAGTCTTCTAATTCATGAACACAAGATTTTTTCCCATTTATTTGTGTCTCCTTTAATGTCTATTAGCAATGTTTTATAGTTTTCAACATATAAGTCCATGACCTCCTTGGTTAATTTTATTCCTAATTGTTTTATTGTTGTTACAATTTATTGAGGTAAATGGGTTTGTAACATTATATAAGTTTCAGGTGTACAACCTATTAATTTGACTTCTGTTTATTCCACAGTGCTCTCAAAATTAAAATTCTAATTTCCATCCATCACCAGTACACTGAAAACTATAACATTGTTAAAAGAAATTAAATATTTTATTATTTTGATACTATTGTAAATGGAGTGTTTTATTAATTGTTTGGTATTCTTCATGGTTACTGTATAAAAATATAACTGATTTTTACATGTGAATTTTGTATCCTGCAAATTTACTGTTTTGTTTATTAGTTCTAGCAGATTGTTTGTGGAATCTTTATGGTTTTATACATATACAATCACCTTGTCTGCAAACAGATACTTTTACTTCTTTCTAATTTGGAATTTTTTTCTTTATATTGCATAATTGCTCTAGCTAGGCTTTCCAGGAGTATGTTCAATACATATGGCAAAAGATGAAGTATTTTCTTGTTCCTGAACTTACAGGAAAAGCTTTCAGTCTTTCACCATTGAGTGTCACGTTTGCTGTGGCCTTTTCACATATGGCCTTCATTGTGTTTAAGTAGTTCCCTTCTTATGGCTAGCTTCTTGGTGTTTTTTTATATTATGAAAATAACGTTTAATAATGTTAAATATTTGTTAGCATCCATTGAGATGATCATGAATTTTTCCCTTCATTTTGTTAAAGTAGTGTATTATTATGATATTCATGTGTTGAGCCATCTTTCGATTCCATGAATAAATGCCACCTGATTAAATTGTATACCTTCCTAATGTGTGTTAAATTCTGTTTTATTAGTATTTTGTTGAGTATTTTTACATCAATATTCATCAGGCTTTTATTTTCTTATAGTATCCTTTTCTGGCTTTGTCATCAGGGTAAAGTAGCCCTGCTGTGTTCCCTCCTCTTCACTTGTTTGGAAGAATTTGATGTGGATTTGTGTTAATCCTTCTTTAAATGTTAGAATTTGGGGCCAGCCCAGTGGCACAGCAGTTGAGTTCAAACATTCCACTTGAGTGGCCAAGTGGTTTGCTGGTTCAGATCTTGGGTTGCTGGTTCAGATCCTGGGTGTGGACGTATGCACCACTTATCAAGTTGTGCTGTGACAGACATTCCACATATAAAGTGGAGAAAGATTAGCATGGATGTTAGCTCAGGGCCAGTACTCCTCAGCAAAAAAAGGAGGATTGGCAGCAGCTGTTAGCTCAGGACTAATCTTCCTCAAAAAAAAAAAAATGTTAGGTAGAATTTACCAGTGAAGCTAGATGTCCTGGGGTTTTTCTGTTGTTGGTAAATTTTTGATTACTCAATCAATCTCCTTACTAGTTTCAGATCCAGTCAGATTTTCTATTTCTTTATAATTCAGTCTTTCTTTTGTGTTTCCAGAAATTTGTCCATTTCATCTACTTTATCCAGTTTGTTGGCATACAACTTTTCAAAGTACTGTCTTATAAGTCTTTTTATATGTGTAAAATCATTTATAATGTCCTCTCTTTCACTTCTCATTTTAGCTATTTGTCTTCTTTTTATTTCATCAGTCTTGCTAAAGGTTTTTTAATTTTGTTAATTTTGCTGAAAAACTAACTCTTGGTTTCTAGTTTTTCTCTATTGTTTCTCTATTTACTATGTTTAATATTTTGAAGAATTTTCAAACAGTTTACCAAGTGGCTACATAATTTAATACCCCAGCTACAATGGATGGGAGTTCTTATTTCCTCAAACTTTCACTGGTATTAGTTATAGTCTTTCTTTCTGATTGCAGCCATCCAAGAGGTTATAAAGAGGTTTCTCATAGTGGTTTTGATTTCATTTCCCTAATAAATAATGATATTGGGTATTTGTATGTGTTTATAGGACAGTTTTATATATTCTTTGGAGGAATGACTTTTCTTTTTTTAAAGATTGGCACCTGAGCTAACAACTGTTGCCAATCATTTTTTCTGCTTTTTCTCCCCAAATCCCCCCAGTACATAGTTGCATATTTTAGTTGTGGGTCCTTATAGTTGTGGCATGTGGGACAACACCTCAGCATGGCCTGACGAGTGGTGCCATGTCTGCACCCAGGATCCAAACCAGTGAAACCCTGGGCTGCCTAAGCAGAGCAAATGAACTTAACCACTCGGCCATGGGGCCAGCCCCAGAAATGATTTTTCAAATTCTTTGCCCATTTTCAATTGAGTTGTCTTTTTAAGCATCCTTTATAAAAAGTTGTGAGTGGCGCTGGACTGGTGGTTCAGCAGTTACAGTGCACACGTTCCTCTTGGGTGGCCTGGGGTTCACCGGTTCAGATCCCGGGTGCAGACATGGCATTGCTTGGCACGCCATGTTGTGGTAGGCGTCCCACATATAAGGTAGAGGAAGATGGACATGGATGTTGGCTCAGGGCCAGTGTTCCTCAGTCAAAAGAGGAGGATTGACAGCAGTTAGCTCAGGGCTAATCTTCCTCAAAAACAAAAAAGTTGTGAGCATCGTTTATATGAAATTATAAAGATATGGTCCCCTGTCATATTTATATTTTTCAAATATTTATTCAGTTCTTTTTGTTGTCTTTCCACTTGCTTGATGTCCTTTCTAGCACAAAAATTTCAATTTCAATGACTACCAATTTATCTAGTTTTTCTTTTTTTGATTGTGCTTTTGGTGACAAATCTAAGAAACCATTGCTTATCCCAAGGTCATGAAAATCTAGACCTATATTTGATTATACATATGTTAAATTTTAGTTCTTACCTTCAGGCCTACGATGCGTTTTGAGATCATTTTGTACGGTGGTAGGTAAGAGTTTAACTTCCTTATTGTGCAAGTGGATATCAAGTTCCACCATTTGTTGATGAGGATTTTTTTCACTATTGAATTGTCGTGGAACCTTTTACAAACCTTTATTGAAAATAAAGGTAAGATAATGGACTATAAATTCTATTACAATGATTTTTAAGTCTATGGGTTTTTCCCCATTATGACACTGCCTTGATTATTGTAGCTTTGTAGTAAGATTTGAAATAAGGAAATGTGAGCACTCTAACATTCTTATTTTTCAGTAATATTTTTGCCACTCTGAACCCCTTGCATTTCTATATAAACTTAAGAAACAGCTTGTCAATTTCTCCAATAAAAATGACTGAAATTTTTATGAAGATTGAGTTGAATCTGTACATAAATGTGGTGAATATTACCTTCTTAAAACTATTAAATCTTCCAATTCATGAATATGAGATATTTTGCCATATATTTAGATCTTCTTAACTTTTCTTCAGCAATTCATTGCAGATTTCATTGTACACATTTTGCACCTCTTCTGATAATTCATTCTTAAGAATTTTACTTTTTGATACTATGTAAATGGGATTGTTTCCTTTATTATTTTTGAACTGTTCATTGATAGTGTAAAGAAATGATTAATTTTTATATTGATAATTTACCCTGTAAAGTTGCTGAATTCATTTATTAGTTCTTTTAGATTTTTAGTGATTCCTTAGGATTTTCTATACATAAGATAGAGTTAGTTTTAGCTCTTCTTTTTTATTCTGTAATTCATATATTAATTTTCATGCCTAAGTGACCTGGTTAGAACCATCAGTAGAATGTTCAATAGAAGTAGTGAGAGAGCACATATTTCCTTGACTTTAGGGAGAAAGCAGTCTTTCATTGTTAAATATAATGTTGCTTTTGGGTTTTCATAGAAGTCATTTATCATTGAGAGGAAGCGCAATTCTATTTCTAGTGTGTTGAGTATTTTGATAAAGGAAGTGTGATGGGTTTTGTCAGCTGCTTTATCTGCATCTTTTAAAAATGGTCTTGTGGCATTTGTACTTAACGGTGTATTACATTTATTGGTTTTCACATACAAAACCAATCTTATATTTGTGTGATACATCGTACTTGGTCATGGTGCATAATACTTTTTATATGTTTCTGGATTCTACTTGGTAAGTTCTTGTTAAGGATTCTTTCATCAATATTCATGATGGATATTGGTGAATAGTTTTCATTCCTCGTGATACCTTTGTGTGGTTTTGGTATCAGTGTGATGTTGGACTCATAAAATAAGTTGGAATTTTTCACCCTCTTCTATTTTCTAGCACAGTTTCTGAGAGATTGGGAGTAATCAGTCTTTGAGTGTTAGGTATAATTCACCAGTGAAACCATCTAGGCACTGACTTTTTTTTATGGGAAGTGTTTAAATTACTAATACAATCTCTACCTATTATAGACCTATTCATATTTCCTATTTGTACTTGAATCAATAACAGTAGTTTGTGTCCTTCTCTGAATTTGTCCACTGCATCTAGGTTATTTGTTTGCATAGGGTTGTTAATAGTATTGTCTTATAATCCTTTATTTCACTTTTGTAGGATTGGTAGTATCATCTTTCTTTCACTTCTGAAATAGTAATTTCATTACTGATAGTATTTGCCTTCTCTCTTTTTTATGCTCTGTCTAGCTAATGATTTGTCAATTAATTAATTTCTCTTTAATTTTTGAAGATTTATTTTGCTGAATATGGACTCCTTTTTTGACAATCTTCTACTAACACTATGAGTGCTAATAGAAGATTATCATCTTACTTCTCACTTCTGTAGTTTCTGAGAAATCAGCTATTACACTTATTGCAGATGAAGCATATATGTTGCATTGTTTTTACCTTACTGTTTCTTATTTTTTAATTTTTTTTTTACTTTTTTATTGCGGTAACATTGGATTATAACATTATATAACTTTCAGATGTACATTGTAATATATTTTGAATTCTGTGTAGATGACATCATCATGTTCACCACCCGAAGACTAATTATAATCCATCACCACACACGTGTGCCTAATCACCCCTTTCATCATCCCCCCTACCCGTTCCCTCTGGCAACCACCAATCCAATCTCTGTCTCTATGTGATTGCCATTGTTTTTATCTTGTACTTATGAGTGAGATCATAGGGTATTTGACTTTCTCCCTCTGACTTACTTCACTTAGCATAATACCCTCAAGGTCCATCCATGATGTCACAAACGGCTGGATCTCATCATTTCTTATGGCTGAGTAGTATTCCATCGTGTATATATACCACATCTTCTTTATCCATTCATCCCTTGATGGGCACCTAGGTTGCTTCCAAGTCCTGGCTATTGTGAATAATGCTGCAATGAACATAGGGGTGCATGTATCTTTATGCATTTGTGTTTTCAAGTTCTTTGGATAAATACCCAGCAGAGGAATAGCTGGATCATATGGTAGATCTATTCTTAATTTTCTGAGGAAAGTTCATACTGTTTTCCATAGTGGCTGCACCAGTTTACACACGCACCAGCCGTGTACAAGGGTTCCCTTCTTTCCACATCCTCTCCAACACTTGTTGTTTCCTGTCTTGTTAATTATAGCCATTCTGAGAAGAGTGAGATGATATCTCGTAGTTTTGATTTACATTCCCCTAGGTTTCCACACTCTGAGTATGATGTTTATAGGTGTGGGTATCTTTCAATTTATCAAATTTGCAGTTCAGTCTACTTCTCAAATATTGTATATCAATGTCTCTCATCAAATTGATGTATTTAGATATTATTTTTTTCAAGTGATATATCTTCTGCCATTCCTTTCTCATCTCTTTGGGGGACTCCCAATATGTATATAAGGGAATGTTTGATAGTATCCTATAACTCTCAATAGCTCTTCCCACTTTCCTTAATTTTTGTCTGTCTATTCCTCAGATGGATAATCTAAATTTTCATATCTTTAAGTTAGTTTTTTCTTCTTTTTTCTTCAAAGTCCAATTAGTAGTTCAATTTACATATTAAAATTATGTTAGTTATTGTAACTTTAAACTCCAAAATTTATCTTTGGTAATTTTGTAGAATTTTTATTTGCTTATCAAAATTCCCTATTTGATTAAATATTGTTCTCAGGCATTCTTTCTATTCTTTACAAGTGGAATCGTTTACTTACTTGAATGTGCTTATTATAGATTATTTCAAATCTACAGACTGAAGGGGAAGGGATGGAAAAAGATATTCCAAGCAAATGGAAATCAAAAGAAAGCTGGAGTAACTGTACTTAGACAAAATAGACTTTAGGGGCCAACCCCATGGCCAGGGACTTAAATTTCTGCATGCTCTGCTTTGGTGGCCCAGGTTTGCAGGTTCAGATCCCAGATCTAGACCTACTCCCCTCATCATCCATGCTGTGAAGGCATCTCACATAGAGGAAGTAGAGGAAGATTGGCATGGATGTTAGTTCAAGGCTAATCTTCCCCAAGCACAAAAAGAGGAGCATTGGCAATGGATATTAGCTCAGGACAAATCTTCCTAACAAAAAACAACTTTAAAACAAAGATTGTAATAAGAGACAAAGAAGGGAATTACATAATGATAAAGGTGTTGATCCAACAAGAGGATGTAACAATGTAAATATTTATACATCCAACATAGAAACATCTAAATATATAAAGGAAATATTAATAGACCTAAAGGGAGAAATAAACAGCAATACAATAATAGTAGAGGATTTTAATATCTCACTTACATCAATGGATAGATCATCCAAACAGAAAATCTATAATCAATTATTTCTTTTAAATGACATCGTAGACCAAATGGATGTAAAAGATATATAAAGAACATTCCACCCACAAGCAGCAGAATACACATTATTCACAAGTACACATGAAACATTCCCCTGGATAAACCACCTCTTAGGCCAAAAAACAAGTCTTATTACATTTAAGAAGACTGAAATCACATCCGTCATCTTTTGTGACCACAAAGGTATGAAACTAGAAATCAATTACAAGAATAAAACTGGAAAATTCACAAACATTTGGTGATTGAACATGTTACTGAACAACCAATAGGTCAAAGAAGAAATAAAAAATAAAAAATTCCTTAAGACACACGAAAATGGAAATAAAACATACAAAAACCTATAGGATGCAGATACACCAGTTCTAAGAGGGATGTTCGTAGTGTTAAATGCCTACCTCAAGAAGTAAAGAAAATATCATAAACAGCCCAACTTTACACCTCACTGAACTAGAAAAAGGAAAACAAAGGCCAAAGATATTAGAAATAAGGAAATAATAAAGATCATAGTGGAGTTAAATAAAATAGAGAAGATGAACAATAGAAAAGATCAACAAAACCAAGAGATTGTTCTTTGAAAAGATTAACAAAATCTACAAACTTTTAGCTGGACTCGCCAAAAAGAAGAAGACTTGAATAAGCAAAATTAGAAATGAAGGAGGAGAAATTACAATTGATACTACAGAAATACATAGAACCACAAGAGACTACTAAGAAAAATTATACACTAAGAATATGAACAACCTAGAAGAAATGGAAAAATTCCTTGAAATGTAAAACCTTCCAAGACTGAATCATGAAGAAATATGAAATCTGAACAGACAACTAACAAGAGATTGAATCAATAGTCAAAACACTCCCAACAAACAAAAGCTCAAGAGATGGATTCACTGGTGAAGTCAACCAAACATTCAAACAAGAATTAATACCAATCCTTCTCTAACGCTTCCAAAAATTGTAAAGCAGTGAAAACTTCCAAACTCATTTCACAAGGCCAGTATTACCCTGATACCAAAGCAGATAAGTATACCAGAAGGAAAGAAAATCAAAGGCCAATATCTCCAATGAAAATACATGCAAAAATCCTCAAGAAAATATTAGCAAAACGAATACAAGAACACCTTAATAGGATCACACACCATGGTAAGTTGGCATATTTTCAAGGGATGCAAGGATGATTCAACATCTGAAAAACAATCAATTTGATACACCACATTAACACAATAACAATAAAAATTACATGATCATCTCAATAATGCAAAAAAACATACTTTCATGATAAAAACCCTTAACTGATAGAATGTGGAAGGAAAATATCTTAATATAATAAAGGTCATAGCCCATAGCTAATATACTCAATGGAGAAAAATTGAAAGGTTTTTCTGTAAGTTCAGGAAAAGTAAGGAGGCCCACTCTCACTACTCCTATTCAATATAGTATTGAAAGACCTAGATAGAGCAATCAGACAAGACAAATCAATAAAAGTCATCCAAGTCAGAAAGGAAGAAGTAAAACCGTCACTAATCACTGATGATATGATCTTAAAGAAAATCCCAAGAGTCAATCAAAAACTGTTGGAACTAATCAACAATGTTGGTAAAATCGCAGGATACAATTTCAAAATACAGAAATCAGGTGCATTCCTTTACACTAATGATAAAGCATCTGAAAAAATAAAACTATCCCATTTACAATAACATTAAAAACAATAAAAT
Source organism: Equus przewalskii (assembly GCF_037783145.1). Lineage (NCBI taxonomy): Eukaryota > Metazoa > Chordata > Mammalia > Perissodactyla > Equidae > Equus > Equus przewalskii. The sequence goes on along the minus strand of NC_091863.1, from coordinate 47,186,334 downwards.
ATTTATGGATAAATTTAATCAAGGAAGTAGAAGATTTGTACAATGAAAACTACAAAACTGCTGAAAGAAATCAAAGAAGATGCAAACAACTGTAAAGACATTTTGTATTAATGAATTGGGAGAATTAATATTATTGAAATTTCCATGCTACCCAAATTAATATACTGATTTAATTGCAATCTCCATCAAAATACCAAAAGCATTTTTCACAGAAGTAGAAGAAAAGATCGTGAAATTTCTGCGGAACTACAAAACGACCTGATTTGCTAAAGCAATCTTGAGAAAAAAAAGCAAAGCCAGACGTACCACACTTCCTGAGTTCAAACTACACTACCAAATCATACTTATAAAAAAGTCTGGTTTTTGCAAAAAAATAGACATATAGATTAATGGAACAGAATAGAGATCCCAGAATTGAATCTCAGCATGTACACTCAACTAATAATCAACAAGGGGACCAAGAACACCAATGGGGAAAGGGCAGTCTCTTCAACAAATGGTGCTGGGAAACTGGAGAAACACATGTAGAACAATGAAATTTGATGCCTATCTCACACCAGTCACCAAAGTTAACAAGAAATTAATCAAAGATTTAAACATAAGACCTGATACCATGAAACTCCTAGAAGAAAACATAGGGACAAAGCTCCTCAAGATTGGACTTGACAATTATCTTTTTGGACATGATGCTAAAAGGACAAACAACAAAACCAAAACTCAACAAATGGAGTGACAGGAGGTTGGTGACAAGATGGTGGCATAGGTGGACCCTGAACTCACCTCCTCCCATAGACACAGCAAATTTAAAGCTACTCTTGGAACAATTACCACTGAGAAAGAACTGAAAACTGGATAAAAAGAACCCCCACAACAAGGGACAGTCCGGACTGAGGTGTAAGAGGCAGAAATTCCTTTCTGTAGAGTAAAAAGCCACCTTCATGAGTCACAGCACTTCATGGCTGGCCAGGAGTAATCCTAAGATATGCAGCCTTCCCTGGAGGAGTGGGGCACCTGAGTGGGGGAGCATTTCTGCTAGAGACATCCTTTGGACTCAGCACAACTGAGAAAAGTGTCATAATATCTGGCTTTGGGGCTATTAACAATGATGGGGAGTACGCCCAGAAAAGCTATGGGACATAAGGGGGGAAAAAAGCTCTTAAAGGTCCCATGCACAAATTCACCCATTTTGGAAAGCAATCTAAAATCATCAGAAAGAAAAGTGCACAGTCCTTTTGTGAAAAGACTCACCTGATGGGCTCTGGGTGCATGTCAGTGAAAGGTGAGACATCTCCAGGGACTGAGATATTGGTGGCAGCCATTATTGTGACCTAGTACAGGTGTACTGACACAGACATTAGCAGAAGCCATTGGAATTCTTCCTCTGGCCTGTTAGCTGAGGGTCTGCCTGATTCACTAGAGTACTGATTTAATCCAGCTCAACCAGGGCACAGAGCCTCCCCTAGGGACTAACCCCACCCAACAGCAAGCCATCAGGCAACTTGTGGGCCTGCATAGGCTGGGTGCCCTGATCCTCTGCAGCCAGGCAAGTGGGTCCACTTCTGAGGGTCAGGGCATGTGTGAGGAGCAGGTGGAATGCCTAGGGCATTGGTGGAGTGTGTGAGGCCTCAGCAGTGGGGCAATTAGGTCAGATTCAGGGGGCCAGGGCATGTGCTGTATTGACAGTGTGTGTGGCCTTGTGGACAGTGAGGCTTGTCAGCTGCAGAAGACATGTCCTTCTCAAACACCCACATAATGGATTGACCCCACCTTCCAAAGCCTGAAACAATTGGGTGCTTATATGCCTGGGGCAAGCCACATTCACTTGCAATCCTGAGAGAGTTGACAACAGCCTTGTAGGCTGGGGGCCAACAACAATTGTAAGTCCCTGAGCCTAGCCACCAGCCATGCTGGGGGCCTACTCACTTAAGAGAAAAACTGAAGCAGGATGTGCTATTAGACTTCACAGCCAACTGTACTGGGGCTCCCCATACCTGATTAAGTGATTGAAGGGTCCATAGCAGCCACACACAGCTGAGCTTTACAACCAGCCAGCCATGGGAAAAGTCTAGGCTCCCTGGGCACCTGCAGCAAGAATAACACTGCCACAACAGAAGGACACATGTAGCCCAAACAGAGGACACTCCTGGAACATTTGGAGCTGGTGAGAGGGAAGCACACTTATGAGCATCATAAGGCATATCCTACTTAAGGCCACCTCTCCAAGATTGAGAGACATAGCTGACCTACCTAATACATAGATCTAAGCACAGAGAAAGAGGCAAAATGAGGATGCAAAGAAATACATTCTAAGCATGGGAAAAGGACAAAACCCCAGAAAAATAACTAAATGAAACAGAAGTAAACAATCTACCCGACACAGAGTTCAAACAAAAAGTCATAAAGCTGCTCACTGATCTTGGGAGATGGGTGGATAAACTCAGTGAGAACTTCAACAAAGAATTCAAAAGTATACAAAAGAACCAATCAGAAATGAAGAATACAATACTAGAAATGAAAAATTCACTAGAAGGACTTAATAGCGGAAGGCATAATATGGAAGAATGGATCAATGATCTGGATGAAAGACTAGAGGAAATAACCCAAACTGAAGAGAAAAAGAAAACAATTAAAAACAATGAGGACAGTCTAAGGGACCTCTGGGACAACATCAAACACACTAACATTTGTATTATAACTGTTCCAGAAGGAGAAGGGAGAGACAAAGGAACAGAGAATGTATTTGAAGAAATAATAGCCAAAACTTTCCAAACCTAAGGAATGAAACAGATCTAATTACAGGAAGCACAGAGAGCACCAAACAAAATAAACCCAAAGAGGCCAAAAACAAGACACATTATAATTAAAATGTCAGGAATTAAATGTAAAGAGGGACTCCTAAAAGCCACAAGAGAAAGGCAACAATTCACATACAAAGGAAACCCCATAAAGCTATCAACAGATTTCTCAGCAAGCGTTGGCCGATTGGATAAAAAACAAGACCTGTACATATTCTACATACAAGAGGCACACTTCAGACCTAAAGAATCTCACAAACTGAAAATGAGTAGATGGAAAAAGATACTCCATGAAAATAGCAAAGAAAATAAAGCTGGAGTAGCAATACTTATATGAGACAAAATACACTTTAAAACAAAAACTGTAACAAGAGACAAAGAAGGGTACCACATAATGATAAAGGGAACAATCCAACAAGAGGATATAACACTTGTAAATATCCATGCACCCAACATAGGAGAGCCTAAATATATAAAGCAATTATTAACAGACATAAAAGGAGACAAATAGACAGTAACACAATAGTAGTAGAGGACTTTAACACTCCACTTACACCAATGGAGAGATCATTCAAACAGAAGGTCAATAAGGAAACATTGGCCTCAAAAGACACATTAGACCAGATGGACTTCGTAGAGATATACAGAACTTTCCATCCATAAACCACAGATTACACATTATTTTCAAATCCACATGAAACATTCTTCAGGATTGATCACATATTAGGACACAAAGCAAGTAAATTAAAAAAGATTGAAATAGGGGCTGGCCCCGTGGCCGAGTGGTTAAGTTCGTCCGCTCCACTGCAGGCGGCCCAGTGTTTCGTTGGTTCGAATCCTGGGCACGGACATGACACTGCTCATCAAACCATGCTGAGGCAGCGTCCCACATGCCACAACTAGAAGGACCCACAACAAAGAATATACAACTATGTACCAGGGGGCTTTGGGGAGAAAAAGGAAAAAAATAAAATCTTTAAAAAAAAAAAAAAGATTGAAATAATACCAAGTATCTTTTCTGATCACATTGGTTTGAAACTAGGAATCAACCACAGCAAGAAAAGCCACAAATATGTGGAGATCCAAAAAAAAAAAAAAAAAAATGCTACCGAACAGTGATTGAGTTAATGAAGAAATCAAAGTAGAAATCAAAAACTACCTGGAGACAAATGAAAATGTAAATATGACATGCTAAAATTATGTGTGAATTTGAGCTCACACTCTCACTCATGTGGTGCAGGAAAACTATTGCTAATCTGGTCAGGCCAGGACCTGGAATTGACATTTGCCCAGGAGACCTTTTAAACATTTCATTATGACTGAGAGAAAATACACATTCAAGGAAAGTACACTGTGAAGAACAGCTCTGGCCTGCAGCTCTTTAGGATCATCTTGGTAAGTTCCTTTGGACACATTTCAGTTCAGGGCCTTCACTCAGGCTCTCTATTCCATGTCATGAAAGCATGTTCCTGCTGAACTCAGCTTCCCATAGCTGCGAAGGGACTTCTTCCAAGGAGATATTGAAAATCTTTCTCCAGCACCATTCAAGATTATCTATTACTTTCGTACAATGTAGGTACACGATTTAGAAAAAGTCCTGCTTGTGGTTCTTTAATATCTTTTTCATAAGTGACTTTAAATCAAATCCTGAGCAGTCTATGCATAGGCTTTCACTTGCATGTGATAAAGGAAAACTATTGCTGACTTCACCATGCCAGGAGCTGGAAGTGGCGTTTTCCCAGGAGAGCTTTTAAAGAGTTCACTATAACTGAAAGAGAATATATGTAATATACATTCAAGCAAGGTACACTGTGAAGACAAGCTCTTGCCTGTAGCACTTCTAATTGTCCTGGTAAGTTCCGTTGCACACAATGCAGTTCAAAACCTTCACTCAGGCTCTGTCTCCCATGTCAAGAAAGTATGTTCCTGCTGAACTCAGCTGCCAATAGCTGTGAAGGCACTTCTTCTAGGAAAGATTGAAATCCTTTCATCACAGCTGGGACAGATTATGTGTAACACATTCAGTGAGGTTAGTGACTTTTAATATAATGCTGTTCAGTGTACACACGGGCTCTCAAAAGCATGTGATAAAGGAGAAGTATTGATTAGCTCATCTTGACAGGAGTTGGAAGCAACAGTTTCCTTGAAGAGCTTTCAAACTTTGCACTACAGCTGGGAGAGAATATCTATAACATCCATTCAAGGAAAGTAGACTGTGCAGAAAAGCTTTGGCCTGTAGCTGTTTAGAAGGTTCCAGGAAGTTCCTTTAGACACATTTCAGTTCACTCAGATTCTCTCTCCCTTTTTATGACAGCGTGTTCCTGCTGAACTCTTCTGCCCATAGCTGTAAGGGACTTCTTCCAAGGAGAGTTCGAAAACCTTTCACCACAGCTGTGACAGTTTAGCCATAACATCTATTCAATGAGGGTATACGGAGTAGAAAAACTCCTGCTTGTAGCTCATTAGCATGTTCTTTATAAGTGACTTTCAATACATTGCTGTTCATACTACACTAAGGCTCTTACAAGCATGTGATGATGGAGAACTATCAATTAATTCTTCTTGCCAGGAGCTGGAAGCGACAGTTTCCTTGAGGAGCTTTTAAACATTGCACTATACTGGGAGAGAATATATATAACATCCACTCAAGAATAGTACACTGTGCAGAAAATATATGACCTCTGTCTATTACAATCTTCTAGATAAGTTCCTTTACACATATTTCAGTTCACAGCCTTCACTCATATTCTCTCTCCCTTGTCATGAAATCATGTTCCGGCTGAACTCTCCTGCCCAGAGCTGTGAAGTGACTTCTTCCAAGGAGAATTTGAAAAGCACAGCTGGGACAAATTAGCTGTAACATCTATTCAATTAGGTTATATGGTGTAGAAAAATGCCTGCTTCTACCTCTTCAGCATCTTCGAGATGACTTACTTTTAATACATTGCCTTTCCATCTGCACAAATGATCTTACACAAAAGAGATGAAGGAGAACTGCTGCTCAACTCACCTTTTCTGGCTGGAAGTGACAGTTTCCCTGAAGAGGTTTTAAGGTTTGCACTACAGCTGGGAGTTAATATCTATAACATCCATTCAAGGAAAGCCCACTGTGCAGGAAATCTGTGACAAGTAGCACTTTAGGTTCATCCAGACGAGTTCCTTTTTCTCAAATTGGAGTTCATGGCCTTCACTCAGGTCTTTCTCCAATGTCATGAAAGCATGTTTCTGCTGAACTCAGCCACCCATAGATGTGAAGGGAGTCCTTGCAAGGAGAGTTGGAAAACCTTTCACAACAGCTCTGTCCAAATATCTGTAACATCCATTCAATGAGGTTATGTGATGTAGAAAAAGTCCTGCTTCTAGCTCTTTAGGATCTTCTTGATAAGTGACATTTAGTACACTGCCAAACAGTCTATACATAGACTCTCACAAGCATGTAATGAAGGAGAACTCTTCATTAGCAAGCTTGCCAGGAGTTGGAAGCTATACTTTACTTGAAGAGCTTTTGAACATTGCACTAAAGCTGGGAGAGAATATCTATAACATCCATTCAAAGAATACACACTGTGCAGAAAAGCTCTGACCTGTGGCTGTTTAGCATCATCCAAGTAACTTCTTCTACATACATTCCAATTCACGGCCTTCACTCTGGCACTGTCTCCCATATCATGAAAGCACATTCCTGCTGAACTTACCTAACCATAGCTGTGGATGGGCTGCCTCCAAGGAGAGTTTGAAAACCTTTCACCACAACTGGAACAGATTATGTGTATTATCCATTCAGTTAGTTTATACAGTGTAGAAAAAGTCCTGCTTCACTCTCTTTAGGATCTTCTTGATAAGTGACTTAATACATAGCAGAGCAGTCTTTACAAGGCTCTCACAAGTGTGTGATGAAGGTGAACTTATTATTAGCTCAGCTTGCTGCCAGCTGGAAGCTATAGTTTCCTTGAAGAGCTTTTAAACTTTGCACTAAAGCTGGGAGTGTATATTTATAACATCCATTCTAGGAAGGTACACTGTTCAGAAAAGCTCTGACCTGTAGCTATTTAGGATTGTCCAGATAAGTTCCTTTCTACACATTGCAGTTCATGGCCCTCACTCACATTCTCTCTCCCTTATCATGAAAGCATGTTCCTGCTGAACACTTCTGCCCATAGCTGTGAAGGGATTTTCTTCCAAAGAGAGTTTGAAAAGCACAGCTGGGACAAATTAGCTGTAACATCTATTCAATGAGAGCATATGGAGTAGAAAATGTCCTGCCTTTAGCACTTTAGGATCTTCTTGATGTGTCTTTTAATACATTGCCATTCAGTCTGAACACAGGCTGTTGCACAAAAGAGATTAATGGGAACTATTGAGTAGCTCAGCTGTCAGGAGCTGCAAGTGATGGTTTCCCTGAAGAGATTTTAAAGTTTGCACTACATCTGGGGTTAATGTCTGTAAGATCCACTCAAGGAAAATACACTGTGCAGAAAAGCTCTGACTTCTAGCACTTTAGGGTCATCTAGATCAGTTCCTACACACACATTGCTGTTCACAGCCTTCACTCAGGCTCTCTCTCCAATGTCATGAAAGCACGTTCCTGATGAACTCAGCCACTCGTAGATGTGAAAGGACTTCTGTCAAGGAGAGTTTGAAAGCCTTTCACGACAGCTGTGACAGTTTATCTGTAACATCCATTCAATGAGGTTATATGGTGTAGAAAACTCCTGCTTCTAGCTCTTTAGGACCTTCTTGAGAAGTGACTTTACTTATTTCTTTTATTTATTGAGTTCATAATAGTTTACATCATTGTGAATTTTCAGTTGTACATTATTTCTTGTCCATCACCATATAATTACTCCCCTTCACACCCTGTGCCCACCCCCACCACCCTTTCCATGGTAACCACTGAACTGTTCTCTCTGTCCATGTGTTTGTTTATCTTCCACATATGAGTGAAGTCATATGGTGTTTGTCTTTCTCAACCTGGCTTCTTTTGCTTAACGTAATACCTTTCAGGTACATCCATGTTGTTTCAAATTGCATGATTTTCTATTTTTTATGGCTGACTCATTTTCCATTGTATACATATACCACATTGTCTTTATCCAATCATTGGCCAATTGGCACTTGGATTGCTTCCATGTCTTGGCTATTGTGAAAAGTGCTGCAATGAACATAGGGGTACATAGGTTACTTTGGATTATTGATTTCAAATTCTTTGGATAGCTACCCAGTAGTGGGATAGCTGGGTCAAATGGTATTTCTATTTTTAGTTTTTTGAGGACTCTCCATAGTGTTTTCAATAGTGGCTGCACCAGTTTGCATTTCCACTAGCAGTGTACAAGGGTTCCCTTTTCCCCACACCCTCTCCAACATTTGTAGTGTTTAGTCTTAGTGATTATAGCCATTTTACCAGGTGTAAGGTGGTATCTTAGTATAGTTTTGAATTCCATTTCCCTAATGATTAGTGATGTTGAATATCTTTCCATGTGCTTATTGGCCATCTGTATATCTTCTTTGGAAAAATGTCTGTTCATATCCTCTGTCCATTATTTGATGGGGCAGCTTGTTTTTCTGTTGTTCAGTTGTGTGAGTTCTTTATATATTATGGAGATTAACCTCTTGTCAGATAAAAGATTTGCAAATATTTCCTTCCAATTGATGGGTTATCTTTTTGTTTTAATCCTAGATTCTTTGCCTTGCAGAAGCTCTTTAGTCTGCTGAAGTCCCACTTGTTTACTTTTTATTTTGTTTCCCTTGTCTGAGAAGACATGGTATTCGAAAAAATCCTTTTATGTTCGATGTCAAAGAGTGTACTACCTATATTTTCTTCCAGAAGTTTGACGGTTTCAGGGCTTAGCTTCAAATCGTTGATCCATTTTGAGTTTATTTTTGTGCATGATGTGAGATAATGGTCTACTTTCATTCTTTTACAAGTGGTTTTCCAGATTTCCAAACACCATTTATTGAAGAGACTATCTTTTCTCCATTGTCTGTTCTTGGCACCTTTGTCGAAGGTTAGCTGTCCATAGATATGTGGTTTTATTTCTGGGCTTTCAGTTCTGTTCATTGATCTGTGTGCCTGTTTTGGTACCAGTACCATGCTGTTTTTATTACTGTCGCTTCGTAGTATATTTTGAAGGCAGGGATTGTGATGCCTCCAGTTTTGTTGTTTGTTCTCAGAATTCCTTTAGCAATTTGGGGTCTTTGGTTGCCCCATATTAATTTTAGGATCCTTTGTTCTATTTCCATGAAGAATGCCATTGGGATTCTGACTGGGATTGGATTGAATCTGTAGATCGCTTTGGGTAGCATGGACATTTTAACTGTGCTTTTTCTTCCAATCCATGTGCATGGAATCTCGTTGCAATTTTTTATGTCATCGTCTTTTTATTTCAATAACATCATACTTTTCATTGTATAAGTTCTTCTACTCCTTGTTTAAGTTTATTCTTAGATATTTTTATTCTTTCTGTTGCAATTGTAAATCGAATTGTATTCTTGAGTTCTCTTTCTGTATGTTTGTTGTCACAGTATATAAATGCCACTCATTTTTGTAAGTTGATTTTGTAGCCTGCAACTTTACTGTAGTTATTATTTATAATAGTTTTCTGATGGATTCTTTAGAGTTTTCTGTGTATAAGATCATGTCATCTGCAAACAGCGAGTTTCATGTCTTCATTTCCTATTTGGATTCCTGTTATTGCTTTCTCTTGCCTAATTGCTCTGGCCAAAACCTCCAGCACTATGTTGAATAAGAGTGGTGACAGTAGGCACCCTTGTCTTGCCCCTGTTCTGAGAGGGATGGCATTCAGTTTTTCCCCATTGAGTATATTAGCTGTGGCTTTGTCATGTATGGCCTTTATTATGTTCAGGTAATTTCCTTCTATCTCCATTTAATGGAGAATTTTTATCATAAATGACTGTTGGATCTTGCCAAATGCTTCCTCTGCATCTGTTGAGATGATCATGTGGTTTTTATTCCTCATTTTGTTAATATGGTGTATCACAATGATTGACTTGCAGATGTTGAACCATCTCTGTGTCCTTGGTATAAATCCTACCTTATCATGATGTATGATTTTTTTGATATAATGCTGTATTTGGGTTGTCAATTTTTTTTTGAGGAAGATTAGCCACTTTATATGTGGGATGCCTACCACAGTATGGCATGACAAGTGGTGCCATGTCCGCACCTGGGATCTGAGTGGGCAAACACTGGGCCACTGAGAAACAGAATGTGCACGCTTTACCACTGTACCACTGGGCTGGCCCCAGGTTGCCAATGTTTTCTTGAGGATTTTTACATCTATGTTCATTAGTGATATTGGCCAGTAGTTTTCATTTTTTTTGTGTTGTCTTGTCAGGCTTCAGTATCAGACAGATGTTGGCCTCATAGAATGTATTTGGAAATGTTCAGTCTTCCCTAATTTTTTGGAATAGCTTCAGAAAGATAGGTGTTAAGTCCTCTTTGAAAGTTTGGTAGAATTCTCCATGGAAGCCATATGATCCTGGGCTTTTATTTTGGGGGATGTTTTTGATTACAGTTTCAATCTCTTGTGATTGGCCTATTCAGATTATCTATTTCGTCTTGATTCATATTTGGGAGGTTGTAAGAGTCTAAGAATTTATCCATTTCTTCTAGAGTGCCCATTTTGTTGGCATATAGCTTTTCATAGTATTCTCTTATAATCCTTTGTATTTTGGTGGTATCCATTGTAATTCCTCCTCCTTCACTTCTAATTTTATTTATGTGAGCTTTCTCTCTTTTGATATTTGTAAGTCTGGCTAGGGGGTTGTCAATTTTTTTATGTTCTCAAAGCACCAGCTCTTTGTTCCATTGATCATTTCTACTGCCTTCTTTGTTTCAATTGCATTTATTTCTACTCTGTTTTTACTATTGTGCTCCTGCTGACTTTGGGCTTTGTTTGTTCTTCCCTTTCTAATTCAATTAGGTGTAGTTTGAGATTGTTTATTTGGGATTTTTTCTTGCTTGTTAAGGTGAGTCTGTATTGCAATAAATTTCCCTCTTAGTACTGCTTTTGCTGCATCCCATATGAGTTGGTATGGTATGTTTTCATTTTCATTTGTCTACAGATATTTTTGATCAGGACTGCTGAAACCCTGGGCTGCTGAAGAGGAGTGTGTGAACTTAACCACTCAGCCACAGGGGTGGCCCTATACTGCCCCTCTTTGTCTCTCTATACCTGTCCTATCTTGAAGTCTACATTGTCTGATGTAAGTATTGCAACACCTGCTTTCTTTTGTTTGCCATTAGCTTGGAGTCTTGTCTCCTACCCCTTCACTCTGAGACTGTGTTTGTCATTGGAGCTGAGATGTGTTTCCTGGAGACAGCATATTGTTGGGTCTTGTTCTTTAATCCATCTCACCACTCTGTGTCTTTTTATTGGAGAATACAATCCATTTACATTTAGGGTGATTATCAATATATGAGGGCTTAATGCTGACATTTTATCACTCGTGTTCCAGTTCTCCTGCATTTACTTTGTTTCTTGTCCTGTGTATTTCAGTCTACCAATTGAGTTATGTAGGGTTTTTTTATGTTGGGTTTCTTAGGTTTCTCCTTATTTATTATTTGTGTCTCTGTTCTGCTTTTTTGTTTAGTGGTCATCATGAGGCTTGTATGCAAAATCTTGTAGATAAGATAGTCCATTTTCTGATGGCCTCTTATTTCATTAGGCTAAACTGATTCAGTGCCCTTCCTCTTCCCCTCCTATATTATTTTTGTTACATCTTATTCCATCTTGTGTTGTGAGTTTTTGGTTAAAATGACAAGATTACCTTTGTTTTTTGTGTTTTCCTTCGGTTTATCTTTAATGTTATGTTTGAGTATTTACTAACCAGTTCTGATTTATAGCTCCAATTTTCTCATTTTGTCTACCTATTTGTCTCCTTACTCCAGGCTTTGTAACCACTTTCTCCCTTTTGTTTCAGGTATGAGAGCCTTCCTGAGGATTTCTTGTATGGAGATCTTGTGGCTAGGAACTCCCTTAGCTTTTGTTTCTCTGGGAAAGTTTTTATTTCTCCATCATATCTGAAGGATATTTTCACTGGATAAAGTATTCTTGGCAAAAAGTTTTTGTCCCTCAAAGATTTTAATATATCATTCCAGTCTCTCTTAGCCTGTAAGGTTTCTTCTGAGAAATCCACTGAAAGCCTGCTAGGGGTTCCTTTGTATGTTATTTTCTTCTGTCTTGCTGCCCTTAGTGTTTTTTCCCTGTTCACTTTTGCTGGTTTCACTACTATATGCCTTGCCATAGGTCTTTTTACATAGACATATTTAGGATGTCTGACAGCCTCTTTCACGTGGATTTCAAACTCTTTCCCCAGGTTTGGGAAGTTGTCTGCTATTATTCCTTTGAACAAATTTTCTGCTTCATTCTCCTTCTCTTCTCCCTCTTGAATACCTATAATTTTTATGTTACATTTCCTAGTTGAGTTGGATATTTCTAGCTCTCTCTCCTCCTCTATCTGGAGCATTTGAATGTCTATCCTCAATTGTGCTGATTCTCTCCTCAATGATATCCACTCGAGTGTTCAGAGAATCCATACTTTGTTTTATCTCATCCTTTGTGTTTTTCATCTCTAATGTTTCTGATTTTTTCTTCTTTATACTTTCAATCTCCTTTGTGAAGAAGCTGCTGAACTCATTGAATTGTTTCTCTACATTCTCTTTTAACTTGTTGAGTTTTTTGGTAATAGCTAGTTTGGATTGTCTGTCATTTAGATTATATATTTCTGTGTCTTCAGGATTGAGTTTTGGGTACTTGTCATTTTCCTTCTGGTCTGGAATTTTGACATAATTTTTGATATTGCAGGAGGGTGAAGCTTTGTTCTTTCACATTGTGGTATTATTTGGTTGCCATTGCTACCTATTTCCATGAGGTTGGGGTCAAGACCTGTGTATTCTGAGCCCTCTGCATTCTTCCAGGATCCCAGGTGCAGGAGCAGGGCACTGGGCATGTGGAGAGAGAAGCACTTTCTTTCTCCTGCATGGTTTGTCCTTGTTATCTGCTCTCATGGGATTGCGGCTTGATGAAGTCACTCCCGTGATAGCTAGTAACCTCAGCAGGGGGCTTTCCCCTAGGCGTTGAGGGACCTCATGGATCTTTGATGTTCTCATGATGGAGCGCCCCCTCTCCACATCCTTCCCTCTCAGAAGCCATGCACAATCCTGGGATTTTTGGAGGAGGGTGTAAAACGTTCTCTTACCACATTCCACCTGCTCTAAGGCGGGATCCAGCCTCTCCACATTCCCACGTATGACTGTATGGGTCTCTCAGATGGCTTTTTTGTTGTGTGGATGTTCTATCTTGGAATATGAATGTCTTTTTCATTCTCTCGTTGGCGGGCGAGTTCACCAGGAAAGCTCACTCTTCTGTGATGCTGACATCACTCCAACAAAAGAGTCAATAAGTGACTTTTAATATTCTGCTGAGCAGTCTACATACAAGCTCTCACAAGCAAGTGGTGAAGGAGAATTGTTGATTAGGTAGGCTAGACAGGAACTGGAAGCTATAGTTCCTTGAAGAGCTTTTAAACACCATTATAGCTGGGAAAGAATATCTATAGCATCCTTTCAAGGAAGGTACACTGTACAGAAAAGCTCTGACCTGTAGCTGTTTAGGATCGTCCAAGTAAGTCTCTTTTTCTCACATTGCAGTTCACAGCCTTCACTCAAGATCTCTCTCCAATGTCATGAAAGCATGTTCCTGCTCTACTCAGCTGGCATAGCTGTGAAAGGACTCCTTGCAAGGAGAGTTTGAAAGCTTTCATGACAACTGTGACAGATTTTCTGAAGCATGTGTTCAATGAGCTTCAATGAGAAAAACTCTTTCTTCTGGCTCTTTAATATTATCTTCATAAGTGAGATTTAAATCAATTCAGAGCAGTCTACACACAGGCTCTCACACGCATGAGATGATGGAAAACTACTATTGAGCTCTGCTTGCCAGGAGCTGCAAGTGATGTTTTCCTAGGAGAGCTTTTAAACATTTCACTAGAGCTCAGAGAGATCTATGTCTCCCAGTCAAGGAAAGTAGACTATGCAGAAAAGCCCTGGTTACTAGCTCTTTCAGATCAACTAGGTAAATGCCTCACACATTGTAGCTCATGGCCTTCACTCAGACTCTCTATCCCGTTTCACAAAAACATGTTCCTGCTAAACTCACCTGCCCAAAGCTGTGAAAGGACTTCTTCCAAGGAGAGATTGAAAACCTTTCACTACTGCTGGGTCAAATTAACTGTAACTTTTATACATAGCAGGTACACACTTTAGAAAAACTCCTGCTTCTTGCTGTTTGATATTGTTTACATAAGTGACATTTAACTCAATGCAGAGCAGTCCACACAATGGTTCTCACACGCATGGGATGAAATAAAACTATTGCTGAGCTCACCATGCCAGGAAGTGGCATTTTCCCAGGAGTGCTTTTAAAACTTTCACTACACCTGGGATAGAATATCTATAACACACAGTCAAGGAATGTACACTGTGCAGAAAATCTCTGGCCTGAATCTCTTTAAGATCATCCAGTTAAGTACCTTTACACAAATTGCAGTTCACTGCCTTCACTCAGGCACTCTCTCATGTCATGAAAGCATGGTCCTGCTGAACACTTCTGCCCATAGCTGCAAAAGGACTTCTTTCAAGGAGAGACTTCAAACCCTTCACTCCCACTGAGACAGATTATCTGTAACTTTCCTACAATGCGGATTCATGGTTTAGAAAATATCCTGCTTCTGACTCTTTAATATTGTCTTCCTAAGTGATTTTTAATTCAATGCCAAGCAGTCTACACAAAGGTTCTCACAAACATGTGATGAAGGAAAACTATTGTCACCAATTAGTTATCCCAAAGAACACAAGGGTGGGTTTGGATATTTTAATTTTTTCCTAATCATTCTTTTTCCTTTTGTAAAGTTAAGGAGATGTGACCGTCAACCACACTGAACCAGACAAGACCTGACTATGAGAGCAATGCCTGTCACCTTTGCCTTATTTTTAATGCTAGGATCTCTCTAAGAGGAGCTTAGGCCTTATTACTATAGCCTGCAGTGCGTGTTGAAGCATGTTTTCCAACTGAGCCTGTGTGAGAGAATACCCACATCCCCCTTTTGAATATTCATTCCCCATCCACAATAAACGTCCTGGCTTCTATTTCTTTGGGGACAACATGACTCTGGAAATGCTCTCTCATGGTCTCCTATTTGCCACAAATATACTTTCCTTTGTGACAAACTACTTCTGGTGTAGAGTGTGATTTCACTCCCAAGGAGGGAGCCCATTTCAGTTTTTCTAAGAAATTGGCACCCAACATGGGGCTTGCCCCTTTGTGGTGCTTGTGCCACTAGCTTGATCTCGCTGCCCCATGGGGAGACCCAGCAGTGGCACTGAGCACCTTGCTCAGAGGATCTCTTAATGGAGGTGAATGGCATGAACCCCATGGAATGGGTCTCAGAGTTATTTCTTTAAGTTGTCTCACAAAGCCTGCTTGTTGGGGCCTGGCTTTGGGGTTTGAGTCCCCATCCAGGAGTAGCCTGGCTCAGGGATAGGAGAGTGCCCTCTGGTTGGAAGGATTGCATGACCTGGCCATGCTGGAAGGGCTGATGCTCAGCTCTGGTGAAATGGGAGCAAACCCTGCTGACTAGTCAGGGGTTTGAGTCCCCTCTGGAGATTGAGTCTCATCTGGATTGCATGGCCCAGCCACTCTGGTGAACAGGAGCAATCCCTGTTGACCAGTCAGGGCCTGGAGTCTCCTCAAGAACTGAAGTCTCCTCAGAAGTGAAGAGGTGGGGGTTCGAGGCCCCCGTTGAAGTCACTCAGTCTGTCTTTGTGTTGTACCTGTTATCAGAGAAGGGGTCCTCTTAGATGGCATTAAGCCACCCTTGAAGTCACTGAGTCTGTCTTTGTTGTGGGCCTGTGAACAAAGAAGGGGTCACCTTAGATAGAGTTAAATCACCCCTGAAGTCACGGAGTCCGTCTTTGCATTGGACCTGTGACCAGAGGATGAGTCCCCTTAGATGGGGTCAAGCCCCCTCTGGAGTTGCTGAGTCTGATTTTTTTGGGTTGGTTCTTTGTTTTTGTCAACATCAATCTTGATTTCCACAGTCTGGCTTTTCTGTACTTCTAGGTCTCCTTTTACTTTCCTTGTCCTCCCTATCAGTGGTCCCTGGGTGGAGCACAGCATCTACTAGTTTTATTTGCCTTTTAAGGGTTTAGTTACTCAGCCTGGGTCTAGTTCTAGGCTATTAGGGCACTAAACCTCCTCTGGGCACAACCTTGTGGGATCTGCAAAACAACTAACCATTACAAGTTGTGCCTGGAAGGTTGGAAACAGACCATAAGAAAGGATGCTAGAATATGGGGGCACAAGTTCCATTCCAAAGGAAAGCCAGTTGTGCTGCATCCTCCAGAATTGGAAGGGCTTTGGCTATTCCCCATTGACCTGAGAGCAGATGATCTTTTTATGTAACACAGCCTGGTTGCAATATTCAGTGGAAGAGGGGAAAGATGGCCAGAAAATGGGACCCTGAATGTTAACACCATACTAAAATTATCTCTAAAAGATAAGGTGAGCAGGACGTGGTCCTCCAAATGAGGAAACACTAGACTTAGGAAAGCCCCCCTCAGAGTCTACCATGCTCACATACTCCAGCTTTGGCCCCACCATTAGACCAGAGGGTGAGGCCTGAGGGACCTCCACCTGGTTCCCCTCCCTCACCCCTGCTTAAGACAGAGGCTGTTACAGGGCCAAATCCCTTGCTGTTCCCCCCAGGCAATCCCTCTACAGGGAATTGGACTCTGCAACAACCAAAGACCCTCCACACTCCTCTTTCAGATAGTACAACTAGATTAGCAACCAGTTACAGACCTGGGATATATCCCCTAAGATGAGTGCCTAGTGGTGAGGGGACACTTATTAATGTGCCTGTCCCTGTTTCCCCCTCTGATCTGTATGATTTGAAGGCACATACTAAAGGATTGAGGGATGACCTAGAGGAATTCATAAACCTGAGAAAGGGAATCTTCTCCACTCATAATCCAACCTGAGCCAATATTCAAATCCTGCTAACTACTCTCCTCACTGCTGAGGAAAAATCATGTGTTCTGTTAAAAGCTTAGCGAACAAGCAGATAATGAATATGACCCAGGGTTAGACATCCATAGGCCTAGTGAACAGGCTGTGCCAGGGACTGACCACAGGGTGGAATCCCAATGATCAAGAAAAGCAGGGATATTTTCAGGGTCTGCTTTTGAAAGCCTTGAAAAGAGTAAGCCAGCCACGCATTAACTGGTCTAAATTAAGAGAGGTCCAATAAGGCCCTGAGGAAAACCCCTCCACTTTTTTCCATACGCTGTGGGACTGCCTCAGGTGATACACAAATTGGGACCCTGAGGCCCAGGGCAGTACAGTGATTTTTAATATCTATTTTGTATCTCAAAAGTGCTCCAGACATCCATGGGAAACTGCAAATGTTGGCTATAGGTCCTGATACTAATCCTGCACAACTAGTAGAGGCTGCATTTAGGGCGTTCAATAACTGAGATGAAGCTGAGGATAAAACGGAAGACAAGAAGATGAAAAAGAGGAAAAGGCAAGCCACTCTGATAGCTGTGGACCTCCAGTCTACTCAAGGTAACCTGAGGAAGAGAAGGAATATGCCATGGGGGAGTAACCTGGGCCCCCACCGAGGGATCTGCAGGCCACCAACAAAGTTGGGGTCTAATCCGTTGAGTGTACTGCAAACAGGAAGGGCATTGGCAGCAGGATTGTCCGCATCACCCTCAGAGAGGGAAGGGATTCAACAAAACCAAGCCGCGGCTGCTTCCCTTGATTATAGATGAGATTTGATGGGGCTGTGGGGCTCCCGAGTTGGTTCCATGAGTCCTGGGTGACTTGGCAGTAGGAGGAGAGCATGTTGTTCAATAGTGGAGCTATGTTCCCAGTGTTGAATGCTCCAAAAGGAAGCCTTTCTAAAGGAAAGTGTGACCTAAAAGAGGTATCAGGAAAAGGAGAGACCAAAAGATGTCTGGAGCCCTGGACCTGTGAAATAGGCTAAAAAATGCTGAGGCATTCTTTAATGTATGTACCAGAATGCCCTGTTCCCCTTCTTGGGAGGGACATGCTATCTAAGTTATGGGCCTCAATAAGCTTGAAAGAAGAAAAAATAGAGATCCAAGTGTCCAAAAGTCAGGGAGTTGAGCTTATGGCCCTATTACAGGATACACCAGCACCTGAAAAGGAAGAGATTCTCCTAAATGTTTTACGCTGAGCTAACTCAGAATTATGGGCATAAGGGCAGGTCTAGTGAGCAGCCAGTGCCATGTCAGTAGAGGTAAAATTCAAGCAGGTAGATCGCTGGCCCTGGGTAAAACAATGCCCCTTGAAGCCAGAAGCCATAAAGAGGAATCTTTCCTGTAATCAATAAGGTTTTGTAACAGGGGAATATAGATTTGTTTAAGACAGTGCTGTCAATGCTGTACACTACCGGATGTATAATGGTAAATATCTTCATTTTGTTTCTGGCACAGAGCTCCTAAAACTCTCAGAATTTCCCATAGGAGAGCCATAGGGTCATCTTTTGTTATGATAATTACTTCAGTCCTTGGTTCCTGAAACAACTCCAGAGCAATCCAGGTGAAATGGCTTGTCTTTTGTTATTCCTAACAAGCCCCTTTTGAACAACACCTGAATTTATGTTAATAAGGTGACTCTTGGAAAGCGACTAAGGATGGGGATGGTTGCCTGGGAAACCAGTTGTGTGATTTGGGGGTTTGAATTTCCAGGTCCATTCTCCTCCTCACACCTCTGGGTGGTGAGAGAGGCAGAAGATTGAGTTCAATTGCCAACAGCCAATGATCTAATCAACTATGCCTATGTAAAGAAGTCTCCATTAAAATCCAAAAGGATAGTGTTCAGAGAGCTTCCAGGTGGGTGAACACGTGGAGAATGGGAGAGAGTGGCACACTCAGAGAGGATCTGGGATCTCCAGATCCCTTCCCCAGTTATTTTGCTCTATGCAGCTCCTCCATCTGGCTGTTAAGTAGTACAATGTTTTCCTGAGTTCTGTGAGCCGCTCCATCAAATTAATCAAAGCCAAGGGGAGGGGTTGTGGGAACCTCTGTTCTGTGGCTGGTTGGTCAGAAGCACAGGTGACAACCTGAACTTGCAATTGGCATCAAAATTGGGGGTCAAGTGTAATCCTGTGGGATCTGATTTGATCCCTAGGTTGATCCTGTCAGATTTGAGTTAAATATGTTAAACTTCTTAACCAGTAAGGGATATAAGGTGTCTAAAGGGGATTGATGGTTTTTGCCACATTTGGATCCCTACCTTTGGATTAACTGCTAAGCCTCTCTATGATAAACTACAGGGAGAAGAAATGTACCACTTTGGATTGGATAAGTTATACACCGTGGTGAAATGATGGCCCCCATGCTTGAGAGCTGTAACTGCCACCTGGCTGTTAATCAAGAAAGAAAAACAGACTATGGGCCAACCTAGGATCGTGTGCACCCCCCATCAAGTCTCTAGACTACTAAAGATTAAAGGACATCTATGGCTATACCAGAATAGAATACTATAATATAAAGCTATGCTGATAGGTTTCCCTTAGATTTCCCTAAAACCCTGTCATACCTGAAACACAGCTACCCTGCTCCTTGATTCCAATGGGCCTATGACACATGCAGAAGGGATTTTCAGCTGTGATGAAGATCAAGGCTCACCCAGGGAGAGAATCCCAAGGCATCCTGCCCTACATACCAATCTATATCATCCTCTGGGAAGCATAGGACGTCCTAACCTGATCCGACCTGATTCCTATCCAGTTATAAGACCACACAATAAGCAGACCGCACCTGCGCTGATACCCTTTTAACAACCTTTTTACATGATCTTTCCTTTGTCTTATAAGGAAATGACTCACATAGCTATGCCTTATAAGTTTAGCCTTAACCCTCAACCCACTGCAGCTCTTACTGCCCATGGGTCCTGTCCCCATACCTGCAGCTGTTTACTGCCCATGGGCCCTGTCCCTATGCTACTCCATGCTATTCTCTGAATAAAGGAGCACTACTACCTGACCTTGAGAGTCCAAGAAATCTTTCTTTTGACTCCTCGATTCACCAAGCCTGCATCAGCAGCAGAGGTTTCCAGAGAGAACCATGGAAATTAAACGTGGGCCAGAGATCTTTAAACTGCTAGATGCAGTACAGGGCCCCCCAAAAGTAGCTGTGGTCCATGGTAAAGACCATCAAATTTAGGAATCAGAGGCAATAAAAGGAAATAACTTGGCAACTGCAGCTGCGAAAAGGGCCGCTACATTAGGAGAGCTTCTCCAATTATCATTAATTCTCATTCTACCCTTCTACAAATTTACACCAGTCTATTCCCCTGAAGACATACAGGAAGCCACTACACAGGGTTACCAGTGGCCCCCAATACTCAAGGGCTGGATGATAAGCCAATGAGGGAAGATTTGAGTCCCCAAACAGCTTGGGGACTCATGAAGAGTGACCATGGTATCTTAAAACTTGGAAAAGTGGTTTGTCACAAGATCAGCTAAATCTTATTTGGGTATGGCCTCACTTGGTGTTACACACTCTTCCCTAAAATTAGAAGGCATTATCCCTTATTGGATCCACCATACAAGGGTAAAAAAAAGTGACACTATCAGCTGAACATCAAGAGAAATCATCAAAGACAATTGAGGACTCTGAGTTTTCCCGCAAACCACTCTCTGATTTTAAACTCTTATTTCAGCAACACTATACAAGTAAGTACTGACTGGCTATCCACTCCAGGCTCTGCCCTGGATCTTAACCAATCCCATAACATTTAGACACAGTATGCTTCCAAGAAGTTTGCATCTTCCTGGGCAACAAGACTAGGTCCATTAGAGAAGGATATGCAACTATAGTATGTAGACTATTGTAGGGGAAGAAGACATTTCCTCTACCCTCTCTGGGTTCTTTTGGCCAGAAAATGAATTAAATTCACATGAGACAGAATAGCAGGAGAAAATTAAACAAAGCTTTATAACATGTATACATGGGAGAGGCTTAGGCAAGCTGAGCAACTCGCCCAAATGGCTGAAGCCACCTCCTTAAATATCATATTCAGCTAAAGACAAAGGAGGATGTTGGGGGTGGGGGGAGTCAGTTACAGGAGGTTACCAGACAAGCACAATAAACAGGAATAAGATTATTATGCAGATTTAAGTCCTTGCATTCTGTATTGATAGGAGTTTCTAGAGATAAGGTCATCCCCCCTTCTTCCTGGTACAGAGAGGGAGACACCTTTAACAGATGGATATTTCCTTTACAATGTAAATGTCTCTTACAAAGGGTAAATAAATTCTTCTTTTCAGTTGCTTTCCTGTCTGCAGCTTATAAAAAGGAACCAGCCCCAAATAATCCTCATGCCAAAGAGACATATCTTGGTGTGGCCAATTCCAGGCACCCACACTATAAAAGAGATGGTAGAATCAGGAGGGAGGGTGCTAGTATGACCAGAACCTAAACTTATACTGGACGAATTGAGGGTATAAAATTACAGATGCTTGTTACAACTAACTTGGGGCTATGCCTGAGGTGACCCACAAACCTATTGGAGATTAGCTAGAAATTCTTCTCCTCTACTGGTCCCTATGACAACACCCATTCTTATCAGGAAGCAGTTATAGAAGATGGACTTCACCCCTGTGTCCCTCAAGAATGAGGAGCATGATAAAATCTGGAGAAGGGATTTTGTCATCAACTAGTTACATCAAAGAGCCCAAGGGTGGGTTGGGATATTTTAACTTTTTCCAAATTGTTCTTTTTCATTTTGTTATGTTAAGGAGATGTGATCACCAACCATCCTGAAGCAGACCAGGCCTCAGGAGGAGAGCAATGTCTGTGACATTTGCCTTATTTTTAATGCTAAGATCTCTCCAGGAGGAGCTTAGGCCTTATTACCATTGCATGCAGCATATGTGGAAGCATGTTTTCCAATTGGGCCTGCACAAAAGAATGCCCACCTCTCCCTTTTGAATATTCATTCCGCCCCATGTCCCTTTCTCCAGGGATGCCATGACTCTGGAAATGATTCCTCATGGTCTCCTATTTGCCACAAATACTCTTTACTTTGTGAGACTACTTCTGGTGTAGAGTGTGATTTAACTTGCCAGGATAGAACCCACATCAGTTTAGGTAACACTATTGCTGACCCCACCATGCCAGGAGGTAGAAGTGACATGTCCCCAGGGGAGGTTTTAAACAATTCAGTCCAGCTGGCAGAGACAATCTATAACCTTCATTCAAGGAAAGTACACTGTGCAGAAATGAACTGGCTTCTAGCTGTTTCAGATCCTCATGGTAAGTGCCTCACACCTTGTACTCCCCAGCCTTCACTCAGACTCTCTCTCCCATGTCAGGAAAGCATGTTCCAGATGAACTCAGATGCCTGTAGATGTAGAGGCACATCTTCCAAGGAGAGATTGAAAACCTTTTCTTCCACTGTGGAAGATTATGTTACTTCTGTACTATGTGGGTACACAGTTTGGAAAAAGTCTTGCTTCTGGCTCTTTAATATCATCCTCCTAAGTGACTTTTAATTCAATGCTGAGCAGTCTACACAAAGGCTCTCACATGCATGTGATGAAAGAAAACTATTACTGAGCTCAGCTTGCCAGGATCTACAAGTGACATTTTCCTAGGAGAGCTTTTAAACATTTCACTAGAGTTGGGAGAGCTGAACTATGACAGACATTCATGGAAAAGCTCTGAACTGTACCTATTTATGATGGACCAGACAAATTTCATTACATACATTGCAGTTCAAGGCCTTCATGCAGGCTCTCTCTCCCATGTCCTGAACGCATGTTCTTGCTGAACTCAGTTTCCCTTGGCTTTGAAATGATTCCTTAATATGAGAGATTTGAAAGTTTTCCCTATAACTGCATCAGAGCACGTGTAAGTTTCATTCAATGTGGGTACACACTACAGAAAATCTTCTGCTTGTGGCTTTTTAGTATCATCTTAATAAATAACCTTTAATGCATCACCATGTAGTGTACACACAGGCTTTCACACAAAAATGATGATGGAGAACAATGATTAGCTCCTGTTGCCAGGAGCTGTATACTACAATTTCCTGGGAGAGCTTTTTAAGTTTGTACTACAGCTGGGAGAGAATATCTATAGCATCCATTCAATGAAAGTACACTGTGTAAAAATGTTCTGACCTGTAGCTGTTTAGCATCTGCCAAATAAGTTCCTTTACACACATTCAGGTTCACAGCCTTCACTCTGGCCCTGTCTCCCATGTCATGAAAACATGTTCCTGCTGAACTCAGCTGCTGGTACTTGTGAAGGGACTTCATCCAAGGAGAGATTGGAAGCCTTTCACTACCGCTGGGATAGATTTATCATAGCACTTTCACACTATATGAGTACACACTTTAGAAAAATTCCTGCATGTGGCACTTTAATATCATCTTCATAGGTTACTTTTAATTCAATTCCAAGCAGTCTACACACAGGCTTTCACACCCATGTGATGAAGAACAACTGGTAATGAGCTCAGCTTGCCAAGAGCTGCAAGTGACATGTTCGTAGGAAAGCTTTTAAACAGTTAACAAGAGCCGGGTGAGAAGATCTATAACCTCTATGTAAGGAAAGTACACTGTGCAGAAAAGACCTGGATTCTAGCTCTTTCAGATCATCTAGCTAAGTGCCTCACACATGGAAGTTCACAGCCTTCACTCAGGCTCTCTCTTATGTCATATTATGTTCCTGCTGAACTCAGCTGTCTGTAGCTGTGAAGGGACTTCTGAGGAGAGATTCAAAACCTTTCAACCCCCTGGCACAGAACATTTGTAACTTTTGTACAATGTGGGCACATGGTTTAGAAAAATTCCTGCTTCTGGCTCTTTAGTATCATCTTCATAAGTGACTTTTAATTCAATGCTGAAGAGTCTACACACAGGTTCTCACATGCATGTGATGAAGGAAAACTATTTCTGAGCTCAGCTAGACAGGAGTTGCAAGTGACATTTTCCAGGTAGAGGTTTGAAACATTTCACCACAGCCGTGAGAGAAGATTGTGCCTTCCACTCAAGGAAAGTACACTGTGCAGAAAAGCCCTGGCTTCTAGCTGTTTCCTTTCATCTGGGTAATTGCCTCACACATTGCAGTTCATGGCCTTTACTCAGGCTCTCGCTCTCATGTCGTGAAAGCATGCTCCTGCTGAACTCAGCTGCCCATATCTTTGAAGGGACATCTTCCATGGAAAGATTTAAAAGTTTTCACTACAGCTGGGACAGATTATCCATAACTTCCCTTCAATGAGGGTACATAGTTTTGAAAATCTGCTGATAGCTCTTTAGGATCATCTTGATAAGTGACTTTTGATACATTGCCATTGAGTCTACACACAGGCTCTCACTGGCATGTGATGAAGGAAACTTTTGCTAAGCTCAGTTCCCCAGGAGCTGGAAGTCACATTTTCCTCGGAGAGCACTGAAACATTTCACTTCAGCTGGGAGAGAATATCTATAACATCCATTTAAGGAAACTACCCTGTGCTGGAAAGCTCTGGCTTCTAACTCTTCAGGATCATCTTGGTAGATGCCTTCTCACACATTTCTATGCAGGGCCATCACTCAGGCTCTCTCTCCCAAGTCATGAAAGCAGGAACCAAGCTGAACTAAGCTGCCGGTATCTCTGAAGGGAATGCTTACAATGAGAGATCAAAACCTTTCACTACAGCTGGGACAGATTACCTGTAACATCCATTAAATGAGGGTACATGTTGGAGAAACTCTTCTGCTTGGGACTCTTTAGTATGGTCTTGATGAGTGACTTTTAATACATTGCTAAGTCTACACACAGGCTCTCACTCACACACGCTGAAGAAAAACTACTGCTGAGTTCAGCTTGTGTGGTGCTGGAAGTGATATTTTCATAGGAGTTCTTTTATAGATTTTCTAATGCTGGGAGAGACTATCTATAACATCCATTCAAGGAAAGTACACTAGGCAGAACAGCTCTTTCTTGTAGCTGTTTAGGATCATCTTGGTAAGTGCCTTCACACATTCCAGTTCACAGAATTCACTCAGGCTCTCTCTCTGATGGCATGAAAGCATGTTCCTGCTGAACCTAGCTGCCCAGTGCTGTGAAGGGAATTCTTCCAAGGAAAGATTCAAAACCTTTCACTACAGCTGGGACAGATTATCTTCATCATCCATTCAATGAGGGTACAGGGTATAGAAGCCACCTGCTGGTTGCTCATGATGATCATCTTGATAAGTGACTTTAAATACTTTGCTGTTCTGTCTACACACAGGCTCTCATTCACAACTGATAATGGAAAGCTACTGCTGAGCCCAACTTGCCAGGAGCTGGATGACATTTTCCTAGAAGAGCTTTAAACACTTCACTACACCTGGGAAAGAATATCTATAACATCCATAGGAAAATAGTGCAGAAAAGATAATTTCTTGTTACTGTTTAGGATTGTCTTCATAGATCCCTTTTCACATTGTGAAATACATGGACCTCACTCAGGCTTGCTCTCTCTGGTATCATGAAAGCATGTTCCTGCAGAACTCAGCTGCCCGTAGCTATGAAGTCACTTCTTCCAAGGAGAGATTTCAAACCTTTCACTACATCTGGGACAGCTTATCCATTACATGCATTCAATGAGGGTACATGGTGTAGAAAAACTCCTGCTGGTGGCTGTTTAGGATCATCTCAATAAGTCACTTTTAATAAGTTGTTGTTGAGTCTACACACAGGCTCTGACTTGCATGCAATTACTGAAAACTATTGCAAAGCTCAGCTTGCCAGGAGCTGGAAGTGACACTTTCCTAGAAGAGCTTTTAAACATTTCACCACGGTTGGCAGAGAATTTCAATAACATCCATTCAAGGAATGTACACTCTGTAGAAGAGGTCTGGTTTCTAGCTGTTTAGGATTGTCTTAGTAAGTGCCTTTTCACAGATTGCCATACTAGGCCTTCACTCAGGCTCTCTCCCATTTCATGAAAGCATGTTCCTGCTGATAGCTGAAAGTTACGTCTTCCCATGGGAGCTTTTAAGCATTTCTCTACAGCTGGGAGGGAAAAACCTACAACTCCCATTCAAGGAATATTCACTGTGCTGAAAAATTCTTGCTTCCGGCTCTTGATGATCATCTTGAAAATTGTCTTTTCAAACTTTGAAGTTCTCAGCCTTCACTGAGGCTGTATCTCACACATATTGAAAGACTGTCCCTTTTGAACACTGCCTCCCAGTATGTGTTAAAGTTTTGTTTCTAGGAGATATTAAAACATTTCACTACAGCTGGGAGAGAATATCTATAACACTCATTCAAGGAATATTCATTGCAGAGAAAAACTCTTACTTTTAGCTCATGGACATAATCCTGATATTTGCATTTTTAAACTCTGCAGTACTCGGCTTTCACTCAGGCTCTCTCTCACATGTTCCACTTGAAGTCTGTTTCCTGGTATTTGTTAAAAGTTTTCTTTCTATAAGTGATTTAAAACTTTTCCCTACAGCTGGGACAGATTATCTGTAAAATCCACTCTAGGAGAATACAGTGTTGAGAAATTATCCTGCTTGTAGCTCTTTAGGAGCATCTTCAGAAGTAATTTGCATTATGTTCCCAGTCAAGTTCACATGCAGGTTCTCAATCACATTTGATGAAGGATGAATTTTGCTGAACTCAGCTTCCATGGAGCTGTAAGTGACACCATCCTATGAGAGATTTTGAAAATTTCACTACCTCTGTGAGAGAATATCCATAACATCCATTCAAGGAATATTCACTGTGGAGAAAAACTCTTGCTTCCATATCTTGAGGGTCATCTTGATAATTGCCTTTCCAAACTTTTAAGTCCTCGACCTTCTGTCAGGCTCTTTCTCACATATATCGAAGGAATATTTCTCCTGAGCTCAGCTTCCCAGTAGGTGTTAAGGGTTTTGTTTGTAGAAGCGATTAAAAACTTTTCTCTACAGCCAGGAGAGAATATCTTTAACACCCATTCAATGAATATTCACTGTGGAGGAAAGTACTTGCTTCTTGCTCTTGAGGATGATCTTGATATTTGCATCTTCAAACTTTACAGTTCTCTGCTGTCACTCAGGCACTCTCTCACATGAATTTTTTTTATTGTGGTAACTTTGGTTTATAGCATTATGTAAATATCCATTGTACATCTTTATATATTTTGATTTCTGTGTAGATTTGATCATATTCACCACCCAAATACTAATTACAATCCATCGCCCCACACATGTACCTAATCCCCCATTTCACCCTCCTCCTTTCTCCTTGCTCTCTGGTAACCACCAATCCAATCTCTATTTCTGTGTGTGTGTTTGCCATTGTTTTGATCTTCTACTTATGAGTGACATCATATGGTATTTGACTTTTGTCCTCTGACATTTCACTTAGCATAATACCCTTAAGTTCCATCCCTGATTTCACAAATGGCCAGACTTCATCATTTCTTATGGCTGAGTAGTTTTCCATTGTGTATATATACCAAATCTTTATCCATTTATCCCTTGATGGGCACCTAGGTTGCTTCCAAGTCTTGGCTATTGTGAATACTGCTGGGATCAACATAAGGGTGCATGTTTCTATATGCATTTATGTTTTCATGTTCTTTTGATAAATATCCAGCAGTGGAATAGCTGGATCATATGGTAGATCTATTCTTACTTTTTTGAGTTATCTCCATATCTGTGTTCCATAGTGGCTGCACCAGCTTGCACTCCCTCCAGCAGTGTATGCGAGTTCCCTCTTCAACACTTGTTTCCTATCTTCTTAATTATAGCCATTCTGATGGCAGTGAGGTGATATTTTATTGTAGTTTTTTTTAAAGGAATATCTGTTTTGTTAAAACATTGGCACCTGAACTAACAACTGTTGCCAATCTTCTTTTTTTTCTTCTTTTTCTCCACAAAGCCCCCCAGTATATAGTTGTATATTTTAGTTGTGGCACGTGGGACACAACCTCAGCGTGGCCTGATGAGTGGTGCTATGTCTGCACCCAGCATCCGAACCAGTGAAAGCCTGGGCTACCAAAACAGAGTGCATGAACTTAACCACACAGCCGTGGGGCCAGCCCCTCATTGTAGTTTTGATTTGCATTTCCCTGATTGTTAATGATGTTGAACACCTTTTCAAGTGCCTGTTGGCCATCTGTATATCTTCCTTCAAGAAATTTCTGTTCAGCTCTTTTGCCCATTTTTTAATTGGGTTGTTAGTTATTTTGTTGTTGAGATTTAAGTGTTCTCTATATATTTTGGGTATTAACCCCTTCTCAGATAGGGTTTGCAAATATCTTCTCCCAATTGTTAGGTTGTTTTTTTGTTTTCTTGGTGGTTTCTTTTGCTGTGCAGAAGATTTTTAGTTTTGTGATCTTTGAAAATTTTTTTAAGATTTTTTTTTTATTTTTCCTTTTTCTCCCCATAGTCCCCAGTACATAGTTGTGTATTTTTAGTTGTGGGTCCTTCCAGTTGTGGCATGCAGGATGCCACCCCAGCATGGCTCAATGAGCGGTGCCATGTCCATGCCCAGGATTCAAACTGGTGAAACCCGGGGCCACTGAAGCACAGTGTGTGAACCCAACCACTTGGTCATGGGGCCGGCCCCTGAAGCTTTTTAGTTTGATGTAGTCCAATTTGTTTATTTTTTCTATTGTTTCCTTTGCCTTCTCAGTCATGGTACTTGAAAATATGTTGGTAAGACCGATGTTTAAGGGCCATACTGCCTATGGTTCCTTCTAAAAGCTTTATGGTATCAGATCTTACATTCAAGTCTTTAATCCACTTTCAGTTGATTTTTGTGTTTGGTGTAAGATAATGGTCTACTTTCATTCTTTTGCATGTGGCTGTCCAGTTTTCCCAACACCATTTATTGAAGAGACTCTCCTTTCTCCATTCTTGGCTCCCTTGTTGAAAATTAGCTGTCCATAAATGTGCGGGTTTATTTCTGGGCTCTCACTCTGTTCCATTGATCTATGTGTCTGTTGTTGTGCCAGTACCATGCTGTTTTGGTTACAATAGCTATGTAGTATATTTTGAAATCTAGCAGTGTGACACTTCCAGCTTTGTTCTTTTTTATAACCATTACTTTGGCTATTCCAGGTCTTTTGTTGTTCCATATAAATTTTAGGACTCTGTGTTCTATTTCTGTAAAAAATGTTGTTGGAACTTTGATAGAGATTGCATTGAATTCATAGATTGCTTTAGGAAGTATGGACGTTTTAGCTATGTTAATTCTTCCAATCAAAGAGCATGGAATATCTTTCCATTTCTTTGTGTTTTCTTCAATTTCTTTCAACAATGTTTTATAGTTTTTTGGGTACAGATATTTCACCTTGTTGGTTAAGTTTATTCCCAGGTATTTTATTCTTCTTGTTGCAATTGTAAATGGGATTGTGTTCTTAATTTCTCTTTCAGCTACTTCATTGTTAGTGTAAAGAAATGCAACTGACTTTTGTATGTTGATTTTGCATCCTGCAACTTTATCATATGCACTTATTTTTTCTAAAAGTTTTTTAGTGGACTCTTTAGGGTTTTCTATACATAAAATCATGTCATCTGCAAAAGGTGACAATTCAACTTCTTCCTTTACAATTTGCATCCCTTTCATTTTTTTATCTTATCTGATTGCTCTGGGTAAGACTTCCAATACTATGTTCAATAAGAGTTGGCATCCTTGTCTGGTTCCTGTACTTAGAGGGAAAGCTTTCAGTTTTTCTGCATTGATAATGATATTCACTGCAGAAGAATGCATCAGTGAGCTAGATGAAAGACTAGAGGAAATCACCCAAGCTGAATAGAAAAAAGAAAAAAGAATTAGACAGAATGAGACCACTCTAAGGAAACTCTGGGACAATATCAAGTGTGCTAACATTCGGATTATAGATGTCCCAGCGAAGAGAGAGACAAAGGTGCAGAAAATTTATTTGTAGAAATAACTGATGTAAATTTTCCTAACCTGAGGAAGAAAACAGACATCCAAGTTCAGGAAGCACAGAGAGCTTGAAACAAGATAAGCCCAAAGAGGCCCACACCAAGACATATTATAATTAAAATGTCCAACATTAAAGATAAAGAGAGAATCTTAAAAGCAGCAAGAGAAAGGCCACAAGTGACATACAAAGGGAAGCCCATCAGGTTATCAGTGTACTTCTCAGTTGTGACCCTACAAGCAAGAAGAGAATGGCACAACACATTTAAAGTGCTAAAGGAAAAAAACTTACAGACAAGAATGCACTATCCATCAAGGTTGTCATTCAGAATGGAAGGAGAGATAAAGAGCTTCCCAGACAAGCAAAAATTAAAGGAATTTATCACCAAGAAACCAGTTCTACAAGAAATGCTGAAGGGACTTATTTAAGTGGGAAAGCAAGCCCACAAATAGAGATTAAAAAATTATCAAAAAAACAAAAAACAAAAACAAAACAGGCAATAAAATCACTTGTAAAGGTAAAAATATAGTAAAGGTAGCAGATCAACTACCTGTGAAGATAATATGAAGGTTAAAAGACAGATGTTCTAAAATCACCTATTTCTATCATAAGAGGGAAATGGATAGACACACACTAAACAAGAGACTTTATATGATTTGAAAAACATAAAATGTGGGAGGAGAGGAGTGAAAAAGTAGAGCTTTTAGAAAGAGGTCAAGCTAAAGAGTCTATGAACTTGATATAGACTGTTATATACATAGAATATTAAATAGGATCCTCACAGTAATCACAAAGCAGACACCTATAATAAGCAAGAAAAAGTAAGACAAAAGAAATCAAACATATTACTAAAGATAGCCATCAAACCACAATGAAAGAGAGTAAGAGAAAAAGAAAGTAACAGAGAAGAACTACTAAAACACCCAGAAAACAATTTAAAAAATGGCAATAAATACAGATTTATCAATAGCTACTTTAAAGGTCAATGGACCAAATGCTCCAATCAAATGCCATAGGGTGGCCAATTGGATAAACAAACAAGACCTATCTATATGCTGCATACAAGAGACACGCTTCAGACCTAAATACATTCACAAACTGAAAGTGAAAGGATGGAAAAAGATATTCTATGCAAACGGAAAAGAAAAGAAAGCAGGGGTAGCAATACTTATATCAGACAAAACAGACTGTAAAACAAAAACTGTAACAAGACAGAAAGTTGGGCACTACATAATGATAAAGGGAACAATCCAACAAGAAAAGATAACAATTGTAAATACCTATGCACCCAATATAGGAGAACCTAAATATATAAAACAATTATTAACAGACATAAAAGGAGAAATAAACAGTAACACAATAATAGTAGGAGACTTTAACACTCCACTTACACCAATGGATAGATCATCCAAACAGAAGATCAATAAGGAAACATTGGCCATAAAGGACACATTAGACCAGATGGACTTAGTAGATATATACACAACATTCCATCCAAAAACCACAGAATACACATTCTTTTCAAATGCAAATGGAACATTCTCTGGGATTGATCACATAATAGGCCAGAAAAAAAGTCTCAATAAATTTGAGAAGATTGAAATAATACAATGCATGTTTTGTGACCACAAAGGTATGAAACTAGAAGTCAACTACAGGAAGAAAACCAGATAAGCCACAAAAATGTGGAGATTAAACAAAATGTTACTGAACAACGATTGGGTCTATGAAGAAATTAAAGGAGAAATAAAAAAATACCTGGAGAAAAATGAAAATGAAAATATGACATGCCAAAATCTGTGGGATACAGCAAAAGTGGTTCTGAGAGGGAAGTTTATAGCAATTCAGGCCTACCTCAACAAAGAAGAAAAATCCTAAATAGATAATCTAAAAGCACATCTTAAGGTACTAGAAAAAGAACAGAAAACAAAGCCCCTAATCAGCAGAAGGAAGAAAATAATAAAATATGAGCAGAAATAAATGAAATATAAACTAAAAAGCAATAGAAACAATGACACCAAGAACTGGTTCTTTGAAAAGATAAACAAAATTGACAAACCCTTAGCTTGACCCAGGAAGAAAAACTAGAGAAGGCTCAAATAAATAAAATCAGAAATGAAAGAGGAGAGATTACTACGGACACCTCAGAAATACAAACGATAATAAGAGAATACTATGAAAAGCTATACACCAACAAATTGTATAATCTAGAAGTGGATAAATGCTTATAAAACCTTCCAAAACTGGATTAAGAAGAAGTAGAAAATCTGAATAGACCAATCATCAGTAAGGAGATCAAAACAGCAATAAAGAACGCCCCAAAACATAAAAGTCCAGGACTAGTTGGCTTCCCTGGTGAATTCTACCAAACATTCAAAGAAGACTTAACACCTTTCCTTCTCAAACTCTTCCAAAAAATCGAAGAGGAAGAGAGGCTTCCTAACTCATTCTATGAAGCCAACATTAGCCTGATACCTAAACCAGAGAAGGACAAGACACACAAAAGAAAATTACAGGCCAATATCACTGATGAACGTCGATGCAAAAATCCTCAACAAAATACTAGCAAGTTGAATACAACAATACGTTGAAAAGATCATACATCATGATCAAGTGGGTTTCATTCCAGGGATACAGGGATGGTTCAACATCTGCAAATCTATCAACATGATACACCACATTAACAAAATGAAGAATAAAAATCACATGATCATAGATGCAAAGAAAACATTTGACAAGATACAGCATCCATTTATGATAAAAACTGTAAATAAAATGGGTATAGAAGGAAAATACCTCAACATAATAAAGGCCATATATTACAAACCCACAGCAAATATAATTCTCAATGGAGAAAAACTGAAAGCTATCTCCCTATGAACAGAAACAAGACAAGGACGTCCAGTGTCACCACTCTTAACGTAGTATTGGAAGTCCTAGCCTGAGCAATCAGTCAAGTAAAAGAAATAAAAGGGATCCACATTGGAAAAGAAGTGAAACTGTCACTCTTTGAAGATGACATGATTTTATGTCTACAACATCCTAAATAATCCACTAAAAACGTTTAGAAACAATAAAGGAATAGAGTCAAGTCATGGGATATAAAATCAATGTACAAAAATTGCTTGTGTTTCTATACACCAACAACGAAGTAGTAGAAAGAGAAATTAAGAATACAATCCCATTTACAATTGCAACCAAAAGAATACAATACCTAGGAATAAACTTAACCAAAGAGGTGAAAGATCTGTACACTGAAAACTATTAAACATTGTTGAAAGAAATCGAAGAAGACACAAAGAAATGGAAAGATATTCCGTGCTCTTGGATTGGAAGAATTAACATCGCTAAAATTTGCATACTTCCTAAAGTAATCTATAGATTCAACACAATCCCTATCAAAGTTCCAACATTGTTCTCAGAAGTAGAACACAGAATCCTAAAATTTATAGGCAGCAACCAAAGACCCCAAATAACCAAAGAATTCCTGAGAAAAAAGATCAAGGCTGCAGGGATCACAATCCCTGATTTCAAAATATACTACAAAGCCATAGTAACCAAAACAGCATGGTACTGGCACAAAAACAGACACATAGATCAATCTAACAGAATTGAAAGCCCAGAAGTAAACCCACACATTTATGGGTAGCTAATATTCGACAAGGGAGCCAAGAGCATATGATGGAGAAAGGAGAGTCTCTTCAATAAGTGGTGTTGAGAAAACTGGACAGTCACCTGCAAAAGAATGAAAATAGACGATTACCTTACACCATGCACAAATATCAACTCAATGTATTAAAGACTTTAATGTAACACCCAAAACCCTGAAACTTCTAGAAGAAAACATAAGCAGCACGCTCTTTGATATCAGTCTGAGCAGCATATTTTCAAGTCTCATGTCTGATTGGGCAAGGGAAACAAAAGAAAAAATGAACAAATGGGACTACATCAAACTAAAAAGCTTCTGCACAGCAAAGGAAACCATCAACAAAATGAAAAGACAACCTAACAATTGGGAGAAGACATTTGCAAACCATACATCTGATAAGGGGTTAATATCCAAAATATACAAAGAACTAGTACAGCTCAACAACAACAAAAAAACCAACAATCCAATTAAAAAACGGGCAAAGTATCTGAACAGAGATTCTCCAAAGAAGATATACGGATGGCCAACAGGCATATGAAAAGATGTTCAACATAATTAGCTATCAGGGAAATGCAAATAAAAACTACAATGAAGTATCACTTCACTCTGGTCAGAATGGCTATAATTAACAAGACAGGAAAGAACAAATGTCAGAGAGGATGTGGAGAGAAGTGAATCCCTGTACGCCACTGGTGGGAGTGCAAACTGGTGCAGCCACTATGGAAAGCAGTATGGAGTGTCCTCAGAAAACTAAGAATAGATCTACCATATGATCCAGCTATCCCACGGCTGGGAATTTATCCAAGGAACTTGAAAACGCAAAGGCATAAAGATACTCACTCCCCTATGTTCATTGCAGCATTGTACACGATAGCCAAGACTTGGAAGCAACCTAGGTGCCCATCAAGGGACGAATGAATAAAGAAGATGTGGTATTTATACACAATGGAATACTACTCAACCATAAGAAATGACGAAATCTGGCCATTTGTGACAACATGGATGGACATTGAGGGTATTATGCTCAGTGAAATGTCAGAGAGAGAAAGTGAAATACCATATGATCTCATTCATAAGTAGAAGATAAAAACGACAAACAAACACATAGCATTGGAGTTTGGATTGGTGGTTACCATAGAGGAAGGGGGGAGGTCAAAAGGGGTGATTAGACTCACATGTGAGTGGATGGATTATAATTAGTCTTTGGGTGGTGAACATGATGTAATGTGCACAGAATTTGAAATATATTATGATGCACATCTGAAAGCTATATAATGTTGTAATCCAATGTTACTGCAATTTAAAAAAAAAGAAAAAATAGAATGATATTCACTGTGAGTTTGTCATATATGGCCTTTATTATGTTGAGGTACTTTCCTTCTATACCTATTTTAATCAGAGTTTTTATCATAATTGGATGCTGTATCTTGTCACATGCTTTCTCTGCATCTATTGAGATGATCATATGATTTTTATCCTTCATTTTGTTAATGTGGTGTATCACACTGATTGATTTGCTGATGTTGCAGCATCTTTGCATCCCTGGAATAAATCCCACTTAATTATGGTGTATCTTTTTAATGTATTTTTTATTCGATTTGCTAGTATTTTGTTGAGGATCTTTGCATCAATGTTCATCAGTGATATTGGCCTGTAATTTTCCTTTTATCTGTTGTCCTTGTCTGGTTTTGGTGTCAGGGTAATGTTAGCTTTGTAGAATCAGTTAGGAAGTTTCCCCTCCTCTTCAAATTTCTAGAAGAGTTTATGAAGTGTAGGTATTAAGTCTTCTTTGAATGTTTTGTAGAATTCATCAGGGAAGCTATCTCATCCTAGGCTTTTATTTTTGGGGAGGTTTTTGATTGCTGTTTCAATCTTCTTTTTGGTGATGGGTCTATTCAAATTTTGATTTATTGTTGAGGCTGTTTTGGAAGGTTGTATGATTTTAAGAATTTATCCATTTCTTCAAGATTATCCAGTTTGTTGGAGTATAGCTTTTTGTAGTACTCCCTTATAATCTGGTGTATTTCTGTGGTGTCTGTAGTAATGTCTCCTCTTTCATTTCTTATTTCACTAATTTGAGCCTTCTCTCTTTTTTCTTGGTGAGTCTAGATAAAGATTTATCAATTTTGTTTATCTTTTCAAAGAACCAGCTCTTGCTTTCACTGATTTTTTTAATTTTTTTACTCTCTATTTCATTTATTTCTGCTCTTTTTATTATTTCCTTCCTTCTACTGATTTTGAGCTTTGCTCTTATTATTCCAGTTCCTATAGGTGCACTGCTAGATTGTTTATTTGAGACTTTTCTTGTTTGTTAAGGTAGGCCTGTATTGCTATAAACTTTCCTCATACAAACACTTTTCCTGTATCCCATAAGTTTTGACATGTCTTATATTCATTTTGTCTGCAGTTATTTGTGATTTTTCCTTTGATTTCTTCATTTGCCCAATCGTTGTTCAGTAACATTTTGTTTCATTGCCACATATTTTTTCATAACTTTGTGGTCAGAAAAGCTACGTGGTATTATTTTATTCTTCTTAAATTTATTAAGACTTGTTTTATGGCCTAATATGTGATTAATTCTAGAGAATGTTCCATGTGAATTTGAAAAGAATGTATGTTCTCTGGTTTTTGGATGGAATGTTGTGTATATATCTACTAAGTCCATCTGGTTTAATGTGTCTTTTAAGACCAATGTTTCCTTATTGATCTTCTGTTTGGATGATCTATCCATTGGTGTAAGTGGAATGTTAAAGTCTCCTACTATTATTGTGTTGCTGTCTATTTCTGCTTTTATGTCTGTTAATAATTGCTTTATATATTTAGGTGCCCTTATGTTGGGTGTATAGATGTTTACAAGTCTTACATCCTCTTGTTGGATTGTTTCCTTTATCATGATGTAGTGCCCTTCTTTGTCTCTTGTTACAGTTTTTGTTTTAAAGTCTGTTTTGTATGATATAAATATGGCTACCCCAGCTATCTTTTCTTTGCCATTTGCATGCAATATATCTCCCCATCCCTTCACTTTCAATTTGTGAGTGCCTTTAGGTCTGAATTCTCTCTCTTGTATGTAGCATATGTATGGATCTTGCTTTTCTATCCAATTGGCCACCCTATGCCTAATGATTGCAGCATTTAGTCCATTTACATTTAGTGTAGTTATTGATAAATATGTACTTATTGCCATTTTCTTGTTTTTTTTCTGGCTGTTTTAGTAATTTTTCTTTGTTCCTTTCTTCTGAGGCTCATATATAATAACGTATGTATATAGTAATCTATATTAAGTCAATGGTCTCTTTAGTTTGACCACTTAAAAGCTCTACTGTTTTACTCCCCTCCACCAACATTTTATGTTTTTGATATCATATGTAACCTCCTTTTGAGTGTGTGTGTGTGTGTGTGTGTGTGTGTCCGTTACTTTCCTATCGTGGAAATAGGTAATTTTAGTACTTTTGTCTTTTGACCTTCATATTATCTTCATGAGTCATTGATCTGCTACTCTTACTGTATTTTTGCCTTTACCAGTCATTTTATTGCTTTTTTTGGATAATTTTTATTACTGTTTGTTGTCTTTTCCTTCCCTCTTAAATAAGTCCCTTTTGCATTTCTTGTTAGACTGGTTTCTTGGTGGTAAACTCCTTCAATTTTTGCTTGTCTGGGAAAGTCTTTGTTTCTCTTTCCATTCTGAATGATAACCTTGACAGGCAATGTATTCTTGGCTGCAGGATTTTTCCTTTGAGGACTTTAAACACATTGTGCCATTCCCATTTGGTCTATAAGATTTCTGCTGAGAAGTCAGCTGATAGCCTTATGGGGTTGCCTTTTTATGTCTCTTGTTGCCTTCTGTTTTGGCTTTTAGGATTGTCTCTTTATCTTTAATTTTGGACATTTTAATTGTAATGTGTCCTGGTGTGGGCCTCTTTGGATTTATCTTGTTGGGTACTCTCTGTGCTTCCTGTACTTGTATGTCTGTTTCCTTCCTTATGTTAGAAAACATTTTATCTGTTATTTCTTCAAATAGATTCTCTGCCCCTTTGTCTTTCTCTTCTGCTTCTGGACACCTATAATATGAATATTAGCATGCTTGATGTTGTCCCAGAGTTCCCTTAGACTGTTCCCATTCTTTATCTATATATACGTTTTATTAAGATTATGATAGTTTACAACCTTGTGAAATTTCAGTTGTACATTATTGTTAGTCATATTGTAGGTGCACCACTTCACCCTTTGTGCCCTCCCCCTACCCCCCTTTCCCCTGGTACCCACCAATCAGTTCTCTTTGTCTATGTGTTTAACTTCCACTTATGAGTGGAGTCATACAGAGTTCGTCTTTCTGTATCTGGCTTATTTCACTTAACATAATACCCTCAAGGCCCATCCATGTTGTTGTGAGTGGGATGCTTTTATCCTTTTTTATGGCTGAGTAGTATTCCACTGTATGTGTGTGTGTGTGTGTGTATATATATATATATATACCATATCTTCTTTATCCAATCATCAGTTGATGGACACTTAGGTTGCTTCCACATCTTGGCTATTGTAAATAATGCTGCAATGAACATAGAAGTGCATGGGACTTTTGGAACTGTTGATTTCAAGTGCTTTGGATAGATACCCAGTAGTGGGATGGCTGGGTCATACAGTATTTCTACTTTTAATTTTCTGAGAAATCTCCATACTGTTTTCCATAGTGGCTGCACCAGTTTGCATTCCCACCAACAGTGTATGAGGGTTCCTTTTTCTCCACAACTTCTCCAACATTTGTCACTTTTTGTTTTGGTTATTTTCGCCATTCTAACAGGGGTAAGGTGATATCTTAGTATAGTTTTTATTTACATTTCCCTTATGATTAGTGATGATGAGCAACTTTTCATGTGTCTATTGGCCATCCATATATCTTCTTTGGGGAAATGTCTGTTCATGTCCGCTGCCCATTTTTTGATTGGGTTGATTGATTTTTTGTTGTTGAGCTGTGTGAGTTCTTTATATATTATGGAGATTAACCCTTTGTCAGATAGATAACTTGTAAATATTTTTTCCCAACTAGTGGGTTGCTTTTTTGTCTCAATCCTGTTTTCCCTTGCCTTGAAGAAGCTCTTTAGTCTGATGAAGTCCCATTTTTTTATTCTTTCTATTATTTCCCTTGTCTGAGAAGACATGGTGTCCGAAAAGATCCTTTTGATACCGATGTCAAAGAGTGTACCGCCTATATTCTCTTCTAGAAGACTTATTGTTTCAGGTCTAATCTTTAGGTCTTTGATCCATTTTGAGTTTATTTTGGTGAATGTTGAAAAAGAATGGTCAATTTTCATTCTTTTACATGTGGCTGTCCAGTTTTCCCAGCACCATTTGTTGAAGAGACTTTCTTTTCTCCATTGTAGGCCCTCAGTTCCTTTGTCGAATATTAGCTGTCCATAGATGTGTGGTTTTATTTCTGGGCTTTCAATTTTGTTCCATTGATCTGTGCACCTATTTTTGTACCAGTACCATGCTGTTTGGATTACTGTAACTTTGTAGTATGCTTTGAAGTCAGGGATTGCAATGCTTGCAGCTTTGTTCTTTTTTCTCAGAATTACTTTAGCAATACAGGGTCTTTTGTTGCTCCATATGAATTTTAGGATTATTTGTTCTATTTCTGTAAAGAATGTCATTGGGATTCTGACTGTTCCCATTCTTTTTAATTCTTTTTTCATTTATCTTTTCAGCTTGGGAGATTTCCCCTAGTCTTTTGTCCAGCTCACTGATCTATTCCTCTGTATCTACTCTGCTATTGAGTCCCTCTAGTGAATTTTTCATTCTAGTATTTTATTCCTCATTTCTGATTGTTTCTTTCTTGTATTTTCCAATTGTTAGTTGACATTCTCACTATGTTCATCCATTCTTCTCCCAAAATCAGTGAGGATCTTTATGATGTTTTGTTTGAACTCTTTGTCAGGTAGATTGTTTCTGTTTCATTGAGGTTTTTTCCTGGGATTTTGTCCTGATCCCTTGCTTGGAGTGTATTCCTTTGCCCCCTCATTTTGCCTCTTTCTCTGTGCTTATATCTCTTTATTAGTAGGGTCAGCTATGTCTCCTGACCTTGTAGAAGTGGCCTTACATAACAGATGCCTTTTGAGACCCAGCAGTGTGCTTCCCTCTCGTCATCAGTTCCAAATGTTCCAGGAGTCACCCATGTGTGGGCTCCGTGTGTCCTTCTGTTGTGTCAGGGTTGTTCTTGCTGCCAATTCCCATGGAGTCTAGGCTGTTCCCATGGTCAGCTAGTTGTAGTGCTCAGCTGTGTGTGCCGGCAATGGACTCTTCAGTCACTTTATTGGGGTGGGGAGCTGCAGCCTAGTTGACTGCAAGGGCTAATAGAACATTATTCTTGCAGTTTTTCTGTTACATGAGTAGGCCCCCTGTGTGGCTGGTTGCTAGGGTCAGGGGCTTACAATTGCTGTTGGCCTGTGGCCTGCATGGCTTTTGTCAGTTCTCTCAGGATTGAAGCTGAGTGAGCCTGGCCTCAGGCATGGGGGCAACAAAATCTTTCAGGCTTTGGAAGGTGGGGCCAATCCCCTTTGTGGCTGTTTTAGAAGCACAGGTCTTCTGTTGCTCTTAGTCCACATGGCCCACAGGTCCACACCCACTGTCAACACAGTCCTGGCCAGTGCACACCTCCTGACAACCTAGAGCATACCCACTCACCCCACTTCAAAGACCCACACAAACCACCAACACTCCACCCACTCTACCCACTTCTCCTGCAAGCCCTGGTCTACAGAGGCATACTCACTTGCCTGCCAGCAGAGGATCCAGTCACCCAATCTATGGAGGCCAAAAAGTTATTCAAGGGCTTGCTTTTAGATCGGGCCAGTCCCTAGGGTGGGCTGCCTGCCCTAGCTGAGCTGGATTAAATTCGTACTCTAATGGCTGGGGCAGACCCTGGACTTACAGGTCAGGGGAAGAACTCCAATGTTATCTGTCACCATCTGTATCAACACACCTGTACTAGGTCACAATAATTTCTGCCACCATTATTTTAGTCCCTGGGGAGGTTTTATCTCTCACTGAGATGCACCTGTAGCCTATCAAGTGAGTCTCTTCATGAAAGGACTGTCCAACCTTATTTCTGTTGATTTTAGGTTGGTTTCCAAAATGGGTGAATTTGTGCACAGGGTCTTTAAGAGCTGGTTTTCTTCTGCTTATGTCAGATAGGTTTTCTAGAGGTATTCCCTGTTGTGGTTAATAGCCAGCAAACCCAGATATTATGACACTCATCTCAGTTGTGCTGAGTCCGAATGATGCTTATAGTGATAACATTACCCCACTCAGGTCCCCTGCTCCTTCAGGAAATGCTCAGCAACTTAGGATTGCTCCTGGCCAGCTGTGAAGAGCTACGGCTTGCAAAGGTGGCTTTTTTCCTCTCCAGAAAGGATCTGCCCTTTCTGCCTATGTCAGGAATGTCCTTTGTTGCAGGGGTTGTTTTTATCCAGTTTTCAGATCTCTCTCAGGGGTAATTGTTCCAGGAATAGTTGTAAGTTGCTTGTGATCATGGGAGGAGGTAAGTTCAGAGTCCACCTGCAAAGCCATCATCACACCAACCTCTCACATGTATTGTAAGAATGTTCCTCCTGAACTCAGCTTCCCAGTAAGGTGTTAAAGGTTTTGTTTCTAGAAGAGATTAAAACTTTTCAATACAGCTGGGAAGGAATATCTACAATACCCATTCAAGGATGATTCATGGCGCCGGCCCAGTGGTGCAGCAGTTAAGTTCACATGTTCCGGTTCTTGGCGGCCCAGGGTTTGCTGGTTCAGATCCTGGGTGTGGACATGGCACCACTTGGCACGCCATGCTTTGGTAGGCATCCTACATATAAAGTAGAGGAAGATGGGCACGGGTTCCTCAGCAAAAAGAGGAGGACTGGCAGTAGTTAGCTCTGGGCTAGTCTTCCTCAAAAAAGAAAATGGTTAAAAGGATGGTTCATTGAGGAGAAAAACTCTTGCTGCTAACTCGTAAGGATCATCTTGACAATTTTCTTTTCAAGCTTTGCATTTCTCAGTCTTCAATCAGGCTGTCTTTCACATGAATTGAAAGAATGTTCCTGTTGAGCTCTACTTCCTGGGAGGTTTTAAAGGTTTTGTTGACTGAACTATCCATTCAGTAGGTGTTAGGGGTTTTGTTTGTAGAAGAGATTTAAAACTTTTCACTACAGCTGGGAGAGTATATCTATAACGTCCATTCAAGGAATATTCACTCTGAGGAAAAACTCTTGCTTCTAGCTCTTGAGGATCATCTTGATAATTGTCTTTATGAACTTTGCAGTTCTCAGCCTTCACTCAGACTCTGTCTTACATGTATTATAAGAATTTTCCTCCTGAACTCTGCTTCCAGTGGATGTTAAAGATTTTCTTTCTATAGGTGACTTAAAACTTTTCACTACAGCTGGAAGAGATTATTTGTAACATCCATCAAGCAATATTTACTATGCAAAAAAATTCTTGCTTCTAGTTCTTAAGGATTATTTTGATAATTGCCTTTTCAAACTTTGCAGTTCTCAGCATCCACATAGGTTCTCTCTCACGTGGATTGCAGCAATATTCCTCCTGAACTCTGCTTGACAGTAGCTGTTAAGGGATTTCTTCTTAGGAGTGATTTTAAACTTTTCAGTACAGCTGGGACAGCTTATTTGTAACATCCATTCAAGGATAGTGCAGTGTGGAGAAAAACTCCTGCTTATACCTGTTTTCAATCTTCTTCATATGTGACTTTTAATATATTCCCCTTCTACTTTACACTCAGGATCTCACTCACATGTGAGAAAGCAAGAGTATTGCTGAAATCAGCGTGCCAGGGGCTGTGACATCTTCTTATCAGAATTTTGAAACATTTCACTATTGCTGAGAAAGAATATCTAAAACACCCATTCAATGAAAGCTCACTTTGGAGAAACCTCTAGAATCTAGCTCTTGTGGATCATCTTGACAAGTGCCTTTTTCAACTTTGAAGTTCACTACCTTCACTCAAGCTCATTCTCACAAGAATTGGAAGAATGTTCCTGTAGAACTCTGCTTCCTGATAGGTGTTAAAGCATTTGTTTCTAGAAGAGATTTAAAGTTTTTTGACATAGCTGAAACACATTATTTCTAACATCCATTAGAGGACAGTACAGTGTGGAGAAAAACTCTTGCTTGTAACTCTTCAGGATCATCTTCATAAGTGACTTTTAGTACATTTCCTTTCAGGTTTATCCACAGGTTCTCAGTCACATGTGATGAAGGAACAATACTGCTGAGCTCAGCTTGCCAGGAGCTTTAAGCATCATCTTCCTGTCAGAGCTTCGAAACATTAAACTACCCCAGGGAAGGAACATCTAAAACATCCATCCAATGAAAGTTCACTATTGAGAAAACCTCTCATTTCTAACACTTGAGTATCATCTTCATAAGTCCCTTTTCATACCTTGCGGTTCAATGGCCTTAACTCAGGCTCTCTCTGACATGTATTGGAAGACTGTTCCACCTGAACTCTGCTTGCTGGCAGTTGCTAAGGAATTTCATCCTAGGAGTGATTTTAATCATTTCACTACACCTGGGACAGATTATCTCTAACATCCTTTCAAGGAGAGTATAGTGTGGAGCAA
The DNA here is from genome assembly GCF_037783145.1 of Equus przewalskii. Taxonomy (NCBI): domain Eukaryota; kingdom Metazoa; phylum Chordata; class Mammalia; order Perissodactyla; family Equidae; genus Equus; species Equus przewalskii. The sequence goes on along the minus strand of NC_091863.1, from coordinate 47,143,289 downwards.
ATCTCCTGCTGGTAGCTCTTTAGGATCTTCTTCATATGTGACTTTTAATACATTCCCACTCAAGTTTACACATAAGCTCTCACTAGCATGTGATGTAGGAAGAATATTGCTGAACTCAGCTTGCCAGGAGCTGTAAGTCACACCTTCCTATGGGAGCTTTGAAATATTTCACAAAAGCTGGGAGAGAATGGCTTAAAAATCTATTCAATTAAAGTTCATTGTGGAGAAAACCTCTTATTTGTAGCTCTTGAGGATCATCTTGAGTGTCTTTTCAAACTTTGCAGTTCATGGCCTTCACTCGAGCTCTATCTCAGATGTATTGGAAGAATGTACCTGCTGAATTCTGCTTCCTGGCAGGTGTTAAATGATTTCTTTTTAAGTGAGATTTAATGCTTTTCAATACAGTTGGGACAGATTATCTGTAATATCTATTTAAAGAGAGTACATTGTGGAGAAAAACCCCTGCTTGTTATCTTTGTAAGTGAACTTTAATAATTCACGTTCTAGTTTATGCACAGGCTCTCAGTTGCAGGTGAATGAAAGAACACTATTGTTGAAATCAGCTTGCATGAGCTGTGACATCTTCCATGAGAGCTTTTTCTTCTTCTTCCTCTCCCCAAAGCCCCCTGGTACATAGTTGTATATCCTAGTTGTGAGTGCCTTTGGTTGTGCTGTGTGAGATGCTGTCTCAGCATGGCCTGATGAGTGGTGCCATGTCTGTGCCCAGGATCTGATCTGGCAAAACCCTAGGCCACCAAAGTGGAGCACGTGAACTTAATCACTCGGCCACTAGGCCAGCCCCAAGAGAGCTTTTAAATATTTCACTACAGGTGCAAGACTATATAGCATCCATTAAATGAAAGTTCACTGCGGAGAAAAAGTCCTTTTTCTAGCTCTTGAGGATCATGTTGATAAGTGCCTTGTCAAACTTTGCAGTTCATGGCCTTCACTCAGGCTCTCTCGCACATGTATTGGAAGAATGATCCTCCTGAACTCTGCTTCCTCAGAGGTGTTAGAGGATTTGTTTCTAGAAGAGATTTAAAACATTACTACAGTGGGCACAGATTATCTGTAACATTCATTCAAGGAGAGTACAGTATGGAGAAAAACTCCTGCCTCTTGCTCTTTAGGATGATCTTCATAAGTGAATTTTAATACTTTCCCATTCAAGCTTTCACACAGTCTCTCAGTCACACGTGATGAAAGAAGAATATTGTTAAGCTCAGCTTGCCAGGAGCTGTAAGTGACATCATCCTCTGAGAGCTTTTACATATTTCACTACAGCTGGAAGGAAATATCTAAACCATCCATTCACTGAAGGTTCACTGTGGAGAAAATCTCTTGCCTCAAGCTCTTAAGGATCATCTTGATAAGTGCCTTTTCAAATTTTGCATTTCTTGGTGTTCACTCAGGCTCTCTTTCACATGGATTGGAAGAATGTTCTTGCTGAACTGTGCTTCCTACCAGGTGTTAAAGGATTTGTTTCAAGAAGAGATTTAAAACTTTTCACTAGAGCTGGGACAGATTATCTGTAACATCCATTGCAGGACATTACAGAGTGGAGAAATCCTCCCCCTTGTTTCCCTTCAGGATCATCTTCATAAGATACTTTTAATAAGCTTACACAGAAGTCTCAGTCACATGTGATGAAGGAACGATATTGCTGAAGTCAGCTAGCAGGAGCTGTGATATCTTCCTATGAGAGATCTTAAACATTTCATCAAGCTGGCAATATAACATCCATTCAATGAAAGTTCACTGTGGAGAAAAACTTTTGCTTCTGGATCTTGAGGATCATATTGGTAACTGCCTTTTCATACGTTGTGATTCAGGGCCTTCTCTCAGGCTCTCTTTCAATTGTAATGAAAGAATGTTCCTGCTGAACTCAGCTGGCCAGTAGCTGTTAAGGGACTTCTTTCCAGGAGACATTTAAGACTTTTCACTACAGCCTTGACCGATTATCTGTAACATCCATTCCATGCAAGTACACTCTGGAGAAAATCTGCCTGTGGCTCTTTAGGATCATTCTGATAAGTGACTTTTAATACATTGCTGTTCAGTTACACACAGGCACTCACATGTGACACAGTAACATTATTGCTGACCTCAGCTTGCCAGTAGCTGTAAGGGATATTTTCCTCTGAAAGCTTTTAAACATTTCACAACAGCTGAGAGGGAATATCAATAGCACTCATCAATGAATGTACAATGTGCAAAAATCTCTTGCTAGTAGCTGTTTAGGTTCATCTTGATAAGTGCCTTTTCACACTTTGCACTTCATGGCCTTCACTCAGGTTCTCTCTCACATGTAATGAAAGAAGGGATCTTGCTGAACTCAGACTGCTGGTTGCTGTTAAGAGACTTTCCCCTAGAAGACATTTAAAACTTTTGACTACAGCTGGGGCAAATTATCTGTAACATCCATTCAGTGAGAGTACACTGTGGAGAAAAACTTCAGCTTGTTGTTTTTTAAGGTCATCTTGATAAGTGACTTTTAAAATATTGCATTTCAGTCTACACTCAGCCTGTCACTCACATGTGATGAAGGAACACCATTGGTGAGCTTGGCTGGCCAGTAGCTGTATGTGACATTCTCCTATGAGAGTTTTTAAACATTTCATTAGAGCTGGGAGGGAATATCTGTAAAATCGATTCAGTGAAAGTACAGTGTGTGGAAAATCTCCTGCTTGTAGCTGTTTAAAATCATCTTAGTAAGTGCTTTTTCACACATTTCAGTTCTTGGACTTCACTCAGGCTCTCTCTCACATGTCAAGAAAGAATGTTCATGCTGAACTTAGCTTGCTGGTAGCTGTTAAAAGGCTTCTTCCTAGAAGATATTTAAAACTTTCCACTACTGCTGGTACAGATTGTCGCTGACTAGTTGCCCCGAGGATCTCAAGAGTGTGTTTGGAAGTATTTAACTGTTTTTCCAAATTATATTTTCTTCTTTTCTTATGTTAAGGAGATGCAATCACCAACCATCCTGAACCAGACTAAGCCTCATCACAAGAGCTATACCTATGACTTTGCCCTCCCTATCAGTGGCCCCCTTAGGGGACCCAGCAGCCACCACTGTTATTTTCCCTTTAAGAATTTAGGTACTCGACCTGGGTCTAGTTTCAGGTTATTAGGGTTCTAAACCTCCTCTGAGCATGACCTCATGACATCTGCATTGCCACTAACCATTAAAAGTTGCTCCTCAGAGTTTGGAAACAGACCATAAGAAAAGATGCTACAATATGGGGAGAATAAGCTCCATCTCAGAGGAAAGCCCAGTGGGCTGCATCCTCCAGTATTGGAAGGCCTTTGGGTATTCCCAATTGACCTGAGAGCAGAGGATCTTTTTATGAAACACAGCCTGGCCACAATATTCACTGATAGATGGCCAGGAAATGGGACTGTAAATGTTAACACCATACTACATCTATTCTGCAAAAGACCCAAGAAATGTGAAGAAATCCCTTATGTCCAGTGCTTCATGGCATTATGTCTAAGTGAAGGGTTAAACGTTGAATCTAAGACTTATCTTTCTGATGAGGAGGACCTGGTCCTCTAAATCAGGAAACATGGGACTAAGGAAAGCCAACCTCAAAGTCCAGCTTGCTCACTTAGGACAGCTTAGGCCCCACCATTAGATCAGCTGGTGAACCCTGTGAGATCTCCACCTTATGCCCCTACCTCATCCCTGCTTAAGCCCGAGGCTTCAACAGGGCAAAACCTCTTACTGTCCCACCTGAGCAATGCTTCTACAGTACTGGTATTCTCTGGGTATTGGACTCTCCAACAACAAAAGACCCCTCACCCTCCTCTTCCAGATAGTACAAGTAGATTAAGAACCAGTTATAAACCTGGGATATATCCCCTAAGACAGGTGCCTGATGGTGGAGTGAGATATTAATATGCATGTCCCATTTTCCACCTCTGATTTGTATAATTGGAAGGCACACACTAAAGGAATGAGGGTGACCCAAAGGAATTCATAAACCTGACAAAGGCAATCTTCACACATAATCCAACCTGGGCAGATATTAAAAAGCCTTTTTACTACACTCCTCACAGTTGAGGAAAAGTCGTCTGTTTCATCTGTTCTGTTAAAAGCTAGAGAACAATAAAATAATGACTAGAACCCAGGATCAGACATTCGCAGGCTTAGCGAACAGGCTCTGCCATGGGCTGACCCTGGGTGGAATCCCAATGGTCCTGGTAATCAAGAAAAGCAAGGATATTTTCTGGGTCTCCTTTTGAAAACCATGAAAATTTTAAGCCAGCCACCCTGTTAACTGGTCTAAATTAAGAGAAGTCCAACAAGGCCCTGAGGAAAACCCTTCTGCTTTTTTCAGAGGCTGCAGGACTGCCTCAGGCAATATGTAAATTGGGACTCTGAGGCCCAGGGCAGTGCAGTCATTTTTAATACCTACTTCATATCTCAAAAGTGCTCCAGACATCCACAGGGAACTGCAAAAGTTGGCTATAGGTCCTGATGCTGAACCTGCACAACTAATAGAGGCTTCATTTGGGGTGTTCAATAATCAGGATGAAGCTGAGAATGAAAAGTAAGACAACATGAAAAGACAAGCCACCCTGCTAGCTGTGGCCCTCTGGTGTACTCAAGGTAACCCAAAGGAGAGAAGAAATATGCCATGGTTGAGTGACTCCAGCCCCCACCAAGAGACCAAAACCCACCAACAAAGTTGGAGGCTAATCACTGTGCATACTGCAAACAGGAAGGGCATTGGTAGCAGGATTGTCGAAACCATCCCCAGAGAGGGAAGGAATTGAACAAGACCGAGCCACAACAACTTCCCTTGACTATAGGTGAGATGTGACAGGGGCTGCAATGCTCCCCAGTTGGCTCTAGGAGCCCTGGATGACCTTAGAAGTGGGAGGAGAGCATGTTGAATTTTTGCTCAATACTGGAGCCACATTCTCAGTAACAAAAAGGGAAACCATTGCAAAAAAAGTGTGACAAAAAAGGAGTATCAGGAAAAGGAGAGACCAAAATGTTTCTGGAGGCCTTGACATGTGAAATAGGATCAGAAATGCTGAAGCATTCTTTTCCATATTACTAGAATGCCCTGTTCCCCTTCTAAGGAGGGACATACTGATGAGGATTATTTTAGGCTGGTTACTTTTTAAAACTGCAGACAAGAAGGAGGCTCTGAGGAGGGAATTTTCTTGCCCTTTGATGAGAGACATTTGCATTTGTGAAGGAAGTCTCCATCTGTGGAGGGATGTCTCCGTCTCTGCACCAGGAAGATGCAGGGATGACCTTATCTCTAGAAACTCTTAATGGGGAAGGCAAGGACTTAAGTTGTTTACTGTCTGGTAACCTCATGTAGCTGACTCCCCCCACCACCAAAATCCTCCTTTGTCTTTAGCTGAAGATAATATTTAAGGTGGCTGCCTCTGCCATTTACTTAATCTGGTTTGATTCTTATCTAAAAGTTATAAGACCACCCAATAACCAGACCCCACCTGCACTGATACTATTTTAACGACTTTTTCTTTTTTTTTAGATTTTTTATTTTTTCCTTTTTTCTCCCCAAAGCCCTCCGGTGCATAGTTGTATATTCTTCGTTGTGGGTCCTTCTAGTTGTGGCATGTGGGACGCTGCCTCAGCATGGTTTGATGAGCAGTGCCATGTCCGCACCCAGGATTCGAACCAATGAAACACTGGGCCGCCTGCAGCGGAGCGCACGAACTTAACCACTCGGCCACGCGGCCAGCCCCTATTTTAACGACTTTTTACATATTCTTTCCTTTGTCTTGTAAAGAGATAACTCACATACCTATGCCTTAAACTTAGCCCTACTCTCAACCGATGTTTGCAGCAGCAGCAGCAGCAGCAGCTCTTCCTGCCCATGGATCCTGTCCCCATGCCAGCAGCAGCAGCTCCTCCTGCCCGTGGGTCCTATCCCCATGCCAGCAGCAGCAGCTCTGACTGCCCATGGGTCCTGTCCCCATGAAGCAGCAGGTCTTTACTGCCCATGGGTCCTGTCCCCATGCTATTCCACACTATTCTCTGAATAAAAGAGCACTATTGCCAGAACTTGAGAGTCCAAGAAATCTTTCTTTTGACTCCTCGGCTTACTGACCCTGCATCAATACTGTCTAAGTTAGCAGCCTCAATAAACTTGGAACAAGACAAAATAGAGATCCAAGTCCCCAAAAGTCAGAAAGTTGACCTTATGGCCCTATTACAGGATACACCAGCACCTGAGAAGGAAGAGATTCCCCTAAATGTTTTAAACCACACTAATTCAGAATTATGGGCACAAGGACAGGGGTGGTGAGCAGCTGGTGCAATGCCAGTAAAGGTAAAATTGAAGCAGGTAGATTGCTGGCCCCCAATAAAACAATACCCCTTGAAGACAGAAGCTGTAAAGAGGAACCTTTCCTGTAATCAATAATATTTTAGAACGGGAGAATATAGATTTGTTCAAGACCTTAGTGCTGTCAATGCTGTACAGTACTGGATTTATAATAGTAAATATCTTCATTTTGTTTTGGCATAGAGCTCCTAAAACTCTTACAATTTCCCCTGTGAGATCCACTGGGGCATGTTGTGTTGTAATAATTACTTTAGTCCTCAGTTCCTGAAATAACTCCTGAAATAGCAATAAAGATGAAATGGGTGTCTTTTGTTATTCCTTACAAGGCCCTTTCAGCCACACCTGAATTTATGTTAATAAGGTGACTCTTGGAAAGCCCCTAAGGGTGGGAGCTGATTGTCATGGTAAACAATTGTGTGCTTTGGGATTGGAGCATTCAGCACCATCCTCCTCCCCAAACCTGCAGGTTGAGGAGAGGGGTGGAGATTGAGTTCAATTGCCAATGATCTAATCAACTGTGGCTATGTGGTGGGGTCTCCATTAAAACTCAAGGGGATGGGGTTCAGAGAGCTTCCAGGTTGGTGAACACGTAGAGATTTGGGGGATTGGTGTACCCAGAGAGGGTCTGAGAGCTCAATGTCCCTTCCCCACATATTTTGCTGTATACATCTCTTCCACCTGGCTGTTATGTAAAGTGTTTTCCTGAGTTCTTTGAGCCATTCTATCAAATTAATTAAACTCAAGGACAAGGTTATGGGAACCTCTGGTCTGTGCCTGATTGGTCAGGAGAACGGGTGACAACTGGATTTGCAATTGGCATCTAAAATGAGTGGTAAAGTGTAATCCTGTGGGACTGAACACTTAACCTGTGGGATCTGATTCCATCCCAGGTAGATAGTGTCAGAATTGAGTTGAACATGTTAAACTTCTTAGCCAGTAAGGGATATAAAGTGTCTAAAGTGAAGGCACAAATTTCTAAAGAGACTGTAAAGCATTTGGGGTTCATCATTTCAAAGGTACAAGGCAGCCTTCCCCTAGAGAGGAAAATGGTATTATGTCAACTTGTTTCACCAAAAACTCATAGGCAACTGCAAGGATTCTTGGGGATGGCTGGCTTTTGCTTCATTTCAATCCCTAACTTTGGATTTATTGCTAAGCCTCTCTATGATAAGCTCCAGGGGCCAGAAATGGACCCCTTTGACTGGGATAAGCAATGTGACAAAGCTTGTGTTGATGAAAATAACCAATCTATAAATGAAAATTTGGGTGAGTTTATTCTGAGCTTAAATCTGAGGACCATGGCCCAGGAGAGTCTTTCCACAAAGGAACAGAGCACTCCAAAGAAGTGGTGGTACACAGGGTGGTTATATACCCTCAAAGAGGGTGTTTCACATATGATTGAAATGTCCCTCCCGCAATAGTCACAAGATTGCCCTGTCAGCACAGCATTTGATGGACACAGCAGTTAGTGGGTCTGCTATCTCGGGAGTGTAGCAGTGAGCAAGTCTATTGTCTCAAGCTGGGTGGTCACAGGTAGGCACTGCAAGCAATCAGTTTCTAGCCTAAGGAAAGATGCTTAATCCTTAAAGAAATGCCAACGTTGGGAGGGGGAGAGAAGTTGCACCTTTATCGCAAGGGCCTTTGTTCTTGCCATGGGGAATATCTAAAGTAGATATACAATGCATGCTCAACGGCCAGGGTCAGGCCCTTTTGGAAAGACAAGGTCAGGCTGAATTAGGTTTACACAAAATGGCTTCCTCATATACTCCAAGATATCCTATTATTTGCCATTTTTGTCACTTACAATAAACTTAAAAGCTTGTTATTGGAAGCACCTGCACTGGCCTTACCAGACCTGAACAAATTATCGATCTATATGTTCTTGAAAGACAGGGAATGCTAACCCAACTGTTATTGATGTGGGATCAGTGAGCCGAGGAATCAAAAGAAAGATTTCTTGGACTCTCAAGGTCTGGCAGTAGTGCTCTTTCATTCAGAGAATAGTGTGGAATAGCATGGGGACAGGACCCATGGGCAGTAAAGTGTTGCTGTAGGCATGGGGACAAGACCAATGGGCAGCAAGAGCTGCTTCCATAGGGACAGCACCCATGGGCAGTAAGACCTGCTGCAAACATGAGTTGAGGGTAGGGCTAAATTTAAGGCATAGGTATGTGAGTTATCTGTTTACAAGACAAAGGAAAGAATATATTAAAAAAAAGTTGTTAAAATGGTATCAGTGCAGGAGTGTTCTGGTTATTGAGTGGTCCTATAATTTTTAGATAAGAATCAAACCAGATTAAGTAAATGGCTGGAGCCACCACCTGAAATATTATTTTTAACTAAAGACAAAGGAGGATGTTGGGAGTGGAGAGGGAGTCAATCATGGGAGATTACCACACAAGTACAGTAAACAAGATGCAGTTTTAAGTCCTTGCCTTTGGCATTGATTAAGAGTTTCTAGAGATAAGGTCATCCCCCCTTCTTCCTGGTACAGAGAGGGAGACACCTTTACAGATGGAGATTTCCTTTACAATGTAAATGTCTCAATAAAGGGTAAGTAAATTCTACTCCTCAGAGCCTCCTTCCCATCTGCAGTTTTTAAAAGTAACCAGTCTAAAATAATCCTCATCATTATGACCCCTAAGAGGAGTGATGACCTATTTCTTAAAGCAGCTAGACACCGTGGTGAAAGGATGGCCCTCATGCTTGAGAGCTGTAGCTGCCCCTTGCCTCCTAATCAAGAAAGCAGAAAAAACTGACTATGGGCCAACCTGTGATGACGTGGACCCCTCATGAAGTTTCTAGCCTACTAGAGACTGAAGGACATCAATGGCTATTCCAGAAAAGCATACTACAATATCAAGCTATGCTACTAGATTCCCCTCAGATTTCTTTAAAACCCTATCATACCTTAAACCCAGCTACCCTGCTCCCTGATTCCAATGGGCCTATTACCCATGCTTGAAGGTCATAAGCACCCCAGGTATAAAATAATTTATTTTAAAAATAAATGGACAATGCATTTATTGCCAGAAGAATAATGTACAAACCAGACCTCCTGTACCTCCCCTGGCCAAAGCAACTCAAATTCTGGGAACTTCACTAGGGGAAGGCTGGCAAGTTGATTTTACTGTTATGCCCATGGACCCCAGAGGGTACAAACACTTCTTGGTATATGTGGATGCATTTACTGGATGGATTGAAGCCCTTCTTTGCAGGATGGAAAGGGCAAATGAGGTAACAAAAGTGTTGTTAAAAGAGATAATTCCTTGTTTTGGGTTGCCTAGGACAATTCAGAGTCACAACAGGCCAGTTCTTATATCAAAATTAACCTCTAAGGTAGCCAGAGTTTGAAAAATTAACTGTAGGCTACATGCCACATGGAGACCACAGTCGTCTGGAAAAACTGAGTGAGCAAATCAAACTTTATAGAAAACTTTGGCTAAATTGTGCCAAGAGATGCAGGGGAATTGGCTAAATTACTGCCACTGGCCCACACTCAGATAAGGGCAGCTCCAAAAGGCAAACTGAAGCTTAGCCCCTTTGAAATGACCTATGGGAGGCTGTTCCCTAATGACCCAGATTTGCTCACAAACCCAAACCCCGAGTTTTCCATGACAATCACACACATAATCAGTCTGAAGCAGATAGTAGATGCACACAATAAATATGGGAACTTCTGTCTCCTTTTGCCTACGAAGGTCAAACTACACCCGTATGAACTAGGAGATTGGGTCTATCTTAAAACATGGAAAAGCAGTTGGTGCCAAGATCAGCTAAATCCTATTTGGGTAGGGCCTCACTTGGTGTTACTAACCACACTCTTCCCTTAAATTAGAAGGAGTCACCCCCGGATCCACCACACATGAGTAAAAAAGGCCCCCACATTTGAACATCAAGAGAGATCATCACAGACAATTGATGACTTCAAGTTTTCCTGCAAACCACTCTCTGATGTGAAACTCTTATTTTGGTGACACCATACAGGGAAGTAATGACTGGCTATCCACCTCAGGCTCTGCCCTGGATCCTAACAAACCCCATACCATTTAGGCATGGTATGCTTCCAAGAAGGTTGCATGTTTCTGGGCAGAAAGACTACATCCTTCAGAGAAGGATGGGCAACCTGTTATCTAGAATATAAAAGAGCTGGTGGAATCTGGAGGGTTTTGGGGCAATTATGCCCCGATCCTACACATATACTAAACGCATTGAGCCTATAAAATTAGATGGTTGTAATAAACAAATTGGGGCTATGCTCGTGTGGACCCACACACCTATTTGAGGTTAGCTGGAATTTCTTCTCCTCTACTGGTCCCTATGACAACACCCATGCTCAGCAGGAAGAAGTTACAGAAGAAAGACTTTCAACCCGTTCCCCTCAAAAATGAGGAGTGTCAAATAAAAATGGCAAGTAATAGGATATATTGGAATATATGAGGAAGCCATTTTGGTGTAAACCTAATTCGGCCTGACCTTGTCTTTCCAAAAGGGCCTGACCGAGGCCATTGAGCATGCATTGTATATCTGCTTTAGAGATTCCCTATGGCAAGAGCAAAAGGCCCTTGAGATAAAGGTGCAACTTCCCTCCCCCTCCCAACATTGGCGTCTCCTTAAGGATTAAGCATCTTTCCTTAGGCTAGAAACTGATTGCTGTGCTCACCTGTGACCGCCCAGCTCGAGACAATAGACTTGCCTCCTGCTATGCCCATGAAGATAGCAGACCCACTACCTGCTGTGTCCGTCAAGCACTGTGCAGACAGGGCAATCTTGTGACTATTGTGGGAGGGATATTTCAATCATATGTGCAACACCCTCTTTGAGGGTATATAACCGCCCTATGTGCCCCCACTTTTTTGGAGTGCTCTATTCCTTTGTGGAAAGAGTCTCCCGGGTTATAATCCTCAGATTTCAGCTCAGAATAAACTCACCCAAATTTTCATTTACAGATTGGTTATGGATTATTTTCGTCGACAGTAGCAGGATAAAACTAGAGGAGGGATCTTGTCACCAACTATTTGCCCTGTGTAACTCAAGGGTGGGTTTGAAAGCATTTAGCTGTTCTTCCAAATTGTTTTGTTTTGTTTTGTTACATCAAGGGGATGCAATCACCAACCACCCTGAGCCAGACCAAGCCTCATCACAAGAGCCACAACTATGAACTTTGCCTTATTTTAAAGCTAAGATCTCTCCAGTAGGAGTTAAGGCCATATTACTGTAACCTACAGTGTATGTGGAAGCATGCTTTCCAACTGAGCCTGCCCAGGTGAATAACCCCCTCTCCCTTTTGAATATTCATTCCTGATACAAAATAAAAGATCCCTACTTCTCTTTGTTTGAGGAAGCCAGGACTTTGGAAATGAATCCTCATGGTCTCCTATGTGCCACAAATATGCTACACTTTGTGAGACAACTATTTCTAGGGGAGACTATTATTTAACTCACCCATGGGTGAGCCCACTTTGGTTTGGTAACAAGATTATCTGTAACATCCATTCAATGAAATCACACTGTACTGAAAAGTTCCTGCTTGTAGCTGTTCAGAATCATCTTGAAAAGTGCTGTTTCAAACATGCACAGACTTCACTCATTGTTTCTCTCTCCTGTAATGAAAGAATGCTCCTGTAGAACTCAGCTTGCCCATAGCTCTTAATGGACTTCTCCCTAAAAGAGATTTAAAACTTGTAATACAGCTTGGACAGATTATATATAACATCCATTCAATGAGAGTACACTGTGGAGAAAAACTCCTGCTTTTAGATGTTTAGGATCCTCTTGATAAGTGATTTTTAATACATTGTCTTGCAAATATACACAGCATCTAGGTCGCATGTGATGAAGGAACACTATTGCTGAACTCACCTTGCCAGTAGCAGTAAGTGATGTGTTCCTATGAGAGGTCTTAAACTTTTCACTACATCTTAGAGAGAATTTCTATAACATCCATCCAATGAAAGTACACTGTGTAGAAAAACTTTTGCTTGTAGCTATTTATGACCCCTGGATAACTTACTTTTCAAACAATGTAGTTCAGGCTCATTCTCCCATGTAATGAAAGAATACTCGTGCTAAACTCAGCTTGCTGTTTGAGGTTAAGGGACTTATTACTAGTAGAGATTTAAAACTTTACACTAAAACTGGGACAGATGATCCATAACATCCATTCAATGCAAGAACACTTTGGGCAAAAACTCTTGCTTGTGGCTGTTTAGGATCATCTTGATCAGTGACTTTCCAAACATTACAGTTCAGGGCATTAGACAGGTTTTGACTTGCATATAAAGAAAGGACCCTTATGCTGAACTAAGCTTCCTATTTCTGTACAACATTTTCCTTTCAGAGTTTTTAGACTTTTCTCTACAATGGTGACAGAATATCTATGACATCCATTTAATGAAAGAGGAGTGTGGAGAAAGAAACTTGCTTGTAGCTGTTTATGATCCTCTTGAGAATTGACTTTTCAAACTTTACAGTTCAGGATTTAAGACACACTTTCACATGCCTACGAAGAATGAATGCTCAGGCTGAACTCAGCTTGCCAGAAGCTGTTAAGAAACATCTTCCTTTCCCTACAGCCAGGACAGAATATCTATAACATCCATTCAGTGAGAGAACTCTGGAGAAAAAATCTTGCTTGTAGCTTTCAGGTTTATCTTGAAAAGTGAGTTTTCAAAATTTGCAGCTCAAGGTATATGGAAGGGTCTGTCTTCCATATAAAGAAGGCCTTGCTGAACACAGCTTGCTAGGACCTGTTAAGGATCATCTTCCTTTCAGAGTTAGACTTTTCTTTACAGTTGTGATGAAACAGCTATGACATCCATTCAATGAAAGAAGAGTGTGGACAAAAACTCTTGCTTGTAGCTGTTTAAGATCATCTTCATAAGTGACTTTTCCAACATTACATTTCAGGGCATAAGACAGGCTTTCACATGCCTATGAAGAATGAATGCTCAGGCTGAACTCAGCTTGCCAGTTGCTGTTAAGGAACGTCTTCCTTTAATATTTTTAATACTTTTCACCACAGCTAGGACAGAATATTTATAACATCCATTCAAAGAGTGAACACTGTGGAGAAAAACTCTTGCTGGTAGCTGTTTAGGATCACCTTGAAAAGTGACTTTTAAAACTTTGCAGTTCATGGCATACTGACAGGGGCTCTCTCACATTTAAAGAAGGAAGGTATTGGGTGTGGGGTGCAAGATAACTGGACTCTGAACTCAATTCCTCCCAAGGAAACAACCTATTTACAACTACTCTTGGAAAATTACCCCTAAGAGAGAACTTAAAATGGGATAAAAGGAACTCCTGTAACAAGTGACAAATAAAAATGGCAAGCAATAGGATATATTGGAGTATATGAGGAAGTCATTTGGTATAAACCTAATTCAGCCTGACTTTGTTTTTTCCAAAAGGGCCTGACTGAGAACGTTGAGTATGCATTGTATATCTGCTTTAGACATTCCCTATGGCAAGAGCAAAGGCCCTTGAGATAAAGGTGCGACTTCTCTCCCCCTCCCAACGTTGGAATCTCCTTAAAGATTAAGTATCTTTCTTTAGGCTGGGAACAGATTGCAGCGCTCATCTGTGACCACCCAGCCCCAGGCAACACACCTGCCACCCTGCGGAGTTCGCTGAGACAGCAGACCTATCTGCCATTTCCATCAATCGCTGTGCTGACAGAGCAGCCTCGTGACTATTGTAAAAGGGACATTTCAATCATATGTGAAACATACTCTTTGAGGGCACATAACCACACTGTATACCCTCACTTCTTTGGAGTGCTCTGTTTCTTTGTAGAAAGACTCTCCTGGGTTATAATCCTCAGATTTCAGCTCAGAATAAACTCACCCAAATTTTCATTTATAGATTGGTTATGGATTATTTTTGTCGACACAAGGGACAGTCCTCACTGAGGATGAAGAGACAGAAATTCCTTTCTGGGGAGAAAAAAGCCACTTTTGCAGGCTGCAGCACTTCATGGCTGACTGGGAGAAATCCTAAGGTATGCAGACTTCCCTGGAGGAGTAGGGAACCTGAGCAGGAGTTATTGCTTTAATCATCTTTTGGACTCAGCACACCTGAGACGTGTCATAATATCTGGCTTTGATGACCACTAACAATGGGGAATACCCTCAGAAAAGCTATTGGACATAAGGGAAAAAAGTCAGCTCTTAAAGAGCCCACACAAAAGTTTACCCATTTTGGAAAGCAACCTATAACCACCCAAAAGAAAAGTGCACAGTCCTCTGGTGAAAAGAGACTCATGTGATAGGCTCTGGGCACATCTTGGTGAGAGATGAGACATCTCCATGGACTGAGACATTGGTGGCAACCATCATTGTGACCTAGTACATGCATGCTGACACAGACGATGGCAGAGGCCATTGGACTTCTTCCCATGGCCTGTTATCCCAAGGCTTTCCACAGCCACTACAGTACCAATTTAATCCAGCTCTGCCAGGGCAGGAAGCATGCCCTAGGGACTGGCCCCACCCAACAGAAAGCCCTCAGGCAACTTGCATTTCTCCATAGGCTGGGTATCTGGATCCTCTGCAGCCAGGCAAGTGGGCCCACCTCAGTGGTGTAGGGCTTGCATGAGGAGCAGGTGAAGAGTGTGGGGCATTGGTGGAATGTGTGGGGCCCTTGTAGTGGGGTCACTGTCTGCTTCAGGGGGTCAGGGCACACATATGCGGCAGGACTATTTTGATGATGTGTGTGGCCCTTTGGGCATTGGGGCTTAGCTGCAGAATTTTGCTTCTCAAACAGCCACATAGGGGATTGGCCTCACCTTCCAAAGCCTGAAACAATTGGGTGTTCCCACATCTGGGGCCAACCCCACATAAATGCAATCCTGAGAGAGTTGACAAGACCCTTGCAGGTTGGAGCCCTACAGCAATCGCAAGCCCCTGATCCTAGCAACCAGCAATACTGGGGACCTACTTAACAGAAAAACTGCAACAGGAATGTGCTATTATACTTTTCAGCCAACTGTGCTGGGGCTCACCATACCTGATAAGGTAACTGAAGTTTACAGAGCAGCCACATGCAGCTGAGCAGTTCAATCAGCCAGCCAGGGGTGCAACTTAGCCTCCCGGGGCACCTGCAGCAACAGCAACTCCGCCAGAAGGACACAAGTAGCCCACACAGGGGACACCCTTGGAATATTTGGAATTGGTGATGAAAAGCAAGCACAGAATCAGGCCTCATAAGGCATCTCTCACATAAGTTCAACTCTCCAAGATCAGGAGACATAGCTGACCCACTTAATACACAGATATAAGCACAGAGAAAGAGGCAAAATAAAGAGGCAAAGGAATACATTCCAAGCAAGGGAACAGGACATAACCCCAGAAAAATACTAAATGGAACAGAAATAAACCACCTGACAAAGAGTTTAAATAAAAAGTTATGAAGATGCTCACTGATCTTGGGAGAAGAATGGATGATCTCAGTGGGAACTTCCACAAAGAACTGGAAAATATAAAAAAGAACCAATCAGAAATGAAGAATACAATACTGGAAATGAAAAATTCACTACAGGGAATCAATAGCAGAGTAGATGATACATAACAATGGATCAGCAAGGTGGACAAAATTCTAGAAGAAACCACTGAAGCTGAACAGATAAAAGAAAATAGAATTAAAAAGAATCAGAACACTCCAAGGAAACTCTGGGACAACATCAAGCACACTAACATTCATATTATAGATGTCCCAGAAGAAGAGAGAGACAATGGGGAGAGAATCTATTTGGAGAATTAATAGCTGAAAATTTTCCTAACCTAAGAAAGAAACAGACATCGAGGCACTGAAAGGACAGAGAGCACCAAACAAGATAAAACCAAACAGGCCAAGACCAAGACACATTATAATTAAAATGTCAAGAATTAAACATAAAGAGAGAATCCTAAAAGCTGCAAGAGAAAGGCACAAGTTACATAAGGCTATCAGCTGACTTCTCAGCAGAAACCTTAAGGGCTAGAAGGGAGTGGCATGATATATTTAAACTGCTGAAAGGAAAAAACCTACAGAGAACAGTACTCTACCTGGTAAGGTTATTCAGAATGGAAGGAGAGATATAGAGTTTACTAGACATGCAAAAATTGAAGGAGTTTACCACCAAGAAACCAGTCTTAGAAGAAATGCTAAAGGGAATTATTTAAGAGGGAGAGGAAAGACCACAAATAGGAATAAGAAAATTATCAAAAAAAGGAATAAAATCACCGGTAAAGGCAAAAGTACAGTAAAGGTAGAAGATAAACAATCCATGAAGATAATATGAAGGTCAAAAGAAAAAAGTACTAAAATTATGTATTTCCATGATAAGAGGGTAATGGGTACACACACACATAAACCAAAAAGGAGGTTAGATATGATATGAAAAACATAAAATGTGGGAGGAGGGGAGTAAAAGAGTAGAGCTTTGATAGAGGGTAAACTAAAAGGACCATCAACTTAATATAGATTGCTATATATGTAGGTTATTATATATGAACCTCATAGTAATCACAGACCAGAAACCTATAATAAATACACAAAGAATTTAGAGAAATGAACTCAAACACAATACTAAAGAAAGTCATCAAACCACAAGGGTATAGAGCAAGAGAAGAAGAAAGGAACAGAGGAGAGCTATTAAACATCCAGAAAAAAGTAACAAAATGGCAATAAGTACATACTTATCAATAGCTACTTTAAATGTCAATAGACTAAATGCTCCAATCAAAAGGCAAAGGGTGGCTGATTGGATAAAAACACAAGCCCCATATATGTGCTGCATATAAAAAAATACACTTCAGACCTAAAGACAGTCACAAACTGAAAGCTACAGGCTTCAAAAAGATATTCCATGCAAATGGAAAAGAAAAGAAAGCTGGGGTAGCAATACTTACATCAGATAAAATAGACGTTAAAACAAAAATTGTAACCAGAGAGAAAGAAACACACTATATAATGATAAAGGAACAGTCCTACAAGAGGATATAGCACTTGTAAAGATCTCTGCACCCAACACAGGGAGCACCTAAATATATAAAGCAATTATTAACAGACATAAAAGGAGAAATAGACAGTAACACAATAATAGTAGGGGACTTTAACACTCCATTTATGCCAATGGATAGATCATCCAAACAGAAGATCAATAAGGAAACATGGGCCTTAAATGACACAGACCAGATGGACTTAGTAGATATATACAGAATATTCCATCCTAAAACAGCAGAACACATATTCTTTTCAAATTCATATGGAACATTCACCAGGATTGATCACATATTAGGCCACAAAACAAATCTCAATAAATTTAAGATTGAAAGTATACCACGCATCTCTTCTGACAACAATGGTATGAACCAGAAATCAACTAACAGAAGAAAATCAGGAAAACCACAAATATGTGGAGATTAAACAAAATGCTACTGAATGATTGAGTCAATGAAGAAATCAAAGGACAAATCAAAAAATACTTGGAGACATATCAAAATGAAAATATGACATGCCAAAATTTGTGGGATACAGCAAAAGCAGTTCTTAGAGGGAAGTTTATAGCAATTAAGTCCTACCTCTCCAAAGAAGAAAAATCTCAAATAAACAATCTATCAGTGAACCTAAAGGAACTGGGAGAAAAGGAACAAAGCCCCAAATCAAATTAATAAAAATCAGAGCAGAAATAGATGAAATAGAGATTAAATGAAACAATAGAAAAAAATCAAGGTAACCAAGAGATGGTTCTTTGAAAAGACAAACAAAATGGACAAACCTTTATCACCATGAAAAAAAAGAGAGAAGCCTCCAATAAATAAAATCACAAATGAAAGAGGAGAAATTACAACAGACACGTCAGAATTATGAAAGATTATAACAGAATACTATGAAAGCTATATATGAACAAATTGGATTATCTAGAAGACATGCATAAATTCTTAGAATCAGGCTACCTTCCAAAACTGAATTAAGAAGAAATAGAGAATTCCAATAGACCAATCACCAGTAGGAAAATTGAAACAGTAATCAAACACCTCCCCAAAAATAACAGCTCAGGATCAGATGGCTTCCCTGGTGTATGCTACCAAACACTCAAAGAAGGTTTACACTTATCCTTCTCAAACTCTTCCAAAAAACTGAAAAGGAGGGAGAGCTTCCTAACTCATTCTAGGAAGCCAACATTATCCTGATACCAAAACTAGTCAAGGACAACACAAAAAAAGAAAATTACAGGCCAATATCACTAATGAACATTGATGCAAAAGTCCTCAACAAAGTTGAATACAAGAATAAATTAAAAAGATCATACACCACGATCAAGTGGGATTTATTCCAGGAATGTAGGGATGGTTAGAAATGTGCAAATCAATCAACATGATACACCACATTAACAAAATGAAGAATAAAAATCACTCGATCATCTCAATTGAAGCAGAGAAAACATTTGCAAGATATAGCATCCATTTATGATAAAAACTGAATAAAATGGACATAGAAGGAGAGTATCTGAACATAATAAAGTACATATATGACAAACCCACAGCCAATGTCATTCTCAGTGGAGAAAAAATGAATGCTATACTTCTAAGAACAGGAAGCAGACAAGGATGCCCACTTTCACCACTCTTATTTAAAATATAATTCGAAGTCTTAGCCAGAGAAATGAGGAAAGAAAACAAAATAAAAGTGATCCAAAGTGGAAAGGAAGTAGAGAAACTGCCACTATTTGTAGATGTCATGATTTTATATCTAGAAAACCCTAAAGAATCTTCTAAAAACTTTTAGAAATAATTAATGAATACAGTA
Organism: Equus przewalskii; assembly: GCF_037783145.1. NCBI lineage: Eukaryota > Metazoa > Chordata > Mammalia > Perissodactyla > Equidae > Equus > Equus przewalskii. The sequence continues at coordinate 47,124,165 of NC_091863.1, read as the reverse complement.
AAGTTGCATGGTACAGGGGCCAGCTCAGTGGCATAGTGGTAAAATTCATGTGCTCTCCTTCATCAGCCTGGGGTTTATGTGTTCAGATCTCAAGTGTGGACCTTCATACTGCTCATCAAGTCATGCTATGTTGAGGTTCCATATGCAAAATACAAGGTTGGAACTGATGTGAGCTCAGGGACAATCTTCCTCATACAAAAAGAGGAAAATTGGCAACAGATGTTAGCTCAGGGCCAATCTTCCTCACCAAAAATATATGTATTTGCTGGATACAAAATAACCATATAAAAATCAATAGCATTTCTATACACTAACAACGAAGTAGCAGAAAGAGAAATTAAGAATACAATCCCTTTTACGATTGCAACAGAAAGAATAAAGTACCTAGGAAGAAACTTAACCAAAGAGGTGAAACTTCTGTACATTGAAAACTATAGAACTTTGTTGAAAGAAATAGAAGGATATTCTGTGTTCTTGGATAGGAAGAATTAGGTAAAATGTCCATACTTCTTAAAGCAATCTACAGATTCAATTCAATCCCTATCAAAGTTCCAACAACATTTTTCACAGAAATAGAACAAAAAATCTTAAAATTTATATTGAACAACAAAATACCCTGAATAGCCAAAGGAATTCTGAGGAAAAAGAACAAACCTAAAGGTAGCATACTCCCTGATTTCAAAATATATTACAAAGCTATAGTAACCAAAACAGCATGGTAGTGGCACAAAAATAGACACACTGGGCAATGGAATAGAATTGAGAGCCCAGAAATAAACCAACGCATCTACAGACAGCTAATTTTCCACAATGGAGCCAGGAATATACAATGGAGAAATGAAAGTCTCTTCAAGAAATGGTGCTGGGAAAACTGGAAAATCACATGCAAAAGAATGAAAGTAGACCATTGTCTTACACCATACACAAAAATTAACTCAAAATTGATTATAGACTTGAATGTAAGACCTGAAACCATGAAACTTCTAGAAGAAAACATAGGCTGTACACTCTTCAACATCGGTCTTGGCAGCATATTTTCAATACCATGTCTGACTCAGCAAGGGAAACAATAGAAAAAAATAAACAAATGGGACTACATCAAAATAAAATCTTCTGCACAGCAAAAGAAACCATCAACAAAAAGAAAAGACAAGCTAACAATTGTGAGAAGATATCTGCAAACCACAAAAGTGATAAGGAATTAATATCCAAAATATACAAAGATCTCATACATCTCAACAAGAAATAAAACTAACAACCCAATTAAAATATGGGCAAAAGATCTGAACAGATATTTCTTCAAAGATCACCTCACTCCTGTCAGAATGGCTATAATTAACAAGTCAGGAAACAAGTGTTCGAGAGGATGTGGAGAGAAGAGAACTCTCATACACTGCTGGTGGGAGTGCAAACTGGTGTATCCAGTATGGGAAACAGTATAGAGATTCCTCAAAAGTTAAGAATAGAAATGCCATATGATCCTGCTATTCCACTGCTGGGTATTTATCCAAAGAACATGACAACACAAATGTGTAGAGATACATGCACCGCTATGCTCACTGCAGAATTATTCACAATAGCCAAGACGTGGAAGCCACATAGCTGCCCATCAAGGGATGAATGGATAAAGAAGATGTGGTATATATACACAGTGGAATACTACTCAGTCATAAGAAACAATGAAATCTGGCCATTTTTGAAAACATGGATGGACCTTGGGGGTATTATGCTAAGGGAAATAAGTCAGAGGAAGAAAGTTAAATACCATATGATCTCCCTCATAAGTAGAAGATAAAAACAACAAGAAAGAATTACATAGAGACTGAGATGGGATTGGTAGTTACCAGAGGGGAAGAGGAAAGGAGTAGGGCAAGAGGTGTGATTAGGCAAATGTGTGGTGGTGATGGATTGTAACTACTCTTTGGGTGGTGAACATGAGGAAATCTATACATAAATCAAAATATAATGATATACACCTGAAATTTATATAATGTTATAAGCAATGTTACCACAAAAAAAACTTAATTAGCTAATTAAAAAAATCAAAGTGAATAAATAAATGTATTATATTAAAAAAATACTTATCAGGGCTGGCCCTGTGGCTGAGTGGTTAGGTTCATGCACTCCACTGCAGGCAGCCCAGTGTTTCATTGGTTCGAATCCTGGGCACAGACATGGCACTGCTCATCAAACCACGCTGAGGCAGCATCCCACATGCCACAGCTAGAAGGACCCACAATGAAGAATATATAACTATGTACTGGGGGGCTTTGGGGAGAAAAAAGGAAAAAATAAAATCTTTAAAAAAAATACTTATCACACATTTCACTACAGGCATGATGAAATGTACATAATATTCATTCACTGAAAGAACACTCGGGTGAAACCTCTTCTTGTAGCTGTTTAAGAGCATCTTCACGTAAGACATTTCAAACATTTCAGTTCATACCATACATAATATCTGTGATATTCATTCACAGAAAAACATATAATATACATTCACTGCAAGAACACTGTGGTGAAACCATTTTGCTTGTACCTGTTTAGGAACACTTCATATAAAACATTTAAAGCATTTCAATATATGCCATACAGAATATTTAAATATTGATCACTGAAGGAACCCTGTGGAGAAATCACCTTGCTTGAAACTCTTTAGTAGTATCTTAATATAAGATATATAAAATATTTCATTACAGGCATGACAGAATATCTATTAATGTTCATTCACTGAAAGAACACTGTGGAGAAAACATCTTGCTGTAACTCTAGTAATATCTTAATTTATGACATAAACATTTCATTACAGGGGTGACAGAATATATGTAATATTCATTTACTGAAGGAACACTGAGGTGAATCCAATTTGCATGTAGCTGTTTAGGAACATCTTTGTTTAAGACATCATATACTTGACTACAACCAGGATAAAATATCTATAACATTCATTAACAAGAAGACCGGTGAAACTATCTTACTGGTAACTTTTTTGGACCATCTTCTCATAAGACATTTCAAACATTTCATTACATGCCATAGAGAATGGCTATCACTTTCCTGCAATGAAAGAACACTGTACTGAACCCAGCTTGCAGGTAGCTGTTCAGGAACATCTTAATAAGACATCAAATGTTTTAGTACATCCTTGACAGAATGCCTATAATATTCATTCACTGAAAGAATACTGTGGTGAAATGATCTTGCTTGTAGCTATTTAGGAACATCTTCTTATAAGATGTTTCACACATTTTTGTATATGGCATTGAGAGTGGCTACCACATTCTTAAATGAAAGAAAACTGTGTAAGTTGCTCTTTAGGAATCATCTTTACATAAGACTCATCAGCATTTAACTACAAGTGTGACAGTGTATCTATTATATTCAATCAATTAAAGGACACTGAGGCCAAGACATCTTCCTTGCAGCTGTTTATGGATATCTTCTTATAAGACATTTCAAGCATTTCACTATATGTTGTACAGAATGGCTATCACTTTCTTACAATGAAAGAGCACTGTGCTTAATGTAGTTTCCAGGTCCAGTTTAGGAACATCCTCATATAAGATATCAAATATTTAACTATAGAAAGGCTAGAACATCTATAATATTCATGTATTGAAAGGACACAGTAATCAAACCATCTTGTTTTTTAGCTCTTTTGGAATATCTTTATAGTCCATATAATGTTTGGAATATATTTCAAACATTTCATTATATGCTTTAGAGAAGGGCTACCACTTTCTTACAATTAAAGAACACTGTGCTGAACCCTCCTTTAAGGTAGTTATTTAGGAACACCTTTAACACTTATCAAATGTTTCACTGAAGGCATGACAGAATATCTACACTATTCATTCACTGAAAGAATACCGGGATGAAACAGTCTCACTTGTAGCTGTTTAGTAACATCTTGTAAGATATTTTAAACATTTTCAAATAAGCCATACAGAATGGCTATAATTTTCTTATAGGGAATGAACACTGTCTTGAATGCACCTTTCAGGTAGCTTTTATGGAATATCTTCATATAGGACTTATCAAACATTTCACTATGGGCATGATGGAATATCTATGACATTCATTCACTGAAAGATCACTTGGGTGAAACCATCTTGCGTTTTGCTCTTTAGGAACATCTTCACATATGACATTTCAAACATTTTGGTATATGCCATACTGAATGGCTATCACTTTTTTACAATGAAAGGAGAGTGTGCTACGCCTAGCTTCCAGGTATCTGTTTATGAATATTTTAATATAAGACATAGCAAAACCTTCGATACATGCATGGCAGAGTGTCTGTAATATTCATTCACTGAAAAAATGCTGGATGAAACCATCTTGCTTGTAGCTGGTTACAAATGTCTTCATACAAGATATCTCAAACACTTCCATATTGTTGGTCTAGAAAGGCTATCACATTCCTAAATGAAAGAACACTTCACTGAACCTAGCCTACCTATAGCTGCTTAGGAACATCTTGAAATAACATTTATCAAAGATTTCACTACAGGCCTGACAGAATGTCTATAACAGTCACTCACAGACAGAACACAGTGATGAAACCATCTTGCTTGTAGCTGTTTATGAACATCTTCATATAAGATTTAACAAATATTTCATTACAGGCGGGAGATAATATCTACAACATTCATTCACTGAAAGAATGCTCTGGTGAAACAAGCTTGCTTTTACCTGTTTAGGAAAATCTTCATATAACACATTTCAAATATTTTGGTACATATGATTCAGAATGACTATCAAATTTATACCATGAATACACTGTAATTCAAATTACAATCCATTTGAAAGTAACTCTTTAGGAATACCTTTCTATGAGACTTATCAAACGTTTCACTACTTGCAAGACAGAATGTTCATAACATTCATTCACTGAAAGAACACTGGAGAAACCACCTTGCTTGTAGCTGTTTAGAAACATCTTCATGTAAGACATTTCAAAGACATCATAGAGAAAGACTACCAGTTTCATACAAGGAAAGAATACTGTGCTGAAACCAGCTTGCAAGGTATCTATTTAGGAACATATTCATACAACATTTATGAAACATTTCAGTACAGGTGTGACAGAATATCTACAATATTCATTCATTGAAAGCACACCGTGGTTAAACCATTTTGCTTGTTGCTCTTTATAAACTTTTGTAAGACATTTCAAACATTTCAGTATGTCAAAAATAATGGCTGTCACATTTATACAATGAAAGAATACTGGGTGAAACCCAGCTTGCATTTAGCTGTTTATGAAAATATTTCTATAAGACTTAGGAAACACATGACTACAGGCAGGAAAAAATATCTATAGCATTCATTCACTGAAAAAATACTGTGTGAAAACGTGTCTTGTAGCTGTTTAGGAACATTTTTATGAGACTTTTCAAATATTTCAATATTGTTTTACAGAATGGATGTCACTTTCTTACAACAGAGGAACAGTGTGTTGACCACAGCTTGCAGGGAGCTATTTTGGAATATATTCTTTTAAGATGTCAAATTTTCACTAGAAGCATGACAGAATATATAACATTCATTCACTGAAAGAACACTGTGGTGAAAGCACCATCTTGTAGCTGTCTGGAAGAACTTCTTGTAAGACATCAAATGATTCATTACAGGCATGAAAGAATATAACATTCGTTCACTGAAAGAACACTGAAGTGAAAGCATCTTGCTTTCAGCTGTTTAGTATCTTCTTATAAGACATTTCAAATATTGCAGTATATGTCATATAGAATGACTATCACTTTTTTACTATGAAAAACATTGTACAGAATACAGCTTGCATTTAGCTGCTTAGGAACATTTTCATAGAAGACATCAAATATTTCACAACAGGTGGGATAGAATATCTCACACATTCACACACTCAAAGAATGCTGTGGTGAAACCATCTTGCATGTAGATGTTTAGGGATATCTTCATATAAGACCTTGCCAACATTTCAGTATATGCCATAGAGAACTGCTATCATATTTATACAATGAAAGAACACTTGGCTAAACCCAGCTTGGAAGCAATGGTTTAGGATCATCTTTCTATAATACTTATCAAACACTTCATGTCAGTCATGACAGAATATCTATAACATTAATTCAACACTGTGCTGAAACCATCTTACTTATAGCCATTAAGGAGCATCTTCATATAAGACATCAAACATTTCACTACAGGCATGACAGAGTATCTACAACATTATTCACTGAAACAACACTAGTGGTTAAATTATTTTGCTTATAGCTGTTTAGGAATATCATCATATAAGACATCAAATACTTCACTACAGGGGTGACATAACATCTATAACATTCATTCACTGAAAGAATGCTTTGGTTAAACTATCTTGCTTGCAGATGTTTTGTAACATCTCATGAGACATTTCAAACATTTCAGTATATGCCATACAGAACAGCTTGGTTCAGCAGAACTTTCTTTCATTGTATAAAAGTGATAGCTGTTCTCTATGGTGTGTAGTCAGATATGCACACAGCACTTTGGTACATACTGAGAGACATAGGTTCCAGGCACTTATAGAAATCTCTGCCCAATCATTAAATGTTCACTAAACTATCCTAACAGAAACTGCAGTGACCACACACTACAAAGAATACAGACATTACAGATTTATTTAAGAAAAGTCACTAAAAAACAAAACAAACAACAAACACTTTGGAGGGGGAGACTCTCATTTCCAGAGTTACCACATGCTATTTAAAATATTTTTTCAACAAATAATTATGAAACATGGAAATGCAGTGGAAAAGATGATCCAAAACACAAGGTCACACAAGTCAATAGAAACTGTCCCAGAGGAAGTCCAGATATTGAACTTTGTAGACAAAACTTTTCAATCAGCTCTTTTACATAAGATCAAAGATCTAAAGCCAGCCCTGATGTTCTAGTGGTTAAGATTCAACACTCACTTCTGCATCCCTGGTTTGTTTCCTAGTCAAGGAACAACACCATCAATCTGTCAGTTGTCATACTCTGGCAACTGCATGTTTCTGTGAGTCTGAAAGCTATGCCACTGGTATTTCAAATACAAGCAGGGCACCCATTATGGACACATTTCAGTGTAGCTTCCAGACTAAGATGGACTAGGAAGAATTACCTGGCCACCCACTTTTGAAATAATTTGCCATAAAACTCATATGAGGGGCCAGCCCAGTGGCATAGCAGTTAAGTTCACACACTCCACTTCAGCAGTCCAGGGTTTGTAGGTTCAAACCCAGGCATGGATCTATACACCACTTATCAGGCCATGCTGTGGCAGGTATCCCACATATAAAATAGAGGAAGATGGGCACATATGTTAGCTCTTGTCCAATCTTCCTCAGCAAAAAGTGGAGGACTGGGGGAAGATGTTAGTTCAGAGCTAATATTCTTCAAAAACAAAATCATATGATTTTGGAGCATTGTCTGCTACAGCAGCAGAAGGCTAGAAGATGGTACAAAAAGACCAGGCAAGGTTCTACTCTGCTGTACAAAGGGCCACTAGGAGTTGGAATTGACTCTATGGCACTAACAAGAAATAACAAAGATCTAAATGAAACCATGTCTATAGAATTAAAAAAAAACTATTAAACATCTTACTAAATAGAGATTACCAATATAGATATAGAAATTATCAAATGGAACCCAATAGAAATTTTGGAGTCGAAAACTAAAACTGAAATGAAAGTCAGTAGAGGAAATCAACAGTAGTTTAAATAGGCAGAAGAAAAATTAGCAAAGGTGAAGATGGGTCAATTGAAAGCATCCAGTCTGAAGAACAGAAAAATCGAATTAAATTTGAATTAAAAAAGTAAACAGAGCCTCAGGGAATTATGGGTCACAATCAAGTATATCCAAATATGAGTAATGGAGTCCCAGAAAAGAGAGAAAGAGCAGAAAGAATATGTGAAGAAATAATGACTGAAAACATTCAAGCTTTGATGAAAATCACAAATCTATACACCCGTGAAGCTCAATGAGATAAATCAGAGATGGTTAACCAAACACATCGTAATAAATGTTTTCAGAGCCAAAGAAAAAGAAAGAATCTGGAAAGTAACAAGAGATACGCAACTCATTCTGTACAAGAGACCATTAATATGATTAACTGCCGATTTATCCTCGGAATCCAAGGAGTCTTGAAGGCAGTAAAATGACGTGTTCAATGTGCTGAGAGAAAAGTCTATCAAATAAAAATTCTGTATACAGCAAAGCAATTCTTTAAAATAAAGGAGAAATTAACATATTTGTAGGTAAAAAAAAAAGTGAGAGAACTGATCACTAGCAGAACTGTCCCAAAAGAAATACTAAAGAGAGTCTTTCAGGCTGAAATGAAACAAAATGAGGCAGTAATTCAAATTCATGTAAAGAAATAATGAGCACCATCAAGTTAACTACATAGGTAAATATAAAAGAGAGTATACATATATATTTTTGTTTGTAAAAGTTTATTTTCCCTATGTTACTTAAAAGAAAACTGCATAAAGGAATAAATATAAATTTTTGCTCATGGGCACACAATGTAAAAGATGTATTTTGTATGAGAATAACAGCACAAACAAGGGGGGATGGAACGGAGCTGTATAGAAACAAAGTTTTCTTATATTATTGAAATTTAGTTGGCATTATTCTAAATTATTATATGTTAGCATATTAAATTCCCCCAAAACACTAGAAAACAATACAACAATATAGGGGAAAATTAACTTATAGAAAAAGATACATATAAAAGTCCAGGGGCTGACCCAGTGGTGTAGCGGTTAAGTGGGCACATTCCTCTTTGGCAGCCTGGGGTTTGCTGGTTCAGATCCTGGGTGCGGACATGGCACCACTTGGCATGCCATGCTGTGGTAGGCGTCCCACATATAAAGTAGAGGAAGATGGGCACGGATGTTAGCTCAGGGCCAGTCTTCCTCAGCAAAAAGAGGAGGATTGGCAGCAGGTGTTAGCTCAAGGCTAATCTTCCTCAAAAAAAAAAAAAAGTCCACAGTTAATATCATACTTAATGGTGAAAGACTTAATACTTTCCTCCAAAGATCAATAGGAAGAAAAAGATGTCCAATCTAACCACTTGTATTCAAAATTGTACTAGAGACTTCAGCCAGGACAATTCACCAAGGAAAATATATTAAGATAAAATATTAGTAAGATGGCAATGCTCCCAAATTGATCTTCAGATTCAACACAAACTTTATCAAAATTCTAACTTCATTTATTACAGAAATTGACAAGCTATATCTGAAATTCATGTAGAGACACTGGGAATCTATGATAGTCAAAATAATCTTGAAAAAAGAATAAAGTTGGATGGCTCATAATTCCAAATTTTCAAACTTACTACAATAATATAGTAATCAAAATTGTGTAGGATCACTATGAAGAAAAACAGATGCATCAGTAGACTACAATTGTGAGTGGAGAAATAAACCCATACATACATGGACAATTTATTGTTGACAAAGCTGCCAATACTATTCAGTGGGAGAAAAAAAGGTTTTCTCAACAAATGGTGCTGAGACAACTGGATATCCATATACATAAGACTGATATCCATAAGGATATGAATTTATTTAGACCACTAAATCAGACCATATACAAGAAATAAATCAAAATGTACCAAAGAACTGGAAGTAATAGTTAAAATTCTAAAAATATTAGAAGAAAATCAAGGTGTAAATCATCATGACTTTGGATCAAACAATGGTTTCTTAGACATGACACTTAAACCACAAGTAACCAAAGGAAAAAAATAAAGTCTACTTGATTAAAATTAAAACTTTGTGCTTCAAGGAATATCACTAAGAAAGTGGAAAGATAAGCTTCAGAAATAGGAGAAAATATTTTCAATCCATGTATCTGATAAGAGATTAATATCCAGAGTATATAAAGAACTCCTACAATTCAAAAATAAAGACAAAACCCAGTTAAAAATATACAATAGGTCAGAGTTGACATTTCTCCAACGAAAATATACAAATCTCCAAAAAGCACATGAAAAGATGGTCAATATTATTAGTGAGTAGGGAAAAGCAAATTTAAAACAATGAAATATCTCTTAATTCCAAAAAAATGACAATAATCAAAAAAATTGGAAATAAGCATTAGCAAGGATGTGGAGAGATGTAAACATACATAATATACTGTTGGGAATGTAAAAGATTGCAGGCACTTTGCAAAATTTTTGGAAGTTCCTCAAAAAGTTTAACATAGAGTTATCATATGATCCAGCAATGTATATCCACGAATATTGAAAACATATGTTCAAACTTGAACAAGAATGTTTATAGCAACATTACTTATAATATCCAAAATGTGGAAACAACCCAAATGGCCATCATCTGATGGTTAAAAAAAACATGAAATATCCATACAATAGATATTTTTCAGCCATAAAATGGGATTAAGTATTTTTACTGAAGTATAATTGACATACAATATTATGTTAATTTCAAGTGTACAACATAGTGATTCAACATTTATATACATTACAAAATGATCACCATGATAAGTCTAATAACCATATGTCACCAAAGTCATTACAATGTTATTGACAATATTTCCTATGCTCTATATTACATCCTTGTGACTTATTTTATAACTTGAAGTTTGTATCTCTTAATCTCCTTCATTTGTTTCAGACAGCCCTCAACCTCCCACCCTCAGTATGTTCTCTGTATCTATGAGTCTGTTTTTGTTTTGTCTTTTAATTTATTTTGTTTTTTAGATTCTGGATGTAAGTGTATCAATTGGCATTTGTCTTTTTGTGTGTGACTTATATCGCTTAACATGATAAATACACTCTAGGTCCATCTATGTTGTCACAAAAGGCAAAATTTTATTCTTTTTTAAAGGCTAAGTGATATTCCATTGTATATATACCACATCTTCTTTATCCATTTATCTATTGATGGACAGTTAGGTTGTTTTCATATCTTATCTTTTGTAAATAATGTTGCAGTGAACATAGGGGTGCATATATCTTTTTGAATTAGTGGGGCTTTTTCTTCCAGTAAATATGCAGAAGTGGAATTGCTGGATGGTGTGGTACTTCTATTTTTAATTTTTTGAGTAACATCCATACTATTTTCCATAGTGGCTGCACCAATTTACATTCCCACTGACAGTGCACAATGGTTCCCATTTCTCCACATCCCTGCCAACACTTACTTGTTTTCTTTTTGATAGTAGCAATTATGACAGGTGTTAAGTGATACCTTATTGTAGTTTTGATTTGCATTTCCCGGATGATTAGTGATGTTGAGCATCTTTTCATGTGTCTATTGGCCATCTGCATGTCTTCTTTGGAAAAACGTCTATTCAGATTCTCTGCCCATCTTTTGATCAGATTGTTTTATTTCATATCAATTTGTATGAATTCTTTACATATTTTGGATACTAACCCCTTATCAGATATATTGTTTGCAAGTATCTTCTCTCATTTAATAGATTTTCTTTTCATTTTGTTGGTGTTTTCCTTTGCTGTGCAAAAGCTTTTAGTTTGGCATAATCTCATTTATTTTTGCTCTTGCTGCCCTTGCCTGAAGAAATAGATCCAAAAATATTTTGCTAAGATTACTGTCAAAGAGTATACTGTCTATGTTTTCTTGTAGGAGTTTTATGGTTTCAGTTCTTACATTTAAATCTTTATTTTGAGTTTATTCTTGCATATGGTGTTAGAAAGTTGTTCAGTTTTATTCTTTTGCATATAGCTGTCTAGTTTTCCCAGTGCTATTTCTTGAAGAGACTGTCTTTTCCCCATTGTGTGTCCTTGTCTACTTTGTCATAAATTAATTGACCATATAAGCATGAGTTTACTTCTGGGCTCTGTATTTTGTTCCATTTAACTGTTGTGTCTGTTTTTTGTGCCAGTACCATACTGTTTTGATTGCTATACCTTTGCGGTATAGCTTGAAATCAGGGAACATGATACCTCCAGCTTTGTTCTTCTCACTCAAGATTGCTTTGGCTATTCAGCGTCTTTTGTACTTCCATACAAATTTTAGAATTATTTGTTCTACTTCTGTGAAAAATGTTATTGGTATTTTGATAAGGATTGTGCTGAGTATGTAGATTGCCTTGGGTCATATGACCATTTTAACAATAATAATTCTTCCAATCCATGAGTATGATACATCTTTCTATTTATTTGTGTCATCTTCAATTTCTTTCATCAATGTCTTGTAGTTTTCAGAGTACCAATTTTTCACCTCCTTGGTTAAATTTATGCCCAGGTGTTTTATTTTTTTGATGCGATTGTAAGTGGGATTGTTTTTTTGTTTCTCTTTTTGATAGATCATTATTAGTGTATAGAAATGCAACAGATTTCTGTATATTAATTTTGTATTCTGCATTATTACTGAATTTATTATTTCTAATATTTTTTGGTGGAGTCTTTAGGGTTTTCAATATATAGTATCACATCATCTGCAAACAGTGACGGATTTATTTCTTCCTTTCTAATTTGTATGCCTTTTAATTCTTTTCCTTGTCTGATTGCTGTGGCTAGGACTGTCAATACTCTGTTGAATTTAAGTGGTGAGTGTGGATATTCTTGTCTTGCTCCTGATCTTAGAGGAAATGATTTCAACTTTTCAGCATTGACTATAATGTTGCGGGTTTGTCATACAAGGCTTTTATTATTTTGAGGTATGTTCCCTCTATGCCCACTTTGATGAGACTTATCATAAATGGATGTTGATTTTTTTCAAAAGCTTCTCTTGCCTCTATTGAGATAATCATATAATTTATATTCTTCATTTTGTTAATAATTATCATATTGATTGATTTGTGGATATTCAACCATCCTTGCATTCCTGGAATAAATCCCATGTGATCAAGGTGTATGATCTTTGATCTTTTTAGTGTATCATTGCATTTGGTTTGCTAATATTTTGCTGAGCATTTTTGCATTTATATTCCTCAGGGTTATTGGCCTGTAATTTTCATTTTTTGTAGTGTTTTTGTCTAGTTTTGATATCAGAGTACTGCTGGCCTAATAGAATGAGTGTTTAAGCATTCCTTCCTCTTCAGGGTTTTGGAATAGTTTGAGAAGGATAGGCATTAACTCTTCTTAACATGTTTGTTATCATTCACCTGTGAAGGCATTTGGTCCTGGACTACTGTTTGTTGGAGTTTTTTGATTACTGATTCAATTCTATTACTAACAGTCTCTTCAGATTTTCTATTTCTTTATGATTCAGTCTTAGAAGACTGTATGTTTCTAGGAACTTATCCATTTCTTCTATCTTGTCCAATTTGTTGGCATATAATAGTAGTAATCTCTTATCATCCTTTGCATTTCTGTAGTACCTTCTCCTTTCATTTCTGATTTTATTTATTTGAGTCCTCTCTCTTTTTGTCTTTATGAGTCCGGCTAAAGGTTTATCAGTTATACTTATCTTTTCAAACAATCCACTCTTATTTTATTGATCTTGTCTATTATTTTTTATTCTCTATTTCATTTATTTCCACTCTAATCTTCATTATTTCCTTCCTTCTACAAACTTTGAGTTTTGTTTGTTCTTTGTCTAGCACTATTAGTTGTAAGGTTAGTTGCTTATTTGAGATTTTCCTTGTTTCCTGAGGTAGGCTTGTATTGTTAGAAAATTCCCTCTTAGAACTGCTTTTGATGCTTCCCATAGATTTTTGGAATGCTGTGTTTACATTTTAATTTGTCTCAAGGTTTTTTGATTTCCTATGTGACCTATTAGTTGTTTAGTAGCATGTTGTTTAGATCCATGTGTTTGTATTTTTTCCTGTATTTGATTTCTACTATCATACCACTGTGTTCAAAAAAGATGCTTGATATGATTTCAATCTTTTTAAATTTATTGAGACTTGTTTTGCAGCCTAACATGTGATCTATCCTTCAGAATGTTCCATGTGCACTTGAAAAGAATGTGTATTCTGATGTTTTGGAATGGAATGTTCACTATATATCTACTTAGTCCATCTGTTCCAATGTATCACTTAAGGCCAATGTTTTCTTATTGGTTTTCTGTCTGGATGATACATCCACTAATATAAGTAGCGTGTTAAAGGCCACTACTATTATAGTATTACTGTCAATTTCTCCCTTTATGTCTATTAATATTTGCTTTATAGATTTAGGTGCTCCTATGTAGGGTGTATGTACATTTATAAGTGTTCTATCATCTTGTTGGATTGATGCTTTTATCATTATGTAATGCCCTTATTTGTCTCTTGCTAGAGACCGTTTAAGGTCTATTTTCTCTTATATAAGCTTTGCCATCTCAGCTTTTATTCATTTCCATCTGCATTGAATATCTTTTCCATCCTCTCACTTTCTGTCTGTTCATGTATTTCTATGCTTAATTTTTTGAGGAAGCTCCGTACTGTTTTCCATAGTGACTGCAACAGTTTGCATTTCCACTTGCAGGGTAAGAGGGTTCCCTTTTCTCCACATCCTCTACAATATTTATGTTTTGTCTTGGTAATTATAGGCATTCTGACAGGTGTAAGGTAATATATCATAGTTTTGATTTTCACGTCCCTAATGATTAATGATGTTGAACATTTTTTTCTGTGCCTGTTGGCTATTTGGATAGCTTCCTAGGAAAAATGTCTGTTCATATCCTCTGCTCATTTTTTTATCGAGTTTTTTATTGTTGTTGTTGAGTTGTATGAGATCTTTATATATGTAGGAGATTAGCCATTTGTCAGATATGCGATTTGCAAATATTTTCTCCCCATTGGTGGGTTGTTTTTCATTTTGTTCATGGTTTCCTTTATATTTCAGAAGCTATTTAGTCTGATGTAGTCTCATTTGTTTATTTTTTCTTTTGTTTCCCTTGCTTGAGTAGACATGAACTTCAAAAAGATGCTTCTAAGACAGATATCAAAGAATGTACTGACTAGGTTTTCTTCTAGGATTTTTATGGTTTCAGTTCTTACCTTCAAGTCTTTAATACATTTTTTATTAATTTTTGTGTATGGCAAAAGATTATGGCCTACTCCTCTTCTTTTACATGTGGCTGTCCAGTTTTCCTAACACCATTTACTGAAGAGATTTTTCTTTCTCCATTGTATGTTCTCAGCTCCTTTGTTGAAGATTAGCTATTCAAAGGTGAGTAGTTTTATTTCTGGGATTTCAAATCTGTTCCATTGATCTGTGTGTCTGTTTTTGTACCAGTCCATGCTGTATTCATTACTATACCTTTGTAGTATATTTTGAAGTTAGGGATTGTGATGCCTCCAGCTTTGCTTTTTTTCCCCTCAGGATTGCTTTAGTGATTGGGGTCTTTCATTACCCCATATTAATTTTAGGATTCTTTGTTCTATTTCTATGAAGAATGTCATTGTGATTCTAATTGGGATTGCATCGAATCTGTGGATTATTTTATGTAACATGGACATTTTAACTATGTTTATCCTTCAAATCCATGTGCATGGAATATCTTTCCATTTTTTTTATATCATAACCAATGTCTTTCAATAATGCCTTATAGTTTTCAGTTTATAGGTCTTTCACCTCCCAGGTTAAATTTATTCCTAGGTATTCTATTCTTTTTGTGTGATTGTAAATGGGATTGTATTCTTGAGCTTTCCTTCTCTTAGTTCATTATTAGAGTATAGAAATATTACTGATTTTTGTAAGTTGATTTTGTATCCAGATAGTTTAATGTATTTACTATTTCTAATAGTTTTCTAGTGAATTCATTAAGGTATTCTATATATATAGTCATGGTGTCTGCAAACAGTAAGAGTTTCACTTCTTCATTACCAACTTGGAAATTTTTCATTTCTTTTCCTTGCCTAAGTGCTTTGGCCAAAACCTTCAGTACTATGTCGAATAAGAGTGATGAGAGTGGGCATCTTTGTCTTATTCCTGTTCTCAGTGGGATGGCTTTCAGATTTTCCCCATTGATTATGATTTTGGCTGTGAGTTTGTCATATACAGCCTTCATTAAGGTAAGGTATTTTCCTTTTATACCCATTTCGTTGAAAATTTTTATTATCAGTGGATGTTGGGTCTTGTCAAATACTTTCTTGGCATCTATTGAGATGACCACGTGATTTTTATTTCCCATTTTATTAATGTGGTGTATCACATTGATTGATTTGTGGATGTTGAACCATACCTGCCTCCCTGGTATAAATCCCTCTTGATCATGCTGTATGATCCTTTTAATGTATTTCTGTATTCAGTTTGCCAATATTTTGTTGAGGATTTTTACATCTATGTTCATCAGAGATATTGGCCTGTAATTTTCCTTCTTTGGGGTGTCCTTGTCTGGTTTTGGCATCAGGGTTATGTTGGCCTCATAGAATGAGTTAAGAAGTATTCTGTTTTATTCAATGTCTTGGAATAGTTTGAGAAGGATAGCTGTTAAATCTTTGAATGTTTGGTAGAATTCTTCAGAGAAGCCATCTGAATCAGGACCTTTATTTTTTTAGTTTTTTTTTTTATTACTGTTTCAATCTCTTTACTTGTTATTGGTCTATTCAGATTCTCTATTTCTTCGTGATTCAGTTTGGGAGCCTCTATGAGTCTAAGAATTTACCCATTTCTTCTAGACTGTCCAATTTGTTGACATATAGTTTTTCATACTATTCTCTTATAATCCTTTGTATTTCTGTGGTATCTGTTGTAACTTCTCTTTCATTTCTAATTTTATTCATATGAGCTTTCTCTCTTTTTTCCTTGGTGTGCCTGGCTAAGTATTTGACAATTTTGTTTATCTTCTCAAAGAAGCAGCTCTTAGTTTCATTGATCTTCTATTCTTTTTTTGGCTTCTATTTCATTTGTTTCTGCTCTAATTTTTATTTCCCTCCTCTACTGACATTGAGCTTTGTTTGTTCTTTTTCTAGCTCTGTTAGGTGTAGTTTAAGATTGCTTATTTGAATTTTTTCCTGTTTGTTAAGGTGGGCCTGTATTACTATGAACTTCCCTGTTAGGACCGCTTTTGCTGCATCCCATATGAGTTGGTATGATGCATTATCATTTTCATTTGTCTCCATATATTTTTTATTTCTCCTTTAATTTCTTCAATGATCCATTCGTTGTTCAGCAGTATGTTGTTTAGTCTCAACATATTGGTCACTTTCCCAGCTTTTTACTTGTAGTTGATTTCTTATTTCATAGCATTATTGTTGGAAAATATGCTTGATATCATTTCAATTTTAAGATTATTGATTCTTGCCTTTTTTCCCAACATATGGTCTATCTTTGAGAATGTTCCATGTGCATTTGAGAATAATATGTATTCTGCTGGTTTTGGATGGAATGTTTTACACATATATCAATTAAGTTCATCTGGTCTAGTTTTTCATTTAATTCCACTATTTCCTTGTTGACTTTCTGTCTGGAAGATGTATCCACTGATGTAAGAAGGGTGTTGACGTCCCCTACTATTATTGTGCTATTGTTAATTTCTCATTTTAGGTCTGTTGATAGTTTCTTTAAGTACTTTGGTGCTCCTGTGTTAGTTGCATATATATTTACAAGTGTTATGTCCTCTAGGTGGAGTGTCCCTTTTATCATTAATATACTGCCCCTCTTTGTGTTTCATTCCCTTTTGCATCTTAAGGTTTACTTTTTTGATATAAATATGGAAACACCTGCTTTCTTTTGTTTGCCATTTGCTTGGAATATCATATTCATGCCTTCACTCTGAGCCTGTTTGTGTTTAGAGCTGAGATGTGTTTCCTGGAGGCATCATACTGTTGAGTCTTGTTTTTCAATCCATCTAGCCACTCTTGACTTTTGATTGAAGAATTCAATCCATTTATACTTAGAATGATTATTGATATATGATGGCTAAGCACTGCCATTTTATCTCTTGTTTTCTGGTTTTTCTGTATTTCCCCTGTTTCTCGTCCTGTTATATCAGACTGCCATTCATTTTGGTGATTTTTTATGATGATTTTCTCAGTTTTCTCTTTATTTATCATTTGTGTCTCTGTTCTGATTTTTTGTTTAGTGGTTATTGTGAGTTTTGTCTAAAAACTCTCACAGATGAGATAGTCCATATTCTGATATCCTCTTATGTGCTTTGCCTAAGCAGGTTCCATCCTTTTCCTCATCCCCATCTAAGTTATTGTTGTCACAACTTATTTCATTTAGTGATGTCAGTTTGTGATTAAAATTAAGTGATTACAGTTTTTTTTGTTTTGTTTTCCTTCCCCTTACCTTTAGTGTTGTAACTGTTTGCTAATTTGTTCTGATAGTGAGCTGCAATTTTCTGATTTGGTCTGCCTATTTATCTCCTTGCTCAGGGCTTTGTAAACCATTTCCTTTTTTTCAGGTATGAGGCTGTTCTTGACCATTTCTTGTAGGAATCAGTCTTACGCCAATGAACTCCCTCAGCTTTTGTTTATCTGGGAAAGTTTTTATTTCTCCACCATATGTGAAGAATATTTCTGCTGGATATTCTTGGCTGAAAGTGCTGGTCTTTCATTATTTTCAATAAATCATTCTACTTTCTTCTAGCTTGTAAGGTTTCTGCTGAGAAATTCACTGAAAGCCTGATAGGGGTTACTTCATAGGCTATTTTCTTCTGCTTTCTTGCTCTTAATATTTTTATTTGTCATTGACTTTTGCCAGTTTCACTAATATATATCTTGGATAAGGTCTCTTTACATTGATCTAATTAAGAGTTCTATTAGCTTCACTTACATGTAATTCCATCTCCTTCCTCTGGTTTGGGAAGTTCTCAGCTATTATTTCTTTGAACAATCTTTCTGCTCATTTCTCCCTCTTGAATGCTTATAATCCTTCTGTTACATTTCCTAATTAAGTCAGATATTTCTCAGAGAATGTGTTAATTTCCCTTTAGTATTAGTTCTCTCTCCTCCACCTGCATCGTCTATATTTCTCTCCTCTAAATTACTAATTCTGTCCTCCATAATATCAGCTCTGACTTTTAAGGATTCCAGATTATTTTTATCTCATTCTTTTTGTTCTTCATCTCCATCATTTCTAGGTTTTTTAATTGTTTCATTCTCTGTTGTGAAGTATTATCTCTGTTCATTAATTTTATTCCTGATCTCATTCAATTGTATTTCTGTATTTTCTTGTAGTTCATTGAGTATCTTTATGATAACTATTTTGTATTCTCTGTCATTTAAACTGTAAATTTCTCCAACTTCAGCATTGATTTCTAGATACTTGTCATTTTCCTACTGTTCTGGAGGGTTAATGTATTTCTTCATTCTGTTTGATGGGGTCAACTTTTGTCATCTCATATTGGTAGTATCTGTTTGCAGATTCCACCTGCCACCACTGTGGGGCAGGAGCTGTGATTTTTTATCCTGCACAAGACCTGGTCTTTGTTGGAATTTCTGCCAGTAGAGCTCTCTGCATCTGGCTGTTGTTGCTTCACACATGCAGGCACAGGCACTATGGTGAGGATCCCTTATGATGGATAACCAGCAGAGCTGGTGTACCAGGAGGTATGAGGGAGAGGCGGTGCCTTCATTCCCACCCATGCTCCTACTCTGCACTCTGGCTGCCTGCCTGGGTTGCTCAGCTTGGTGGGAGTACCCCCATGGTGGCTTAACCACCTCTGTGTGGAGCATTCCTGTGGGCTGGGATGCAACTCTGAAAGCAAAAGCCTTCCCACAGAGGGCTGATTTTCCCACTTCTCCTCTCAGAGTGGCATGCCAGCTGCCATGAAACGTCCCATGCCCTAAAATACTGCCACTGAGGAGGGGGAGGAGGTAGAATTACATCCTTCTACTGCCTCCTGGGGCATCCAGCAACCCCACCTTCAGACATATGGCTGCATGGATCTCTCAGAGGTCTATTGTGTTGTGTGGATGTCCTCTGTTGGCTAATGAATGTCTCTTTCATTGTATCTTAGTGAGGAGAGCTTAAGGAAAGAGCTCAGTCTGCCATGATGCTGACATCACTCTTTTACCACTCCTGTCTTTTAACCTTCATACTAGTTGTAAAGGTGGTTTATCTACTATTTTCACTTGCTTTTCCCAGTGAGATTTTGTTTCTCTCATAAATTTTGCATTTCTAGTTTTGGCCTTTTCTTTTCCACTTAAAGAACTCCCTGTAACATTTTGGGTAAGGTCAGTTTAGTGGTGATGAAACCCCTTCTTCAACTTTATAAAGAACATCAAAAAAACCTACCATAAACTCAATGATATAAGTCTGAATTATTTCTCCCTAGGATCAGCAACAATGTAATAATGTCTGCTCACACCACTGCTACTTAAAATATTGCTGGAAGTTCCAACTAGTGCAGAAAGACAGGAAAAGGAAATAAAAGACATATAAAATGGAAAGGAAGAAATAAAACTGATACTATTTTCAGATGATATGATTGCCAATGATAACATTTTAAGAAATCTCAAAAAAATCTTAGAACTAATAAATGAGTTCAGTAATTTCATAGAATAAAAGATAATCATACAAAAGTTGTATTTTTATGTAATAGTAATTACATATACATGGAATTTTAAATTATAATAATGTTTATAGTCACTCAGAAATTATAGCAATTTTGAGATTGTGGCTATGTGGGATGCCACCTCTTTATGGCTTGATGAGCAGTTCTAGGTTTATGCCCAGGATATGAACCAGCAAATCCCCAGGCTGCTGAAGCAGAGCATATGAACTTAATCACTCTCCCATGGGGCTGGCCCTGGCCTTTCTAGACACCTTTTTAAACAAAGTGTGCTGCAACAATTGGAAACCCATAGGCAAAGAAATTAACCTCAACCAAAGTACCAACCCTTTTACAAAAAATAACTCCAAATGAATCATAGATTCAAATATACAATATAAACCTATAAAATTTTTAGAAAAAATAAGAAACCATTTATACATAGTCAAAGAGCACTTAGGCTCAATACTAAAAATAGATTCTGGGGCTGGCACAGTGGTGCAGTGGTTATGTTTGGTAGCCCGGGGTTCAGTGGTTTGGATCCCAGGTGCGGACATGGCAATGTTTGGCAAGCCATGCTGTGGCAGGCATCCCACAGACAAAGTAGAGGAAGATGGGCACGGATGTTAGCTCAGGGCCAGTCTTCCTCATCAAAAAGAGGAGGATTGGGAGCAGATGTTAGCTCAGGGCTAATCTTCCTAAAAAAAAAAAGCCCCAAAAGACAGATTCCATAAAAGAAACAATTGATAAATTGGAATTCACTGCAATGAAAGACTTTTGTTCACCAAGTGACTCTGTGGAATAAAAAGACAAGCTACAGACTGTAAGATAATATAAGCCACAAGCCCAAGAGATGAACAAGTATAAAGCATATAAAAAGAAAATTAAAACTCAACAGTAATAGAAAAAACTATCCAATTAAAAAATGGGTAATTTCACAGATGAGGAAATATGGATATAACATAAGCACATTAAAACCAGTTCATCATTACTAGCCATTAGGAAAATGCAAATTAAAATCACAATGTGGTATTACTGCACACATGAGAATAACTAAAGGGAAAATAAATATTAGTGATAGCGTCAAATGTCAGTGATGATGCTGAGAAACTCTATCATTCATACATTGCTGAAGGAAATCATACGAGTAAAATCATATGAGCATTCTGAAAATTTCCCTTTTCTTAGAAGTCTAAATATTGAATCAAAACACAACTCAGCAATTGCATCTTGGGCATTTATCCAAGAAACAGAATGACTTGTGTTTGATAAGAAATCTATATGTGAATGTTTATAGTAGCCTTACTTTTAATGGCCCAAAACTGGAAAAGAAAAACAAATTCCTTCCACACGTGATTGTTTAAACAAAATGTGGTGTATCCATTCTATTGACTACTATGCAATAAAGAAGAATGAATTATTGATACATGCAATAACCTTGATCAATCTCATGAGAATTCTCCTAACTAAAATAAGTCAAACCTAAAAGGTGAAACTCTGTGATTCCATTTAAATAGAATTCTTAAAATAAAAAAACAGACAAATTTAAAACAATCAGGGATTCCAAGAGTTAAGGGTGGAAAATCTCAGCAGCATAAGGCTGTCATTTCAATTCGGAAAAAAAAAATGTCTAGCCAAAATTTAAAATGATGTCTTAGAAAGTATACAACCATAGAGAACTTCAAAAGGTTTCAACATATTCTTAGTCAATATGAAAAGAATGTGCAGAATCAACAAGATGGCACAATTAAAGGTGATTGACATTCCCTCTTCCCACAGACACACTGAATATACAGTTATGTACAAATCAATTCACTCAGAGAAATCCAGAAACTAGTTGAGTGATTCGTACACATTGGGTGGCTTAAAAAAAACCATATCAAAATGGGTAGGAAAAGCTGAAAAACACTCTTGCCATAACCTTCCCTCTCTGTCACAACTTCTTAAAATCAGCAAGTAATCCCAAACTCCATTTCTTCCTGAGGAGTAAGAGGTTTGGAACATACATACAGCCACTCAGAATTTATGGCTGCCACCTGAAGGATGGGCTCCCCAAATCACCCAGCTCTGAGAGCCAATGGGGCTGACAATCTATGATGCCCCCAGGGCAACACTAAACAAAGAGGCAGTTTTAACTGGGAAGAACACTTCCCATGGTTATCTACCCAGGCTCAATAAAGAGGAAGCAGACAAAAACACCCAGTGCCCAGTTTCTTCCTGGAAGAAATTAGACTACATAGTTCCACAGCTGCTGCTCAAGGGTCTAGCTTTGAATCAAACTGCATCTAGGGGCTTGGTGGGATAATTGTGGAAGCCTGAAAGAGCTTGTGGGCACATGTCACACCTTCTTCTTCTGGTCACCCCAGCAATAAAATCAAGTCTATAGATTTTCCCTGGAGGGAGATGGTCCACATACTAAGTGTCTCAACTTTTATGGTTGCCACCTAAGGGACTGGCTCCCAAGTCACCCACCTCTGAGAGGCAACAGGGCTCAGCATTTTTGTGTCCCCCCAGGACCATATCAGACTCACAGTAATATAGAAAAGTGAGAGCACATCCATGGTTATCCCCCTGGGCTTACTCCAGAAGGAAGAGGCAAAAACAGATTCCAAGCTTATCCCTGGAAGGGGTTTGACTGCATACTTTCCTAGCTGCTGCCCACAGGTCAGACTTTTAATTAGGCTGCACATGGAAGTTCATGGGGCACATAATTATAATCATCTAAAAGCCTGAACAGATATATGAGACTTCCTGCACCTTCTCCTTCTGACTTACCCCTGTGAGAAAATCAAGTATCCAGTGCCCCCCTGACTTGTATTTCTCCACATATCTAGATCATCACCTTTTATGGCTGTCACCTGAAGAACTGGCTCATAAATCACCCAGGTCTTGGAGCTGATGAAACGTGGCATTCACAAGTCCTTCAGGACCACAGAGATCAAAGTGGCAATTCAACATAAGCATACAAGCACTCACAGAAGCTATTCACTCAGGGAATATTCTCTCTCCAGCAGAGTGTGAGTAGACAAAAACAATCAGCTCACAGTTTCTCCCTGATAGGGACAGAATACATATCAAAATTATAGCTGCTGCCTGAAGGACAGACTTCTAATTGGCCTGCATCAGTGAACAGAAGGGGCATTTATTTAGTTGTCTTCCAGGAGTCAATGGATATGTGGGCATTTCCAATATATTTGGGCCACCAAAGGGTCTTGGCACACTGTCATATACTGGGAGATACTAAGAAAAAAGATGGAAGTTTGGCCAGCACAAAGGTCTAAGAAACAATCAAAACTCAGGCTAGGTATGTTGGCAAATTTCATCTCCCACATGAGGCCTGTCTGTCAAAACTGGAAATGACTGTTTTACCTAATGTGCAGAAATAAATACAGAGAGTCAAGGAAAATGAAGAAACAAATGAATGTGTTCCCAAAAAAGAACAAGATAAATTACCAGAAACCAACCTTAATGAAATGAAAATAACTGATTTGCCCAACAATAATTCACAATGATGGTCATAAAGAGGCTCACTGAAGACAGGAGACCAATACACAAATTGAAAATTCTGACAAAGAGATAGAAATATATAAAACTACGAAAGGGAAATCATAGAGCTGAATAATGTAATAACTGAAAAAAAAAGCAATAGAGGAGTACAACAGCATACTAGATCAAGTGAAAGAAATGATCAGTAAACAAGAAGATAGGTCAGTGGAAATCATCTAATCAGAAAAGCAGGAAAGATGAATGAAAAACCATGAAGAGAGCTTAGAGGAGGCCTTAAGGGACACTGTCACATAGACCAGTATACACAGTAAGGGAGTCCCAGGAGAAGAGGGATAAAAAGGGACAGAAAGGCTATTCAAGGAAAAGATGCCTGATAACCGCCCAAATCTGGAGAAAGAAACAAACATTCAGATCTATGATACCCAAAAATTAACAAATAAGTCGAATTCAAAGAAACTCATATCGAGACATTATAATGAAATTGTCAAAAATTAAAGACAAAGAGTATCTTGAAAGCAGCAACAGAAAAGGGACTTTTTAGGTACATGGTAACATTCATTAGATTATCAGAGTTTTCAGCATGACCCTTGCAGCCCTGAGTGACTGGGATGATAAATTCAAATGCTGAAAGAAGAAACCTTCCAACCAAGTTATTCTTAAGAATTAAAGGATAGATGATAAATGTTCTCCCAAACAAAGCTGAAGAATTTCCCCACCACTAGACTGGCCTTACGAGAAACGCTAAAGGGAGTTTTCAAGCTGAAATAAAAAAACACTAATTAGTAACTTGAAAATGAAAATATATGAGAATATGAATGCATTGATAAAGGTAACTATATAGTAAAATTCAGAATACTCTAACATTGTTATGGTGTGCAAATCACTTATAATTCTAGGGTATAGTGTAAAAGACAAAAGTGTCAAAATAATTATAGCCACAATAATTTGTTAATAGATACACAATATAAAAGGTGCAAATTTTCACATAAAAAACATAAAATGCAGGAGCGGGGAGAGTAAAAATGTAGAGCTTTTGTATGTAATTGAAGCTGTTAGTCTAAAGATAAAATAAACTGTGATAACTATAAGATGATTTATGTGAGCCTCATGGTAACTACAACAGCAAAACCTATAATAGATAAATAAAAGTTAAAGAAAAAAGAATGAAGGGAAAAAACTACCAAATCACAAAAGAAGACAGCAAAAGACAAAGTAGAAAACTATGAAAACATAAAGCACCTACAAAACAATTAACAGAATGGCAAAATAAAGCCCTTACGTATTATAATCATATCAAATATAAATGGAATAAGTTTTCCAATCAGAAGACATAGTGTGGCTGAACGGATGAAAAAACAAGACAAAAGCATATGCTTTTTATAAGAACTCACATCAGTTTTAAGGAAAATTATAGGCTGAAAGTAAAGGGACAAAAAAGATATTCCATACAGATGAAAAAAAAAGAGAGCAGAGGCGGCTCTGACAAACTAAACTTTGTCAGACAAAATAAAGTTTAAGTCATAATAAGTAATAAGAGATAAAGAAGGTCATTATATAATGATAAAGTGGTCAATATATCAGGAGGATTGACCAACTGTAAATATTTATGCACACAAACTTGGAGCATCTAAGTTTATAAAGCAAATATAAACAAATAGAAATAAATAGAAATACAATAATAATAGGGGAACACATTTCCCTACATTCAACCATTGGCAGATGAGCCAGAAAGAAAATCAGTAAGGACATTTTCTAATTGAATTATATATTAGTTCAAGTGGATCTAACATTCATATATGGAAAATTCCATCTAATAACAGAATGCATACTCTTCTCAAGCATACACAGAAAATTCTCCAGGATAGATGAAATGATAGACCAGAAAGAAGTCTTTAAAAATTTAAAAATATTAAGATCATACAAAGATTCTTTTCTGATCACTATGGTATGAAACTATAAATCAGTAACAGGAGGAATTATGGCCAATTCATAAATATGTGGAGATTAAACAATATACTCCTTAATAAACAATTGATCAAAGAACAGATCAAAAAGGAAATCAAAAATTACCTTGCTACAAATGAAAATGGAAATGCAAAATACCAAAATTTATGGGATTCAGCAAACACAGTTTTAAGAAGACACTTTATAGTGATAAACGCTTACAGTAAGAAAAAAGAAAGATCTCAAATATACAATCTGACTTTATACATCAAGTTAGTATAAAAAGAAACTAAGACCAAATTTAATAGAAGGAAGGAAATAATAAAGGTCATAGAAGAAATAAATGTAATAGAGACTAGAAAAAATCAACAAAAATGTGTTACTTTTTTGAAAAAATAAACTAAATTGACAAACTTTAAGCTGGACTAAGGAAAAAAGAGACAAAATCAGCAGACATTACAAGTGATATCAGAAAAATAGAAAAGATCTTTTAAAAATCCAATGAAAAATTACACACCAACAATTTGTATAATCTGGAAGAAATGGTTGCATTCCTAGAAACATACAATCTACCAAGAATGAATCATGAAAAAATAGAAAATCCAAATAGACCAATAATGTCTAAGTAGATTGAATCAGTAATCAAAGAACTCCCAAGATACCTCCCAGGAGGAAGTGGAAGGAAGTAAGGGGATCTCATCTACTGTTCTGGCAGTGACCTATGGAATGTATGCATCTGCATGTGGCTATGGAAAGAGAGGAGGAGGGGCGGCTCTCTGAGGGAATAGCTTTGCACTCTAAATTGCCTCCCAGCTGTGGGAAAGCACCACTCAAAGGAGGCTAAGAAATTGCCAGGGTGTCTCAGGAGGGCAGAGAGCAAGTGCAGAGTAAGAAAACCATGGGATGGTGCATGAAAAAGAAATTACCCCTCCCCTGGCCCAGCACACCAGTTTGGCTGGGCAGCCAGAACAAGGGACACTGACCAGAGTGCATGCATATGCATTTGTAAACCAGCAGTGGTGAGCAGGCAATCACAAATGGGACCTGACAGCATAGATTCCAAAGGACAGGCACAGAATCCAGGGATTGTGGCAAGCTCAGAATACAAATCTCCTGACCTCCACCCAATGACAGGAGGTGGAATCTGTCACCAGATGCTATCAATATGCAAAGGCACAAATCCACCTTATCAAATAGTATGAAGAAATATGTTAATTCTCTAGACCAGAAGGAAAATGACAAGCATCCAGAAATCAATTCTGAAGCCCACAGAAATTTATAATCTAAATGACAGAGAATTCAAAATAGCTATCATAAGAAAACTCAACAAGTTACAATAAAATTCAGAAAGACAGTTCAATGAAATCAGGAGTAAAATTAATGTATATAGGGAATTCTTCAGAAAAGACATTGAAACTATAAAGAAAATCCAATAAGAAATGTTGATGATAAAAAACACAATGAATAAGATAAAGAAAAATCTGGAGTCCTTGAATAATAGAGCTGACATTATGGAGGACAGAATTATCAGTGTGGAGGACAGAGATATAGAAATGCTTCAGATGGAGGAGGATATAACTAAGACTAAAAATAAATGAAGAAGAGAGATCTCATCAAGATGGCAGCAGAGGCAGACTCTGAACTCATCTCCTCCCACAAACACAACCAAGTTACAACTATTTTTGGAAAAATTATCCTGGATAGAAAAGTGAAAACTGTCTAAATAGAACCCCCACAACAAGGGACAGTCCTGACTAAGGGAGAAGTGGCAGAAATTCCTTCTGGAGAGATAAAAAGCCACCTTCAGGAGAAGCAGAGTTTCTCAGCAGGCCAGGCAGGAGCCACCCTAAGGCATGCAGCCCTCCCAGGAAGAGTGAGGTCCTAAGTGGGGGCCAATACTGCTATACGCATCCTTCGGAATCAGCACAACAGAGACAAGGGTCTTATTATCTGGCTTTTCTGGCTATTAAGTGCAGTGGGGATACCCCCAGAAAAGCTACCAGATGAAAGGCAAAAAGACCCAGTCTTAAAAGGCCCAGGAAAAAACTCATCCATCACAGCAACCTAAAATCACCAGAGAGAAGGCTGACAGTCCTTTGGTGAAAAGAGACTCACCTGGTAGGTTCTGGGTGCACCTCAATCAGAAGAGAGACCTCTCCAGAGAATGAGACATTGGTAGTGGCCATTGTTGTGACCTAGTCCATGGATGCTGACACAAATCCTGGCAGATGCCATTGAAGTTCTTCCCCTGGCCTGTTAGTCCAGGGGTCTGCCACACCCATTAGGGTGCAGAATTAATCTAGTTAAGCCAGGGCAGGTAGCATGACCTAGGGACCATCCCCACCCAACAGAAAGTGCTCAAGCTACTTGTCAGCCTGCATTGACTGAGTGACTTGACCCTCTATAAGCAGGTGAGTGTGTCTGCCTCTGTTGGGCAGGGCCTGTGTGAGGACCAGGTGAAATGTGGGGGGTATTGGTTGAGAGGTGGGGGCCTCTGCAGTGGGGCATTGGGTTATGCTCCAGGGGGTTGGGAAGTGTGTACAGACCAGGACTGTGTTGACAGAATGTCTGGACCTGTGGGTGTAAGGCTTATCAGTGCCAGAATACCTGTGCTTCACAAATAGCCATAAAAAGGATCAGACCCACCTTCCAAAGACTGAAACAATTACTCCATTGCTCCCATGTCTAGGGCCAGCCCCGCTCAGCAACACTCCTAAGAGAACTGACAATAAACTTGTGGGCCTGAGGCCTAAAGTAACTGTAACACCCTGAGCCTAGCAGCCAGCTACACTGGGTACCTACCCAAATAACAGGAAAACTGCAACAGGAGTGTGCTGTTACACCTTGTAGGCAATGGTGCTGAGGCTCCCCAAACCAAATTTAAAAACAGC
The DNA here is from genome assembly GCF_037783145.1 of Equus przewalskii. Lineage (NCBI taxonomy): Eukaryota > Metazoa > Chordata > Mammalia > Perissodactyla > Equidae > Equus > Equus przewalskii. The sequence continues at coordinate 47,095,454 of NC_091863.1, read as the reverse complement.
TGCCCAGGGAAGGAAAGACTAGACTCCCTGGGTACCTGAATTAAGAGAAACCCTGCCACAGCAGAAGGGCACAAGTAACCCCCAAAGGAGTCACTCCTGGATCACTTGGACTGGTGACGAGTAGGAAGCACACTGATGGGCCTCAAAAGGCATCTCTTACATAAGGTCACTTCTCCAAGATCAGGAGACATAGCCAACCTACCTAATACATAGATATAACCACAGAGAAGGAGGCATAATGAGGAGACAAAGGGATACATTCCAAGCAAAGAAGAAGGACAAAATCTCAGAAAAAGGACTAAATGAAACAGAAATAAGCAACCTATCTGACAAAGAGCTCAAACAAACACTCATAGTATGCTCACAGATATTGGGAGAAGCCTACATGAACACAGTCAGCTCATCAACAAAGAACTGGAAAATATAAAAAAGAACCAATCAGAAATGAAGAATACAATACTAGAAATGAAAAATTCACTAGAGGGACTCAATAGTGTCGGTGTCGCGATCCAATGTACACACCAGGATAGATGCAGAGAGGGCTGATGGCCACTCTGAGTTTATTGTAACCAGCGTTTCAATATATACATAGTTTACATCTGTTAGACATACACAGGTGTTCTGGATGAAATAATTAGCGAATGCCAAGAATTCTTAGTGATTTCTCAAGGAGCCCATCCTCGGTGTCTGTTTTGATATTATCATGTTATTGCTGTGCTCGTATATTTTTATCTCAGAGCAGGCAAGGTCTCTTAGGCAACGGTCCCTCCTGCTCCCGATATCGATATCGTTTCTCCATCTGTGACCCCAGGCGGCTGATGCCTGTCTCAGGTTGCCTCCCCCTGGAGGTCTTACGCGTCATTGGCTAACTGGCCTTCTCACCTCCAGGTCACAGCTTGTTGCCAAGATTTTGCCAGTGATTATTAACCCTTCCTGTGTCAGGGGTGGCTACAAATAGCAGAGTAGATGACACAGAAGAATGGATCTGCAAGCTAGACAAATGACTAGAGGAAATCACCCAAGCTGAAGAGAAAAAAGAAAAAAGAATTAGACAAAATGAGAACAGTCTAAGGGAGCTCAGGGATAATATCAAGCACACTAACATTTGTATTATAGGTGTCCCAGAAAGAGAAGAGAGAGCCAAAGGGGCAGGAAGTCTATTTGAAGAAATAATAGCTGAAAATTTGCCTAGTGTAAGAAAGGAAACAGACATCCAAGTACAGGAAGAACAGAGAGCTACAAACAAAATAAGCCCCAAGAGGCCCACACCAAATCACATTATAATTAAAATGCCCAAAATTAAAGATAAAGAGAATTGCAAAAGTGGCAAGAATAAGTCAACAGGTGACATACAAAGCAAAGCCCAAAAGGCTATCAGTGGACTTGTCAGCTGAAACCCTACAGGCAAGAAGAGGTTGGCACGACATATTTAAAGTGCTAAAAGGAAAAAACCTATAGCCAAGAATATTCTATCCATCAAGGTTGCCATTCAGAGTGGAAGGAGAGATAAAGAGCTTCCCAGACAAGCAAAAATTAAAGGAGTTTATCATCAAGAAACTAGTTCTACAAGAAATGCTGAAGGGAGTCATTTAAGTGGGAAAGCAATGATCACAAATAGGGATAAAAATATTATCAAGCCCCCCAAAAAAAACAGGCAATAAAATCAATGGTAAATGTAAAAATATAGTAAAGGTAGCAGATCAACCACCTGTGAAGATAATATGAAGGTTAAAAGACAAAAGTACTAAAATTACCTATTTCAATGATAAGAGGGTAATGGGTAGTCACACACAAAACAAGGGAGTATATATGATTTCAAATACATAAAATGTGGGAGGAGTGGACTGAAAAAGTAGAGCTGTTAGAAAGAAGTAAAGCTAAAGGTTTGTCAACTCAATATAGACTGTTATATACATAGAATATTATATAGGATCCTCTGGGTAATCACAAATTAGAAAGCTATAATAAGTAAGCAAATAAGTAATACAAAATAAATCAAACATATTACTAAAGAAAGCCATCAAACCATAATGGAAGTGAGCAAGAGAAAAAGAAAGTTACAGAGAAAAACTACTAAATCACCAAGCAAAAAAAGTAACAAAATGTCAATAAATACATCTTTATCAATAGCTACTTGAAATGTCAATGGACTAAATGCTCCAATCAAAAGTCATAGGGTGGCCAATTGCATAAAAAAAGACCCATACACTTGCTACGTACAAGAGATTCACTTCAGACATAAAGACATTCACAAACTGAAAGTGAAAGGATGGAAATAGATATTCCACACAAAACACAATGAAAAGAAAGCAGGGGTAGCAATACTTACATCAGACAAAACAAACTTTAAACAAAAACTGTGAAAAGAGACAAAGAATGGCACTACATAATGATAAAGGGAACAATCCAACAAGAAGATATAACATTTGTAAATATCTATGCACCCAACATAGGAACACCTAAATATATAAAGTGATTATTAACAGACATAAAAGCAGAAATAGACAGTAACACAATAATGGTAGGGAACTTTAATACTCCACTTACACCAATGGATAGGTCATCCAAACAGAAGATCAATAAGGAAACACTAGCCTTAATTGACAGTTTTGACCAGATGGACTTAGTGGATATATATAGACCACTCCATCCAAAAACCACAGAATACAAATTCTTTTCAAATGCAAATGGCACATTCTCCAGGATGGATCACATATTAGGCCACAAAACAAGTCTCAATAAATTTAAGAAGATCAAAATAGTAGCATAAATCTTTTCTGACCACAAAGGTATGAAACTAGAAATCAACTACAGGAAGAAAACCAGAAAAGCCACAAAAATGTGGAGATTAAAAAAAATGATACTGAACAACGATTGGGTCAATGAAGAAATCAAAGGAGAAATCAAAAAATTCCTGGAGACAAATGAAAATGAAAACATGACATGCCAAAATATGTGGGATACAGCAAAGCAATTCTAAGAGGGAAGTTTATAGCAATTCAGGCCTACCTCAACAAAGAAGAAAAACCCCAAATAAACAAGCTAACAGTACATCTGAAGGTACTGGAAAAAGAAGAAAAAACAAAGCCCAAAATAAACAGAAGGAAGGAAATAATAAAAATCAGAGCAGAAATAAATGAAATAGAGGCTGAAAAATAATAGAAAAAATTAATGAAACCAAGATCTGTTTCTTTGAAAATAAACAAAATTGAAAAAGCCTTAGCTAGACTCACCAAGAAAAAATAGAGACTGCTCAAATAAATAAAATCAGAAATGAAAGAGGAGAATTACAACAGATACCTCAGAAATACACAAGATAATAAGAGAATACTATGAAAAGCTATACAACAACAAATTGGATAATCTAGAAGAAATAGACAAACTTTTAGAAACATACAACCTTCCATAAATGGACCAAGAAGAAGTAGAGAATTTTAATAGACCAATAACCAGTAAAGAGATTGAAACAGCAATCAAAGACCTCCCCAAAAATAAAAGTCCAGGACTAGATGGCTTCCCTGGTGAATTCTACCAAACATTCAAAGAAGACTTAATACCTATTCTTCTCAAACTCTTCCAAAAAATCGAAGAGGAGGGGAGGCTTCCTAACTCATTCTATGAAGCCAACATTATTTTGATACAAGAACCGGACAAGGACAACACAAAAAAAGAAAATTACAGGCCAATATCACTGATGAACATTGATGTAAAAAATCCTCAGCAAAATACTAGCCAATAGAATTCAACAATACATTAAAGAGATCATACAACATGATCAAGTGGGTTTCATCCCAGGGATGCAGGGATAGTACAACATCCTCAAATCTATCAACGTGATACACCACATTAACAAAATGAAGAATAAGAATCACATGATCATCTCAATAGATGCAGAGAAAGCATTTGACATGATACAGCATCCATGTATGATAAAAACTCTAAATAAAATGGGTATAGAAGGAAAATATCTCAACATAATAAGGACCATATATGACAAACTCACAGAAAATATCATTCTGAGCAGAGAAAAACTGAAAGTTATCTCTCTAAGAACAGGAACCAGAGAAGGATGACCACTTTCACCACTCTTATTTAACATAGTATTGGAAGTCCTAGCAAGAGCAATCAAGCAAGAAAGAGAAATAAAAGGGATCCATATTGGAAAAGAAGAATTGAAACTGTCACTCTTTGTAGATGACATGATTTTATATATAGAAAGCCCTAAAGAATCTGCTAAAAAATTTTAGCAATAATAAATGAATATTCAAGTAGCAGAATGCAAAATCAACAAAAAAATCAGTTGTGTTTCTATACAATAACAAGGATGTAGCAGAAAGAGAAATTAAGAATACTGTCCCATTTACAATTGCAACAAAAAGAATAAAATACCTAGGAATAAACTTAACCAAAGAGGTGAAATATCTGTACACTGAAAACTATAGAAAATTGTTGGAATAAATCAAAGAAGGCACAAAGAAATGGAAAGATATTCAGTGCTCTTGGACTGGTAGAATTAATATAGCTAAATTATCCATACATCCTAAAGCAATCTGTAGATTCAATGCAATCCCTATCAAACTTCCAAAACATTTGTCACAGAAATAGAACAAAGAATCCTGAAATTTATATGGAACAAAAGACCCTGATTAGCCAAAGGGTTCCTGTGAAAAAGAACAAAGCTGGAGATATCACACTCCCTGATTTCAAAATATACTACAAAGCCATAGTAAACAAAACAGCATGGTACTGGCACAAATACAGACACACAGATCAATGGAACAAAATTGAGAGACCAGAGAGAAACCCACACACTTATGGACACCTAATATTCGACAAGGGAGTCAAGAGCATATGATGTGGAAAGGTGTGCCTCTTCAATAAATGGGCTTGGGAAAACTGGACAGCCATATGCAAAAGAATGAAAGTAGACCATTACCTTACACCATGCACAAAAATCAACTCAAAATGGATTAAAGACTTGAATGTAAGACCTTAAGCCATGAAACTTCTAGAGGAAATCGTAGGCATTATGCTCTTTGACATTGGTCTGAGCAGCATATTTTCATGTATCATGTCTGACTGGGCAAGGGAAACAAAAGAAAAAATGAACAAATGGAACCACATCAAACTAAAAAGCTTCTGCACAGCAAAGGATACCATCAACAAAACGAAAAGACAACCTAACAATTGGGAGAAGATATTTGCAAACCATATATCAGATAAGGGGTTAATACCCAAAATGTACAAAGAACTCACACAGCTCAACAACAAAAAAACCCAACAACCCAATTTTAAAATGGGCAAAAGATCAGAGCAGACATTTCTACAAAGAAGATATATGGATGGCCAACAGGCATATGAAAAGATGCTGAACATCATTAACTATCAAGGAAATGCAAATGAAAACTACAATGACATATCACCTCACTCCATTCAGAATGGCTATAATTAACAAGACAGGAAACAATTGTTCGAGAAGATGTGGAGACAAGGGAACCCTTGTACCCTGCTGGTGGAAGTGCAAACTGGTGCAGCCACTATGAAAAACAGTATGGAGTATCCTCAGACGATTACAAAACAGATCTACCATATGATCCTGCTATTCTACTGCTGAGTATTTATCCAAAGAACTTGAAAACACAAATGCATAAACATACATGCATGGCTATGTTCATTGCAGCAGTGTTCACAATAGCCAAGACTTCAAAGCAACCTAGATGCCCATTGAGGGATGAATGGATAAAGGAGATATGGTATATATACATAATGGAATACTACTCAGTCATAAGAAATGATGAAATCCGACCATTTGTCACAACATGGATGGGCCTTGATTGTATTTTCCTAGGTGAAATAAGTCAGAGGGAGAAAGTCACATACCATATGATCTCACTCATAAGTAGAAGATAATAACAAGGAGAAACAAGCACATTGCAACAGAGATTGGATTGGTGGTTACCATAAGGGAAGGGAGGATGGAGGAGGGCAAAAGGAGTGATTAGGTTCATGTGTGTGGTGATGGACTGTAATTAGTTTTTTTTGTGTTGCACATGATGTAATATACACAGAATTTGAAATATATTACAATGTAGATCTGAAAGCTATATAACGTTATAATCCAACGTTCCTGCAATACAAAAATAAATAGAAAAAACAAATGAAGGAATCCTCTGAGAAATATCCAACTCAATTAGGAAATGCAATATAAGGATTATGGGTATTCCAGAGGGAGAAGGGAGGGAGAAAGGAGCACAGGGCTTGTTCAAAGAAATAATAGCTGAGAACTTCCTAAGTCTGGGGAAGTAGATGGAATTACAAGTAATTGAAGCTAATAGTACTCCTAATTACATCAATGTACAAAGACCTTCACCAGGGCATATAATAGTAAAACTGCCAAAAGTAAATGGCAAAGAAAAGGTATTAAAGGCTACAAGGAAGAAGAAAATAACTTATAAAGGAACCCCTATCAGGCTTGCAGTGGATTTCTCAGCAGAGGCCTTACAGAATAAGAGAAAATGGAATGATATATTTAAAATTCTGAAAGACAAAATCTTTCAACCAAGAATACTCTATCCAGTGGAAATATCCTTCAGATATAATGGGGAAATAAAATCTTTCCCAGACAAACAAAAGCTGAGGGAGTTTATCGCCACAAGATTTCCCCAACAAGAAATGACCAAGAAAGCCCTCATACCTGAAAAAAAGAAAAGTTTTATGATGCTTTGAGCAAGGAAATAAGTAGGCAGACAAAATCGGAAAATCCCAGCTCTCTATCAGAACAGGTTAGCAAACAATTAATTATAACAATATGATAAGGGAAGGAAAACATGAAAAATAACTATTATCAGGTCATTTTAACCACAAACTCACAACACAAAATGAAATGAGTTGTGACAACAACAACTTAGAAGAGGAGGAGAAGAGGGATGAAATCTGAATAGACTAAGGAAATAATAGGCTTTCAGGAAATGGACTGTCTCGTCTACGAGATATTATATACAAAAGTCAAGGTAACCACTAAACAAATAATCAGAACAGAGAAACAAATGAAAAGTAAAGAGAAAACTGAGAAAACTAACATATAGAACTACCAAACTGAACTGGCAGTCCAAAATACATGGGACAAGAAACAAGAGAAATACAGGATAACTGGAAAACAAGTGATGAAATGCCAGCATTCAGCTCTCATATATCAATAATCACCCTAAGTATAAATGGATTGAATTCTCCAATCAAAAGACACAGAGTGGCTGGATGGATTAAAAAACAAGACCCAACCATATGCTCCCTCTGTGAAATGCATCTCAGCTCTAAAGACAGGCTCAGAGTGAAGGGAAGGAAGATGATACTCCAAGCTAATGGCAAACAAAATAAAGCAGGTGTTTCCATACTTAAACAGAGTAGACTTCAAGATAAAAAAAAAGGAATGAGAGATGAAGAGAGGCAGTATACAATGATAAAAGGGACATTCCACCAAGAGGATGTAACATTTATAAATATATATGCACCCAACCGAAGAGCACCAAAATATATAAAGCAACTACAAACAAACCTAAAAGGAGATATTAACAGCAACACAATAATAGTAGGGGACCTTAACATCCCACTTACATCAATGGATAGATCATCTAGACAGAATTCAACAAGAGATAGTGGAATTAAATGAAAACCTAGACCAGATGGAGTTAATATATATAGAACACACCACCCAAAATCAGCAGAATACACATTCTTCTGAAGTGCACATGGAATATTCTCAAAGATAGGCCATAAGTTGGGAAAAAAGGCAAGCCTCAATAAATTTAAGATGATTGAAATCATATCAAGCATCTTTGCCAACAACAATGCTATCAAGAAACAAGAAATCAACTACAAGAAAAAAGCTGGGAAAGTGACAAATATGTCAAGACTAAACAAGCTACTGAACAATTGGATCATTGAATAAATTAAAGGAGAAATCAAAAAATATCTGGAGACAAATGAAAATGAAAATACATTATACCAACTCATATGGGATGCAGCAAAAGCAGTCCTAAGAGGGAAACTCACAGCAATACAGGCCCACTTTAACAAAAAAGAAAATCTCAAATAAGCAATCTTAAGCTATAAGAACAGAAATAGAAAAAGAAAAACAAACAAAGCCCAAAGCCAGCATAAGGAGGAAAATAATAAAAAATTAGAGCAGAAGTAAATGAAATTAAAACAAAAGAAGTAGAAAAGATCAATGAAACTAAGAGCTTGTTTTTTGAGAAGATAAACGAAATTGACAACTCCTTGGCCAGACTCGTTGAAAACAAGAGAGAAGGCTCAAATAAATTTATAAATGAAACAAGAGAAATTAAAACAGATAGCACAGAAATACAAATGATTATGAGACTAGTGTGAAAAACTATATGTCAACAAATTGGATAATGTAGATAAAATAGATAAATTCTTAGACTCATACAACCTTCCAAAACTGAATCAAGAAGAAACGGAGAATCTGAATAGACCAATCACAAGTAAAGAGATTGAAACAGTAATCAAACCTCCCCCAAAATAAAGTCCAGATTTAGATGGCTTTTCTGGAGAATTCGACCAAACATTCAAAGATTTGATAGCTATCCTTACCAAACTATTAAAAAAAATTGAAGAAGGTGGGATACTTCCTAATGCATTTTACAAAGTCAACATCACACAGATCCCAAAGCCAGACAAGGACAACACAAAGAAGGAAAATTACAGGCCAATATCTCTAATGAACATAGATGCAAAAATCCTCAACCAAATATTGGCATCCCAATACAGCGATACATTAAAAGGATCAAACACCATGATCAATTGGGATTTATACCGGGGACACAGGGATGTTTCAACAACCCCAAATCAATGAATGTGATACAAAACATTAACAAAATGAGGGATAAAAACCACATGATCATCTCAATAAATGCAGCAAAAACATTACTAAGATCTGCCACCAATCTATGATAAAAACTCAATAAAATGGGTATAAAAGGAAAGTAGCTCCACATAATAAAGGCCATATATGACAAACCCACAGCCAACATCATACTCAATGGGGAAAGATTGAAACCATCCCTTGGAGAACAGGAAGAAGATAAGGGTGCCCACTCTTCCCACTTTTTCAACATAGTACTAGAGGATTTGGCCATAGACATTAGGCAAGAGAAAGAAATAAACAGTATCCAAATTGGCAATGAAGAAGTGAAATTCTTGTTGTTTGCAGATGACATGATTTTATACATAGAAAACCCTAAGAATCCATTGGAAAACTATTAGAAATAATCAACAGCCACAGCAAAGTTCAGGGTACAAAATCAACTTACAAAAGTAAGTTGTATTTTTATACTCTAATAACGAGGTAACAGAAAGAGAACTCAAGAATACAATTCTGTTTACAACCTGAACAAAAAGAATAAAATACCTAGGAATAAATTTAACTGAAGAAGTGAAAGACCTATGGAGTGAACAATTATAAGACATTATTGAGAGAAATTAATGATAACATAAAGAAATGTAAAGATATCCCATGCTCATGGATTGGAAGAAAAACATACTTAAAATGTTCATACTACCTAAAGCAATCTACAGATTCAGTGCAATCCCAATCAAAATTCCAATGTCATTCTTCTTGGAAGTAGAACAAAGAATCCTAAAATTCATATTTGGCAACAAAGACCTTGAATCGCCAAAGAAATCCTGATAAAAAGGAGCAAAGCTGTGGGCATCACAATCCTTAACTTCAAAATATACTACAAAGCTATAGTAATCAAAACAGCATGGTAGTGGTACAAAAACAGACACACAGATCAATGGAACAGAATAGAAAGCCCAGAAATAAACCCACACATGTATGGACTGCTAATCTTCAGCAAAGGACCTAAGAACATACAATGGAGAAAGGGAAAACTCTTCAATAAATGGTATTGGGAAAATTGGACAGACACATGTAAAAGAAGGAAACTAGACCATAATGAAAATGCATTAAAGACTTGAAGGTAATACCTGAAACCATAAAACTCCTAGAAGAAAACATGGGCAGTACATTCTTTGACATCAGTCCTAGAAGTATCTTTTTGAATACAATGTCTGCTCGGATAAGGAAGACAAAAGAAAAAATAAACAAATGGAACTACATCACACTAAAGAGCTTCTGCAAGGCAAAGGAAACCAGGAACAAAATGAGAAGACAACCCATTAACTGGGAGAAAATATTTGCAAATCACATATCTGACAAAAGGTTAATCTCTAAAATATATAAAGAACTCACACAAAATAACAACAAAAACAAAACAACCCAATCAAAAAATGGGCAGAGGATATGAACAGATATTTTCCAAAGAAGATATACAAATGGCCAATAGCCACATGAAAAAATGTTCAACATCACTAACCATCAGGGAAATGCAAATCAAAACTACCCTGAGATCTCACCTTACACCCCTTAAAATGGCTATAATCACCAAGAAAAAAATAACAAATGTTGGAGAGGATGTGGAGAAAAGAGAACCCTCAAACACTGCTGGTGAGAATGCAAACTGGTCCAGCCATTATGGAAAACAGTACAGAGATTTCTCAAAAAGTTAAAAATAGAAATACCATATGACCCAGCTAGCCCCCTACTGGGTATTTATCCAAAGAACTTTAAATCAATCAGAGAGACTTTTACACTCCTATCTTCATTGCAGCATTACTCAAAATAACCAAGATGTGGAAGCAACCCAAGTGCCCATTCATTGAAAAATGGATAACGAAGATGTGTGTGTGCGTGTATATATATAATGGAATACTACTCAGCCATAAAAAAGACAAAATTGTCTCATTCACAACAACATGGACAGACCTTGAAAATATTATGTCAAGCAAAATAAGCCAGACAAAGAAACACAAACATCATATGATTTCACTCATGTGTAGAAGAGAAACTATAAGATGGACAAAGAGAATAGATTAGTGGTTACCAGAGAGGAAGCATTAAAGGATTAAAGGGGAACAAAGGAGCTGAGAACATACTATGGAGAAAGAAAAGTCTCTTCAACAAATGATGTTGGGAAAACTGGACAGCCACATGTAAAGAATGAAAGTAGACCATTCTCTTATGCCATTCAAAAAAAACAAACTCAAAATGGATCAAAGACTTAAAGGTAATACCTTAAACCATAAGACTTCTAGAAGAAAACATAGGCAATATACTCTTTGACATCAGTCTTAAAAGGATCTTTTCAGACACCATGTCTCCTTAGACAGGGGAAACAATATAAAGAATAAACAAGTGTGACTTCATTAGACTAAAAAGCTTCTACAAGGCAAAGGAAAATAGGATTGAAATGAAAAGACAACCCACCAACTGGGAAAAGTATTTTCAAATCATCTGTTTGACAAAGGGTTAATCTCCATAATATATAAAGAACTCACACAACTCAACAACAAAAATCAAACAACCCAATCCAAAAAAATGGGCAGGTGATATGAATAGACATTTCTCCAAAGAAGATATATGGATGGCCAATAGGCACATGAAAAGATGCTCATCATCACTGATTATCAGGAAAATGCAAATCAAAACTACACTAAGATATCACTTTACACCTGTTAGAATGGCTATAATAATGAAGACAAAAAATAGCAAATATTGGAGAGTTTGTGGAGGAAAGGAATCCTCATACACTGCTGGTAGGAATGCAAACTGGTGGAACCACTATTGAAAACAGTATGGAGATTTCTCAAAAAATTAAAAATAGAAATACTATATGACCCAGCCATCTCACTACTGGATATCTATGCAAAGAACTTCAAATCAGCATTTCAAAGAGACTCATGTACCCCTATGTTCATTGCAGCATTATTCACAATAGCCAAGACCTGCAGGCAACCTAAGCCCATAAACTGATGACTGGATAAAGAAGATATGGTATATATATACAGTGGAATACTACTCAGCCATGAAAAATGATAAAATTGTCCCATTCACAACAACAGGAATGGACCTTGAGGGTATTATAAGCAAAATAAGCCAGATGGAGAAAGACAAGCTCTGTATGATTCCACTCATATGTGGATGATAAACACATGGTCAAAGAGACAGATTAGTAGTTACCATGGAGAAGGGGGTTGGGGTGTGGACACAAAAGGTGAAGGGAACACCTCTAAGATGAATGACAAATAATAATGTACAACTGAAATTTCACAATGTTGTATACTATCATAACCTCAATAAAAATATAAAAAGAAATTCAATGGCATCTTTCACAGAAATTGAAAAAAATTCTAAACTTCTTATAGAATCACAAAAGACCTTGAATAGCCAAAGTAATATTCATAAATAATAAAGCTGGAGGCAACACACTTCCTGAATTCAAACTATACTACAAAAGTATAATGATCAAAATAGTAAGATAATGGCATTAAACTGAACATATAAACCTATGTGACAGAATAGAAAGCCTAGAGATAATTTCAGGCATATATAGTGAACTAAATTCCAGCAAAAATGCCAAGAATACACAAGAGGTAAAAGATCCTTCCTTCACACTTCAATAAATAGTGCTGGGAAAATTGGATAGCCACATGCTAAAGAAATTTGTTTCTTATATTACAGCACTCAAAAAATTAGCTCAAGGGGCTGGCCATGTGGCATAGTGGTTTAAGTTCATGTGCTCCACTTCAGTGGCCTGGGGTTCATTGGTTTGGATCCAAGGCATGGATATAAATACTGCTCATCTGGCCATGCTGTGGCAGAATCTCACATACAAAATAGAGGAAGATTGGCATAGATGTTAGCTCAGCAACAATCTTCCTCAAGCAATAATAGGAAGATGAACAACACATGTTAGCTCAGGGCTGATCTTCCTCACCCCCCCCAAAAAAATTAGCTCAAAACATTAAAAAGTTAAACATAAGTGCTGCCGACAAAATGAAAACACGAACACTGGTTGCTGTGTAGTCTCCTCGAGTTCCTCAAGCTCTTTATTCTTATAGCCTCTAAACAAAGCCAGCCTTTTGCCAAAGCAGTGAGTCAGCCACCTAAGCCTGCGCAAGCATCCCACAATAATGACCTTTCCCTTACACATCTGTTTATAACAGGTTCCTTCATAATGTTTCAAACTCCCAAGGCCCCAGGCTTGTTCCTTTTGAGGAACTGATAAAACATCCTTGTTTGCAAGCAATGTTTTCCCTGGGGCCTTGTGAGTTCACCAGGCAGAACATTCTGTTTGCAGAAAAGTCCAGCCAGTCTTGTGGATGCCTCGCGTGCAAGCACAACCACATTTCATGCCAGGTCTCCTTCATCTCCCCCTCTTTTGTTAGCATTGTGACGGACAGCATGCGCAACGGTCTTAACGATCCTTTTTAGTTGTTGTTGTTTTCTCCAGCGCCGGAAGACTACATAGAAAAGCAAGCATAAAATCAATATTAGCACCAGATTTCCCAAAGAAGTAGACAATAGCGTATTTACATGCCCCAAGGGATTCAAACTGTTTAACCCCTCCTGCAGTCCCTTTAATAGGTCATCCCCCGTCAATTTAGGCAATTCTTTACTGAAAGTGTCTGCAATAGACTGTTCAGGTTGCATTATCTCTGCAGTTAAATTTTGATGACCCCGTAAAGAGTGCTTAATCTTTTCCCATCCTTCTGACATGTTAAAATGCAGTGGGGTGACACACATTTGTGTAGAATTCCAATCACATTTCAATATATTGCGGGTAGCAAGAACTGTCAGTTGATCCCCTAACCAAGATACAGTATGTTGCAAGTTAATTACATCGGTAGCTAATTGAGCATCTAAGTCCTTTTGCTGTTGCCATAAGGCATGAGAGTCCTTATGCCATTCCCTGATAAAGTCCACAGTTTGTATCTCCTGCTGCAGTGCCAGGCTGGCCACAGCGGCCATCACAGTAACGGATGCAACCGCAAGGATAGTCGCGATGATCAATCCCACTAGTCGACGGGAGCGATGTAGAACAACTTGAAGGGAATCATACAGATGTGAAACAGCAATAGAGTCAGACCAAGGACATGTCAGATTAACAGGCATCCAAAGCTCGGAACAAGCTTTTACAATCATTACAGATTTGTTGGTATCTTCGATTGTCTCCCACCAAGTCTTATTTACACACTGAGTAAAGACACAATCAGCAGTACAATTTACATATCCCTCTGTAACATTTAACATAATTTTCCCTGATAGTAAGGAATAGGGAAATTTGACACAAGCAGTTGCAGTGTAGGTTTTATTCTTATGCAGATGAACCTGAAAAAGTCCAGAACTTTGAGACACATTTAAGGTAAAATTATCAGTTCATACAGTCAAATGTCCAGAAACTGCCCACAATTAAAGCAAGTGCCCTGTCGCTGAGGTTTCAAGGCAGTAGCCATTTTGAAAATCAATTTATCTTTTTCTTCTTCCTCATCACTATCCTCCTCAGAATCTGAGCTAGACTCAGAAGTCTCATCAGGAGGCTCCGGTGGAGGGGGAGGGCAAGATCCCTCCTTTGTATCTTTTTCTTCCACCGGAACGTCCTCATAATGAGCCTCACTACGACGGGAGTTAACCTCACTATCTGTTTCAAAAATTTCAAGCGCCTGAGTAATGGCGCTACAGAGAGTCCAGAGTTTAAGAGACATAACGTTTCCCCACTGGTGTTGCTTCCGCAACTCCTTTTGAACTTGCTTCCACTCCCTCAAATTTAACTGAGCCTTTGTCTGATGAGGAAACCAATAACAATGGCAATCAATATGCAGAAATAATTCATTCGAGCGCCGAGAGGACACTTTTTCCCCGATGGACTTAAGGAGTCCCTTTATGAGGTCTAAATACTGTGACCTTAGAAAATTAGAATTCCCCATGATTTATTTATTCCCGAAAGTCCCCCTTTCACTTTTCCGGGGTGCTTACCCTTTCGGTCTTGTCGAGCCCTGCATCGAGATTTACCTATTCCCGAAAGTCCCCCTTTCACTTTTCCAGGGTGCTTACCCTTTCAGTTTCGTTGGGCCCCACGTTGGATGCCAGATGCCGCCAACAAAATGAAAACACGAACACTGGTTGCTGTGTAGTCTCCTCGAGTTCCTCGAGCTCTTTATTCTTATAGCCTCTAAACAAAGCCCGCCTTTTGCCAAAGCAGTGAGTCAGCTACCTAAGCCTGCGCAAGCATCCCACAATAATGACCTTTCCCTTACACATCTGTTTATAACAGGTTCCTTCATAATGTTTCAAACTCCCAAGGCCCCAGGCTTGTTCCTTTTGAGGAACTGATAAAACATCCTTGTTTGCAAGCAATGTTTTCCCTGGGGCCTTGTGAGTTCACCAGGCAGAACATTCTGTTTGCAGAAAAGTCCAGCCAGTCTTGTGGATGCCTCGCGTGCAAGCACAACCACATTTCATGCCAGGTCTCCTTCACATAAGACCTGAAACCATAAATCTATTATAAAATAGGGAAAATTTTCCTTGACATTGGTCTTGATGTTTTCCTGGATATAACACCAACATCACAGGCAACAAACACAAAAATATACAAATGGGACTGCATGAAACTAATTTTCTTTGCACAGAAAAGGAAAAAATGAAAAAAATGGAAAGGAAACCTATGGGTTAGGGTAAAATATTTGCAAATCATATATCTGATGAAAAGTTAATATTCAAATATAAAAATCATACAATTCAATAGAAAAAAACAAACAACCCAATCAAAAAATGAGCAAAGGGGGGCCAGCACGGTGGTGTAGTGGGTAAGTTCACATGCTCTGCTTCAGCAGCCCAGTGTTTACAGGTTTGTGTCTCAGGTGTGGACCTATGCATCACTCATCAAGCCATGCTTTGGCAGTGTCCCACATACAAAATAGCGGAAGATTGGCACAGATGTTGGCCCAGGGACAATCTCCCTCACCAAAAAATAAAACGAAAAGAAAATTAGCAAAGGACCTGAATAGACATTATCCCAAAGAAACCAACAAATGTCCAACAAGCACATGAAAAGATTCTCAACATCAATAATTACTAGGGTAATGCATATCAAAAGCACAATAAGATATTACCTCACACCTCTTAGGATGACTATTATCAAAAACATTAAAAAATAAGAAGTGTTGGTAAGGATGTTGAGAAAAGGAAATTGTCATACATTCCTGGTGGAAATGTAAAATGGTACAGCTATTATGGAACGCAGTATGGAATTTCCTAGACAAATTTAAAATATATCCACCAGTAATCCCACTACTTGGTATATATTCATAGGAAATGAAATCAGTATCCTGAAGAGATATCTGCTATCCCATGTTCATTGGAGCATAATTCAAAATAGCCATATCTGGAAACTGCCTAATTGTCCCTCGATGGATGAATAGATAAAGAAAATATAAAGTATATATATATATATATACACTTACACACACACACACACACACACACCATAGAATAACATGCCTTTTGCAAAAACATGGATGAATCTGGAGGGCACAATGCTAAGTAAAATAAGCCAGACCAAGAAAAAGAAGTGCTGTATGATGTCACATATGTGAAATCAAAAAAATGTGAAACACACAGAAATGGGAGAATGATGTTTTCTCAGGGCTGTTGAATGGAGTAAATAGGGACATGTTTTTCTAAAGTACAAACTTTCAGTTATAAGATGAATAAGTTCCGCAGATCTAATGTATAGCATGGTAACTTTAGTTAATAATACTGTATGGTGTATTTTAAATTTGCTAAGATAGTAAATCTTAATTGTTCTCACACTTAATGGAGACAGGTGATGGATATGTTAATTTCATAGTGGTAATATTTTCACAATATAAAAATATAACAAGTTGTCATGTTGTACACCTTAAATATTTGCAATTTTACTTGTCCATTGTACCTCAATATGGCTGAGGAAATAAAGAGTTGGAAATTATTTAAAACATAAACATAAATTCTGGAGTTGAAGAATTCAATGAATAAAATGAAAAATTCAATGAAAATCATCAACTGTATTAAACAAGCAGACAAAAAAAATCTGTGAACTTGATGATAGGTCATTTCAAATTTTACAGTCAAATGATAAAAAAGAAAAAAAAGAATAAAGACATGAAGAAAGCCTATGAGATTGTGGGGTCTTCCTTAAAAAAAGTAATATACACATTGTGGAAATCTCAGAAGGGGAAGAGAGAGAGAAAGGGAAAGAAAGTTTTTCAAAAGGAACAATGGCTGAAAATCTACCATTAGGGGAAGAACTATGGGCATCCAGGTATGCAAAACTTAAAAGTCCCAAACAGGTTTGGCCCAAAGAGGACTTCACTCAGACATATTATAGTCAAACTATCAAAAATCAAAGACAAAAGGAGAATTCTGAAGGCAACAGGAGAAAGGAGAACATCTCATAGAAAGAAACCTGCATAGGGATAGTTGTGGATTTCTCACCAGAAACCTTGCAGTCCAGGGAAGAGTGTGACAATATATTCAACATGCTGTAAAAAAAATCTGAAACCAGTAATACTTTACCCAGAAAAGCTGTAGCTCAGAAATGAGGAGAGATAAATTCTTCCCCAGACAAACAAAAGATGTTTTTCCATCTGAAATGAAAAGTTGCTAATTAGTAACATGAAAGCATAAAACTCATTGGTAAAGGTAAGTTTATAGTAAAAACCAGAATATATTATCACTTTAATGGTGGCATATAAATCACTTTTAACTCTAGTATAAAAGTTATAACAAAAGTATTAAATATAACTACACCTTCAATATTTTTTTAATGGAAGCACAATATAATAAGATGCAAATTGTGATATCAAAAGCCTGAAAACTGGATGAAAGGAATAAAAAAGAGATTTTGTATGTGATTGAAGCTGTCAGCTAAAAATAAACTGTTATACTTATAAGACATTTTATGTAACTCTCATGGTAATAAAAAATTAAAGACCTCTAGTAGATAAATTATAAAGTGAAACGAATCAAAGTATAGCACTACAAAAAATCCTCAAATCACAAATAAAGACAAGATAGGAAGGAACAGGGAACAACAAAACAGCCAGAAAAAACTAACCAAATGGTAATAGTAAGTTCTTAACTATCAATTACTTTAAATATAAATGGATTAAATTATTCAATAAAAAGTCATAGAGTGCATCACAAGATTTAAAAAATTTAACCATATACTACCTACAAGAGACTCACTTCAGACTTAAGTACACATTTAGGATAAAAATTATGAAATTAGGAAATGGAAAAACATAATCCACTCAAATTGCAAGCAAAAGATAGCACAGGTAACTATACTTATATGAGACAAATAGGCTTTTTTAAACTGTAACAGGGGACTAAGAATGACATTATATAAAGATGAAACAGCTAATTCCTCAGGAAGATACAATAATAATAAACATCTTAGTGCCCAATATTGGAGCAAAAAATATGCAAATCAAATATTAACAAATATCCATAAAAATGGGATAGTGATATAGTAATAGTAGGAAATTTAATTACTCCCACTTTCAACAATGGATAGACAATCTAGACAGAAAATCAATAAGGAAACATTGAACTTGAACTACAGTTTACACCAAATGGACCTTATAGATGTATGTGAAACATTCCATCCAAGAGCAGCAGAATACATATTCTTCTCAAGCACATAAGGAATATTCTCCAGTATATGTTAGGCCATCAAACAAGTCTTAACAAATTCAAGATGATTGAAATCATATCAAGTATCTTTTCTGACAACAAGGTTATGAAACTACAAATCAATAATGGAGGAAAATGGGAAAATTCACAAATATATATTAACTACACAACACATTCCTTAACACCCAATGAATCAAGGAAGATATCAAAAGAGAAATAAAAAAATATCTTGAGACAAAAATGGAATCACAACATACCTACAGTTATGGGAAGCAACAAAAGCAATTGTAGGAGGAAAGTTCGTAGTATTGAACTCCTACATTAAGAAAAATGAGTGCTTTAAAATAAACATCTTAACTTTATACCACAAGAAACTGGAAAGAGTGGAGCAAACTAAGCTCATAGTTGACAGAAGAAAGGAAATAACAAGGGTAAAATCAGAAATAAATGAAGCAGATATTAGAAAACCAATAGAAATGATGAATAGAACGGAGTTTTTCTCTTTATAAAGATACACAAAATTGACAAAACTTTAGCTAGACTAAGAATAGAAGGAGAAAACTCAAATAAATAAAATCAGAAATGAAAAAGAAGACATTACATCTGAAACCAAAGATGTATAAAGAATTATATGAGACTATTAAGAACAATTATACACCAACAAAGAAAAATCTAGAAGAAATGGATAAATTCCCAGTAACATACAATCGACCAAGATTGAATCACGAGGAAATAGAATATGTAAACAGACCAATAACAAGTAAGGAGATGGAATCAACAATCAAAAACCTCCTAAGAAGAATTCCGGGAACTCATAGCTTCACTAGTGAATTTTACAAACATTTTAAGAAGATTTAATACCAAACCTTCACAATTTCCCCCCCAAAGTTAAACAGGAGGGAATTCTTACAAACTAATCTGATGTAGCCAGAATTGCTCTGATACAAAAACAGAATAAGGACACTACAAGGAAAGAAAATTACAAGCCAATATTTCTGATGAACATAGATGGGAAATCCTCAACAAAATACTAGGAAACCAAATTCAACAGCACATTAAAAGGATCATAAACTATAATTGAGTAGATTTATTGCTGGGATACAAGGATGACTCAACATATATAAATCAATAAATGTGACACAACACATTAAAAGGTTGAAGTATAAAAATCATATGAACATATCCAAGGATGTAGAAAAAGCATTGATAAATTTTCACAGTATTTAATAATGAAAACTCTCAACAAATTAGATATAGAGGGAATGTACCTCAACTTAATAAAGATCATGTATAATAAGTCTAGAGCAAAGATCATACTCAACAGTGAAAAACTGAAAGCTTTTCTTCTATGATCAGGTACAAGACAAGGATACTCACTCTCACCACTTCTATTCAAAATAATCCTGGAAGTTGTAGCCAGAGCCATTAGGCAAGAATAGGAAATAAAAGCCATATAAATCAGAAAGAAAGAAGTAAAATTTTCTGTTTGCAGATGACATGAACATATATACAAATATACATCTATAGAAATCCCTAAATATTAGACCAAAAAGGTCATAAAACTAATAAAAAAATTAAGTTGCAACATACAACATCATTATAAAAAATCAGTTGCACTTCTATACACTAACAATGAACTCTCTGAAGCAGAAATTTAGAAAACAACTCAATTTACAATAGCATCAAAAACAATAAAATACTTAGGAATTAATTTAGCCAAAGTGAAATATATGTACATTGAAAATTATAAATCATTGATGAAAGAAATTGAAGAAGCCACAAATGGACGTCTATCCTGTGCTCATGGCCTGGAAGAATTAATATTTTTAGAATGCCATTACTACACAACGTGAGCCACAAATTCAGCAATAATTACCAAAATCCAAATTTCATTAATCACAGAAAGAGAAAAAAATCCTAAAATTAGTATGAAACCACAAAAGACCCTGAAGATCTAATGCTGTCTTGAGCAAGACAAACAAAGCTAGAGGCATCAAACTTTCTGATTTCAAGCCATATGAAAAAGCTTTAGTAATAAAAACAGAATGATACTGGCATAAAAATAGACACATAAACTAATGGGACATCAAAGAGAGCCCAGATTAAAAACCTACACATGTATGTCAACATATCTTTGACAAAGGTGTCAAAAATACATAATAGGGAAAGGACGCTCTCTTCGATAAATAGCGCTGGGAAAAGTTAATATCTACATGTAAAATAATGAAATTAGACCCCTATCTTATACCACTCAAAACAAAATAACCTCAAACTGCATTAAAGACTTAAACCTAAGACCTTAAACCATAAAACTCCTAGAAGAAAACATAAGAGAAAAGCTCCTTGACATTGGTCTCAGCAATGACTTATTGGATTTGACACAAAGCAAAGGCAACAAAAGCAAAAATAAAGAATTTGAACTACATGAGACTGAAAAGTTTCTGCACAGCAAAGGAAACAAAAAAATGGAAAAGCAGCCTATGGAATGGGAGACAATTTTTAAACTATATATATGATAAAGGTGAATATCTAAAATATATAAGCAACCCATACATGTACAAATCAATAGCAAAAATTTAGTGACCTGATTAAACAATAAAAAGGAGCTGAATACATATTTTCCCAAAGAAGACATACAAATGGTCAACATTTACATGAAAAGGTGCTCAATATTACTAATCAGTAAAATTCAAAAAAAAAAATAAGATATCACCCTACATCTGTTAAAATGTCTGTCAAAAGACAAGAGATACTAAATGCTGGCAAATGTTTGGAGAAAAGGGAACCCTGTGCACTGTTGGTGGGAATGTAAATTGGTACAGCCATTATGGAAAATATTATGGAGGTTTCCTAAAAAATTAAAGAAAAAATTACTATGTGATACAGGAATCCCACTTCTGGGTATATTCAGAAGATATAAAATCACTATCTCAAAGTGATATCTGCACTCTCATATTCTTTGTACCATTAGTGACAATAGCTAGGATATGGAAACAACTTAAGCATCCATCGATGTGAATAGAGAAAGAAAATATGGAATATATAAACAATGAGATATTATTCAACCTTTAAAAATAAGGAAATTCTGCTATTTGTGATAACATGAATGAACATGAAGTACCATATGATAGGCAAAATGAGCCAAATACAGGAAGACATATACTACATGATCTCATTTACATGTGGAATCTAAAATATGCAAATCACAGTAACAGAAAGTACAACGCTGGTTACCAGGTGTTGAGGGGAGTGAAGCAGAGAATGCTGTTCAAAGGATACAAACTTTCAGTTATACAATGAATATATTCTGGAGACCTAATGTACAGCATGATTATGATAGTTAATAATAATGTATTGCATACTTAAAATTTACTGAAGGAGTAGATTTTGAGTATTCTCAACAAAAAACGGTAAAGTAAAAAAAAAACCATAATGAGATGCATTCTCTGAGGAAAATTATAACTGGAAAAGCCTACATGACAAAAGGAAGTTCACAAATCAATAACCCATCCTTTCTGCAGAAGAAACTAGAAAAAGAAAAGCTAACTAACCCCAAAGAGATCAGAAGGGAGGACTTAATAATGATTAGAGAGGAAATTAATAAAATAGAGAATGAAAAACAATAGAGAAAGGAAAGGTAGTCAAAAGTTATTTTTTCAAATATATCAACAAAATTGAAAAATCTTTACCTGGACCGACCAAGAAACAAAAAAGAGAAGATACAAATTAGTAAAATCAAGAACAAAAGAGGGGATATCCTTAATGACCCTACACATGTGAAAAGAATAATTAGGGAATACCATGACAACAAAGTAGAAAACTTAAATGTAATGGATAAATCCCTAGAAAGACGCAAACAACTGAAAGTGACTAAAGGACAAAGAAATAATCTTAATAGACTTACAAAGAGTAAGCTGATTGAACTCATGATTAACAAACTTGTAACAATAACAAAATATAAGGCCAGGGCCAGATGACATCACTGATAAATTCTATCAAACACTTAAAGATTAACTTTAAAAATCTTTCAGAAAATCTTCAAAAAATAGAATATTGGTCACATCCTGACTCATTCCATGCAGCTCATATTTCATTGATCGTCAGAACAAGAAAAATATGTCACATGAAAATAAAATTATAGACAATATTTCTTATGACTATAGACACAAAAATCTTCAGTGAAAAAGTGGCAACTGAACTTCACAACATATAAGAAGGATCATACACACGATCAAGTGGGATATATTAAGGTTGGTTTAACATATGACAATGAATAGAATTAATAAAAGAATGTACAAATAACACATGATCATCCCAATCAATGCAAAAAAATCAGAAAATCCAAAACACTGTCTTATTAAACACACTAAAAACTATTAATAGAAGGGGTCTTCTTCATCCTGATAATGGGCATCTCCAAAAATCCACAGTGAACATCATGCTTAGTGGTAAAAGACTAAATGCTTTCCCCTAGGATCAAAAACAAGACAAGCATGTCTGCTTCCACAGTTTCTAGTTAACATTATATTGGAAGTTCTATCAATGGCAATTAAACAAGAAAAAATAAAGAGGCATTTGGATACCTAGGAAAAGTAAAATGGTCTCTGCAGATTATATGACCTTGTAAATTGCAAAATCTGAAAGGATCCATTAAAATTACTAATAGAACTAATAAAAAGTTTCAGCAAGGCAATGAGATATAAGATAAATATACAAAATCAATAGTTTCTATACATTAGCAATGAACAATCTGAAAATAAAGTTAAGAAAAAAATTCCATGCAAAATAACATAAAAATACAACACTAAGGAGTAAATCTAATAAAAGAAATGCAAGACTTGTACACTGAACACTACAAAATACTTTAGGAAGAAATGAAATAATATCTAAAAGAATAAAAAGACATCACATTCATCGATTGGAAGACTTAATATTGTTATGATGATAACTCACCCTAAATTGATCTACAGATTCAATACAATCTCTATCAAAATCCCTTTTTGCGGTAATGGACAGTTGATTCTAAATCTCATATTGAATTGTAAAGGACCCAGAACAGCCATAGAAATCTTGAGAAAGAAGAGAAAAGTGGAGAACTCACACTTACTGATTTCAAAATTTCCTACAAACTTACAGTATTCAAGACAATGTGGCACTATCTAGGTATACAAATCAATGGGATAGAATTGAAAGTCCAGAAATTGTTACATCTCTGCTCAATTGATTTCTAATAAGATAGACAAGAGAATTGAATGAGAAAATAGTCATTTCAACAAATGGTGTTGGGGCAAGTATCTACAAGTAAAATGAAATGAAATAGAAAATACTTTACAAAATAATAAAGTACAGTATAAACTTAAACGTGAGAACTAAGATTTATAACACTCTAAAAAGACAACAAATGAGTAAATCATCATGATTCTTTTATTTTTAATTAATGGTTCCTTACACATGATACCAAAACCACAAGCGATATGAGAAAAAATAAATAAATTAGACTACATCATAATTAACAACTTTTGTTCTGAAAAATATTCCACCAAAAAGTGAAATAAAAACAGCACAATGAGAGCCAGTCCTGATGGCCTAGTGGTTGAAGTTCAGCACTCTGACTGCTTTGGTGTTATGGGTTTGGTTCCCAGTTGCAGAACTACACCACTCGTCCATCAGTTGCCATGCTGTCATGGCAGTTCATGTAAAAGACCTAGAAGGACTTACAATTATGATATACAACTATGCACTGGGGCTTCAGGGAAGAAAAAAAGCAGATTGGCAAAAGATGATAGCTCAGGGAGAATATTTCTCAGCAAAAGCAAGAGATAACGAGTAAAATATTTGAAAACTATGTATCTGACAAAGGATATGTATCCAGAACATGTAAAAAAAAATTAGCAAGATGGAGAATAGGACTTCGCTACCACCATCCCCCCCACAGAACATCAGTTTTGGCAGTCAACCAGGGACAAGGGCCCCTTTGTGGGAGCCTGGGAGTTCAGCAGAGAAGTTCCAACACACCACTGAAGCAAAAAATAAATCCAAGAGAAGATTCATTGCAGAGGGTAAGAGAACATTTCACTTTGCCCACATCATTCCTCCCGCAAGATGACATGACTCGGTGCCAGGAGACATCCCTGTGGGCCATGATTTCTCCCACAGGGAAAAGTGAGCACATGTTAGTGAGTACCTAGTTCCCCAGTCATGCTGCATGTGCACAGGAGGCCTACTTTTTCTTGCTTCACCCAGAAAACTTCAAGTTTGAGGTGCTAGTAGAGGCTTGAAACAGCAGCCAGGACTTGGTACTCATCAAAGGGATGCTACTAACTTCTTCCTACTAATGAATTTTTAAACACCATGAGGTAGCCCTCCCATGAGCTGCTGGGAACACCTCATCTACAAACCCCACAACAGGCCATAGGAGCTCCCAATGCTCCACAAGCCTCACCCACACCCTTCTCCCTGCCCCTGTGGCTGGCTCCCAGCACACACTTCTGTGGGTGGTGAGAGTGAGCCTTTGCAGATGGTTAGTAAGTAAGCACAGAAAGCTAGCCAAACTCTTCAGGACAAGGAGAAGGCTGGCAAGTGTGAGCATTTCATGGCATCACAACAAGGAAAACAAAAGGGAGGCTCTCAATCAAATCCAGCTTTTCAGAATTGCATGAAGGCATAAAATCTTAAAAATTTCCCCCCAAGACGGAACGAGAAGTGTGGAACAGGTACAACCATAGAAAACGTCTGAGAAAGACTTGAAATCCCTAGCCAGACTAACAAGTGAAGGTATTTCTCTCTTGAAGTCAGTCAGTAAAGACTGGAGGAGTTATTCACTTCTTCAAATGTAAAGACAGCAACTCAAGACTTAAATGAACCTTGAAATCAAGGAAACAAGACAGCACAAAAGGAACACAATAATATTCCAGCAATTAACCCCATAGAAATGTTGATCTATGAATTGCCTGACATATAATTTAAAATAATTGTTTTAAGGAAGCTCAGTGAGCTAAAAGAGAATATAGGTAAACAATTCAACAAATTCAAGAAAACAATACATGGATAAAAAGAAGATGTTCAACAGACAGATAGAAATTATAAAATAAAATCAAACAGAACATGGCAGAGTGTCCAGTTTTCTTTGTCTCTCCCCCTTTGAACTACAACTAATTGGACATTCATCAGTCAACAAAGTATATCCACACAGCATTTCAGGATGCCTGAGAAACCTGTGCTGCTATACATCAGAAGGTGGATGGACTTCCCCCTGGGAGGAGGTAAAGATAGGTGAAAACTCTCCGAAGCCTGGGCAGCCTAGTAACTGCAAGCAGCTTTCTTCCAGCAGACACACTCACAGCATTGCCACACACGAAGAGCAGGCATGTATGCGCACCAGTGGAGCGATGGTGGAAACAGGTGACTACAGCCCCACCTAAGTTCCCCGTGATTGGCCCTAAGCCCAGTGGGAAAATCCACAGCTCCACAGCAGCCCCAGGGAAATCCTCTACTTCACATTAGCAGAGAGGCCCCACCCAGCAGTCAGAACACTGGGAGGCCCTGAGGCAGGAGGATACCGGGTGGTGCAGAAGCCCACCAGCTGCCTCTGACTCATGGTCTCCTGCTGTGGCCCAGAGGGGACAAGGGAGACCAAGTGAGCCCATGTGAGTGGATGCTGGCAGTTTGGAGTCCCAGCAAGCCTGCTCCATGGGCCAGGGGGAAATTCCATGGTCCCACAGCAGGCACAGCGAAAGCCTCTGCTCAGCATTAGTGGAGAAGCTTCGCCCAGCTATCACAAGGCTGGAAGGCCCTGAGGCAGAAGTAGCACAGCTGGGTGAGCTAACCACAGACTTCAGTAGATACCCATAGCTCTGCTGTGGTCCAGAGTGGACAACTGAGATCTTGCAGGCCCTGACAGTGATAGAGATGTGAATCTAGGCAAACCTGCTCCTGGCTGCTGTGAAAGCACATAACACTGCTGCAGACCCTAAGGAGGGAGCACGTCTAGGTGGTCTGTGACAGTAGGCACCAGCAACCTGAGGCTCCCTTGCGATTGTCCCCACAGCTGACAAGAGACCACACAGGACAACTGTGACCACGAGGAGGGGCCCAGGCCCAGTCACCAACAACTGACAGGGATCCTGATCAGTGCAGATTAAACAGCTGCTCCCCCCGACTCTAGTAGATCAAGTGGAAGCAACTAAACTATCTCTATGTGGATGCACAAATACACATCATCAAGCAATATGAAAAAATATATTAAATCTCCAGAACATAAGGAAAATGACAAGTACCCAGAAAACAATCTGAAAGACACTGAAATCTATAACCTAAATGACAATGAATTCAAAACAGCCATCATTTGAGGCTGGCCCCATGGCTGAGTGGTTAAGTTCATGCGCTCTGCTGCAGGCAGCCCACTGTTCCGTTGGTTCAAATCCTGGGTGCGGACATGGCACTGCTCATCAAACCATGCTGAGCCAGCATCCCACATGCCACAACTAGAAGGACACAACAAAGAATAAACAACTATGTACCAGGGGGGTTTTGGGGAGAAAAAGGAAAAAAATAAAATAAAAAACAACAACCATCATTAAAAAACTCAATGAGTTAAAAGAGAATACAGATAGAAAATTCAACAAGTTCAGGAGCTAGGTCACAAAAGAGCTTGATACTATAAAGAAGAACCAATCAGAAATATTGCAGATGAAGAACACATTGGAGGAGATTAAGAAAAATCAGGACTCTCTGAACACTAGTGTCAATAATATGGAGGACAGAATTAGCAATTTGGAGGATAGAAACAGAAATGCTGCAGTTAGAGGAGGAGAGAGAACTAAGACTAAAAAGAAATGAAGAAACTCTCAGAGAAATATCCGACTCAATTAAGAAAAGTGACATAAGGATTATAGGTATCCCAGAGGGAGAAGAGAAGGAGAAGGGGGCAGAAAGCCTGTTCAAAGAAATAATGGCTGAGAACTTCCTAAACCTGGGGAGAGAAATGGAACTCCATGTGAAAAAAGCTAATAAATCTCCAAAGTTTATCAATGTTAGAAGACCAACCCCAAGGTACATAGTAGTGAAACTTGCAAAAGTCAATGACAAAGAGAAAATGCTAAGGGCAGCAAGGCAGAAGAAAATAACATACAAAGGAACACCCATAAGGCTTTCAGTAGATTTCTCAGCAGATAGGTTACAGGCTAGAAGAGTGGAATGATATATTCAAAACTCTGAAGCACAAAAACTTGCAGCCAAGAATATTCTAACCAGCCAAAATATCCTTCAAATATGATGGAAAAATAAAAACTTTCCCAGATAAACAAAAGTTAAGGGAGTTCATTGCCACAAGACCTCCACTACAAGAAATGCTCAGGAAGAACCTCATACCTGAAAAATCAAAAAAAGGAAAGGGATTACAAAACACAGAACAAAGGAGATAAATAGAAAAACTCAGAAAGCTGCAGCTGTTCAGCAGAATAGGTTAGCAAAAGGTAAGTATAACATTAAAGATAAAAGGAAGGGAAACATCAAGAATAAATATAATCTTATCATTTTAATCACAAACTCACAACTCAAGAAGGAAGGAAAAAAATATGACAATAACAACCTAGAAGGGGAAGAGGAAAAGGTTGGGACATCTTAATCTAAGGAAATAAGAGGTTATCAGAAAGTGGACTATCTCATTTATGAGATGCTTTATACAAACCACATGGTAATCACTAAACAAATAATAAGAATAAAGCCACAAATTACAAATAAGAAGAAAGCCAATATAGAAATCTACCGACCTGAATTAGTAGTCCAAAAATCATGGGATGAGAAACACTGGAAATGCAAGAGAACCGGAAAACAAGTGATAAAATGGCAGCGGTAGGCCCCCACATTTCAATAATCAAACTAAATGTAAATGGATTGAAGTCTCCAATCAAAAGACACAGAATGGCAGGTTGGATTAAAGAACAAGATCCAACAATATGCTGCCTCCAGGAAACACACCTCAGCCCAAAATACAAACACAGACTCAGAGTGGAGGGATGGAAGACGATACTCCAAGGTAATAATTAACATAAGAAAGCAGGTGTCACCATACTTATAGCAGACAAAGTAGACTTCAAAACAGAACAGATAACGAAAGACAAAGAGGGGCAGTTTATAATGATAAAAGGGACACTCCACCAAGATGACATAACACTTATAACTATATATGCACCCAACACAGGAGCACCAAAATATGTAAAACAACTATTAACAAAGCTAAAAAGAAACATCAACATCAATACAATAATGGTAGGGGACATCAACACCCCATTAACACCAATGGATAGATCATCCAGAAAGAAAGTCAACAAGAAAATTATAGAATTAAATGAAAAATTAGACCAGATAGACTTAATAGATATATATATAGAACACTCCATCCAAAAACAGCAGGTTACATATTCTTCTCTAGTGCTCATGGAAAATTCTCAGGCATAGACCATATCTTGGGAAACAAAGTAAGCCTCAACAAATTCAAGAGGGTTGAAATAATAGCAATATGATCTTTTCCCATTATAATGCTATGAAACTAGAAATCAAATACAAGGATAAAGCTGGGAAAGGGGCAAAAATGTGGAGACTAAACAACATGCTACTGAACAAACAATGGATTATTGAAGAAATTAAAGAAGAAATCAACTATTATCTGCAGTCAAATGAAAATGAAAACACATCATACCATTTCATTTGGGACACAGCAAAAGCCGTCCTAAGAGGGAAATTCATTGCAATACAGGCTCACCCCAATAAACAAGAAAAATCTCAGATAAGCAATCTCAAATGACACCTAACAGAATTAGAAAAAGAAGAACAAACAAAGCCGAAAGTCAGTAGACGGAGGGAAATAATAAAAATTAGAGCAGAAATAAACGATATTGAAACAAAAAAAGACAGTAGAAAGGATCAATGAAACAAACAGTTGGTTCTTCAAAAAAATTAAGAAAATTGACAAACCCTTAACCAGATTCACTAAGAAAAAAAGACAGAAGACTCAAATAAGTAAAATTAGAAATGAGAGAGGAGAAATCACAATGGACTCCACAGAAATACAAAGCATCATAAGAAAATACTATGAAAAAATATGCCAACAAATTGGACAACCTAGAAGAAACGGATAAGTTCTTAGACTCTTATAACCTCCCAAAACAGAAGCAGGAAGAAATACAGAATCTGAATAGACCAATTACAAGTGATGAAATCAAGAAAGTAATCAAAAACCTCCCCCAAAATAAAAGTCCAGGATCAGACGGCTTCTCTGGAGAATTCTACCAAACATTCAAAGAAGATTTAATACCTATCCTTCTCAAACTCTTCCAGAAAATTGAGGAAGATGGAGCTCTCCCTAACACATTCTATGAATCCATCATCACCCTGATCCCAAAACCTGAAAGGGCAAGACAAAGAAGTAAAACTACAGGCCAGTATCACTGATGAACAAAGACACAAAAATCCTCACGATTTTGGCAAACTGAATACAGCTATACATTAAAAATATCACGCAAAATGATCAAGTGGCATTTACACCAGGGACACAGGGATGGCTCAACATCTGCAAGTCAAGCAGTGTGATACACTCCCTTAACAAAATGAGAAACAAAAACCACCTGATCATCTCAATAGACACAGAGAAAGTATTCAACAAGATCCAACATCCATTTATGATAAAGACTCTCAATAAAGTGGGTATAGAAGGAAAGTACCTCAACATAATAAAGGCCATATATGACAAACCCACAGCCAACATCATACTCAATGGGCAAAAACTGAAAGCCAACCCTCTGAGAACAGGAACAAGACAAGGGTGTCCACTCTCCCCACTCTTATTCAGCATAGTACTGGAGGTTTTGGCCAGAGAAATTAGGCAGGAAAAGCAAATAAAAGGAATCCAACTAGGAAATGAAGAAGTGAAACTCTCGCTGTTTGCAGATGACATGATCTTATATATAGAAAACCCCAAAGAATCCATAGGAAAACTATTAGAAATAATCAACAGCTACAGCAAAGTTGCACAGTATAAAGTGAACATACATAAATCACTAGCAATTCTATACTCTAACAACGAACCAACAGAAAAGAACTCAAGAACTCAATCCCGTTCACAACTGCAACAAAAAGAATAAAATATCTTGGGATAAATTTAACCAAGGAAGTGAAAGAACTATAGAATGAAAACTACAAGGCTTTCCTGAAAGAAATTGATGATGACCTAAAGAGATGGAAAGACATTCCATGCACATGAATTGGAAGGATAAACATAGCTAAAATGTCCATACTACCTAAAGCAATCTACAGATTCAAGGCTATCCTAATCAGAAGCCCAATGACATTCTTTACAGAAATAGAACAAAGAATGCTAAAATTCATATGGGGCAACAAAAGACCCTGAATTGCTAAAGCAATCCTGAGAAAAAAGAACAAAAGCTGCAGGCATCACAATCCCTGAGTTCAAAGCATACTACAAAGTTACAGTAATCAAAACAGCATGGTACTGGTATTAAAACGTAGCACAGATAAATGGAACAGAATTGAAAGACGATAAATAAAACCACACATCTATGGATAGCTAGTCTTCAACAGAGGAGCTTAGGACATACAATGGAGAAAAGAAAGTCTCTTCAAAAAATGGTGCTGGGAAAACTGAACAGCCACATGGAAAGAATTAAAATTGACCATTCTTTATCACCATTCACAAAAATAAACTCAAAATACATCAAAGACCTAAAGATTAGACCTGAAACAATAAGTCTTCTAGAAGAGAATATAGGCAGTACACTCTTTGACATCGGTATCAAAAGGATCATTCCAGACACCATAACTCCTCAGATGAAGGAAACAATAGAAAGAATAAACAAGTGGGACTTCATCAGACTAAAGAGCTTCTTCAAAGCAAGGGAAAACAGGATGGAGACAAAAAAACAACTCACTAGTTGGGAAAAAATATTTACAAGTTATTTATCCAACAAAAGGTTAATCTCCATAATACATAAAGAACTCACACAGCTCAACAACAAAAAAATCAAACAACCCGATCAAAAAATTGGCAGGGGACATGAACAGACATTTCTCCAAAGAAGATATACGGATGGCCAATGGACACATGAAAAGATGCTCATCATCACTAATCATCAGGGAAATGCAAATAAAAACTACACTAAGATATCACCTTACCCCTATTAGAATGGCAAAAATAACCAAAAACACATGTGAAAAATGTTGGAGAGGTTGTGGAGAAAAAGGAACCCTCATATACTTTTGGTGGGAATGCAAACTGGTGCAGCCACTATGGAAAACAGTATGGAGATTTCTCAAAAAATTAAAAATAGAAATACCGTATGACCCAGCCATCCCACTACTGAGTATCTATCCAAAGCACTTGAAATCAGCAATTCCAAAAGTCCCATGCACCCCTATGTTCATTACAGCAGTATTTACAATAGCCAAGATGTGGAAGCAACCTAAGTGCCCATCAACTGATGTTTAGATAAAGAAGATATGGTATATATATATACAATGGAATACTACTCAGCTGTAGAAAAGGATAAAATTGTCCCATTTGCAACAATATGGATGGACCTTGAGGGTATTATGTTAAGTGAAATAATCCAGATAGAGAAAGACGAACTCTGTATGACTCCACTCATAGGTGGAAGTTAAACCTATAGACAAAGAGAACTGATTGCTGGTTATCAGGGGAAAGGTGGGGAGGGGGGAGGGCACAAAGGGTGAATTGGTACACGTACAATATGAGTAACAATAATGTACAACTGAAATTTCACAAGGTTCTAAACTATCATAATCTTAATAAAAAGTTAAAAGAAATATCAAACAGAAATTATGGAGTTGAAAGACAAAGCATGAAATGAAAAATGCAATGCAACAGAGGACTCAGTCATTCAGAAGATAGAATCAGTTAACTTTAAGACAGGTTATTTGAAATGATCTAGGCAGAGAAGAAAAAAATAAAAAGTACTGAAAAAGAGGAAAAGGGCCCTACATGAATTAAGGACAACATCAATTAAATAATGTTTGCATTGACCGGGGGATCATGTAGGACTCCTGCTTCCGGTACAGGGGAAACCCGCTGACGGGGCAAAGCTTCCATGCGCGGGGACCCCATAAACCCAGGGCCCCAGGAGACCAGAGAACAGAACTGATCCGAATCCAGATCAGTGCGTGAGAAAAATCACCCCTCCCCCCTGGCAAACCGTGCTGGGTGCCGCCAGCTTGCCCGAAGGTAGAGAGCTCAGAACATGCGGTTCTCGATGCCCATCTAGTGGCGACAGGCTGTAACTGCAACTGCATTCTACCACCATGTGAAAAAACTGCTCCTCTTCCATCCAGCAATTTATAAAAGCCCCAGACCAGAAGGAAAACAATAAAAACACAGAATTAAGTCCTGAGGACTTGGAAATAAGTAAACTAAGTGAAAATGAATTCAGAGCAGCTATAACAAAAAAACCTCAATGAGGTAGAGAGAAAGATATAGAAACAAGCCAACAAGTTCTGGAGTTACTTCAGAAAAGAGATTGAAATTATAAAGAAGAATGAAAGAGAATTGCTAGATGTGAAAAACACAATGGACCAGATAAAACAGAATACAGATTCCCTGAATGCCCGGGTAGACACCATAGAAGAGAAAATTAGCATAATCAAAGATAGACAGGCTGAATGGCTCCAGACAGAGGAAGAAAGAGAACTAAGGATTAAAAGGAATAACAAAAGTATTAGAGAGATAGCAGATTCAATGAGGAGAAAGAATCTAAGGATCATAGCAATTCCTGAGAATGTGGGAAAGGAAAATGGAGCAGAAAGTGTGCTTAATGAAATTATAGAAGAGAACTTCCCAAATCTAGGGATTAAGGGAGAAGGGTGTGTAGAGGAAGCTTTCAGATCTCCTAGATTTGTCAATGTAAAAAGACCTACTGCAAGGCATATAGTAGTACAAATACCAAAAATGAAAGACAAAGAAAGAATACTCAGGGCAGCAAGACAGAAGACAATAACCTACAAAGGAACTCCTATCAGAATTTCAGTGGATTTCTCTACAGAAACCTTACAAGCTAGGAGAGAATGGAATGACATATTCAAAACTTTATAAGATAAAAATCTTCAGCCAAGAATACTCTATCCAGAGAGAATATCCTTCAGATATGAGGGAGAAATTAAATCTTTCCCAGACAAACAAAAGTTAAGGGAATTTGTAACCAAAAGTCCTCCACTACAAGAAATCCTCAAGAAGGCTCTCATAATTTAACAAAGAAAAAAGGGAGAAAGGGGTCACAAACCACAGAGTAGGGAGACAGATAAATAGAACCAGAATATGATAGCAAATATTCAACTACAGCATTAGGATAAAGGTAAGGAAACTACCAAAGCAAAGATGATCTTATCACTCTAACTACAAACTCATAACACGAGTTGGAATAAGAAATGAAAATAATAATTTAGGAGGGGAAGAGCAAAGGGACTAAATCAGTCTAGGCCAAGTAAGTAAGAGACCATGAGAGAATAGACTATATTATACATGAGATTCTAAATACAAACTTCAGGGTAGTCACTAAACTAAAAAACAGAACACAGCCACAAAACATAAATAAGGAAAAATCTAAGAAACCAAGCATAAGAAATTGCAGTATCAAATTAGTAGGCTAAAGCACACAGGAAGAGAAAAGCAGGAAAGCCAGATAACGAGCAACAGATTGACAGCATTAAGTCCACATGCATCAATAATCACTCTCAATGTAAACGGATTGAACTCTCCAATAAAAAGACACAGAGTGGCAAAATGGATTAAAGAACAAGATCCAAGAATTTGTTGCCTCCAGGAAACACACCTCAGCCCCAAGGACAAACACAGGCTCAGAGTGAAGGGGTGGAAGACAATACTTCAAGCTAATAGCAAGGAAAAAAAGCAGGTGTTTCAATTCTTATATCAGACAATGTCGATTTCAAAATAAGACAGGTAAAGAGAGACACACAGGGGCAATATATAATGATCAAAGGGACACTTCATCAAGAAATAACGCTTATAAATATCTATGCACCCAACATAGGAGCACCAAGGTTCATAAAGCAACTATTAACAGACCTAAAGGAAGATGTTAAAAACAACACAATAATAGTAGGGGACCTCAACACCCCACTCACATCAATAGACAGATCATCCAGACAGAAAATCAACAAGGAAATAGTGGAGCTAAACGAAAAACTAAAACAATTGGACCTAATAGACATATATAGATCACTTCATCCTAAAACAGCAGATTACACATTCTTCTCAAGTGCACATGGAACATTCTCAAGGATAGACCATATGTTGGGAAACAAGGCAAGCCTCTACAAATTTAAAAAAATTGAAATAATAACAAGCATTTTCTCCGATCATAATGCTATAAGGCTAGAAATTAATTACAAGAAAAAAGCTGAGAAAGGCACAAAGATGTGGAGACTAAACAACACACTACTGAACAAGCAATGGATCACTGAAGAAATCAAAGAAGAAATCAGAAAATACCTGGAAACTAATGAAAATGATAGCATGCCATACCAACTCATATGGGATACAGTAAAAGCTGTATTAAGAGGACAATTCATTGCAATACAGGCACATCTTAACAAACAAGAAAAATCCCAAATAAGCAATCTTAAACTACACCTAACCGAACTAGAGAAAGAAGAACAAATAAAGCCCAAAGTCAGCAGAAGGAGAGAAATAATAAAAATCAGAGCAGAAATAAATACTATTGAAATGAAAAAGGCAGTAGAAAGTATCAATGAAACAAAGAGCTGGTTCTTTGAGAAGATAAATAAAATTGACAAACCCCTAGCCAGACTTACAAAGAAAAAAATGGAGAAAGCTCAAATAAACAAAATCAGAAATGAAAGAGGAGAAATAACAACAGATTGTGCAGAAATACAATGGATTATAAGAGAATACTATGAAAAACTCTATGCTAACAGAATGGATAACCTAGAGGAAATGGATAAATTCTTGGACTCCTACAATCTCCCAAAATCACTCAAGAAGAAGCAGACAATTTGAACAGACCAATCACAAGGAAAGAGATTGAAACAGCAATCAGAAACATCCCAAAGAATAAAACCCCCGGACCAGATGGCTGACCTGGGAAATTCTACCAAACTTTCAGAGAGGATTTAATACCTATCCTTTTCAAGCTATTCCAAAAAATTAGGGAGGATGGAACACTTCCTAACACATTCTATGAGGCCAACAAAACACTGATACCAAAGCCTGACAAGGACACCACGAAAAAAGAGAACTACAGGCCAATATCACTGATGAACATAGATGCAAAAATTCTAAACAAAGTTTTGGCCACCAGAATTCATCAAAAGGATCATACATCATGATCAATTAGGATTCATACTAGGGATACAGGGATGGTTCAACATCCACAAATCAATCAATGTGATACACCACATCAACAAACTGAGGAATAAAAACCACATGATCATCTCAATAGATGCAGAGAAAGCATTTGACAAGATCCAACAGCAATTTATGATAAAAACTCTGAACAAAATGGGCATGGAAGGGAACTACCTGAACATAATAAAGGCCATATATGACAAACCCACAGCCAACATCATACTCAATGGCAAAAACTGAGCGCCATTCCCCTGAAAACAGGAATGAGACAAGGATGCCCTCTATCACCACTATTATTTAACATAGTACTGGAGGTCCTGGCCAGAGCAATCAGGCAAGAAAAAGGAACAAAAGGAACCCAAATAGGGAGGGAAGAAGTGAAACTCTCGCTGTTTGCAGACGACATGATCTTATATATAGAAAACCCCAAAGAATCCATTGGAAAACTCTTAGAAGTAATCGACAACTACAGCAGAGTTGCATGGTACAAAATCAATTTGCATAAATCAGTAGCATTTCTGTATTCTAATAACTAACTAACAGAAAAAGAACTCAAGAACACAATACCATTCACAATTGCAACAAAAAGAATAAAATACCTCAGAGTAAATTTAACTAAGGAAGTGAAAGACCTATACCACGAAAATTATAAGGCCTTTCTGAGAGAATTGGATGACGACAAAAGGAGATGGAAAGACATTCCATCTACATGGATTGGAAGAATAAACATAGTTAAAATGTCCGTTCTACCTAAAGCAATCCACAGATTCAACTCTATCCCAATCAGAAGCCCAATGACATTCTTTACAGAATAAGAACAAAGAATCCTAAAATTTATATGGGGCAACAAAAGACCCTGAATTGCTAAAGCAATCCTGAGAAAAAAGAACAAAAGCTGCAGGCATCACAATCCCTGACTTCAAAACTTACTACAAAGCTACAGTAATCAAAACAGCATGGTACTGGTACAAAAACGGGTGCACAGATCAATGGAGCAGAATTGAAAACTCAGAAATAAAACCACACATCTATGGACAGCTTATCTTCAACAAAGGAGCTGAGAGCATACAATGGAGAAAAGAAAGTCTTTTCAACATATGGTGCTGGGAAAACTGGAAAGCCATATGAAAAGAATGAAAATTGACCATTCTTTTTCAACATTCACCAAAATAAACTCAAAATGGATCAAAGACCTAAAGGTGAGACCTGAACCCATAAGGCTTCTAGAAGAAAATGTAGGCAGTACACTCTTTGACATCAGTACTAAAAGGATCTTTTCAGATACCATGTCTTCTCAGAGAAGGGAAACAATAGAAAGAATAAACAAATGGGACTTCATCAGACTAAAGAGCGTCTTCAAGGCAAATGAACACAGGATTGAAACAAAAAAACAACCCACTAACTGGGAAAAAATATTTGCAAGTCATATATCTGACAAAAGCTTAATATCCATAATATATAAAGAACTCTCACAATTCAACAACAAAAACTCAAACAACCCGATCAAAAAATGGGCTGGAGACATGAACAGACATTTCTCCAAAGAAGATATACGGATGGCCAATAGGCACATGAAAAGATGCTCGTCATTGCTGATCATCAGGGAAATGCAAATCAAAACTACACTAAGATATCACCTTACACCCATTAGAATGACAAAAATATCTAAATCTAATAGTAACAAATGTTGGAGAGGTTGTGGAGAAAAAGGAACCCTCATACACTGCTGGTGGGAATGCAAACTGGTGCAGCCACTATGGAAAACAGTATGGAGATTTCTCAAAAAATTAAAAATAGAACTACCATATGATCCAGCCATTCCACTACTGGGTATCTATCCAAAGAGCTTGAAGTAAGCAATTCCAAAAGTCCTATGCACCCCAATGTTCATTGCAGCATTATTTACAATAGCCAAGACATGGAAGCAACCTAAGTGCCCATCAACAGATGAATGGATAAAGAAGATGTGGTATATATGTACAATGGAATACTACTTAGACATAAAACAGAACAAAATCATCCTATTTGCAACAACATGGATGGACCTTGAGGGAATTATGTTAAGTGAAATAAGCCAGTTAGAGAAGGATAATCTCTGTATGACTCCACTCATATGAGAAATTTAAAAATGTGAACAAAGAGAACAGATTAGTGGCTACCAGAGGAAAGGTGGGGTGGGGGGTGGGCACAAAGGGTGAAGGGGTGCACCTACAACACGAATGACAAGCATTAATGTACAACTGAAATTTCACGAGATTGTAACCTATCATTAACTCAATTAAAAAAAATAATGTTTGCATCATGGCAGTACCAGAAGAAGAGAGAAAGGGGGAGAGAGCTTATTTAAAGAAATAATGGCTAAAAAATTCACATATGTGGTGAGAGATACAGACATCTGGGCACATGAAGCTCATAGGTTCTCACACAGCTTCAACCTAAAGAGGAGTTCACCAAGGCACCTTATAATAAAACTGTGAAAAAATAAAAGTCAGAGAGAATTTTGAGAGCAGCAAGAGGAAAAGAATCTAATTTTATCTGAGGGAATACCCATAATGTTACCAGAAGATTTTTCAACAAAAACTTTGCATCAGGAAACAGTAGGATGATATATTCATGGTGCTAAAAGAAAAAAGTACTTCCAACAAAAAACATTTTACCTGGCAAAGCTGTCCTTGAGAAATAGAAAGGCAATGAAGACTTTCCCAGAGAAACAAAACCTGAGGTAGTTCATCAACACTAGACTGGCCTTGAAAGAATTGCTAAAGTGAGTTCTTCAAGCTGAAATGAAAGGATGCTGTTCAGTAACATGAAAACTTGAAACTAACTGGTAAAGCTAGTATATAATCAAATTCAGAATACTCTATGTAAAAGTGATATGTAAATTCCTTAAATCAACTATAAGGGCTAAAAGACAAAAATATTAAAAATAACTACAGCTACAATAATTTGTTAATGGATATGCAATATAAACAGTGTATATAATGTTACAGAGAACCTGGAATCTTCATAGGAAGATAAAATGATGCAGCTACGTTGGAAAATATTTTCACATTTTCTCAAAATGTTCATCACGGTGTTACCATATGATCCAATAATTCCACTCTTAAATATATACCTAAGGAAAATAAAACATATGTCCATACAAAAACTTATACATGAATGTGCTCAGCAGCGTTATTCATAATCACCAAAATCTAGGGAAAAAACCCAAATATTCATCAATTAATGAATGGATAAAGGAAAGGTATATTATTACATATTATTATTTTTCAGCAATAAAAAGAATTGAAATATAGGTACATAGTACAATATGGACAAACCCTAAAACTATATTAAAATATATTAAAAACCACTGAATTTTACACTTCAAGTAAGGTGAATTTTAAGTATGTGAATTATATATCTTTAAAGCTGTAACAAAAATAGTGTGTGTGTGTGTGTGTGTGTGTGTGTGCACCACTAACCAAAAAAATGCTGGAATATGTATATTAATATGAAGGAAATTAGATTTTAGAGAAAAAATATTACAGAAATAATAGGACTGTTTCATGAAAGTAAAATTGTCAGTTTATCAAGTATCAATTCCTAAAAGTATGCACCTAATAATAGTGTTTCAAAATACATGAAATAATAACTGACAGAATTGAAAGGAGAAATGGACAAACCTATAATTTTATCAGGTCCCTCAAAACCACTCTCCAAATAATCTATAGAACACACAAACAGACAATAAGTAAATATATAGAAGATTTGACTCACACTAGAAACCAAATTGAACTAATTGAAATTTATAAAATATTCTACACAGAGAAAGCAAAATATATATTCTTCAAAAATGCACTTGAAACAGATAGATCATGTTCTTGGGCCTAAAATAATTCATATTAAAATGAAAAGGGTTTAAATAATACAATATATACTGTCTGTTTTACTTAATTTTGATTGATTTATCTCCTAAATGATTTAAGGCTATTATCAATAGGATTCTAAGCAAGAAAATGAAGCCAACACACAACATTAATCACACCACTCACCCCAGGGTTCTAGTTGAACAAATCTCATAAACTATTAGTGGTCACCATCAGCTTTCTTGAGCTGCCTTAAGTTTCTCATTAAATCTCCACTTGAAGGACATCAGCAACATGGCAACATGGCAGAGTGAGCTGTTCACTTTGTCTCTCCTCCCTTTGAACTACAACTAAATGGACATTCACTGATGAATGGAGGAAGCTCACACAGCACAACAGGACACCTGAGAGACACACACAGTTATATATCTGAGGGTGGATGGACTGGACCCCAGGGAAGTGGCAGAGATAAATGAGCACACCCTGCTCTCCCCCAGTAGCCCTATGAACCCACATGAGTGCTTTCCAACCTGTCACAAGCACCCCAAAAGTGGGAACACACACTGGGGTGACCATAGGAGGAGGCAGTGGTAACCTGTAGCCCACACTCATGATTGCTCTCTCAGTCAGGAGGGGGAGCCCACTGTGTTCCTGTGCTGCCAAGGAGTGGCCCTAGCTCAGTCCAGTGAGGTCAGAGACCACAGAAGATCACTTTCCTGACAGAGAGGGGGAGCCCATAGTGCCCCTGTAGCACCAAGGAGTGGTCCTAGACCGGGCCTCAGCAAGGAACTCCCACCCACCAAGCACAGCAATCCCATGAACGGAGACTGCAACAGATCTACATGCTTGGGCAAACAGACCCCAGGCCCATGAGTCCTCATAGTATTGCTGAGCCCCCAAAGAGAGAATGTGTCTCAGTGGATGTGGGAAGAGGCAGCGGCAGCTTTAAGCTTCCTGGTGATCACTTTCGTGGCAGGGAGGGGGAGCTCATAGTGTCCCTGAGGCACAAAAGAATGGCCCTAGCTCAGTCCAGCAAGGAAGCCTCACCTGTGAAGCACAGTCCTTGCAAGCACCTGAAAGCACCCCAGGCTGGGGCAAGCACCCATAATACTCCCACAGCTTCCAGAAGACAGGGTGGGTCCATACACTTTGCTCTTGCTTCCCCCTGGCTGTAATTGGTGGCATCTGAATCCTAAGAATATCACAAATGCCCTGACAAAAGATGAGTTCATCAAACACCACAAAAAACTGCAGCAACAATTCAGACCAGAAGCAAAATGACAATTCTCCAGAAACCAATCCTGAAGACACAGAAATTTACAACGAAAATGACAGAGAATTCAAAATAGCTGTCATAAGGAAACTCAATGACTTACAAGAAGACATAGAAGACAATTCAAGGAGCTCAGCAATAGAATGAATCTTTTCACCAAAGAGATTGAAACTATGAAAAAATATCAAGCAGAAATGCTGGATATGAAAAACACAATTAATGAAATAAAAATAATCTAGAATCCTTAATAATGGTGTTATGGAGGAAAGAATTAGTGTTCTAGATGATAAAAATGTAGAAATTCTGCAGGTGGAGGAGGAGACAGAACCAAGATTTTTAAAAAATGAAGGAATTCTTTGAGAAATATCTGACTCAATTAAGAATAGCAACATAATGATCATAGGTATTCTAGAGGAAGTAGAGAAGGAGAAAGGAGAAGAGAGCTTGTTCAAAGAAATAATTTCTGAGAACGCCCCAGACCTGGGGATGGTTCTGGATTTACAAATAAAAGAAGTCAATAGAATGCCTAATTTCATAAATGCTAACAGACCTTCTCCAAAGCATATAATAGTAAAAGTGGCAAAAGTCAATGACAAAGAAAAAATATCAGGAGCAGTAAGGCAGAAGTAAATAACCTACAAAGGAAACTCTATCAGGCTTCCAGCAAATTTCTTGGCAGAAACCCTACAGGCCAGGAAAGAATGGAATGATATAATAAAAATGTTGACAGACAAAATCTTTCAGCCAAAAATACTCTATCCAGTGAAACTTTTCTTCACATACAATGGAGAAATAAAAGGTTTCCCAGATAAACAAAAGCTGAGGGAGTTCATCACCACTAGACCTCCCATACAAGAAATAAAGATGCTCTCACACTGGCAAAGAAAAGGCAAAGCTCTGAGCAAGGAGAAAAATAGACAGACATAATCAGAAACCTGCAGTTCTCTGCCAGAATAGGGAGGCAAAGGCTCAATTACAGCTTAAAAGAGAAAGGGAAATAAAGCATCAAAAGTAATGATAAACACTTCAACTTAGTCACAAACTCACAACATCAAAAACAGAACAATTTGTAATAACAACTACTCAGAAGGGGAGAGGAAAGGGAAGGAACCTGCTTAGGTGAATGGAGATAAGAGGCCATGAGAAAATGGACTATCTCATCCCAAATATCTTTCATACAATCCTCACAGTAACCACTGAACAAAAAATCAAAGCAGAGCCACAGTTCACAAAAATAGAGAAAACTGAGAAATCCTCCTTAGAAAACCATCAAAATGAAATGGTAGTTAGAAATACAAAGGAAGAGAAACAATGGAAATATAGAACAACCAGAAAACAAGAGACAAAATGCCAGTGTTAAGCCTTCGCATATCAATAATCACCCTAAATGTAAATGGATTGAATTCTCCAATAAAAAGACACAGAGTAGCTTGAGTGATTAAAAAACAAGATGCAACAATATACTGCCTCCAAGAAACGCATTTCAGTTCTAAGGACAAACACAGGCTTAGAATGAAGGGAGGGAAGACAATACTCCAAGCTAATGGCCAACAAAAAAAAGCAGGTGTTGCCATACTTTTCTCAAACAAAGCAGACTTCAAGTTAAAAAAGACAATGAGGGGCCAGCCCAGTGGTGCAGTGGTTAAGTTTGCATGTTCCACTTCGGCAGCCCAGGGTTGGCCGGTTCAGATCCTGGGTGTAGACCCACACATTGCTTATCAAGCCATGCTGTAGCAGCCATCCCACATATCAAGTAGAGGAGGATGGGCATGGACGTTAGCTCAGGGTCAGTCTTCCTCAGCAAAAAGAGGAGGATTGGTGGCAGATGGTAGCTCAGGGTTAATCTTTCTCAAAAAAAAAAGACAATGAAAGACAAAGAGTGGCAGTATATAATGATAAAAGTTACATTCCACTAAGAGGACATAACACATATTAATATATATGCACCTAACACAGGGGCACCAAAGTACATAAAGCAATTATTAACAGACCTAAAGGGAGAAATTAACAGCAACACAATAATAGTAAGGGACCTCAACACTGCACTTACTTCAATGGACAGATCATCCAGACAAAAAGTCAAAAATGAAATAGTAGATTCAAATGAAACACTTGATCAGATGGACTTAATAGATATATAGAGAAGGCATTCTATCGCAAAACAGCAGAATATACATTCTTCTCAAGTGCACATGGATCATTCTCAAAGATAGACCATATATTTGGAAACAAGGCAAGTGTCAATAAATTTAAGAAGATTAACATCATTCCAACCATCTTTTCTGACCACAACACTATGAAGCTGGAAATCAACCACAAGAAAAAAACTGAAGAACTCACAAATATGTGGAGACTACACAACACGCTATTGAACAACCATTGGATCATTGAAGACATCAAAGGGGAAATTCAAAAAAATACCTGGCAACAAACAAAAATGAAAATACAACATACCAACTCTTATGGGATGCAGGAAATGTGGTCATAAGAGGGAAATTCATAGCAATACAGGCCCATCTCAACAAACAAGTAAAATCTCAAATAAGTAATCTTAAAATGCATATAAAAGACCTAGAAAAAGAATAACAAACAAAGCCCAAAATCAGCAGAAGGAGAGAAATAATAAAAATTACAGCAGAAACAAATGAAATACAGACTAAAAAGACAGTAGAAAGGGTTAACGAAACTAAGAGCTGGTTCTTTGAGCAGATAAACAAAACTGACAAACCTTTAGCCAGACTTACCAAGAGAAAAGGAGAGAAAGCTCAAAAATAAATAAAATTAGAAATGAAATAGGAGAAAATACAACAGATACTTCAGAAATACAAAGGACTATAAGAGAATACTATGAAAAACTCTATGCCCACAAATTGAATAACCTAGAAGAAATGGCAGAATTCCTAGACTCATACAACCTCCCAAAACTGAATCAAGAAGAAATAGAGAATCTGAATAGATCAATCACAAATAAAGAGATTGAAGTAGTAATCGAAAACTTCCCAAAAAACAAAAGTTCAGGGCCAGATGGCTTCTCTGGAGAATTCTACCAAACATTCAAAGAAGATTCAATACCTATCCTTCTCAAACTATTCCAAAAAATGGAAGAAGATTGAATGCTTCCTAACACATTATATGAGGCCAACATTACCCTCATACCAAAACCAGACAAGGACAATACAAAGAAGGGAAGCTACAGGCCAATATCACTGATGAACATAGATGCAAAAATCCTCAACAAAATATTGGCAAACCGAATACAGCAATACATGAAAAGGATCGTACACCATGAT
The DNA here is from genome assembly GCF_037783145.1 of Equus przewalskii. NCBI lineage: Eukaryota > Metazoa > Chordata > Mammalia > Perissodactyla > Equidae > Equus > Equus przewalskii. Next base: position 47,051,035 of record NC_091863.1, on the reverse strand, counting down.
CAAGTGTGATTTATTCCAGGGACGCAATGTTGGATCGACATCTGAAAATCAAACAATGTGATACACTACATTAACAAAATGAGGAATAAGAATCACATGATCATCTTGACAGATGCAGAGAAAGCATTTGACAAGATCCAACATCCATTTATGATAAAAAAAAAAACTCTCAGTAAAATGAGTATAGAAGGAAAGTACCTCCAAATAATATAGGCCATAAATGGAAAGCCCACAACTAACATCATACTCAATGGGAAAAATCGAAAATCTACTCTTCTGGTATCAGGAACAAGATAAGGGTGCCCGCTCTCACCACTCCTATTCAACATAATACTGGAGGTTTTGGCCAGAACAATTAGGTAATAAAAAGAAATAAAAGGAATCCAAATTGGAAAGGAAGAATTGCAATTTTTGCTATTTGCAGATGACATGATTCTCCATATAGAAAACCCTAAAGAATCCACCATAAAACTATTAGAAATAATCGACAATGACAGCAAAGTTGCAGGGTAGAAAATAAATTTTAAAAAATCAGTTGCATTCCTATAAACTAACAATGAACTAGCTGAAAGGGAAATCAAAGATACACTCCCATTTACAATCACAACAAAAAGAATAAAATAACTAGGAATAAACTTAACCAAAGGGTGAAAGATGTGTACTCTGAAAACTATAAGAGATTATTGAAAGAAATTGAAGAAGACATAAAGAAATGGAAAGATATCCCATGTTTATGGGTCAGAAGAATAAGTATACTTAAAATGTCCATACTACCTAAAGCAATCTATAGATTCAATGCAGTCCTAATCAGAATCCCAATGACATTCTTCACAAAGAATACAAAAATTTATGTGGAACTACAATAGACCCCAAATTGCCAAAGAAACCCTGAGAAAAAAGATCAAAGCTGGAGGCATCAAAATCTCTGACTTCAAAATGTATTATAAATCTATAGTAATCAAAATGGCAGGGTACTGGCACAAAAGCAGCCAAACAGATCAATGGATCAGGATTGAAAGCCCAGAAATAAAACCACACATCTATGGACAGTTAATCTTTGATGAAGGAGCCAAGAACATACAGTGGAGAAAGGAAAGTCTCTTCAATAAATGGTCATGGGAAAACTGGACAGCCACATGCAAAAGAATGAAAGCAGACCATTATCTTGCACCATACGCAAAAATTAACTCTAAATGGATTAAAGATTTGAATGTAAGAGCTGAAACCATACAACTCCTAGAAGACAATATAGGCATTGGTATTAGCAACATCTTTTCAAATATCATGTATACTTGGGCAAGAGAAACAAAAGGAAAAGTTAACAAATGGGATTACATCAGACTAAAATGCTTCTGCAAAGCAAAGGAAACCATGAAAAAAATGGAAAGACAACCCAACCCACCAACTGGGAGAAAATATTTGCAAATCATTTAATAGACAAGGAATTGATCTCCAAAATATATAAAGAGCTCATACAACTCAACAACAACAAAAAAACAAACAACCCAATCAAAAAATGGGGAGAGGATATGAACAGACATTTTTCCAAGGAAGATATACAGATATACAGACACATGAAATGATGCTCAACATCACTAATTATTAAGGAAATGCAAATCAAAACTATGATGAGATATCACCTTACATCTGTCAGAATGGGTTTAATTACCAAGACATAAAATAACAAATGCTGGAGAGGACGTGGAGAAAAGAGAATGCCCATACACTGCTGGTGGAAATGCAAAGTGGTGCAGCCACTGTGGAACACAGAGTGGCGATTTCTCAAAAAATTACAAATAGAAATACCATATGACCCGGCTATCCCCCTACTGGGTATTTATCCAAAGAACTTGAAATCAATGATCCAAAGAGATTTATGCACCCTTATGTTCATTGCAGCATTATTCACAACAGCTAAGGTGTGGAAGCAACCTAAATGTCCCTCTACAGATGAATGGACATAGAATATGTGGCATATATATACAAGAGAATACTACTCAGCTGTAAAAAAAGACAAAGTGGTCCCATTTGCAACAACATGGATGGACCTTGAGGGTATGATGTTAAGCCAAATAAGCTGGAGAGGGAAAGACAAATACTGCATGATTTCACTCATATGTGGAAGATGATTAATACATGGATAAAGAGAACAGATTAGTGGTTACCAAAGGGGAAGGGGTTTGGGGGTGGGCAAAAGGGATAAAGGGGCACATATGTATGGTGGTGGATAAAAATTAGACTACTGGGGATGAACTCAATGAAGTGTATTCAAAAATTGATAAGCCATAAGGTGCACTCAAAATTACACAATGTTATAAACCGTTATAATCCCAATAAAATTACTTGAAAAAAAAAACTTTCCAATTCTCAAATCAAAAATAAAAATCTCCAGCTGACTCAATGCATTAATCTAGGTAAAGCAGTATATATTAGCAATTGCACATAATCCACCCTGGCCCACAAGTAGGAAGTTTAGTACAATTCTATCATTGTACTGAGATGGGAGTGACATGAATGTTTTCTAAGACCAAGGTGATGTTTCCTCAAATACTTGGAAGTCTCTTATTACCAATCTTAGGAGACAAATCACAATTTTTAGGGGAAGAAAGCATGCTATGCATGGCTTCTCTACAGTAAGTAAAATCTCTAGGGTACACATGGTGGTGTTTTTGACTATTGGTGTCCCTCTATTGAGAATTATATCAGTTGGAGGACACAGATTGACTGCCTCCAGTTAGACTCCTGACCTTAATATTCCCCATTTAGTTGAATAATTACATCTAGTCCTTGTGTTTTGGAAGGACTGCCTGAGGGTAGTCAGTTCAATGTGCTGTGTTTGTCCACACCATCAGATGGATAGCATTTGTGTACCCCACAGAATAACTAATATTGGGAGTGAGAAAGACTTCTGGAGGTGTTTTACATGGGAGATGCAGGAGCTGGAACTCTGCTCTCTTGCTTCTGACAGGATTCTTGATAAGATTAGGGGGAATGATGATCAAATTTTGGGAAGTGTCATCTGGAAGGGAATGGCAGATCCAGCAGTTTGTTAAATTTAAGGTACTTGCAATGGTTTAAGAGCCAGAGTGTGTTTTTTTAGTGAGGAAGATTCCAAGGGTAGTTTTTATAGACAAAAGCGTAGTAATACCTCTCTTTCTCCCCCATATTTCCTGGGTTCTAAGGTGTTCCTTCTTCAAGTGCTGGGTTGTTGCTCTTTCTTCACCTCCATAAAATTTGAATGTTCCTTTTCACTAAGTATAACTTCAACTTTCTTCCCCAAGAATTCTCTATTCATCCCCAAATTTTTAATCTGGTAAGTCTAAGCGCAACAGAGAAGACAAGGGAATCTTTATAAACCTAACTAGCAAGTTTGAATTCCCTAGACCCACGTTTGGCCAGATCTGCAGGATATACCCACCAGGCTAACCTGTTGATTGATGGTAGGGGAAAGAAAGAAACGTCATGCCCAGGAATGATCAGGAAGGTGTACTAAATTTTAAAAATAAGTCTATGCAACCTCTCTACTTTTTTATCCGGATTATTACCCAGGAAGTAGACAAAAGGAGATGATTCCTTTCTCGGGGCAGCAACATTTAATGACCAAGCTGCCTTGCTAAGATGTGTAGACCAGGAGGAGGTGCGGAAGATAGAGTCAGAAACATGTTTGAGTCAATTTTTGAGAAGGCACTGCTAAGGCTCAATAATATTAGATGCCCTTGGATAGTAGGATGCATAAGAGGTCCGTCAAATGTCTTGATATTAGTCCATTGTTGAGTGGCCTTTGAAATAAAATCACACCATCTGCAGAATACAAATGGTTTGGAAAGCAAAAGACATAATATAGAATAATTTTAAGTGGCAAAATTGTGTGCTTGGGGTCAGTTGATCATACTAGAAGAGCAACATTTTAACCTGTAAACATCAATAGTAGTGAGGTACATTCAGAAGCTGCAAGAGGAGAGTCAGAGTCAAAGGTCAGATATAGTCAATCCATCAGGATTAGGTGGATGTCACAATGCATGCAATATGGCTTCTACACTATGAGACAAATGCCACAACTCATGCAATATGGCTTCTCTATTATGAGACAAATGTGTTAACTTTTATCAGGAGTCACATATCTGACATGCACTAGTAGAGTCTTCAAGAGAATGAGCCCTCACCATGGGTATCTATATGAGAGATCTTGATAATTTCATCAGCAGCAGGATTTGTTTCCATATTTTATGGCTTTAAAGAAGGTGTCTTTAATTTTCCAGACTATAGTTTTCCAAGTGCTATACCAAAATTTGGACCATTGGCAGTGGCCCCCAAGTTGAGCTCTGCCCACTAACCAGAGCACTCATGTCCACTTTCATTTCTGCATAGCTGATTCTGAGGCTGAACAGCCATAGCAGCCAGTAAATACCATCAGTTTTTAGCTTAACCTATCCTTTATTGAGTCAGGTCCAAATATTTCAGGAAAATTTGTGAATAGAGCGCTCTGGCTGAGCCAGTGGTTTTGCTTCAAGCAGCAGAGAGAGTGAAAGGCAATTTTCCCCAGAGAGATAGCTACCACTCTTACATGTAAAGCAGAGATGACTATTGGGGCAGATGACTATGCTCTTGATTTTACCATTTCCATTTGATAGTGAAGCTTGTTGGCCCTTGCCACATTGACAGTCATTGAGTCAGAACTGATCAACTCCAAAATGGGACTATCAGGCCAGATATGCACAGATCCTCCATGAAGCAAGTCTTCACTTTTTGAAAAACTCTAATTGCAAGCTATTAACTGCCTTTCAAAATGGATGTACCTGGTAGCTATATCAGGAAGGCAACAAATCCAACTCCCCAGGTGATGTCTCTGGGTGTTGACTGCTTTTTTTTTTTTTTTTTTTGCCGGTGCCTCCAATCAGCAAAATCATCAGTCACAGAGATTTGTACTGTACCCAATACCCAAGAAACTGAATAAGGTCTGGGCCTTAGTTTTAGTGGCAAAGTATCTGAAGATACATCAGTATTTCCTTGACTGTCAGAGGGTTCAACGTACTGAATCAGCCCAAATAGTCTGAAGAAATTACTTGGCAAGTAGGCCCCTGAATTTGGGGGCATAAATTAGCCACACTTGCTTGCAGAGATGTGTTTACCATTGAGACTGTCCAACCAAAAGAACATCATTTACATCATGAAAAGGTTGGATACCAGTGGGTAGAGGCACTCATGCTAAATCCTGACCCACCCACTAGAAAAATTTTATTGGAATTTGTCCCACTAACACTTCTCTCTACCTCTGTCTGTCCCAGCTGGTGATGATTCCCTCTGGTACTTGTGAAATGGGGAAGTACAAGCATATGACCTATAAACCTCTGTCTTTCATATGTAGAAGCAACAATAACAATTCATTGAACTGTCTCAAAGCCCACCCCCCCCAAGATCACATTAGGTTACATACCCCATTGTGAATTATGCCCAGACCTCAAAGGTTGTTTTGGGGGGCTTGTTTGCCCCACATGGGACCAGGTAGGATGATGTCTTAAGGATCTATATCCAACAGAGCTATAAAAACTTGTGCCTCTCCCCTTCCTGAAATTCCTGACCATGCATATGCCTTTTAGGCCCTCTTAGGGACAGAGAAACTTCAGGTTCACCACTAATCACCTTTCTGCTTAAAGCAGCTGAGGTCAGGGAAGAGAGAGAACCAGGAATTATAGAATGCAGAGAGAGGGACTGAGAAGGATGAGAGAGAGAAACTCCACATCAATAAGCAAGGCATATTTACATTAGGTTTTGAGTGGCCAGCAGTGCATAGTGAAGATCAACCAAACTGCTCAGGTTTTTGATCCACTGAAAACTCTATATCTTCATTGCTGATACCATTTATTTCTGGTCTGGCAACTCATTGACTCAGCAGCATGATACCATCCCTTCCTCCTCCTACCCAGAGGAGAATGAACAACCACCAAAGCATTATTCAAGCAGCTTGTTTAAATCCTGCACCCTAACCCTCAGTTTCTTTAATAGGTAGGAGAGAAGTAGGGCCCAACTCCACTCCACGTCAATCCAGTAGGGCAAGAGCATTTGCTCTCTGATCCCAGGGAGTCTTCTCATATTCCCTAAGCAGGTCTGTGAAGTGCCCTTGTTCTTTCCTTTTCCAGAAAACCATGTCTCATCTTTATTACTCAAACTGTAAAAAATTGTGAAGACTTTGAGATCTTACACTACTTGCAAGCTCACAAGATAGCATACCATAGTTTCATAGATGTTGGCAGAAGGTAGGAAACTCTTAGGTCAGAGTTCGTATTGGTTAATATTTGCATTAATTCCCCTTGCCCCCTGTCTCAAATCCCACAGGAGGAATGAGGACCAGCCATCCAAATGTTGACATATAAATACTCTTAAAAAGATATTTGAAGACAAAGCTGTTACAAGAAATGCAGAAATGTCATGGAGAATTATCTCAACAATATTCATCCTTTGTTTCTACAACATCTTGGCTTCTGCCAAATTTTACCATAAATGTGTATGGTGATTTCAAGTCTGATGAAAGAAAAAGACAAGACCACAAGATGGCAGTAGTACACAGCACGCTTCATTTGGAAAGTGCTTTGCTGGGTTGCAGGAGAGGGGAAGGCCCTCACAGTAGAAGACTTTCCAGAAGCAGTTGCAGGAGGCCATCATCCATAAGAGGAAGAGGGGAATTGGAGAAGAGGCTTAAATGTCTATGTGATGTCACTCAGCAGCAAGGTAGGGAGTCTCTGGGTCAGAGAGCTCTGTGGGGCAGCAGCAGTTTGGGGGATTTTATAGCCCCAGAGTTGTCTTAACTATGGCTTGCAGGTGTTGAGTGCACTTTCATAGGAGATGTAACACATGTAGGCTCTAAATGGCTACACATATGCTTATTTGGGCTATATTTAAAGCAATTGCCTGTGTAAAAATTTGATTTTGGCTCCCATGAGTTTTGAACTAATAGTCATAGTCTGATGTGAAGAAGTAAACAATATAGGAGTCAATAAATGGAGCCTATCTTTAACTCATTTATATAACAATCCATGCCTTGGCTCCAGGTTGAATTATAGTCTAAGTTGTATGTTATTTCACAATGTCTGAGCTTGGAGCCAGCAATAAAGCATCCTCAGACCCGGAACCCTATAAGCCTACAAAGTAGGATTTAAAAGCCAGTTTGCAGTCAGTCTGCCCACTTAGTAGGGGATAGCCAGGAGAATAGATTAGAAAAGAAGATTTTGATTTGATAAACGTGTTAGTCAACAGAGTGACATTATGGCTGCTTTGGTATATGTCTCTGGCTATCTGTAAAACTTGGTTTTTCTATCCATAAGTAGCAAGATATATTGGCAAGCATACAGCCCTTCCTTCAGCAGTCAATAAGTAATCTAGGGCTATGCAGTTGTTCAACACCAAAAGTATCTAGTAAAGTACTGGGTGCAAAAGTAACCCCTAAGGTACAGTAAGATTCAGCCCAGATTTCCTATCCTTTGGTTGTTCATTTAATTTGTGTGGCTAATTCATTGGGCATGGCTATCGGTGTTTCTTTTAATAGTTGTGTGGTGTCCTGCACATATGCTGTTCCTATTGATCTCAAATTAGTGATCCTAGTGACAAATAGAAATGGCAAGCAATAGGATATATTGGAGTATATGAGGAAGCCACTTGGTGTAAACCTAACTCAGCCTGACTTTGTTTTTTCCAAAAGGGTCTAATGTGGCCGTTGAGCACGCATTGTATATCTGCTTTAAACATTTACTATGGCAAGAACAAATGCCCTTAAGATAAAGGTGCAACTTCCCCCCACATTGGCATTTCCTTAAGGATAAGCATCTTTCCTTAGGCTAGGAACTGATTGCTGTGTTCACCTTTGACCACCCAGCTCACCTGTGACCACCCAGCTTGAGACAACAGACCTGCCACCCTTCTGTGTCCACCGAGACAGACCTACCTGCTGTGTCAATCAATCGCTGTGCCAACAGAGCAGTCTCACGACTATTGTAAAAGGGACATTTCAATCATATGTGAAACATCCTGTTTGGGGGTATATAACCACTCTGTATACCCCACTTCTTCAGTGCCGTTTCTTCCCTGGGCTGTGGTCCTCATATTTTAGCTCAGAATAAACTCACCCAAATTTTCACTTATAGATTGGTTATGGATTATTTTTGTCGAAATTAGAGTGCTTAGTACCACGGAGACTATTGAGAAAGCTCATTTGTGACATTGGAGAGCTGTGTCTAGTGTAGTTTTAAAGGGGAAGTACTGAGGGCTACCGCTGCTGAATAAAATTCTACTGGAATTTTGAGCCAAACCCAAGTGCAGAAAATATTGTTCAGGATTCGATGAGGAGAAGATTGTGATAGGGGAAGCCATTTGACTTCCTTGCAGGACCACTAGGTGCTCTCTGCTGCCTGTATTCTTTTTGTTCTTGTCACGGTAAGTTTGTGTGGCTTAATACAATTCCAGGTGGTGTTAATAGGAGCATAAAATGTCATAATCAGACCGGCTTGTGTGTTATCTGCCTTGCATTCAGCACCTGGGTTAACTAAATCCATTATGGGCTCAGCTCACCATTGTCTACATATTTGTGTGAGATTAGCCTCTGGACATTGTTTTTGGATGTCAGTGGTTAGATCATCTTGATAAGTGAAGTTTACATGGGAACTTGGCCAGGGGAGAGGTGTTATGCTATGTGTTCTAAAATCTGCCAGCCAGAAGAAAGCCCAGCATGTGGTTAGATTTACCATATTATGTATTGCTGTGGCTCAGGCTTTATGCAGGCTTGGTTTGGTGGGTAATGGGTGTACATTGTGCTTGAGTTTACTGCCAGTGCCGATAGTAAATATCATCAGTGTGTTCCCATGGGTGTTGAACAGGTTTTGAGGTGCTCTCAGCAGTTCAAAAAAAAAAGTCAGCTTAGCCACTTACGAAATTAGATCCTCTACTATGGGGCACTCACCTATGAGATTCTCACAAGAGGACCAAGTTATTTCAAAAATAGATACCAATTGTGTATTATACATTTGGCCCAATTTTGTCCCTGTGTATTGTGTCATTGCTATGTTTCAATGGGGAACCACCTGCTCCATCAACTCCATTCTAGCGAAAACTTTAATAGGGGAGCTATTTGTATAGCTTTTTAATAGCCGCAAGTGTATTCCCTTAGAAGGTGGTGGTGTGACTACACCAATAAATTTCCTCCCATGTTACTTTCCCTACCAGGCTTCTCATTATTGCTTCTGTTTTCTGAAGGTTGGGGTGTGTATATTTTTTAAAAGAGTGCCCAGAAAAAAAAAAAAAAACATTGAGCAGCAATTCCCCTCAAATATTTTCTAAGTTCTCATTAATTGTGGTTTTGATAGGCCCGGCAAATTGAGCCAAACCCAAGTGCAGAAAATAGCTGTAATAGCTATAAGCCAGTAGTTGTCAATTTGGCTGGATCAACTCATGCAGAGAACATCAAGATTTCTACATGGGATCAAATGTGTTTCTGTTAGAATTGTCTTTGCTGTAACACTATGTAACAGAGCTATGATAGTTCACTGTGGGCAACCAGCAATGCAATTGTTGTAGAATCCACTTCCGTTAATTGTTATGTAAAACTTGCTGTTGGTATTGTGAGAAGCCTAAGTTAAGGAAGAATTCCCAAGCTGGTTGCAGTCTCAGGTGTTTTGCACATGTTTTGGCTCAGATAATATTATGTAGTACATATTGCCTTCCTTTTCTGTTTCTTTTATTATAATTTTAATAGAATAGCCATATCTTTAAGTATATATTTTGGAATATCCATCTTGAATTTTACTTTGAAACACGCACAAATACTCTGTAGAAAAACATGTTCACTTTTTGTCTTAGAAAAACTTGCTCTTTAACCTCAGATAATAACGATGCTATGCTCTTCCAGGCACCATTCTATGTTCTTTATACATGTGGGCTCACTTAATCCTCACTCCCACCATTTGAGCTGATACCTCATTTTACAGCTTGGGAAACTAAGGCTGAGAGAACCTAAGTACCTTGCCAATTCAAACTTGGGAGGCAGGTTCCAGAGGCTGAGTTCTGTTTTTGTAATCCATTTCTTTTTTATTGTGGCAAAATACACAGAACACAAAATTTACTATCTTAACCATTTTTAAGTTTACAGTTCAGTGGTATTAAGTATATTCATATTGTTGTGCAACAATCATGACCATCCATCTCCGAAACTCTTTTTGAGAAACTGGAAACTGTATCCATGAAACAAAAACCTACCATGACTGCTTCCCTCCACTGCCTGGCAACAACCATTCTGCTTTCCTTTTTTATCTACCCTTTTCCCCCATACACCAGCCTCTGGTAACCAACATTTCACTCTCTTTTACCATGAGTTCAGCTTTTACTTTTTAAATTCCACATATAAGTGATATCATGCAATATTTATCTATCTCTATCTGGCTTATTTAACTCAACATAATGCCCTCAATGATTCATCCATGTTCTTGCAAATGACCTGATTTTCTTCTTTTTTAAGGTTGAATAATACCCCATTGTTTATATATACCACATTTTCTTTATTCACTCATCAGTCAATGGACATTTTGGTTGTTTGCTTATTGAGGCCACTGTGAATAACGCTGCAATGAACATGGGAAAGCAGAAATCTCCTTGAGACAGTGGTTTTATAACCTTCGGATATATATCCAGAAGTGAGATTACTATATCATATGGTGGATCTATTTATAATTTTTGAAGAACCTCCATACTGTTTTCCATAATATCTATACCAATTTACATTCCCACAGTGTACAAAGTTTCCTTTTTTTCTCCACAACCTCACGAACACTTGTTATTTCTTGTCTTTTGATAATAGCCATCCTAACTGGTGTGAGGTGATATCTCATTGTGGTTTTGATTTGCATTTCCCTAATGATTAATAACGTTGAGCATCTTTTCATACACCTGTTGTCCATTTGTATGTCTTCTTTGGAAAAATGTCAATATAGGTCATTTGCCCATTTTTTAAATTGGATTAAGTGATTTTTGCTATTGAGTTATAAGTGTTCTTTACATGTTTTGGATATTAACTGCTTATCAGATATATAGGTTGCAAATATTTTCTCATATTCTGTAGGTTCCCTTTTCATTTTTTGATTGTTTCCTTTGCTAGGCAGGAACTTTTTGGTTTGATGTAATTCTACTTGTTTACTTTTTCTTTTTTGCCTGTACTTTTGGTGTCAAATTCATAAAACATTGCCAAGACAAATGTCAATGAGCTTTTCCCTGATGTTTTCTTCTTGGAGTTTTATAGTTTCAGGTCTTATGTTTAAGTCTTTAATCTATTTTGAGTTAATTTTTATGTATGGTGTGAGATAAGGATCCACTTTCATTCTTTTGCATGTGGATATCCAATTCTCTCAATACAATTTATTGAAGAGACAATACTTTCCCCATTGTATATTCTTGGCACCGTTGACAAAAATTAGTTCACCATAAATGTGTGGGTTTTTTATGAGCTCTCTATTCTGTTCCATTGGTACGTGAGTCATTTTATGACAATACCATACTGTTTTGATTACTATGCTTTGTAATATAGTTTGAAATCAGGAAGTGCCTCCAGCTATATTCATCTTGCTCAAGATAGCCTTAGCTCTCAGGGTCTTTTGTGGTTCTATACTAATTTGAGGAAGTTTTTTCTTATTTCTCTGAAAAAAGACATGAGAATTCTCATAGTTATTGTGTTGAATCTGTGTATCACTTTGGGTAGTATAGACACTTTAACAATGATAATTCTTCCAATCCATGAACACAGTATAGCTTTCTATTTATTTTTTACTTCAATTTCTCTCATCAACGTTTCATAGTTTTCAGTGTACAGATCTTTCAGGTACTTTGTTAAATTTACTCCTATGTATTTTATTACTTATGATGCTATTGTAAATGAGATTATTTTCTTTATGTTTTTTGATAGATCATTGTTAATGTATAGAAAAGCAACTACTTTTGGTATGTTGATTTTGTATCCTGCAACTTTACTGAATTTGTGTATCAGTTCTAATAGTATTTTGGTGGTGGGTTTAGGGTTTTCTATATACACAATTATGTCATCTAAAAACAGACAATTTAACATCTTCCTTTTTTATTTGGATGCCTTTTACTTCTTTTTCTTGCTTTGAAGTAAAAGTTGTCTCATAGAGCTTAGAAGCCATCTATGAGTAACCAATCATGTCACAGAGAATGACTTAGATGGAAGGCTGTTGCTAGTGGTAGTATAGATAGAAGGAGTGCTAGCCTCAGTGTTATTGTCTGTGGATGTGTTACTAAGACTGACCAACTGAAATAATTATAATGGTTCCCACTGTCCCAAATCTGACCTGTATTATGTTTCCCCAGGGTGTGCATATGGCATGCTGTTTCCATACATACCTTTTCTGCAGTAGGGACTAGATTGTCAGGGCTAGGTTGATCTATCATTGGCTGTATAGTTGACATTGGTGAGAGTAGAAACTTCTCAGGTAAGGAAAGAGCAGAATGACAGAGTAGGGGTAAAAGTTGGAAGTCATCTCTGCCCAGCTCGAGGGGATCTGATTTTACCCTAGGGATCACCTAAATTGTGATACGCAGTCCAGGGGTGATTAGTTCCACCTGCTGGGTGGCAGGAGCAGGTCAAGGCTTGTTCCACAGAGCCTTTAATGGAGCAAAGTACATGGGTGGAAATTGAAGACTGTTCTCTCTTCAGATAATGTGGGTGATTTGCTTAGATTATGCTGGATGACAAGCAGATGCAGACTTAGAATAGACTTAGAGTTAGTGGTCCATGCCAGGTCCTTGTCAAGATTGATGAAGAAATGGACAAGCTCTGGATTTTCTATAAGGTAGAAGGAGAAGTTGAAGGTACTAGGTAGATATTTCTTTGCTGAGGGTTGTTATGTCAGGGCTCCCATTTACATTAAAAGGGGTAATCATGTTGTGTCCAGTGTGGGTACATATACCAACAGAGGGTGCAGCATCTCTTTTGGTGGGGATCTCCTTATTTGTTGTGAATTTAAATATGGTATAGTTGTGACATTGGGGCATGGCTTTAACTTAACCATGACTGTGGGCAGCATTTTTGACCTTTTGGGATGCTATTGTCCTGCAAGTTCTCTCAGTTGCCCTTGTTTTAAAGCCTATTATGTCATTCTTGATACTGGCTAGTATAGGATCATAGACTAGGTAAAAATATCCAAGTGATGTTCTTTTTTAAGGCCCATGTTGTGCTTGCTTTGCAGAGAATTGGGAGTCTTTATCTGACTGTATAATTTCACACAACTTTGGTACTCCCAAAGCCTGTAAAAGCCATTTTGGTAACTCCCCAATAACATTAGCATAGGTTGATGCCTTACATAGGTAAGCCAATAGTAAGTCTGTGTATGTATCTACCATAGTTAAGGTTTAATAGGTTCTGCTTCTTCAGAGAGAGGCCCAGTGAAGTTGATTTGACAGTTCTGATGTGGCCCTTCTCTAAATTTCTCCTCCTATGCAGCACATCTAAGTGTCTAGATTTCTGGCATGTGATAGAGTCCCTAATGGCTTTATGCAAATGTCTCTCTGCCAGGTTGATTCCTCTATGAACAATCAATTTTTACAACCCAATGATGCCCAAATGCCCCTACTTCTAATGTGTCCATTGATAATAAAGTAGGGTGGCTCATCCCAAAGTTTTGGGATCTCCCGCTCTTTCAAGAGGCTTAAACCTCTTTGGTGGTTTATTTAGTCAGCATTGGTGTTGTTCTGTGCCTCCTCCATGTTTTGTTTGGTGAAACCTGAGGTATGGTGTACTAAGATGGGAAGAATGAGGGCTAATATGATCATTTTCTCCATGTTGACTTATTCCAAATGTCTCAGCCTTCTATTTTCCAGCCCTGAGTTTGTTAAAGTTTTGATGAAGTAGTCAGCCCACTGAATAGGAGTCAGTGAAAATATGAACCTTAGAAAAATGTTTGTCAAAGGCATTCTCTATTTCTCAGACTACTGAATACAGCGTGGTCCATTGGGCATTTTTGTCTACCGCCTTAATGGAAATTGTAGTATTTGTATAAGGGTAATAGGCTGTGGTGTCCATTGTCTAGTCACTTTATCCCCTGTGCCTACTCCATTGGTAAAGAAAACCATTGCTTTTCTTGTATTGAGAGTGCTGACCATCCTCCCTCCAGTTGCCATTGATCAAGAGCCAGAGGCATTTCTGGGGGTTTTGGCAAGTTAACCTCAGTAGCAAGGTATGCAACTGTATCCTCATGGAGTAGTGAAACTTTAGCAGGGCCAGGTTTAGCTCAATCCTATAGATACCATTTTAATAAAGAGCCCTTTGTTGCCAATCCGATTTTACAAGGAAATTTTTTCATTACCTAGGGCATAATAGGAATATCGGTCCATAGGGTAATTGGCTCTGCCCCAGTAAGACCTTCAGTTTGAATAAGTGCCCCATGTTCTTCCAGGAGGTACCTCTCTAGTGGTGAATACTTTAACCTGAGTCTAGAAGGTACTTACAGTGAAAGCCTATTGGTAGACATTTACCTGTCCATTTGGCCCAGAGGCTCCAGAAAGCACACTTGAGGGTGACAGAAACTTCTAATTGCATGTTCTGTCCTTGAGGGCACTAGAAGTAGAGCCAAAGTAATAGCTTCCTTTAGTTTATCTAATGCCTGTTGTTCCTCAGTTTCCCACTGAAAAATGGATTTATGGATGTTTCAATAGACACCTTAAGGGGGGTCAGCAAATAATGGATGTGAGGAATGTATTCCTGCCAGGATTGGATCATTCCTATCAAATGTTGGTACTTTTTTTTTTTTTTACCAATGTGGAAAGTGTGGGCTCTAGGAAATTATCTTTTAACAGATTGGGAATAGTTCACCCTTCTGAGTTCCAGATATAGCCAAAAAATTTAACAGAGTGGTACAGGCCTTGGGTCTTATGCTGTATAATTGTTCATCTCCTCTAGTGAGATGTTTACTCAGTGTAGTTGTGATAACAAAAAAGCTGTTTTGAGTTGCTACCTAGGCATTTTACATTATGACAGCCCTGCTGACACCCAAAGTCTGGACATTTATATAAGGACCTGAGGTTAGGATTCCTGCCAAAAGTTGCCACCTTGCTTTTCCTAGAGCACCTTTTTAAATGACCACTCAGAGTTAAGTCTGCAAAAATTAGTGACTGCCACCCGAACCACCTTACTATAGGTGCTTGCTACCCAGCTCACTCTTTCTCTCTTGCTTGTTCGTGACCTGGGACACAGGACTGCCCATTCCTCAGTTCATTGCACCCCTATTTAGGTTTATTACTTACCAGTAATAAACCTACTTATTCCCGGTAAGTAATAAACCTTGTCACTTTACTACCTTTGTGTGAGTGTATTAAAACTGCACCTTCAATCAAAACAGCACTTGGGTTTTCACTTCCTGAAAGTGGGAGCTCATATTTCTGGGGTGCCAACTGATGGCCCCTTGTGGATGGTTTTCTGCCTTCTCATTCAGCAAGTCATAACCTGCATATTTTTCTTCTTTTTTATCGAGGGATAGTGACATATAAATTTTATTAGTTTCACGTGTACAACATAATGATTTGATATTTGCTTATATTGCAAAAGGATCACCATAAATCCAGTTTATATCAGTCAAAGTACATAGTTACAAAAATATTTTTTTCTTGTGATGAGAACTTTTAAGATCTATTCTCTAAGCAACTTTGAAATATATAATATAGTCACCATGTTGTACATTACAGCCCCATGACTTGCTTATTTTATAACTGGAAGTATGTTTGACCCCCCTCACCAATTTTGCACACCACCCACCTCATGCCTCTGGAAACCACCAATCTGTTCTCTGTATCTATGAGCTTGGGTTTTTTTTAATTCCACATATAAGTGAGATCATATGGTATTTGTCTTTCTCTCTCTGACTTATGTCACTTAGCATAATGCCCTCAAGGTCCATCCATGTCGTGACAAATGACAAGATTTCATTCTTTTTATGGCTGAATAATATTCCATTGTCTGTATATATGTGTGTGTGTGTGTGTATACATAACATTTTCTTTATGGATTAATCTGTTGATGGACACAGGGTGTTTCTATATCTTGTCTATCATAAATAACACTGCAAAAAACATGGGGGTGCATGTATATTTTTGAGTTAGTGTTTTCATTCTTTTCATATCAATACCCAGAAGTAGAATTACTGGATCATATGTTAGTTCTATTTTTAATTCTTTGAAGAATCTTCATACTGTTTCCCATAGTGGCTGCACTAATTTACATTCCCATCAACAGTGCACAGGAGTTGCCTTTCCTCCATTTCCTCATTCACTTTCATTGTTTGTGTTTTTGATAATAGCCATTCTAACAGGTAAGAGGTGATATCTCATTGTGGTTTTGATTTGCATTTCCCTGATAGTTAGTGATGTTGAGCATCTTTTCACAAATTTATGGGCCATCTGGATGTCTTCTTTGGAAAAATGTCTATTCAGATCTTCTGCCCAGCTTTTAATCAGAATGTTTTTTCACTACTGGTCTGTATGAGTTCTTTATATATTTTGGATATTAATCCCTTGTCAGATATATGATTAGCAAAACTTTTCTCCCATTCAGTAGATTGTCTTTTGTATTCTTTTGATGGGTTTCATTGCTGTGCAGAAGCTTTTTAATTTTATGTAGTCCCACATGTTTATCTTTGCTTTTGTTGCCTTTGTTTATAGAGTTATATCCAAACACTCTTCTCCAAGACTAATGTCAAGGAGATTACCACCTATATTTTCTTCTAGGAGGTTTATAGTTTCAGGTCTTATAGTCAAGTCATTAATACAATTGGAGTTAATTTTTGTGTATGGTATAAGATAGTGGTCCAGGTTCATTCTTTTGCATGTGGCTGTCCAGTTTTCCCAACACCATTTATTGTACTGTCCCTTCCCCATTGTATATTCTTGGCTCCTTTGTCAAAAATTACTTGACCATATATGTGTGAGTTTATTTCTGGGCTCTGTATTCTGATCCAATGAGCTATGTGTCTGTTTTTATGCCGATACCATACTGCTCTGAATACTATATCTTTGTAATATAGTTTTAAATCAAGGAGCATGATGCCTCCAGCTTTGCTCTTCTTTCTCGAGACTGCTTTCATTTTTCAAGGTCTTTTGTGGTTCCATAAAAATTTTAGGATTGTTTGCTTTATTTCTGTAAAAAACACCATTGGAATTTTGGTGGAGTTTGCAGTGAATCTATAGATGGCTTTGGGCAATATGAACCTTTTAATGGTGTTAATTATTCCAATCCATGAGCATGGAATACCTTTTCATTTATTTGTGTCTTCTTCAATTTCTTTGATCAATGTCTTGTAGTATTCAGCATACAGGTCTTTCACTTTGGTTAAATTTATTTTTAGGTATTTTATTTTTTTGCTGAAATTGTAAATGGAATTGTTTTCTTAATTTGTTTTATAGTTTATTATTACTGTATAGAAATACAACAGATTTTTACATATTGATTTTATACCCCCAACTTTGCTGAATTCAGTTATTAGTTCTAACAGCTTTTGGTGAGTCTTAGAGATTTCTATATATAATATCATGTCATCTGCAAATAGAGTTTTTCTTCTTCCTTTCCAAATTGGATGCTTTTTATGTCTTTTTCTTCCCTAATTGCTCTGGCTAGGACTTCCAATACTATGTTGAATAAAAGTGGTGAGAGTGGGCATCTTTATGTTATTTCTGATCTTTGAGGAAAAGCTTTTAGCTTTTCACCATTGAGTATTATGTGTTCCTTGGTCCTGTGGGACACAAGTGGAAGCCCTGCTGTCCACTAGACTAGGTGATCTGGAAGTGTCCTCTAGAGAACAGTTTGAAAATTGGGGCTTGAGATAAGTGTATAAGCTCCTTTCTGGTAAATATTAGTGAGCTCTAGCAAGGCAGAGGGAGAGCAAAAAGACGGTATCCTCTAACCTACATTCCCTGAGAGCACCTTCATAGGCCTCTAGATTTGTGTCAAACCCGAATCCTGCCCTTCAGGGCAAAGCTCTAGGACAATAAAATAGGCCTCTTTTGCAGAAAGACTGGGTATGTGTTCCAGTCTGATGTCTGTGCAGTGCCCTGGGGATGGCAGTCTGCCAAAAACTGTCTCACTATTAGAGTACTGTGGGACCAGGGAACACAAGCCCCTTTGGCCACCAGAGACAGGTATTAAAGGGGTATCCCTTGAGTGGCGGTTGCAAAAACCAAGGCACCAGCCATAAAAATTGGAGCATCAGATGTGTGCAAAACATCCCCTCCAGGAGATACTGGTCCTTTGGAGCATGGCAGAGAAAATGTGAAGATAGCACCCACCAAGGGGGAAAATCACAAAAAGGTATAGAGTTTTAAAAAAGGTGGTGCCTGCAGGATTTAGCAAGACAGACAGACAGCACAAAAATGGTGCCCACCAGCACCTCTCTCCCCAGAGCATATCCCACAGGCCCCAGTCCTTCAGGCTGATGTTTCAATTTGTTTTATTTAGGTAACATTGGTTTATAACATATAAATTTCAGGTGTATATATCATTATATTTTGACTTCTGCATACACTAAATTGTGTTCACCACCAAGTCTAGTTTCCATCCGTCATCATACAAATGTCCCCATTTATACTTTCACCCTCCCCTGTACCTCCCTTCCCCTCTAATAACCACCAATCTGTTCTCTGTATCTATGTCTTTGTTGTTGTTGTTTTTTAATCTTCCACATATGAGTGAAATCATACAGTATTTGTTTTTCTCCGTCTGACTTATTTTGCTTAGCATAAGGCCCTCAACATCCATCCATGTCACAAATGGCAAGATTTAATCTTTTATGTGGCTTAGTATTCTCTTGTGTGTATGTGTGTATCACAACTTCTTTATCCATTCATCCATTGATGGGCATTTAGGTTGTTTACAAGTCTTGGCTATTGTAAACAATTCTGCAATGAACATAGGGGTGCCTATATCTTTTTGAATTAGTGTTTTTGTATTCTTTGAATAAATATACAGTAGTGGAATAGCTGGATCATATGGTAGTTCTATTTTTAATTTTTTGAGTAGTCTCCATACTGTTTTCCATAGTGGCCACACCAGTTTACACTTGTACCAGCAGTGTACAAGGGTTCCCTTTTACATCCTCTCCAATACTTGATATTTCTTGTCTTTTTAATAATAGCCATTCTGACTGCCTTGAGGGGATATTTCACTGTGGCTTTGATTTGCATTTCCCTAATAATTAGTAATATTGAACATCTTTTCATGTGTCTTCTGGCCATCTGTATATCCACTTTGGAAAAAATGTTCAGGTCCTTTGCTCATTTTTACATCAAATTTTTTGGGTTTTTTTGTTGTTGAGTGGTATGAGTTATTTATATATTTTGGAGATTAACCCCTTATTGGATATATGATTTGAAAATATCTTCTCCCAATTGTTAGGTTGTATTTTCATTTGGTTGATGGTTTCCTTCACTGTGAAGAAGCTTTTTAATTTGATGTAGTCCCATTTGTTTATTTTTTCTTTTGTTTACCTCGACTGAGGAGACATATCCAAAAAGATACTGCTAAGACCAATCTCAAGAGCATACTGCCTAGGTTTTCTTCTAGAATTTTTATGGTTTCAAGTCTTACATTCAAGTCTTTAATCAATTTTGAGTTATTTTTTGTGTATGGTATAAATAATGGTCTACTTTAATTGTTTTTTGCACGTGGTTGTCCAGTTTTCCCAACAGCATTTATTAAAGAGACTTTCCTTTCTCCATTGTATGTCCTTGCCTCTTTGTCAAAATTAGGTGTCCGAAAATGTTTCGGTTTATTTCTGGACTCTCAATTTTGTTCCATGATCTGCGTGTCTTGTTATTCTGCCGGTACCATGCTGTATTGGTTACTATAGATTTATAGTATACTTTGAAATCAAGGAGTGTGATATCTCCAGATTTCTTCTTTTTTCTCAGGATTGCTTTTGCTGTTCAGAGTCTTTTGTTATTTATATAAATTTTAGGATTGTTTGTTCCATTTTTATGAAAAATGCCTGGGATTTTCATAAGGATTGCATTGAATCTGATGATAGTTTTAGGTAATATGGACATTTTAAGTATGTTAATTCTTCCAATCCATGAACATGGAATATCTTTCCATTTCTTTGTCTTCTTTCATTCTTTTCAACAGTCTTATAGTTTTCAGTATGCAGGTCTTTCACCTCCTTGGTTAAATTTATTCCCAAGCATTTTATTCTTTTGGTTGTGATCGAAAACGAGATAGTAGGCTTGATTTCTCTTTCTGCTAGTTTGTTGTCAATGTATAGAAACACAACTGATTTTTGTATGTTGATTTTGTACCCTGCAACTTTACTGTATTGCTTTATTTCTAATAGTTTTTCATGAATTCTTTAGAGTTTTCTAAATATAAAATGGCATCCAAAGTAGTGACAATTTTACTTCTTCCTTTCCAATTTGGATAACTTTTATATTTCTTTCTTGCCTAATTGCTCTGGCTAGAATTTGCAGTACTATGTTGAATAAGATGGCAAGAGTGAACATCCTTGTCTTGTTCCTGATCTTAGAGGGGTAGCTTTCTGTTTTTCACTGTTAAATATGATGTTAGCTTTGAGTTTGTCATATATGACCTTTATTATGTTAAGGTACTTTCCTTCTATTTCAATTTTATTGAGAGTTTTTATCATAAATGGATGCTGAATCTTGTCAAATGCTTTCTCTGCATCTATTGAGATGATCATGTGATTTTTATTCCTCATTCATTAATGTGGTTTATCACGTTGATTGATTTGTAGATGTTGAAAAATCCATGCATCCCTGAAATAAGTCCCACTTGATCGTCGTGTATGATTCTTTTAACATACTGTTGTGTCAAATTTGCTAATATTTTAAGATTTTTGCATCTATGTTCATGAGTAATATTGGCCTATAATTTTCTTTTTTTGTCTTGTCTTTGTCTGGGTTTGGTATCAGTGTAATGTTGGCATTGTAAAATGAGTTTGGATGCATCCCCTCCTCTTCCATATTTTGAGAGAGTTTGAGATGGATAGGTATTAAATCTTCTTTGAATATTTGGTAGCATTTACCAGATAAGCTATCTGAGCCTGGAACGTTGGTTTTTGGGGAGTTTTTTGATTACTGTTTTAATCTCCTTACTAGTAATTGGTCTATTCAGATTCTCTAATTCTTCTTGATTCAGTTTTGGAAAGTTGTATGATTCTTAGAATTTATCCCTATCTTCTAGGTTATATAAACTTTTGGTGTATAGCTTTGCATTGTATTCTCTTGTAATTCTTTGTATTTATGTTGGTATCCATTGTAATGTCTCCTCTTTCATTGCTAATTTTATTTATTTGAGTCTTCTCTCTTTTTGTCTTAGTGAATCTAAGTAAAGAATTGTTCATTTTGTTTATCTTTCAACGAACAAGCTCAGTTTCATGATCTTTTCTATTGTCCTTTTATTCTCTATTTCATTTATTTTCACTTTGATTTTTATTATTTTTTTCCTTGTACTGTTTTGTGGCTTCATTTGTTCTTTATTTTTAGTTCCTTTAGGTGTAATGCTGGATTTTTTATTTGAGATTGTTCTTGTTTTTTGAGGTTGGCCTGTATTGCTATATACGTCCCTTCTAGTACTGCTTTTGATGCAGCCCATAGATTTTGGTATGTTGTGTTTTCATTTTCATTTGTCTCCAGGTACTTTTTGATTTCTCCTTTTATTTCTTCATTGCTCCAATAGTTTTTCAATAGGATGTTGTTTATTATAGACATATTTGTGACTTTGCCAGCTTTCTTCTTGTAGTTGATTTCTATTTTCGTATCATTATGGTCAGAAAGATGCTTGATATGATTTAATCTTCTTAAATTTATTGAGACTTCTTTTGTTTCACATCATACAGTCTATCTTTGAGAATGTTCCATGTGCACTTGAGAAGATTGTGTATTCTACTGTTTTTGGATACAATGTTCTCTATATATTTTAAGTCCATCTGGTCTAATGTTTCATTTAATGCTGATATTTCCTTGTTGACTTCCTGTCTGGATGATCTATCCATTGATGTAAGTGAAGTATTTAAGTCCCCTACTATTATTGTGTTTCTGTCACTTTCTCCCTGTAGGTATGTTAATAATTGATTTATATATTTTGGTGCTCCTATATTAGGTGCATATATCTTATTAAATGTTAAACCTTCTTGATGGATTGTCCCCTTTATCATTGGATAATGTCTATGTTTTTCTCTTATCTTTTGTTTCTTGAAGTCTATCTTGTCTGATGTAAGTATGGCTACATCCACTTTCTTTTGTTTGCCATTTTCTTGGAGTATCATGTTCCATCCCTTCACTTTGAGCCTGTGTTTCTTTTTAGAGTTGAGAAGGCTCTACTGAATTCAGGATCTTGTTGGATCTTGCTTTTAATCCATTCAGCCACTGTGTGTCTTTTGATTGGTAAAGTCAATAAATTTGAATTTAGGGTGACTTTATATATGAGGACTTAATATTGCCAACTTATCTTTTGTTTTCTTGTTGCTGTATACATTCATTGTTTCTGTTTTCTTGTGCTTTTGTCAGCCATTTCAGTTTGGTGGTTTCCTGTGATTTTTCCTGTTTCCTCTTTTTTCTGTTTCATGATTCTGCTCTGAAATGTTTTGTGGTTACCATGAGGTTTGTATAAAATGTCTCATAGATAAGATAGTCCTTTTTATTTTTCTATTTCTTTCTTTCTTTCTTTATTTTTTGTGAGGAAGATTGGCCCTGAGTTAACATATGTTGCCAATCTTCCTCTTCTTTGTTCTCCCCAAAGCCCCAGTACATAGTTGTATATCCTAGTTGTAAGTTCTTCTTTGTGTGATGCCACTGCAGCATGGCCTGATGAGCAGTGTGTAGGTCTGTGCCCAGGATCTTAACCAGCAAACCCTGGGCCACTGAAGCAGAGAGCATGACTATAACCACTATGCCACCGGGCCAGCCCCAATAGTCCTTTTTCTGATGATAGTATCTTATCTGCATTTGCATATGCAGATTTTGTCCTTTTCCTCTTCTTTTATATTTCTGTTACAAATTATCCCTTTTTGTATTATGAGTTTGTTACCAAATTGAAGAGATTGTAGTTATTTTTAATGCTTCCCTTCCCTTTAAGCTTTATGTTATCATTGTTTACTATTCTGATGTACAGTTGTAGTTTTTTGATTCTGTCTGTTTATTACTTTTCTCAAAGCTTTGTATAACTTTGACTTTTCATTTCAGGTAAGAGAGCTCCTTTCAACCTTTCTTGTAAAGCAGGTTTAGTGGTGTTGAACACCCTCAGCTTTTGTTGGTTTGGGAAGACCTTTATTTATCCTTCATATCTGAAAGAAGTTTGTTGGACAGAGTATTCTTGGATGACAGTTTTTATCTTTTAATATTTTGACTATATAATTCCACTCTCTCCTGGCCTGCAGAGTTTCTTCTGAGAAACATGCTCATAGGCTAATGGGGGTCCTCTTGTAGGTTATTGTTTCCCCTCCTCACTTTCCTTTAATATTCTTTGTCTTTGACCTTTACAGTTTTATTATCATGTGTCTTGGAGAACGTCTCTTTGCATTGAGATAATTGGGTATTCTATTATCTTCATGATCTGTAGATTCAGTTCCTTCCCAGGTTTTGGAAGTTCTAAGCTTTTATTACTTTAAATAAGCTCTCTGCTACTTTCTCTTTCTCTTTCTTCTGGGATTCCCATTATCCTTATGTTGCCCTTTCTAAAGGACTCAGATAGATATTGTAGAATTTCTACATTTAAAAAAAATCTTAGTTCTCTCTCCTCTTCTACCTGATAATTACTGTGTTTCTATCTTCAAGCTCACTTAATTCCTCTTCTATATGGTTTACTCTATTTCCAGGGCTTTGCAATGCCTTCTTAATCTAGTTGGTTGAGTTTTTCACCTTCAAAATTTGTGTTTGGTTCTTTTTTATAGTTTCAATCTCTTTGGTAAAATATTTTCTCTGTTCACTGATTTTATTCCTGAGCTCATTGAACTGCCATTCTGAGTTTTCTTGTAGCTCATTGAGTTTTTTCCTGACCACTATTTTGTATTCTTTATCAGTTAGATCACAGTTTTTCATGACTTTATGTTTGGTTTCCGGAGAATTGTTATTTTTCTTCTGTGATGCTGTGTTACTGTGCTTTTTCATGGAGCTTGCTGAGTTATTCCTCTGCAGTTCATTTTTGATAGCCAACACTTTTCTTATTTAGGTATAGTTTTGTTTGTTTTGATTCAAACATTTCAGGCTTTTCTTTTTTCAGTAGGTGGCACTATAACACTAGTTTTTGGTTTCTTTTACCTGAGCAGCCTTTGGCTATATTTGGGGATTGGCAAGTTCCACCTTCCACTACCTCTATTCAGAGTGTTGTGGTATTCTTGTAATTTCCACCTTTGCCTCTGAGGGTCATGGGTGGCTTGATTTTGATGGTGTCACTGCAGTTGCTGGCTTCACTGCTCGGGGTACAGGCATGGTTGATGCCTCCACCATATCCAGGATCTCCTGGGTCAGAAGCTCTGCCACCATGGGTGGGGGATTGGGAGGGTGAAGAGGGACCTGGGTTTTAGGGCAACACCTCTGCTGTTGCCCATTACCTTATGGCTGTAGGCACTGATGCAGTTCATATTTTGGAGACATGTGTGCACCTCTGCTGCTGCTACCATGCTCTGAGCCATATCCAGGGGCTCTAGAACATGGGCCTCTGCCTCTGCTGCTGCTCCCCTCCCCATGGCCACAGGTGCCACCATGGCTGGCCAGCCAGAGTCACATGCACAATTCTGCTGCTGCCCACTATTTTCTCTGGGACTGGAGGTGGCTGACTGAGCTGCCACAGCTGGGGGTCCAGGGTCCTGAGCACTGCCTATGCTGGTCTCCATTTTATCTCCTCTATGTGCTTCAATCCACTCACCTTTGTATGTACTAATGTGTGATGTCTCTGGCATCCTGACATTTTTGGCAATGTAGCCTTTGTTAGGGTATAGATGTGTTACTTACTGTAGATTAACAGGAAGAGACAAAGGGATCCTGTCATGCCACCATAATTTTGCCATTTCTGATGCTTTAATATTAGCAAATAAATCTCTTTCACATAATGTCTGGGTGATTTTCAAAAGGCTGCTTCTGTGCTGGGCCCTGGGATGAGACTGTGTGTGAGCCCTTTAAGAAGTGTTTCTCAATTTGCTACAGCTTTTTGGATCTTATGGACCAGAGGTCCATTGGTTTTTAAAGCCAGCTGTTTGGGAGGATCATCTCTCAGGGACAGGTCTTAGAAGTTTGGATACATGAGGTGGGATACAAACTCTTCTCTTCTCAGGGAGAATCTCCAGATTTGTGAGTTTCCTCCCAATTGTGGGTAACCACCCAAAGGGTGGGGTTTATGGTAAGACCATGTCTCAGCCTCTCCTATCAACCTCAATGTGGCCCTTTTCTCACTTGCCAATGTGAAGGAGCTGCTTAGCTACTTTTCTTGTCTTTCTCAGAAGAAATTGTTCCACATGTGGCTATAGATTTCGTGTGATTGTGGGAGGAGGTGAGTTCAGGAACTTCCTATGTTGTCATCTTGGACTGCCTCATATAATCTGCATATTCTTAACATGCCAGCTCTGGGCTTTCCAACACAGTAGTGATGGTATATAAGGCAATCTTGGTCAGGTCTAGTGAGGAGGAAGTCAATGATATAATGTCAAAGCCTAGTTTCTAGTGAAATTGCAGGGCAGTTGTCTATGCCTGTAAGCAATGTCCATGTGCAATTGGAAGGCTATTTAAGTATCTAATAAGCAACTTGGTAAAGGTGTATTATTGACTCTCAAAAATGAAGACAAATTGTGGGACTCATCTGTGAAATTTTTACTGAATAGCACATTCTAGCTAAGTCTGTAATTCCAAACTCAAGAGATCAAAGTTGCCCTGGATTTAATAGAAACTTGTTGCTCTTGTATTAAATGACATCTATTAAGGCAACCATATCTGATAAAGGTGCTCTAATAAATGGGTGGCTTTTATCACGGCCCATATAGGGAAACTAAAAGGTGAGATGATGGGAATCAGTACTTGTTCTTTATCTAAGTCTCCTATGATAGTGATACCGACCCTGATATCAGTTTCCCCACATTAAACCTAGCATATATGGGGTTAAAACCAAAACACTCATTCTCTGCTTACTCTTTGGCTTCCTGCATCCAGATTCCACTATCCTCCATGGAGACAGACACTGCCAAGGACAAGCACCTAGATTATCTCTTCCCTGCAAAGAGATACAGGCTGGTGGGAAAGCTGCTGACCAGCAAGGTCATGGGCTCCCTCCTCTCTGCAAGTAGTCTCAAGGCCAAACACCGGCTGGTGGGAAAGCTCTGACCAGCAAGGCCATATGCTCCCCCTCCTCTACCTAAAACCCCAAATAAAAACCCTTCCTTTTAGATTCTCGGGGAGTTTGGGATTTCAGCATTAGTTGCCCTCTCTTATTGCTCAGTGCTGTGCAAAAATAAAACTCCTACTTTCTTCCACCACACCCGGTGTCAGAGATTGGCTTGCTGTGCAACAGGTGAGCAAACTCACTTCAGGTTCGGTATTAATAGTCTGTAATTTTTCAGTGCCTTGCCTTAGCAGGTACTGTGGTGTATTTATCACCAGTATCAGTAGAGGAAGGTTAACTTGTTCCCCTCAGGAAGTGCTCACCAGTAGTGTAAAAGCCTTAGTCTTTTTCCATGAATTTACCTGATGGTTGAAGAGGTACATTCAAATGATGGGAAAATAGTCTTGTGGAAACAACTATGATAGGAGCATCATTTTGGCAAAACTAGATCAATATTTTACATTTGTACTTGAGAGCAAAATGGTGGCATAGGAATTTCTAGTGCTCTTTGGCCCCCTCAGAAACACCAATTTGAAAAGCTATCCTTGCAAAAAAAACACCTTCACAAGAGCCAAGGATTCCAGGTGAGGGATTACAACACCAGGGTGAAGCACAGAAATAAGAAAAGATGCACTGAGGAGAGTAGGAAATAGAGATTCACATTACTCACATCACCCGTTCCGTAAGCCCAGGCAGCCCACCGTATAGAGAGAAACCCTCCCCATGGTAGAAGAGTAAAGTGAGCCACTGATGACAGACTCAGCCTACCACAGCACTAGGTCTACTTCCACAACCCTAGATGGTTCCCTGTGTGATTCCTGTGAACCCAGGCTCCCAGCTCACCTCAGCCTCCTCTGGCTCCAGCAGCTCCAAGAAGCCCCATGGCCCCAGGTGACTACTGCAGTATCAGGCTCTTGGTAGGCTTCTGGAAACCCAGGCTTTTGGCTTACCTTGGTACCTGCTGACTCCAGCAGACTCAGGCAGCTACTAAAGTTCCAGGCAGCTCCCATGACACTAGGCAACTCCCATGGCACCAGGCTCCCAGTCGGTTCCCACTATTCCAGGTTCTGTATCCACACTGTTGCCTACTGGCTCTCACAGCCCTAGGTAGTTCCTATGGCACCAGGCTCCAAGAAGTGTCCCAAGAGTCCAGGCTCCTGGATCACCCCAATGCCAGACAGATTATATGGCCCTGAGTTACATCTGTGGTACCACGCTCCCTGTGGGCTCCTGTGGAACCAGGTTTCTGGCACATCACAGTGCCAGGTGGATTATGTGTGCCTGGGTGGCTCCTGAGGACCCAGGCCCCAATCAGTTTTCATGAACCCAGGCTCCAAATGGGAATCATCAAATCCAGGCTCCAGGCTAAGCCTAGCACCAGACTGACTACTGCAGACCCAAGCTTTTGACTCATCCTAGCACTAGGCTGATTCCTGCAGCCCCAGGAGCCTAGTATACTCCAGAGTCAGCCTGGCCCATGTGGATTTAGACTCTAGACTAACTCCTATGGAACCAGACTCCCATCATGCCCAAGCACAGGCCAGCCCTCAATGCCCCAGCCTTAAGGCTGTCTCTAATAGACCCAGGTTATCAGACTGTCCTGGCACCAGGTCAGCCCCCATAGCCCCAGCCTCCAGGCCAGCTCCTGCAAATCCAGGCTCTCAGCCCATCCCAATACCAGACTGGCCCTTGAAGACTGAGATGCCTGGCCAACTCCAGTGGCCCCTGGCACCAGATTGGTTTCTGTAGACTCAGGATCCAGGTCTTCCCATGCAGACCCATGTCCCAGGCCCATCAATGCAGACTCGAGTGCCAAGCCTACCCCAGTGAACCAAGGCTTTAGGTGTACCCCTGTGGACCCAGGTACCAACTTGGCTAACATATGCCCAAGTATCAGGCCTGCCCACCTGTTGACAAAAGCCTCAGAGCTACCTGTCAAAATATTCCAGCAGCAGACATCAAAAGATTCTTGCCTACAGGCATCACCAGATGCTCCACCCAAAATCTCTGGATGGGCTGACTGGTGAAGGGCTTTAGCTTCCAAAGCCAGTCTGCAAATACCGGAAGAGGTGCCTACTTCTTCAAATGCACAGGCACCAATAAAGGACCAAAAGAATCATGAATAATCAATGAAACATGATATCACCAAAGGAAACTATTAAAACCCCAATGACTGATCTTACAAAAATGAACTATGAACTGTCTGACAAAGAATTCAGAATAATCCTCGTAAAAAGTTCAGTGAATAACCAGAAAACACAGACAACTAAATGAAATTAGGAAAACAATGTGTGAACAAAATGAGAAGGTCAACAAAGAAATATAAAGCATAAAAAAACATAAATCTTAAAGTTGATAATAAAATAACTGAAGAACTCAATAGAGATATTCAACAGCAGACTCAACCAAAGAGAGAAAAGAATTAGTGAACTAACAGAGATGGGTCATTTTAAATCATCCAATCAAAGGAGAAAAAAGAAAAAAAGAATAAAAAGAGTGAAGAAAGCATACATGAATCATGGGATACCATGAAAAGAAACAATCTACTCATTATTGGTGTCCAAGAAGGAGAAGAGAGGGAGAAAAGGACAGAAAGCTTATTTAAAGAAATAATGGCTGAGACATTCCCAAATGTGGGAAGAGATTTGAACATCCAAGATCATAAAGCTAATATGTGTCCTCAAAACTTCGATCCAAAACAATCTTTTCTAGGACAGATTATAATAAAATTGCCTGAAGTAAAAGACAAAGAGAGAATTTTAAAAACATCTAGAAAAAAATTTCTCACATATAAGGTAACTCCCATAAGCAATCACTGTATTTCTCAGCATAAACATTGTAGGCCAAGGGACAGTCTGATGTTATATTCAAAGTACTGAATAAAAGAATGCCAACCAACAATAGTTTACAAGGCAAAGTTGTCCTTCAGAAATGAAGGCAAGATAGGGGCTGGCCCCGTGGCCGAGTGGTTAAGTTCGCGCGCTCCGCTGCAGGCGGCCCAGTGTTTCGTCGGTTCGAATCCTGGGCGCGGACATGGCACTGCTCGTCAGACCACGCTGAGGCAGCGTCCCACATGCCACAACTAGAGGAACCCACAACGAAGAATACACAACTATGTACCGGGGGGCTTTGGGGAGTAAAAGGAAAAAATAAAAATCTTTAATAAAAAAAAAAAAAAAAAAAAGAAATGAAGGCAAGATAAAGACTTTCCATAAAAACCAAAAGCTGAGACAGTTCTTCACTACTAGATCTGCCATGCAAGAAATGCTATATGCAGTTCTTCAAACTTTGTGAAAAGAAACTAATCAGAAACATGAAAATATAAAACAAACCGGTAAAGATAAGTAAATAGTCAAATTCAGAAAACTCTAATACTGCAATTTGGTGGTATGTTAATCACTAAACTTTAGTATAAAGATATAAAGGACCAAAGTGAAAAAATAACTGTAGCTACAATAATTTGTAAATGGATACAAAATATAAATGAAGCACATTGTAACCATAAAAACATAAAATATAGAGGGAATAAAAGGGTAGAATTTCTGTATGCAATCAAAGTCAAGTTATTATTGGCTTAAAATAGACTATTATGTCTGTAAGATGTTATATGTAAACCTCATAGTAAGCACAAAAGAATAACCTATAGTAGATGAAGGAAAGATAAAGAGAGGGAATGAAAGCATACTGTGCGGAATTAGAATTGGCCACCCCAAAATGTGCCTCTTTGACTTGATTAATTATAAGAACAAAAGACTGAAAGAAACTCTGACCTCCCCCACAACTGCCTAAAAGAATTTAAGATGAAGGGCCTGTTCCAGGAGGGAGCTAATACCATAAGATAACTGTAATATAACCTAAAATGTGTCTCTCAGATCACATTGTCTGTAGTTGGCCCATTTACATTTACATCTCCATGTAAATTGTCTTCCTCCTCTCTGAAATCTCAAACCACTACCCCAAACATCCTCCTTTGTCTTTAGCTGAAGATGATATTTAAGATGACAGCCTCTGCCATTTTGGCAAGTTGCTCAGTTTTCCTGAGTGTCTCCCATGTATACATGTTATAAAGTTTTGTTTGATTTTCTCCTGTTATTCTGTCTCATGTGAATTTAATTCATAGCCCAGCCAGAAGGACCAAGAGGGTAGAGGATATGTCTTCCTACCCTACAGTACCATTCAGGAAAATTATTAAGTCACAAAGAAAGACAAAAAAAGAGGAAGAATGGAGCAAAGGAACTGCAAACCATCCAGAAAGAAATTAATAAAAATGGCATTAGTAAGTCTTACCTGTCAAAATTACTTTAAATATAAATGGCTTAAATTCACCAGTCAAAAGGCATAGAGTGGCTCAATGGATTCAAAAACAAGACCCAACTATATACTGCCTACAAGAAACTATCTTCAGCTTTAAGTACACATATGAGCTCTAAGTGAAAAGATAGAAAAATATATTCCATGCAAATGGGCACCCCAATAAACAGAGCTAGGTAAGTTTAGATCAGACAAAATAGATTTTAAGTCAAAAATGGTAACAAGAGACACAGACAGTCATTATATAATGATAAAGAGGTCAATTCACCAAGAGGATATAACAATTGTAAATATATATGCACCAAGCATCAAAACACCCAAATATATGAAGAATACTCTAAAAGATCTGAAGGGAGAAATAGACAACCATACAATAATACTAGGGGACTTCAATACACACTTTTCAGCAATGGATGGTTAATTTAGACATAAAATCAATAAGGAAACTTTGGGCTTGAACTATACCTTAGACCAAATGAACTGTTAGGCATGTTAGACATGTACAGAACATTCCACCTCAGCAGCAAAATATACATTCTTCTCAAGTGCACAGAGAACTTTCTCCCAAATAGATCCCATATTAGGTCACAAAAACAGCCTAAACAAAGTTAAGAAGATTGAAATCAACAAAGTATCTTTTCAAACAAAATAGTATGAAACTAAAACTCGATAAAAGGTGGAAAACTGGAAAATTCAAAAACATA
Organism: Equus przewalskii; assembly: GCF_037783145.1. NCBI lineage: Eukaryota > Metazoa > Chordata > Mammalia > Perissodactyla > Equidae > Equus > Equus przewalskii. The sequence continues at coordinate 47,019,673 of NC_091863.1, read as the reverse complement.
TGAAAACTAAACAATACAATCCTGAAAAACCAATGGGCAAAAGAAGAAATCATAGAGGCTGGCCCTGTGGCCAAGTGGTTAAGTTTGTGTGCTCCACTTTGGCAGCCAAGGGTTCTGCTGGTTCAGATCCTGGGTGCAGACCTAGCACTGCTCATCAAGGCATGCTGAGGTGGTGTCCCACATAGCAGAGCCAGAAAGACATATAACTAGAATATACAACTATGTACTGGGGGGCTTTAGGGAGAAGAATAAAAAGAAGATTGGCAACAGATGTTAGCTCAGGTGCCAATCTTTAAAAAAAAAGAGAGAAATCATAAAATATTTTGAAACAAACAAAAGTGGATACAGAACATACCAAAATTTGTGGGATGTAGTAAAATCAGTTCTAAGAAGGAGGTTTATAGTGATAGATGCCTACATATAGAAAAAATAAAGATCTCAAGTAAACATCCTAACGTTACAGCTCAAGGAATTAGAAAAAGAAGAACAAAGTAAGCCTAAAGTTAACAGAAGAAAGGAAATGACAAAGATCAGAGTGAAAATAAATAAAATAGAGACTAGAAAAATCAATGAAACTAAGAGCTGTTCTTGGATTAGATAAACTAAATGGACAAACCTTTAGCCAGTATAACTAAGACAAAAAAGAGAAGATGCAAATAAATAAAATAGCAAATGAAAGTATCACAGAAATACAAATGATCATAAAATACTACTATGAACAATTATCCAAGAAAAAATTGGATAACCTAGAAAAAAATGAATAAATTTCTAGAATTATGAAACATACTAAGAATTAATCATGGAGAAATAGAAAAGGTGAACAGACAATAATGAGTAAGGACATTGAAACAACAATCAAAATGTTTCAACAAAGAAAAGTCAAGAACTAGATGGTTTCACTGTTGAATTCTACCAAACGTTTAACACCAATTATTTTCAAACTCTTCCAAAGACATGAAGAGGAGGGAACACTCCAAAACTCATTTTATGAGGCTATTACTCTGATACCAATGCCAGATAAGGGCATCACAAGAAAAGTAAGCTATAGGCAAATATTCCAAATAAATACAGATGCTAAAATTCTCAACATAATACTAGCAAGCCAAATTCAACAGCCCATTAAAAGGATCATACACCATGATCAATGGGATTCATTCCTGGACTATAAGGATAGTTCAACATATGCAAATAAATAAATATGATACACAACATTAATAGAATTTAAGATAAAAATTATATGATCACCTCAATGAATACAGACAAAACATTTGAAAAATTCAACATTCTTTCATGATAAAAACTCTCAACAAATTGGGTATAGAAAAAACATACCTCAACATAATAAAGACATTATACAGCAAACCCACAGCTAACATCATACTCAATGGTGGAAGATTAAAAGCTTTTCCACTAAGATTAGAAAAAAGACAAGGGTGCCCACTCTAACCACTGCTACTCAACATACTACTAGGAGTCCTAGCCAGAGATTAGGCAAGAAAAAAATAAAAGGAAACCAAATAGGAAAAGAAGTAAAATTGTCTATATTGCAGATGATATGATCTTATATATAGAAAACCCTGAAGACTCCAAAAAATACTCTTAGAATAAGCAAATTTATTAATGTTACAGAATACAAAATTATCATACAGAAATCAATTTCATATCTATACACTAACAAGAAACATTCTGAAAGAAAAAAGAAAACAATATCATTAACAATAGTGTTAAAAACAATAAAATACCTAGGAATAAATTTAACCAAGGAGGTGAATGATCTGTACACTGAAAAATACATGACATTGATGAAAGAAATTGAAGAACACACAAAAAAGTGGAAAGATATCTCATGTTCATAGATTGGAAGAATATTGCTAAAATGTTCACAATATCCAAAGCCATCTATAGATTCAATGCAATCACTATGAAAATTCCAATGGCTTTTGTCACAGAAATAGAAAAAAAAAAGCAATCCAAAATTCCTCTGAACCACAAAAGACCCCAAATAGCCAAAATAATCCTACGAAGGAAGAACAAAACTGGAGAAAGCACAATTGCTGATTTCAAACTTTATTACAAAGCTATAGTAATCAAAACAGTATAGTATTGGCATAAACACACAGACATAGACCAAGGGAACTGAATGGAGAGCCCAGAAATAAACTCACACATATATGGTCAAATAATATTTGACAAGGGAGCCAAGAATACTCAATAGGAAAGGAATAGTCTCTTCAATAAATGGTTTCAGGAAAACCAGATATCCACATGGAAAAGAATAAAATTGGACTTCTATTTACACCACTCAAAAATTAACTCAAAATGGATTGAAGACTTAAATTTAGGATTTGAAATTGTAAAAGTACTACAGTAAAACATAGAAAACAATCTCCTTGACATTGGTTTTGGCAATGATTTTTGGGGTATGACACCAAAAGCACAAGCAACCAAGGTAAAAATAAAAATGTGGGACTACCTCAAACTAAAATCTTCCGCATAGCAAAAGAAACAATTATCAAAATGAAAAGGCAAACTATGGAATGAGAAAAGTATTTTCAAACCATCTATCTGATAAGGGGTTAATATTCAAATTATATAAATGACTCATACATCTCAAAAGCAAAATAAATACATACTCTGATTAAAAAATGAGCAGGTGGGGGCTGGCCTGGTGGCACAGAAGTTAAGTTTGCACGCTCTGCTTTGGTGTCCCAGGGTTTGCTGGTTCAGATCCCAGGTGCAGACCTACACACTGCTTATCAAGTCATACTGTGGTAGGTGTCCCACATATAAAGTGGAGGAAGATGGGCACAGATGTTAGCTCAGGGCCAATCTTCCTCAGCAAAAAGAGGAGGATTGGTGGTGGATGTTAGTTCAGGGCTAATCTTCCTCAAAAAAAAAAAGAAAAATGTGCAGAGGACCTGAATAGACTTTTTTTCCACAAAGAAGACATCCAATGGCCAACAGTTACATGAAAAGATGCTCAACATCACTAATCAGGGAAATGCAAATCAAAATCACAATTAGCTATTACCTCACACCTGTTAGAATGGTTATTATTCAAAAAGACAAGAAAACAAGTAATGGCAAAGCTGTGGAGAAAAGGGAACCCTTGTGCACTGTTGGTGTGAATGTAAATTGGTATAGCCAGTACGGAATACAGTATGGAGGTTCCTCAAAAAATTAAAAATAGGGGGCCGGCCCGGTGGCACAGCAGTTAAGTTCACACGTTCCACTTCTTGGCAGCCCAGGGTTCATTAGTTCGGATCCTTGGTGCAGACGTGGCACCGTTTGGCACACCATGCTGTGGTAGGCGTCCCACATATAAAGTAGAGGAAGATGGGCACGGATGGATGTTAGCTACGCCAGGCTTCCTCAGCAAAAAGGAGGAGGACTGGAAGTAGTTACCTCAGGGCTAATCTTCCTAAAGAAAAATAAATAAAAAATAGAAATACCACATTATCCATCAAGCCCTTTTCTGGGTATATATCTAGAGAAAATGAAAACACTTTTTTAAAGAGCTATCTGTAACCCCATGTTCATTGCAGCATTATTCACAGTAGCCAAGATATGGAAACAGTGTCCATTGATGGGTAAATGTATAAGGAAAATGTGGTATACATATGCATAATTGAATATTATTCTGCCATAATAAAATGAAATCCTTGTTTTTGTTACAACATGGATGGACTTGCATGTATTATGCTAAGTGAAATAAGTCAGACAGAGAAATATACATATTGTATGTTCTCAATTATATGTAGAATTGAAAAAAAGCTGAATGTATAGAAATAGTAGAATGGCAGTTGCCAGTACCTGGGGGTGTGGAAAATGGGGAGATGTTGGTCAAAGGGTACAAACTTCCAGCTATAAGATGAATCCATTCTGGGGATATGATGTACAGCATGGTGACTATAATTAATAATATTGTATTATATTATATCCTTGAAAGTTGTTAAAAGAGTAGATCTTCAACAACACAATAGGAAATTACATGAGGGAATGGAGGTGTTAACTAACCTTATTGTGGTAATAATTTCAAAATATATCTCAAATGTATATTTGTATCAAATCATCACATTGTACACCTTAATCTTACATATGTTATATGTCAATAGCATCCCAATAAAGCTGCAGAAAATAATAAACCTGTACTTGAATTTTAAAAAAACTGAGCCAATTTTAATAGTTAAGTGGGTAATTACCCCTTTAATTAATTCTTCTCTTAAATTGGTCACCACCTGGGTGAGGTCCTTTACAGCATGAGTACTTCCTGGGATTAGGAAGATATAGGTACCTGTGACTGATGGAGCCAGCCAATATCATCTTTTGGAATCCAAACCACAGTTAACGTAGTATAAGGGAGATTGCTGGATGACACCTTCTGAGACTTCAGGATCTCTATGTGAGATTGGATCCCTGTTACTGATGATGATCAGGGACAAGTGTTAGAAGGTAAGGCTGCCTCAGAAGGGAAAGTCTACTGGGTTTTGTAATCTAACCCTAGTAAGTATTGTAATTTCTCCACCAATTTGCCAGAGATGATCTCGATTAGATGGAGCTTTCTCCCTGCCAGACACATTCTATATAGCCAAGAAGCTCCTTTTTGTACACTGGCAAAGCAGAAGGTAAATTATCCTGGTCCTTATTGTGGTGACACTGTGCTGCCTTTTCTTCTAGAGAGCACCTATCCTCCCACCGTCTTGTCTCCCTCAGAAGTTTGAGCCCCTAACTCCTCTCTGGAAGTTGCTGCCAGCAAGGCCAGCATAAGTCTCATAATTTGGAGCATCTGTTCAGCAGGATAGGAAACTTCAGAGTTCTGGGAGGGGCAAGACTATAAATTCCCTTGCCTTAGTTACTTTAAGTAACACTTTAGCTGGCTGAGCTGAAGGGTTGGGATACTGATATTCCTCTGTGGAGAGAATAGAAAGATGTCAGCATCAGCATAATTGAGTGTCACGACAGCAGAGGCATAGCTTGTAAAATTCTCTCCCACAACTGCACTTAGGAGACCAGACTTGGCCTAATGTCTCTCCCTTTACTTGCCACAGCAGTCTTCATGGATGGGGACATCCTCAGATCTCAGAGTACCCCAAATCCCTAGCCTAGCTGCAGGGAGCTACTCCCACTATAGCCTGTTTTGGAATCAGGGGTGGCCCACTCTTATTCCAGAGGTATGCAGTCCCCCTCTTTTTCCATTCAGGTGCACAGGTCTTACAACATCCAATGCCTACCTATTGAGGCACCCAGGTGGGTAGTCTAACCTCTTTACCTAGGCAAGTCAGTGCCTCTGACCCCAAAAGTCAGTTATATTGGTGTGGATTCACTCTAATACTGGCTCTACCACTTGGCCAGTTAATGAGGCACAAGGTGAGACTATAAAAAGTATATTGTGCAGTAGAGCAAAGAGTGAGGCATGCCAAATTCACACAGAGGCATTCCAAATTTTGAGTCCCAACATGTAAGGCTATCCAGGATTGATTTGCCAATTGACTATCCTTCTGACTGGGTAGACTCCATGGCAATTTCTTCTTCATGACCTAAATACCATCCTCTTTGCCATTTGTGATGAATTCTAGGATTTTGGGTTTTATGAAGTGAAAAAGACATGACCATAGGATGCCAGTAACACACAACAAGCTTTATTTTGGAGTTGCATTGACAGCTTGCCTTAGAGAGGAAATCTCTCGTTACCAGAGACCTTCCAAAGGCAACTACAGGGGGCCACCACCCAGAAGGAAGAGAGTGCAAGGCAACTCTTGGAGGAGAGGGAAATATAAGAGGGGTTTACTCGTTTAGGTGATATGGCTCAGCAGCTAAAGGAGGAGTCTCTGGGTCAGAGAACTCTGAAGGCAAGTGGTGGTGTTTTATAGCCCCTGTGTTTGTCTTACCTATGGCTAGCATATGTTGGGTGCAGTTTTGTGGGGTATACAAAGCAGGCCAGCCCTAAATGGCTAAAAATATGCTTATTTGGGTTATGTTTAGAGCAATTGCATGTGTAAAAATTTGAGTTTGGTACTACTAGTCTTTGTATTAATGGTCCCAGCTGGCTGTGGAGAAGTAAACAACATAGGGGTCAATATACACAGGCCATCTTTAACTCACTTATACAGCAATATGCCACTTAGTCACTCTAACAAATCTGACTGACGGGCTGAGATCAAATCTATACAATTTGTACTACAAACAGGACTCTATGCAGCAAAATACAATCAATCTGCAGTATGGACTTCAGTCATGCCCAACACCCCAGGGTCCTAGCTGAGCAAATCACATCAAGTAACATGGTTTACCTTAGTACAATATAGTAACTTAAGTTTTTGTATTGACATTTTTGCTTTGCCCAAGGCATTAATGCAAGTATAGCAAGATGTATTAGCACTTGCACAGGCCCCACTTTGCTCCACAAGCAGGAAGTCTGTGGCAATTCTATCATCCATAACAAGGTTGACATGAATGACTTCTAGAGCCAAAGTAGACTTTCCTTTAACATTTGAAAGCCTTTTATGAGCACTATTAGATGCAAATCAGAGTGTTTTGAGAAGGGAGTCAAGTAAATGTCTGGCTTCTAGACAAATATAATCCTGAGAACTGTCCATCACACCTTGGGATGGGGCAATTAACCCCCTTAATGGGCTGGTATTTTTGAGAGTAAAAGAAGTTATTTAAAGTCTGAGATTGGTATAGATGGGGCTGAATGATGTAAACAATTGCACTGAATACTCTGGAGCAGATGTTTTCTTTTCTTTCTTTCTTTTTTTTTTTTTTTGAGGAACATTAGCCCTGGGCTAACATGTGCTGCCAATCCTCCTCTATTTTTCTTGCTGAGGAAGATTGGCCCTGAGCTAACATCTGTGCCCATCTTCCTCTCCTTTATATGTGGGATGCCTGCCACAGCATAGCTTGACAAGCAGTGTGCAGGTCCACACCCGGAATGTGAATCAGCGAACCCCAGGCCACTGAAGTGGAACAGGTGAACTTAACCACTGCACTACCAGGTTGGCCCCATGGAGCAGATGTTTTCTAAAATTCAGTAAAGAGGCTTGTGACTCAGATGAGAGATAGAAAAAACCCAGCTATGGTCAGAAATGATCAATAAATCATTGCACGTGGAAAACAGAAATTAATTTTCTCTACACTGCAATAACTCCTTCTTTGTGACTTCAGATTTCTATGTTATATAGAAGTCTGTACTGGGGATGATTTGGATTAAGGGACCACAAATTTATAGGCTATTTGCTCTGCCTTTAAGGAGCAAGAGATACCTCCGTTGCCGTTTCACTTAAGATGATGGGTATTCAATCTAGGGAATTGAAATTTCATAAAACATGGCAGCCCAGTTTTGGAGAATTTATTTTACAGTATGAATTGGCTTGTTTAAAGAAAACGTTTATACTTAAATTTCCATTGATTTTTTAGTCATAATACATCTATATAGTATCTTTATATGTAGAGAGCTTCAAACTATAAAATTGGGTCAAAACAGAGACAATAGATTATTAAGAAATATGGTATTCTTCAATGGTGACATATAAATAGGTTTAATGATATAAGTAGGCTCACATTACCAGCTGTTACTTTAATTTTCCACTATAGTTCCTTAATATATCATGCCAAAGTGGTGTTATGAAGTCCTGCACCTTCATTTGTAAGAATTTTTACCAAAAAATAAGTAAAGGAATAGCTTTGAGTCTGTCAACACCATATCTTTCATGAAAATTCTAATCTCATAAAACTCTAATCTTATTTATACTTTTAATTACATATATGTGCAAAATATGGAAGATACCGTGGATTGAGTCAATGTATTTGTGATGTGCTAATAAATGTTTAAAAACCGGTTTTCTGGGGGGGGAGGGAAGCTATGATGTGTATTGGTTGCCAATTTTGGAGATGTAAATATTTCCTCATCTATCTTTCAGCGAGGATTCTGGATAAAAACTAGATGCCACCAATTAGATGTACTTGCACAATATTTAGAACGTAAAAAGTGGGCTAGAAGCCAATTGCTTCTGCAGGAAATCAAAGTTGTAAGGATGTGAGATGTTCCTGAAAAATCATTCCAAGGTTCCCTCTCCAGGTTGCTGGGTTCCCAGAGTCTACTGTGAGAGCAGCAGGTTAAGCTTTCTGATCCCTGGATACCACCTCCCTTGGGGTGTTGCTAAACTTAGTAGTGGCCATAGTAATCTTCCAGGAAGTATGAGAAGATTGTGGCGAATCAATTCTGTGATGCTCTTGGAGTTTTTCAAAGAGGACCAGCTTAGGGCCCACTCTTCCACCCCTTCCATACATTTTATAAGCCCTTAATTCCCTATGTTAAATCCTGTATGCTTAAAATTTGCCACACAAACTGGATTTTTCATTGATTCCCATTTACAACTTGAAATTTCTTAATTATGCCTATCTAGCCATACCCTATCCTCAATTCTCCAAATATCAGCTCAAATATTAATTTATGAAACCTTCTTAGACAAAGAGTTTCTTTTTATTCTCTGAAGTCCTATAACTCCTTGTCTGTTCACTCTTTTCTTTTTTGATTTTATGAAAATGCTATTTAATGACATGAAAAGATTTCCAAAATATATTAATAGGTAAATACACACTACATTGCAAAACAGTATATGCAGTGCAACTCTATTTTTTTACATTGGTTTATAACATTATATAAATTTCAAGTGTACATCATTATATTTTGACTTCTGTATAGACTACATCAAGTTCACCACCAAAAGTCTAGTTGTCATCCATCACCATACAAATGTGTCCCTTTACCCCTTTTGCCCTCTCTCCACCCTCAGTTCCCCTCTGGTAACCACCAATCGATTCTCTGTATCTATCTGCTTGTTTGTCGTACATTTTTTTTATCTTCCACATATGAGTGACATCATATGGGGTTTAGCTTTCTCCGTCTGACATATTTTGATTAGCATAATACCCTCAAGGTCTATCCAAGTTGTTCCAAATAGCAAGATTTCATCTTTTATATGGATGAGTAGTATTCCATTATATATATACTACATTTTCTTTATCCATTCACCCATTTCTGGGCACTTAGGTTGTTTACAAGTCTTGGCTACTGTGAATAATGCTGCAATAAACATAAGGGTGCACCTATCTTTTTGAATTTCTGTTTTTGTGTTCTTTGGATAAATGCCCTGAAGTAGAATAGCTAGATTACATGGTATTTTTATTTTTAGTGTTTTGAGAAAACATCCTATTATTTTCCATAGTGGCTGCACCTGTTTACATTCCCACCAGCAGTGGACGAGTGCTCCCTTTTCTCCACATCTTCTCTGACATTTGTTATTTTTTGTCCTTTTAATAATGGCCATTCTGATGGATATGAAGTGATATCTCATTGTGGCTTTGATTTGCATTTCCCTAATAACTAGTGATTTTGAACATCTTTTCATGTGCCTGTATCTTCTTTGGAATTATGTCTCTTCAGATCCTCTGCTCACTTTTACATCTTTTTTTACTGAGTTGTATGAGTTCTTTACATATTTTGGATATTAACTTTTTATAGAAGATATGATTTGGAAATAACTTCTCCCAATTGGTAGGTTGTATTTTCATTTTGTTGGTTTCTTTTGCAATGCAGAAGCTTTTTAGTTTGATGTAGTCCCATTTATTTTTTCTTTTGTTTCCCTCACCTGAGGAGACATATCCAAAATCATACTGCTAAGACCAATGTCAAGAGCATACTGCCTAAGTTTTCTTCTAGGAATTTTATGGTTTCAGATCTTATATTCAAGTCTTTAATCCATTTGGAGTTAATTTTTTTGTATGGTGTAAGATAGTGTTCTACTTCCATTCTTTCACATGTGGCTGTCAGTTTTCCAAATATCATTTATTGAAGAGACTTTCCTTTCTCCATTGTATGTTCTTGGCACCTTTGTTGAAAATTAATTGTCCATAGATATGTGGGTTTATTTCTGGGCTTTCACTTCTGTTTTATTGATTTCTGTGTCTGTTTTTCTGACAGTATCATGTTGTTTTGATTACTACAGATTTGTAGTTTGCTTTAAAATGAGGGAATGTGATGCCTCCAGCATTGTTCTTTCTTCTCAGGATTGCTTCGGCTATTCAAGGTCTTCTGTTGTTACATATGAATTTTAGGATTCTTTGTTCTATTTCTATGAAAAATATCATTGGGATTCAGATTGGAGTTGCACTGAATCTGTAGATAGCTTTAAGCAATATGGACATTTTAACTAAGTTAACTTTTCCAATCTATGAGCATGGAATATCTTTCCATTTCTTTGTGTCTTCCTGGATTTCTTTCAACATTTTATGCTTCTCAGTGTAAAGGTCTTTCCCTTAATTGGTTAAATTTACTCCTAGGTATTTTATTCTTCTTGTTGACATTGTAAATGAGATTGTATTCTTGATTTCTCTGTTTGCTATTTCATTGGTAGTGTATAGAAATATAACTGATTTTGTATGTTGATTTTGTACCCTGCAACTTTACTGTTTATTATTTTTAATATTTTTTGTGGATTCTTTAGAGTTTTGTGTATATAAAATCATTTCAATTGCAAAGAGTGACAATTTTAATTTTTACTTTCCAATTTGGATTGCATTTACTTCTTTTACTTGCCTAATTGCTCTGGCTAGGACTTGCAATACTATGTTGAATAAGAGTGGTGAAAGTGGACATCTTTGCTTTGTTCCTGTTCTTAGAGGGATAGCTTTCAGTTTTTCACCATTGAGAATGATATTAGCTGTGGGTTTGTGATATATGGCCTTTATTATGTTGAAGTGCATTCCTTCTATGTCCATTTTATTCAGGGTTTTTATCATAAATGGGTACTGCATCTTGTCAAATGCATTCTCTGCATCTACAGACATTGTCATGTGATTTTTATTCTTCATTTTGTTGATGTGGCATATCACATTGATTGATTTGTGGATATTGAGCCATCCTTGAATCCCTGGAATAAATCCCACTTGATCACAGTATATGATACTCTGAAGGTATTGTTGTATTTGATTTGCTAATATTTTGTTGGGGATTTTTGCATCTATGTTCATCAGCAACATTGGCCTGTATTTTTCCATTTTTTGTTGTCCTTGTCTGGTTTTGATATAAGCATAATGTTGGCCTCATAGAATGAATTAGGAAGCATATCCCCTCCTCTTCAATTTTTGGAAGAGTTTGAGAAGAATAGTATTAAATTTTCTTTGAATGTTTGGTAGAATTCACTGGGGAAGCTGTCTGTTCCTGGACTTTTGTGTTTGGTAAGGTTTTTGGTTACTATTTCAATCTCTTCACTAGTGATCAGTCTATTCAGATCCTCTAATTCTTCTATATTCAGATCTGAAAGGTTGTATAATTCTAAGGATGTATCCATTTCTTCCAGGTTATCCAAATTGTTGGTGTATTGCTTTCCATAGTATTCTCCATAATCTTTTGTATTTCTGTGGTATCCACAGTAATTTCTCCTCTTTCATGTCTGATATTATTTATTTAAGCCTTCTCTCTTTTTTCTTGGTGAGTCCATCTGAAGGTTTGTCAATTTTGTTTATCTTTTCAAAGAACCAATTCTCAGTTTCTTTGATCTTTTCTATTGTCTTTTTAGTCTCTATTTCATTTATTTCTGCTCTGATTTTTATTATTTCCTTCCTTCTACTGATTTTAGGCTTCATTTGCTCTTCTTTTCCTTATTTATTTAGGTGCAATGTTAGGCTGTTTATTTCATATTTTTCTGTTTTCTTAAGGTAGGCTTGCATTACTATAAACTTCCTTCTTATTACTGCTTTTGCAGTATCCCATACATTTTGGTGTGTAATATTTTCAGTTGACTTCAGGTATTTTTTGATTCTTCCTTTAATTTCTTCATTGACTCAATAGTGGTTCAGTAGCATTTTGTTTAGCCTTCACATATATGTGACTTTTTCCACTTTCTTCTTGTAGTTGATTTCTGGTTTCATACTGTTGTGGTCAGAAAAGATGCTTGATATTATTTCAATCTTCTTTAAGTTGATTGAGACTTGTTTTGTGGCCTAATATGTGACCTATCCTGAAGAGTGTTCCATGTGCATTTGAAAAGAATGTGTATGCTGCAGTTTTTGGATGGAATGTTCTCTATATATCTATTAAGTTCAACTGGTCTAATCTGTCATTTAAAGCCAATGGTTTCTTATTGATATTCTGCCAAGACGATCTATACATTGATGTAAGTGGAGTGCTAATGTCCCCTGCTATTGTTGTGTCACTGTCAATTTCTCCTTTTCTGTCTGTAAATATTTGCTTTATGTGCTCCCACGTTTGGTGCATAGATATTTACAAATGTTATATCCTCTTTTTGGATTGTTCCCTTTATCATTATGTAATGCCCTTCTTTGTCTCATGTTACAATGTTTGTTTTAAAGTCTACTTTGTCTTATAAAAGTTTTAGTACCCTAGCTTTCTTTTTGTTTCCATTTGTATGGAATATCTTTTCCAATGCTTTACTTTCATACTGTGAGTGTTTTGGGATCTGAAGTGTGTCTCTTCTATGCAGCATTTATATAGATCTTGGTTTTCTTAATCCTTTCACCACCATATGACTTTTGATTGGATCGTTAATCCATTTACATTTAAAGTAATTATTGATAAGTATGAACTATTACCTTTTTGTTACTTTTTTCCTGGATGCTTTTGTAGTTATTCTATGTTCCTTTCTCCTTCTCTTGCTCTCTTCTCTTGAGATTTTATTACTTTCTTTGGTGCTGTTTGTGTTCCTTACTCTTTATTTTTTGTATATTTATTGTAGGTTTTTTGTTTGTGGTTAGCGTGAGGTTCCTATATAATAGACTATTATATAGCAGTCTATATTAACTTGATGGTCTCTTAAGTTTGACATCGTACTAAACACCCCACACTTTTACCACCCCCCAGTTTTATGTTTTTGACATCATATTTTACCTCTTTTAATTGTGTGTATGTCTTAACCTGTTATCATAGATATAGACGATTTTAGTATTTTTGTCTTTTGACCTTCATACTACCTTTACAGATCCAATATCTTTATTATATATTTGCCTTTACCAGTGATATTTTTTCCTTTTTAATTTTCTTATTTCTGCTTGTGGCCTTTTATCTTCCACTTAAAGAAGTCCCTTAAACATTTCTTGTAAGGCAAATTTAGTGGTGATGAATTTCTTTAGTTTTTGCTTGTCTGGAAATCTCTCTCTCTCTTTCCATTCTGAATGATAACCTTGCTGGGTAAAGTATTCTTGGTTGTAGGCTTTTCTCCTTTCAACTCTTTGAATATATTGTGCCACTCCCTTCTAGCCTGTTAGATTTCTGCTGAAAAGTCAGCTCGTAGCCTCCTTTGTAACTTGTTGCTTTTCTCTTGCAGCTTTTAAGATTCCCTCTTTATCTTTAATTCTTGCCATTTTAATTGCAATGTTTCTTGGAGTGGGCCTCTTTTGCATCCATCTGGATGTCTGTTTCCTTCCCCAGGTTAGGGAAGTTTTCAGCTGTTATTTCTTCAAGTAAGTTCTCTACCCCTTTGTCTCCCTCATCTCCTTCTGGGCTATAATGCAAATATTAGCACGTTTGATTTTCTCCCAGAGGTCCCTTAAACTGTCCTCATTTTTTAATTCTTTTTTCTGTTCAGCTTGTGTGATTTCCTCTACTTTTCCATCCAGATCATTGTTCCATTCTTCTATGCTATCTACTTTGTTGTTAATTCCCTCTAGTGAATTTTTTATTTCAATTATTGTATTCTTCAGCTGTGATTGTTTCTTTTTACATTTTCTAATTCTGTTTTGAAGTTCTCACTGGGTTCATCTATTCTTCCCCCAAGGTCAGTGAGCATCTTTATGACCATTAGTTTGCTGCCAGTATCTCAGTCCTTGGCACAGGGGGGCTCCAACTGCCTCTTGCCTCCACCAATACACTCTGAGGTTAATGAGTCCCTTTTATCAATGAACTATGCAATTTTATATCTGGTATTTTTGAGCTGATGTCTGGATCGAGTAAGTCCATGCACGGGCCTTTTAAGAGCAGGTTTTCCTTTCCCTGAAGTTCTATCATTTTCCTGGGTGTATTAAGTTTTGGTTTTCAAAGCCAGGTGTTTTTGGGTCTCATCTCTCGTGCTGGATCTAAGGTCTGGGGTGCCTAATATGGAGCTTGAATCCCCCACTCCTCTGGGAAAAGCTCAATATCTTTGAGATCACTACTGACCATGAACCACCATGGCTATGGTGTGGTTTTTATGTCAGCAGGGATTCAGCAAAAGCAGTACTAAGTGGCAAATTTATAGCAACACTGGCCTATTTCAACAAACAAGAAAAATATCAAATAACTAATCTAAAACTAAACCTAAAAGAATAAGAAAAAGAACAAACAATGCCCAAAGTCAGCAGAAGGATGGAAATAATAAAAATCAGAGAAGAAATAAATCAAGTAGAGACTAAAATAAAGGAGAAAGGATCAATGGAACTGAGAGGTGGTTCATTGAGAAGGGAAATAAAACTGAAAAACCCTTAGCCAGACTAAGAAAAAAATAGAAGATTCAAATTAATAAAAGTACAAATTAAAAGGATAAATTACAACAGATACCACAGAAATACAAAGGATTATGAGAATACTATGAGAAGCTACATGCCATAAAATTGGATACTATAAAAAATGGATAAATTCCTAGAATCCTACAACCTTCCAAAACCAAATCAAGAAGAAATAGATAATCTGAATAGACCAATCAGAGGAAAGAGATTGAAACAGTAATCAAAAGTCTCCCCCAAAACAAACATCCAGGACGAGATGGCTTGTCTGGAGAATTCTACCAAACATTCAAAGAGGATTTAATATCTATACTTCTTAAGTTATTCTGAAATATTGAAGAAGATGGGACACTTCCTAATTCTTTCTATGAGGCCAAAATTACCCTGATCCAAAACCCAGATGAGGACAACACATAGCAGGGAAATTATAAGCCAATATTGCTGCTGAACATAGATGCAAAAATCCTCAACAAAATATTAGCAAATTGAATACAACAATACATTGAAAGGATCATAAGCCACGATCAAGCAAGTTTTATTTGAGGGATGCAGGGATCATTCAACTTCTGCAAATCAATCAATGTGATACATCGCATTGACAAACTGAGGAATAAAAATCATATGATCATCTCAATAGATTCAGAAAAAGCATTTGACAAGATCCAACATCCATTTATAATTAAAAACTCTCAGTAAAATGGATATAGAAGGAAAGTATGTCAACATAATAAAGGCCATATATGATAAACCCTCAGCCAATATCATACTTAACAATGAAAAACTGAAAGCCATCCCTCTGAGAACAGGAACAAGACAAGGGTGCCCACTCTCACCACTCCTATTCAACATAGCTCTGGAAGTTTTGGCCAGAGAAATTAATCAAGAAAACAATTAAAATGTATCCAAATTATAAATGATGAAGTGAAATTCTCACTGTTTGTGGACATGATTCTATATATAAAAAACCTTACAGAACCCACCAGAAAACTATTAGAAAGAATCAACAACTACAGCAAAGTTGCAGGGTACAAGATCAACTTACAAAAATCAGTTGCATTTCTATACACTAATAACAAACTAGCAGAAAGAGAAGTCAAGAATACAATCCCATTTAGAATTGCACAAAAGAATAAAATATGTAGGAATAAATTTAACCAAGTTGAAAGACCTGTACATTGAAAACTACAAAACATCATTGAAAGAAATCTGAGAAGACATAAAGAAATGGAAAGACATCCATGCTCATGGATAGGAAGAGTAAACATAGTTTAAATATCCACATTACCTAAAACAATCTACATATTCAATGCAATCCCAATTATAATCCCAATGACATTCTTTGGAGAAATAGAACAAAGAATCCTGAAATTTATATGGAACAACAAAAGATCCCAAGTAGCCAAAGTAATCCTGAAAAGAAAGAATAAAACTGGAGGCATCACAGTCCCTGACTTTAAAATATACCACAAAGCTATAGTAATCAAAACAGCATGGTACTAGCACAAATGCAGGCATACAGATCAATGGAGCAGAATTGAAAGCCAAGAAATAAAACCACACATCTATGGACAGAGAATCTTTAACAAAGGAGCCAAGAACATACAATGGAGAAAAGAAAGTCTCTTCAATAAGTGGTGTTGGGAAAACTAGACAGCCACATACAAAAGTAGGAAAATAGACCATTATCTTGCACCATATACAAAAATTAACTCAAAATGGATTAAAGACTTGAATGTAAGACCTGAAACCAGGAAACACCTAGAAGAAAACATGCAGGACACCTTTTGACATCAGTCTTCACAGCATCTTTTTGAATACCATGTCTACTCAGGCAAGGGAAACAAAAGAAAAAATAAACAAATGCTACCACATCAGACTAAAAAGCTTCTGCAACGGAAAAGAAACCACAGAGAAAATGAAAAGGCAACACACAAACTGGGAGAAAATATTTGCAAATCTTATATCCAATAAGAAGTTAATTTCCAAAATACATAAAAGAACTCATATAACTCTAACATCAAAAAAAGTAACGCTATTAAAAAAATAGGCAGTGGATATGAACAGACATTTGTCCAAAGAAGATATACTGATAGCCAACAGGCACATGCAAAGATGTTCAACATCACTAATTATTAGAGAAATGCAAAACAAAACTACAATGAGATATCACCTCACACCTGTCAGAATGGCTATAATTACCAAGACAAAAAATAAATCTTGGTGGCGTAAAGGGAACCCTCACACACTGCTGGTGGGAATGCAGCCACTATGGAAAACAATATGGAGATTTCTCAAAAAATTAAAATGGAAATACCATATGATCCAGCTATTCCAGTACTGGATATTTTTCTAAAGAACATGAAATCAACAATTCAAAGAGATTTATGCATCCCTATTTTCATCACAGCATTAGTCACAATAGCCAAGATGTGGTAGCAACCAAAGTGCCAATCAACAGATGAATGGATAACGAAGATGTTGTATAAATATACAATGGAATACTACCATAAAAAGACATAAACCATTAAAAAGACAAAATTATGGAATTTCCAACAACGCGGATGGACCTTGAGGGTATTACGCTAAGCAAAATAAGCTAGACAGAGAAAGATAAATATCATATGATTTCACTCATATGTGGAAGATAAACAAACATATAGATAAGGAGAAGATATTAGTGGTTACCACAGGGGAAGGAGGTAGGGGGAGGGAAAAAAAGGGGTAAAGGGGCACATATGTATGGTGATGGATAAAAACTAAACTATTGGTGGTGATCACAATGCAGTCTATACAGAAACTGATATATAATGATGTACACCTGAAATTTACACAACGTTATAAGCCAATATGACCTCAATAAAATCACTTTTTAAAAAAATTGTAAACAACTCAAATACGCATCAGTTGGTGAATGGATATACAAATGCAGTATATCCATACAATGGAATACTATTCAGTCATAAACAGAATGGAATAGTGACAAAGCTAAAAGAAGAGAGAGAGATTTTAACGGCAAATACAGAATATTAGAGTGTTCTGAGCAAAAGCCTACTCTTTTAGTCCTGAGAAAACTCAGCTTTTCTAAACTGAAGACCTAATAAAGACAAACACAAAATTTTTGTTTCCTAAGCAGGTTATATTAAAGGCAAAGAAACTCTGTTTAGAATTTCTTATTAAGAGGAAACCAATAATCTGAGAGGACTTTGCCTTTTTAACAGAGAAAAAACAAATTCTAATTTTCTACTAGTGTAGTTTTGATATTAAAATTCACTTTTAAATAAGTTTACTTAACTCTTAGCCAGCTTGACCACATGTTAAAATTTCCTTTTAAAGATCCTTTTTTTCATAAACCTTCTACAGCTTTCTATGTGTATTTAGGTTTTATCCTATTTTCCTACTTTTTTCTCCCTCTCTTTTACATTTTTGAAGTCACCATTTATTTCATCTTCTACTGTGTATGCATTAACAAATTGTGAAGCTATACCTATTTCTAATATGTTTGTCTTTTAATCTTACACTAGCCTTAAGTAGTTCACACATCACCATATTGCAGTAATAGGGTATTCTGAATCTGAGCATAGGCTTATCTTACCAATATGTCGTACATTTGCATATGTTTTCATGTTACTAATTAGCATCTTTCTGTTTCAGCTTGAAGAACTGCTTTTAGCATTCCTTGTAAGGCAGGTTTAGTGGTGATGAATTCCTTTAGCTTCTGTTTATAAGAGAGTCTTTATCTCTCCTTCATTGCCGGACAACTTTGCCAGTAAAGTATTCTTGGTTGCCAGTTTCTTTCTTTCAGTACTTTTATTATATCATCCCATTCTCTCCTGGCCTGAAAGGTCCCTGCAGAGAAATCCACTGATAATCTTATGGGGCTTCCTTTGTATGAGAGAATTATTTTTCTCTCGCTGCTTTCAAAATCCTCGTTTTTCCTTTTAAGTTAGATAGTATTATTATGTATCTTAGAGAATATCACATTGGATTAAAATTTGGGGGCAACCTATTAGCTTCATGAACTTAGATGTCCAAATCTCTCCCAGGCTTGGGAAGTTTTCAGTCATTACTTCTTTAAAGAAGATTTCTACCCCTTTCTCCTTCTCTTCTATTCCTGGGACTCCAATGATGTGTACATTATTTCCCTTAATGGTGTCCCGTAAGCCCCATAAGCCCCATAAACTTTCTTCGTTCCTTATGATTCTTTGATTTTTCTGCTCTGATTAGATAATTTGGGTTGGTCTGTCTCCTAGCTCACTGATTCTCTTTTCTTCTTATGTGAGTCTGCTATGGAAGCGCTCTAGTGCCTTTTTTTTTTTTTAGTTCAGTCATTGTATTTTCAGCTCCACCATTTCTGTTTGGTTCTTTTTAGCTTTTCTATCTTTGTTGAACTCCCTACTTTGCACTCATATTGTTTTCCTGCTATTGTTTATCTGTGTTCTCTGGTAGCTCTCTGAGTATGTTTAGAATAATTATTTTGAATTTTTGGTTGCAAAATCCATGGATCTTCCTTTCTGTGGGGCCAGTTACTAGAGGTTTACTGTATCTCTTTGGTGGAGGCATGTTTCCCTACTTCTGCATAATCCCTGTAGCCCAGTAGGTATCTGTGCATTTGAAATAGGCATCTCATACAGATTTTATGGACTGACTTCAGTCAGGGAAACATTTCACCTGTGAGTGGGGGCATGCTGGATCATGCTGTGACCATGGGGCTATTGGTCCAGGGTGCCAAGTGCAGGGGCACATGGTGGCACCTGCCCTGGGTGGGCATGATGTATGTTCAGTTCAGGCCACTGGTGTCCATAGCATCGACCAGTGTGTGGTCCTTTGTGAGTACTGTAGGGGGTCTGCAGTGGCTTCATGGGCTGTCGAAATCCTCTGTGGCACCTCCAGGTACAACATCAGGGACCAGGGCAGGCAGCAGTGGTGGCCAGAACTGGTGGTGTGCACATACTCAGCTGTGGGGGCCAGCTTCAGATGTCTGTGTAGTGTCAGGGGCATGTTGCATACACACACATAGTGATGGGGGCCAGGGCAGGTAGCAAGGACTGGGGCCAACTATGGGCTCCCTGGCAACTGCAGAGGACCTGGTTGTAGGCATCCTCTCCCACGACCGCACATTCTCCTCCTTGGATTGTGTGCTTTGGTAGAGGCTGATGACTGGGTGTCTGGCTGGTGGTGTGCAGGTGCACAACTGCAGTGGCTAGCTCTAAGTGCGGGCACAGCAGTGGAGGCCAGCTGAGGGGGTCTAGGTTGGCATCTTGCACTTGTGCAGCCAGAGAGTCCCAAGCTGGCTGCTGAAGTGGCTCCCAGGCTCCAGCAGGGACAAAGAGGTACTCAGGTGCCTGGCATCTTAGTATAACCAGAGAGGCTGGAGATGACTGCCTGTGCAGTTTCTCGGCTCTGGCAGGGGCAGGGGCAGGGGCAGGGGCAGGGACAGAGGCAGAAGAAGCAGGGGGAGACTCAGGTGGCTGGCCCTCCATTCACACAACTGCTGAGATCCGAGCTGGCTGCTGATGTGGCTCCTGGTCTCCAGTGTGGGCTGGGAAGGATTCAGGTGGCTGGTGTTTTACACTAGTGCAGCCGCAGAGGCCTGCGCTGGCTGCTAGTGCAGTTCTTTGGCTCCTGTCAGGGTGGGGCTAGAGGGAGTTAGGCGGGACTCCAGTGGCTGGTGTCAGTGAACGTGAATTCCTGTGGGGCAAAAGCTGGTGAAATTTCTGGGAATCTGCAGTGGCTGTGCTGGCCATTGGCTTCCTTGGTGGTGGAATCTGCTGAGTTTGTCTGCAGGGCAGGTCTCTGTGAACCATGATTGCTCCCGCTGTGTGTCTGCTAATAATAGCCCCTGCTCTTCTTTCTTGTTCCTAGCCTACTCTATATGTCTCATTTTTGCTGGTCTTGATGGGGTGAAACTGAAGTGGGACCTTTGTGCAGTGCCCCAAATGGCTGGAGAAACTGGTGGCTTACCCAACTCTTACTTTCCAGGTGAGAGGAACTCTTTCTAGTTGGGAAGTTCTTTCTTGGTGCTGAACAATGCTGGTGTGGGAGATGGGATAATGCAGGCAAAATGAAGTTGTCTTCCTTCTCTTCTTACATGATTACTGTCAGGTTTTTGTTCCATTGTATTGCAATACCTTCCTAAATGGACTCTAGAATCCTGCCATAGCTGTTTTTCTTTGTGGATAGCTATCCAATTATTGATCTTTGGCAGGGGACAGGGAGGCTGGATTCTCTTACATCACCATTTTTCCTCTTCTCTATGGTTTTTTCCTAATAGTTTTAGCTCTAACAGTTAGGTCTTTGATCGATTTGGGGTTACTTTTTTGTATATAGTGTAAGGAAAGAGTTTAACTTCACCCTTTTGTATGTAGATATTAATTTTCCTAGCATACTTTGTTGAAAAGACTGCCTTTTTCCCCATTGAATGATTTTGCCACACTTGTAACACCTCATTTGACCATGTGTGTGAGGTTTTATTTCTGAGCTCTCTATTCTAATCTGTCGGTCTGTATGTCTGCCTTTATTGCAATACCACAAGTTTTGATTACTGTAACTTTGTAGTAAGTTTTGAAATCAGGAAGTGTGACTCCTCCAACTTTCTTTTCTTTTTGAAGTTGGTTTTGGCTATTTGGGATCCCTTGAGAATCTATATAGATATTAGAATGGATTTTTCTATTTCCACAAAAAACATTGTTGGAATTTGTTAAGGATATCACTGAATCTGAAGATCTCTTTGGATAATGTTGACATCTTAGCCATATTAAGTCTTCCAATCCATAAACACAAGATGTCTTTCCATGGATTTATGTCAGAAGACATAAAGAATTAATTTCCTTCTGCAACATTTTGTAGTTTTCAGTGTGCGAGTCCTTCATCTCCTTGGTTAAGTCTATTTTGTTCTTTTTGAAGCTATCGTAAATGAAATTGTTTTCTTAATTTCCTTTGCAAATCATTCATTGTTAGTGTATAGAATCACACCTGATATTTTGTGTTGACTTTGTATCGTGCAACTTTGCTGAATTAATATATTAGCTCTAATTCTTTGTGTGTGAAATCTTTAGGGTTTTCTACATGTAAGATTATGCCAACTGAAAATGGAGATAATTTTATATCTTCCTCCCCAATTTGCATGCTTTTTTTTCTTTTAGTTGCCTAAATGCTCTGGCTAGAACTTACAGTACTATGTTTATTAGAAGCGGTAAAAGTGGGACAGTTCTCTTGTTCTTGATCTTAGAGAGAAAGCTTTCATTATTTCACAAATGAGTATGATGTTAACTATGAGTTTCTTATATATGGCCTTTATTATGTTGAGGAAGTTCCCTTCTATTCCTAATGTATTGAGGGTTTTTATAATGAAAGGTTGTTGAATTTTGTCATATGTTTTCTTCATCAATTGAGATGATCATGTTGGTTTTTCCCTTCATTCTGTTACAGTGTTGCATTCCATTGATTGATTTCCATATGTTGAACCATCTTTCATTGCAGCAATAAATCACACTTGGTCATAGTGTATAATCCTTTTAATAGCCCTTTTAATTCTGATTGCCAGTATTTTGGTGACAATTTTTGCATCAATATTCATCAGGGATATCGATCTATAGTTTTCTTTTCTTGTAGTTTCTTTGTATCAGGGTAATTCTGGCATCATAGAATGAATTAAACAGCGTTCCCTCCCCTACAATTTTTTGGAATAGTTTGAGAAAGAGTCATGTTAATTCTTCTTTATGTGTTTGGGGAAATTCACAGTGAAGCCATCTGGTCCAGGGCTTTTCGTTGTTGGGAGATTTCTGATGACTCAATCTCCTTTTTGATTGATTCAATCTCCTTACTCAATATAGGTTTGTTCAGACTTTTTATTTCTTCATGATTCACTGCTTATTTCTAAGATTTTGTCCATTTCATCTAGGTTATCCAATTTGTTGGCATATTATTTGTTGTCGTTCATACTACTCTCTACACTCTTTTTGTTTATGCAAAATCATTGTAATGCCCCACTTTCATTTCTGATTTTAGTCATTTTAATCTTCTCCATTTTTCAGTCAATCTAGCTAAAACTTTGTCAATTTTGTTATGTTTTCAAGGATTCAATTTTAAGTTTCATTGATTTTCTGGTATTTTTCTATTCTCTGTTTTATTCATGTCTGACCTAATCATTATTATTTCCTTTCTCCTGCTAACTTTGGGTTTAGTTTGTTCTTTGCTTCTTAGTTCCTTAAGTTGTAAAATTAGTTTGTTGATTTGAGATGTTTCTTCTCTGTTAAAGTAAGTGTTTTTCACTTATAAATATCCCTCACAGCTCTGCTTTCGCCTCATCCCATAAGTTTTGGTATATTGTGGTTTTGTCATCTGTCTAAACATATTTTCTAAATTCCATATTGATTTCTTCTTTGACCATTGACTGTTTAATAAAAGTGTGTTGTTGTTTTTATAAAGATTGGCACCTGAGCTAACATCTGTTGCCAATCTCCCTCTTTTGTTTCTTCTTCTTCTTCTCCCCAAAGCACCCCCAGAACATAGTTGTACATTCTAGCTGTAGGTCCTTCTGGTTGTGCTATTGGGACACCACCTCAGCATGGCCTGATGTGCGGTGACAAGCCCATACCCAGGATCCTCACTGGTGAAACCCTGGGCCACCAAAGCTGAACATGCGAACTTAATCACCAGGACACAGGGCCAGCCCCTAAAAGTGTGTTGTTTAATTTCCACATATTTGTGAATTTACTAGTTCTCCTTCTGCTATTGATTTCTATTTTCATTCAATTGTGTTTGAAAAAAATTCTTTGTATGACTTAAAATTTTTTAAATTTATTAAGATCTGTATTGTCGTATAAGATACGATCTATCCTGGAGAACATACTATGTGCCCTTGAGAAAAATTTATATTTTGCTGTTGTTGAGTGCAGGGTTCTCCATATGTCTGTTGAGTCCAATTGATTTATAGTGTTGTTGATGTCTTCTATTTCCTTATTGATTTTTTGTCTGGTTGTTCCATCCATTACCGAAAGTGGGCTTTTGAAGTCCCCAACCATTATTGTAAAACTGCCTATTTCACTCTTGAATTCTTTCAATGTTTGCTTTGTATACTTTGGAATTCTGGTATTTTATGCACATATTTTTATAATTGTTATACCTTCTTGGTGAATCAACCCAGAGGAGTCTCTGGGTCAGAGGGCTCTGAAGGCAAGCAGTGGTGTTTTATACCCCCTGAGTTTGTCTTAACTATGGCTAGCATATGTTGGGTGCAGTTTTGTGAAGTATACAAAGCAGGCAAGCTCTAAATGGCTAAAAGTATGCTTATTTGGGCTACATTTAAAGCAATTGCATGCATGAAACTTTGAGTTTGTTGCTGGTGGGCTTTGAGCTAATGGTCCTAGCTGGCTGTGAGGAAGTAAACAACACAGGTGCCATCTTTAACTCACTTATATAGCAATATGCCACTTAGTCACTCTGATTAATCTGACTGACAGAGGCTGAGATCAAATCTATACAATTTATTAGCCAATTAGCTTTTCTTTAAAGTGAAGAATAAATCAAAATCTTCAAGGCTTTTTTTTCCTTTGTTTATTTTAACGTGCCGTTGCTTGTTTTGCATGCTGGGTCATGTTTTCCAACTATTTCTTCATATACGATATGTGTACTTTTTTCTCCACTGTTAGTAATGCACATCTCAAGCAAGGTCCTGCTTTTCAGTTTGATCCAGGAGCCTCTCTGATTCTCATATGAACCATTCGGGGGCACAATTATGGGTCAGAAGTCTGATATTTAAGGAACGCTCTGAAGCAGGTACCTGCTGTTGGGAAAATGAAAAAGTGATGAGCAGCTATTGCAAATACCACTTGATGAATCAAGTACTCAAATATGCTAACTGGCTTAGACTATTCCATCGCCAAAAAATTCTAGCCAATTCCTATCCACAGTTCTTTTTCCCAATATCTCTTCATTCTTCAAGATCCCACTCCAAGGTTGCATAGAAGCCCACAATAAACCTCTGGGAAAGTGCTTTTCCTTGGAAAGGTAAGTCACATGCAAGACAGGCTGAGGCAAAACGCAGCTGGTGGTTGGCAACTAAGAGCTCTCCTCGGCCAGCTCCTGGAGATTTTGGGAGATGCCGAGGAAGAAAAATGACCATATGAGTCCACTGGGCTCTGAAGCAGAGACCTCGCATCTCCACGTGTGGGAAAAGTGATGTGAAAACCAAGAACTCCCCTGCTGAGCTGGCTGTAGGAAAAAGGTTTTCTTCTGGCCAAAGGAGCCAGCTGGCTTGTGAACCTCTTTTCACTCCATGCCCTGCCTTCTGCATTGAATCTGAATCCACAGTTAACCTCACAGAGAACTCGGAGCCAAAGCCCAGACCCAGGTGAGACTGTCTAACTGCGGCTTGCGGTCTTGGGGACCACACTCCTAGAGGAGGCAGGAGGGAGGTGAGGACAACAGTGAAATGGACAGAAGTTGAAAATAAATGTGGATAGATAGTGGTTTCCATCTTCACCAGATCACATGGATAAAAGGTGAGTGAAATGTAGCATGTATCTTTCTGAAAAGTTAAACTGTCTTCAGGACATGAAGAGGGTCGAACTCCAACAGATCTGGAGGGTAGAGGGTCAGGTTCTGCAAAGTTCCCTGCTCAGCAGATAACTGGGACAGTCCTTCCTAGACATGTGCTCTGCTGGCAGATAGTGCAGAATTTTCCAGAGAAGGGCTCAGGCCACCAGTCTCTGATCCTTCTTCTAGTCTCAGAGATGCAGTAGAGAGCGCCCTCTCTAGGGAGAGGATTGCCCTGACGAGTTTGTTTCTTGAGATCAGATTCCTCTGAGGACATCAGAAGGTGCGGAGCTTGCAAATGGCAGGGAGTCAGGGCCTGGGCGAAGTCTTGACACGGTCCTGTGATCCCTGAGTGTGGTTTGGGGTGTTTTTAGTAAGGAGAAATGGAGAGGGAAAGAAAAGCCTTGCGCCCATACAAGTTTTGAGGGAAAACTGGAACTTAATATAACATAGCCAGGGTATCCTCAGAGATTTCATTACATTCAGAGAGCGGGTGCAGGGCATGGGGAAGAGTTCTGTGGTGCAGTAGTTGTCAAAGTTTTCCCAAAGTGCAACTGGTCCCCCAGGTGTAAACACAGATTTTACCCTGGCCCCATCCGCTCTTCCCTCAGTTGGACCAGGGAGAAATAACTTCTTGAATTTTCAGGAACTACTATACCTTGGCTCTCACTCTGCATCCTCTGCCAGAGCATGGCAGGTTGGGGTGAGGGACACAGACAGTAAGACTGCACTTTCGGGCTGTCGACACCTTCTCCTTTCTCCCCCTTTGCTCTTTCGCTGGAGTTCAGGAGCAACAGAGCAGGGGTTACTCCAGTTGTCAGTGGGAGGATATGACCTCTGGCGGGTCCCTCCCAGCCCATGCCTCATGGGAAGCTTTCAAATTCCCCTTCCTCCTGCAGGGAGAGACACCTCAGCTACATGGCCCATCTTCAGAAACCACAGACTGGAGGTGTGCATTTCCACAAAACTTGGCTCTCAGTGATTTCTATGAAGTGAGAGTGACTGCTTGGATGCCCAGTGGTGACAGGCCAGGGAACCCTGAGTCCACCACGAATCCCAAGTGCCAGGCCTAGAGAGCTGCTCCTCCTGTTAGTGGACAAGTTTCAGATTTCGCATTTGTGTCGCACCATTGCCAGAGTGGCAGTTAAGAGAGTTGGTCTGGGCAGCAGCTCCAACCAGCATTTAAAGGATAAACTCCCTGTTCTTACCCAGGTCTTCATGTACAAGGTCTCAGGGTGCCGGGGATAGAAAGCTAGCCCAGTCCTGTGTGTGAATAGAAGGCTGTGGGTTAATTTGTCTTGTGTGGCTTCTGAATACAGAGGTGAATATGCTTTATACATTGGCAGTACTAGGAAGAGAGTACAAGAGTACAAGGATGAGCAACTATTAAAGTATTTTTCCTCCTGATTTAGTGGTATCTTATTCTATCTATTGAATATGGACGCACCCAAAGAAACATTTTTTATTAAAATGTCTCGCCTTCTCAATATAAGCTGCCAGTTCACTCACTAAAGAATGGATTGTTTGCCACTTAAGAATGGCAGAGAAAAAGTGCCATTTTCTCGCATCAGGTTTTGTCCATTTTGGAGCCTAAGACGAATTGAGAAAAGTACAATTAAAGCACTCAAATTGCCAACATTGGTAAATATATACACTTTGTAAGAATAACACAGAAATCTTCTGCCAAGCTCCTCCACGGACAGGGCTCTGTTGGGCATGAGTTCAAATGAAATCCAAGCATCTTCGCTCCTTGTTTAGCTCAGGTGCAGCTACCAGGAAAGCAAAGTGGCATTTAAGGTATAAATAAGTCTATTCCTGAGGAGAACATGTGCTACTCACACTTAATGGTGGAAGAGACAATCTCACCACACACCAAGGCTCTCTTTGCAGGTGGAGCAGGCAAGCCCTGGGTAGGACTAGAATGTAGGGCTCACAGGCTCTCTGCCCTAAATGCATGACACCCCTTTGTGCCGGAGCCTGGGTTTTTCAGCAAAACTCAGTTCAGGACAGGGAACCCTGGGTCCACCACGAATCCTAAGCAGTCTACTAAAACTCTTGAAATGGCCACTCAGCTGCTTTAATCATTAATTTACCAGAGAAACAACAGGATAACAGATACTCTTGCTTGGGTGAGCTAACAACAATAGCCCTGGCAGGTGGGGTGCCTTCTATTCATGCAAACTAAGAATAGAAGAGACTCCCCTAAACTGATAAAGCTTATGAAGCCAATTATCAACGTACTGCCTCCCCACTCTAAATTCACCCTTCAATATATGCTCTCTGATAATGGACGAATTCCTTTAAGCATCTCTCCTTCAAAGCGAGCATGATGTTATGCTTTCCCAGTAGAAGCCGCTGAAGGGACACTGAAGGAGGAAGTGGCTCTCCTGCGGTTTCTGGTTCTGAGAGGTGTGAGTGTGAGAATATCCTGGGTGCTCTGCCCCAGGCATGAGCCCAGAACAACTGGTCTCAGCGACCGAGCAATACTGGTGTGGCCTGGTGATCAGCTTTCTGTGGCCCTCTTCATAGGGACATCTTATGCTCCAAACTACCTGTGCACTGATTCCCTCCGCTTGCTTTCTCTCCCACCACAGCTCACCAAGAACAGGTTTATGTCTTGTAATTCTCCCAACACTGCAGCCCTCCCAACACCAAGGCCCTCCTGATCCTATGTACAGGGCATTGTTAGCTCCAGGCCTCCAACTCCACCAGGACCCCATTTCCTACTACATGCCCACACACTGGCCACCAGCTGTGGCTTGTCCACACTGATGTGCTCCAGAGGGTTGCTTCCTGCTTACCCTGCAACTGTAGACCAGCTCTGGTTCTGTAGACCAGGTCTGGCCCCAGCAAACCAGCAAACTTCTCTACCATCCAGTAAGTTCTCCTATACCTTCTCCAATGAAGTGTGAACTCCAGCCTTGGGGAAGAGCCCCCATTCCAAGTTTGTCTTCCCTTGGGTACTCTCCCTCAGCCCCAAGATACCATATAGAGTTTTCTTATTTCCTGTATTTTATACATTTGTCACAGCTTAATAATTCTTTATGTTAAACTTCCTCTGTCCACTGTGTACTTTCTATCAACTGATTGGATCCAGATTGCTACAGAACGCAACATCTAGAGCAAATATCCTTCTCAGGATTACTGAAAGCTTTCTCTTTGAGAGCTGCATCAAGTAAAGATGTCCACTATCACCCAGAGAGAGCAATAAGGGAAAGACGGGAACAAAATGCTTGGAAAGGAAGACATAATCCTGGCATTATTTGCAGATGATATGATTGTGTACATTAAATTCTATAGGTATTTACAGACAAATTGTTAGAACCAATAAAAGAGTTCAGACGTTTGTAAATCAACACATGAACACCAATTGCATTCTATTTACGATCAACAAATCTAGAAAGTAAAAATTTCAAAGCTAGTATTTGCAAAATATGAAGTACCTAAGATAGGGCTAATCTTCCTCAAAAAAAACACAAAGAAAAGTACCTAGGATAAAATGCCCTCTTATGGGAAAAATATAAAATATTATTAGAACACATTTAAAAAGTCCTTATTAAAAGGAGAGATACACCATATCCATGAATCAAACATTCAATATTGAAAAGAAGTCAAATTTAAAAGGTCAACACAATCCTAATAGAGCCCCAAACAAGGTTTTGGTTGAACTCTTTCTAATGAATTGATAATTTAAATGGACTTGAAACAGGCCGAAAGTAACCAAGACACTTTTGCAGAGCAAGGTAGAATTGACTGATCTTATCCAATATCAGGATTGACCATAGATCTGTAGTAATTAATATTGATATGTGATATTTCAAAAAGACAGATACATAGTGCCATGGTACTTAATAGAGAGTATAAAAACTAGACCATGCATAGGTAGATACTTGATTTATGGCACATGTGGCACTACAAATCGGGTGGCAAAGGGCATACCTTTCAATAAGTGGTCCACTGAGACAATCTGATATACACATGAAAAAAAAAAATGGAACCCTCCTCAACACCGTAAACAGACATCACTTGCAGGTGGATTAAGACCTAACTGTGAAAGGCAAAGCCATAAATATTTTAGAGGACAATATAGAGAATATTTTCATGGCCACAGGGCAGGGACAGATTTCTTAAAACAGAAAAGCACTAACCGTAGGAAAAGAATGATAACTTTGACTATATTATAATTAAGATCTTCTGTTCACAAAGCACAGCATAAAGCAAGTGAGTATTTTGCCACAGGAACAACAGAGCAAGGAAATATTTTGGCCACACATGTAACCACCAAAAGTCTGGTATCTAAAACACATAAAGAACTCATTAAATCAGTAACTGCAATACGGAAAACAGAATAGAAAGATGGGTGAAAGAGTTGAACTTGAACAGCCCTTTCACAGAAGAGAAAATCCAAAAGGCTCATAAACATGAGAACGTGCAAAACCTTAATAGTGATGGTAAAAAAAAAAGAAATTAAATTCTGGCAATACTTGGTATAGGTGAAGATGTGTAACAGCAGGAACTCTCTGTGCTACTGGTAGGATTGTAAATTGGTACAGCCACTACAGAAACCAGTTTGGCATCATCTGGAAAAGCTGAAGATATGCATACCCTATGGCCCAGTGATTGCGTTCTTGCATGTATACCCAAGAGACTTTTACACGTGTCCCATGAGAAGTGTCCAAGAACGTTCACTGCAGCATTGTTCATAATGATAGTCAAAACCTAGAAAGAACCCCAGTGACCATCCACTGTAGAATGGCATAGTCATATCATAATCACTTTGCTAAAATCATACACTGGAATGCTAGTCAACAATGGGGAGAAAAGATCTACAGCTGCTATGAACAACATGGATGAGTCTCTCCAAGAAATATGATACAGGGTGAAAGAAGCAAGCCATAAAAGGAAGCATGCAGTATGATTCCATTTATGTAACTTCATATAAACTGTATCTTTCAGGGACGCCTACAAAAGTGGTAACGCTATAAAGAAAACCACTGAAATGATTATCACAAAGTCAGGATAATGACTATATCCACAGAGGAGGGTGTGGGTTGCGACTGGGAGGAATACAGTGGCTGTATTCTGGAAGGCTGGCAATGGTCTGTTTCTTGACCTTGGTCCTGGTTACATGGGTGTTTGCTTTTACAAATTATCGAAACCTGACAGATATGTTTTATGCACTCCTCTATATCTCAGACGTGAAAAACGCTTCCTCCAAAAAGCATAATGGAAAGAAAAATATGTGAAGTAGAAATTCTAATGAGGTTTGAATTGTTATGGATGAAAAACTTGATCTTCTATTCAAAAGATCAGCAAGTGTCCATTATCATTAAAAGAGAGGGAAAGCAGGGATTATTTAAACTATAGGTACCCCATAATCTAGTCATCACTCTAAACCTTTCTCTTGCTAGATATTCCACCCTATATTTATATCAATTCCCAAGTCACTGATGACAAATTGGAGGGTCATCATCATCATTAATAAGATCATTAGGCATCACTGGCCAAATCCATTACAGTGGGACTGGGCCACCACACTTAAATGCAAGCAGGCACACTGGGGCTATTGGACACGGTCATCTGTGCATTTTTCTCGGGAGAGTCCATTGCAGTGATTTAGGGTTTAACCTTATCACGTTTAAGTGGAACTCCTGTCCAGAGGCCTCCACGTGCTGGAAAATCTAGAGCAAACTGAGGAATGTCCTCATTGTGTTGTGATATTGGACATGAAATTTACCATGGCGTAACCAATGGTGGAAGGGCAAAGTGTTGGTTTAGGTTGTGCACTGTATAACCCAGGAGTGGGCTGGGTTTTCCCGATTTCGATATAAATTGTTTCATTCTCCAGGCTTTGCATTTCTAGGCTGAACAGTGCTAACCTGTTTTGGCGTCACCTCTTATTCATTCTAATCGCTGCGTCAGCAGGACGAAAAATTTAACGATGTGACAGATTTTCCTGAGGACCTCGTTCAAGACAGTTCTGGTTATGGAAGTTGTTTGTAGGGGGGAGGGGGGACATCATATTCAGTAGGAATTGCTAGCACTATGGTAGTTTAATGTTGACACAGAGTGTATTCGCTCGGAATTTTCCCTCATCTATCAATCCAGCCAGCCAGCCGGCAAACAATTTTTAACACATGCAAAGTACTAAGCACCACGCTTAGCACTGGGAGGGGCTGGAGCTGTGTTTATTTTGGTATATACAGTGAGGTACAGATTTAAGTTGCATTTAGCAGATAGATACCCAGGTTTTCCAGCACCATTTACCGAATGAACTGTCATTTCCCCATTACCTGGGAAGACCTCCTTGATTTCCTACTAATATTAACTGTGGAACTTATTTATGCATACCAGTCTCTGCCTCTGGGCTTTCTAGTCTGTCCCAGAGACCCAGTACCAGAATATTTAAATCACTGTGGCGTTAAACACGTTTTAATATCTGATAGGGCCAGTTTCTGCGCATTGCACTTTTTTTTTTCCCCTTTCAGGAACGTGTTCGGGCCCGCGGCAGGGGGCGGGGTCGCGCCTCCTCCGCGGCTCTGGTTCCAGCCGAGCCTCGCCGACGCGGAGATGGAAATCCCGAGGCTGCTCCCGGCTCGCGGGACGCGACAGGGCGGCGGCGCTGGCAGCCCCGCGGGCGGCGGCCGGGTCCACGGAGGCCTTGATCCGCGGGCTGGCCAGGCCCCCGCGCGCCGCCTCCTGCTGCTCCGTGGCCCCCAAGATGGCGGGCCCGGGCGGCGGCGCGAGGAGGCCCGCGCAGCCTCACGGGGCCCGGGCCCGAGCCCGTTGCCGCCGAGGCCCGATCACGCTGGCGGCGGCGGCGGCGGCGGCGGCGACGGCGGCGGCGGCGGCGGCGACGACTTTTTCCTGGTGCTACTGGACCCGGTGGGTGGCGACGTGGAGACCGCGGGCGCCGGCCAGGCCTCAGGGCCTGTGTGGAGGGAGGAGGCCGAGCCGGGCCCACGGCTCCAGGGGGGTGAGAGCGGCGCGAACCCCGCGGGCCACCCTGCGCCGGGCTCCCGCTGCCTGTCCGCGGTCCCGGCCCCGGCCCCGGCCCCGATCCCCGCCCCAGGCCTGGGCCCCGCCGCGGCCTTCGCGGGCACCGTCACTATCCACAACCAAAACCTGCTGTTGCACTTCGAGAACGGCGTCCTCACCCTGGCCACGCCCCCGCCGCCAGCCTGGGAGCCTGGGGTCGCGCCTGCCCCGCAGCCCGGGGGTCTGATCGCCCCGCAGGCGGGGTTCCCGCATGGCGCGCAGCCCGGCGACTGCCCCGAGCTGCCTCCTGACCTTCTGCTGGCCGAGCCGGCCGAACCCGCGCCGCCCCCGCCGCCCGAGGAGGAGGCGGAGGGCCAGGCCGCTGCCGAGAGCCCCCGCGGGCCGCTGGGCCCGGGCCCGGGCGTAGTGCTGTACCTGTGTCCCGAGGCGCAGTGCGGACAAACCTTCGCCAAGAAGCACCAGCTGAAGGTGCACCTGCTGACGCACAGCAGCAACCAGGGCCAACGGCCCTTCAAGTGCCCCCTGGGCGGCTGCGGCTGGACCTTCACCACCTCGTACAAGCTCAAGAGGCATCTGCAATCACACGACAAACTGCGGCCCTTCGGGTGTCCGGCGGAGGGCTGTGGCAAGAGCTTCACCACCGTGTATAACCTCAAGGCACACATGAAGGGCCATGAGCAGGAGAACTCTTTCAAATGCGAAGTGTGCGAGGAGAGCTTCCCCACGCAGGCCAAGCTCAGCGCCCACCAGCGGAGCCACTTTGAGCCGGAGAGGCCCTACCAGTGCGCGTTTTCTGGCTGCAAGAAGACATTTATCACCGTGAGTGCTCTGTTTTCCCATAACCGCGCCCACTTCAGGGAGCAGGAACTCTTTTCCTGCTCCTTTCCTGGCTGCAGCAAACAGTACGACAAGGCTTGTCGGCTGAAAATTCACCTGCGGAGCCACACTGGTGAGAGACCTTTCCTTTGTGACTTTGACGGCTGTGGCTGGAACTTCACTAGCATGTCCAAACTGTTAAGGCACAAAAGGAAGCACGACGATGACCGGAGGTTCACGTGCCCTGTGGAAGGCTGTGGGAAATCTTTCACAAGGGCTGAGCATCTGAAAGGCCACAGCATAACCCACCTGGGAACAAAGCCCTTTGTGTGCCCCGTGGAAGGCTGCTGTGCCAGGTTCTCTGCTCGAAGTAGCCTCTACATTCACTCCAAGAAACACTTGCAAGATGTGGACACTTGGAAAAGCCGTTGCCCAGTCTCCACTTGCAATAAACTCTTCACCTCCAAGCACAGCATGAAGACCCACATGGCCAAAAGGCACAACCTCGGCCAGGATCTCTTAGCTCAGTTAGAAGCGGCAAATTCTCTTACGCCCAGCAGTGAACTTGCCAGCCAGGGACAGAGTGATCTCAGTGATGCAGAGCTAGTGTCTCTCTTCTCTGACGTGCCTGGCAGTAGTTCTGCTGCAGTGCTAGACACGGCATTGGTAAACTCTGGAATCTTGACTATTGATGTGGCTTCGGTGAGCTCAACTCTGGCAGGGAACCTTCCTGCTGCTAATAATAGTTCCTTAGGGCAGGCTCTGGACCCTCGGGGCTTGATGGCCACCGGTGACCTTCCTCAAAGTCTGGATACCTCTCTCTTTTTTGGAACGACAGCCGCCGGTTTTCAGCAGAGCCCCTTAGGTATGGATGATGTCTCAAGTCTAAGCGCGGGGCCATTGGGATCTCTGGGATCTTTGGCTATGAAAAACTCAAGTCAAGAGCCCCAAGCTTTGACCCCCAGCAGTAAGCTAACAGTAGACTCAGATGCTCTGACTCCTTCAAGCACCCTTTGTGAAAACAGTGTCTCAGATCTACTGACACCAACCAAAGCAGAATGGAACATACATCCTGACTCTGACTTCTTTGGACAGGAGGAAGAAACCCAGTTTGGATTCTCCAATCCAGCAGGAGCCCATGGTTCTCAGAAAGAAACAGATCTTACCACAGTGACTGGCAGCTCATTTTTGGTATGAACTACATTCATTCCTCGTCATATGGCTTACTTTTACTAATTACACTCAATTTTAAGGGTATTCTGGACTAAATGTTTAAATGCAGTCGTTTCTTGTAGGTTTGGAAAAAAACAGAGCCCTGGGCTACAAGTTTGGAGATTTAAATTCTGATTCTGAGTCTAGAACTGACAAGTTGTGTGACCCCGAGCAAGTCACTTCACCTATCTGAGCCTTAATTTCCTTATTTATAAAATGAGGTGGTTTGAGTAGATCGTTTCTAAGGTATTTTCAGCTCTGTAGTTTCATGATTGTGTGCTTTCTTGAAAATTTTAGTGTGTTTCACAATGGTTAACTATTGCATGTGCTTTTAATGTAATGAACAGTGCATTGAGAGTTAATGATCAGAGAACATGGAACTGGTGTTTAACTTTAAAAATTTAATGGAAACTTAATGCCAAAATATTTCTAAAATCTAGTGGTAGAGTTTAGAAGAAAGCTAAAAATATGGGTTGGTTCTTTTTACCTGTTTATCTTTTAGCATCTTTTGTTTTTTTTGATGAAAGGCTTTATTGTTGTAGAAAGTACCAGGGCTTTGATATGACTCAAACCCAGAAATACTGACTTTGTGGTGTTGAATAAGTGGCCTTAAATAAGTCATTTAGTCTCACTAAGCCTCAGTCTCTTAGTTCTAAAATGGTCATTGCAATGTACACATACCAGGTGCATCTTAGACTTCTTTTTCTATCCCAGTAGTTAGTTTTGGAGGGAAAATGTTGCGTGTTTTGGCATATTTCGGTGAATCTTTATCCCCATTCCTGCCCCTCTCATTCTCTCCTCAAAAAGGAGAAATCAGCGTAATTTAATATCACACTTGTGCAGGCAATAAAGTTTTACGAGGGTTAAGAAGCAGGGAAGGGAATGTCTTTCTTCCACAGATTAAAGATTCTTCTCCACACAATTCTTGTGTGTAGAAAATTGCCTGCATGTCCATTAGACCAAATTATAGTGTCTTTGCTCTGCATTAAAAGCCAGCCCATAGAGTGACTATAGAGCCTGTGTTTCCAAGAAAATCTGGGAATGGACCAAAGTGAGAATTTTCTCTCCTCTATGCCCTGGAGGGCTCATTGCTTGCCTTCCCCTAGAGTTGAAATGGGAGGTTTCATTTGCATTTTGAGTAAATATTGTCTGTCTTACATGAATATAGCATTTTACAGTTTATGTAGCACTTTTACAACTGTTGTGTTTGATCTTCACAATTTTGTGAGATGTGGTGAAGTTTTAACTATAACTCATATTAAAATTTACCTAACTCACATTACAACTGAATTTTGCTTAGTAACTATTAATTATATATATATGTGTCTGTGTATATATATATATGTGTGTGTGTGTGTGTGTGTGTGTGTATACATATATATATCAACTTCTATTCTACTCTTCTGAGTTTCATGATCACTTTTGTTTATAACCACTTGTTCTGTTCCACCTTAACTGATGTCTGTTACCTTCTGCCAGCTCTGCTCTCACTCCAACTTCTTCTGTAGCATGTGCACACCAGTCCTTGCCATGATCTCTTCTTTTAAAATTTTAATTAGGTCTTTTTTCATGGTCACAATCTCTCAGCCATTGTCGTCATGGCCATTTTTCAGTACAATATTTACTGCAAGTCTAAGTGTGCACTAAGAAATTATTTTCTGGATTTAGATGTGAGTGTGTTTATATATGAATCAAATTATAATGGGGATGTTTTATGTAAGGTTTTAGTGAGACATGTGCTTCTTTTACTTTTCTAAAATTTTTCGTCATGTACTTCTGCTAGCAAACACTATTCATTGCCCTGAAACATTCTAAGCCAGTACTGTTTGCATGTAGATGTTTGTGGATAACAATTATCATAGCACTTTGGCAGGGCACTTTATAATTTACCACTTTGAAATGCATCTGTACTGTCATTTTAATTTTTAAATTCGTTGTATTCATTCAGTGAAAAAGCAAAAAGTATACAGAAATTTTTAATTCAAAGAAATGGCCAGAGTTTGATTGTTTCTGACCATTTAACAGTTCTCCCTCAGCACTTTGGAAAGATTTTAAGCCTATTTTAGAAATGTGTTGTCATTTGTTAAGTCCTCTTAAATAGATTATCCTTCTTTTCCTGCAGATAGAAATGCAGATGCCTGAGGTGAACATGTGGGTCATAGGCATCTGTTAAGATATATAACCATAAAAATATTTTAAAATCCTGTCACTTTGTTTCTTTAATCCCTCTGTCCTGTTTCCTCCCATTAAAACCTATCATAAAATACACTTTTGTTATGTTCTGTGGAATTGTCAGAGGACAAATTTTACTTTTCTTGAAGATAAAAATCTTGTAATTGTTTATGGGTTCACATGGTTTTCTTTCAGTCAATTTGTTCAAAAGATTTCTCTTTCAATGCCATTTTCCAGCATGATGGTGAAAATGGCATGAAATTACAGTGAGAAGTGTGACTACAAAATAGTGGTTACATTTCTGCTGGTGTTGGCATAAATTTGCCATTTTTTAAAAAATAACGGGACATGACTGAATGTTATCTCATTTGCCTTTTGTGCCTCTTAAGTACTTGGTTTATTAAATTTTGCCAATTGAAAACGCAGTAATAAAATGCTTTTCAAGAAGGTTTGCATCCAGGGGACTCTGTTGAACATATTCATTATGAGTTAACATATGTTAATCCTTACAGTTTTACTGTTATCTCATTATTATGCAGTTGAAACCCTTGAGTGGTAGAAGTTTAACTTGATAGAATGTGAAGATCATTTTTCTCTATGAATTAAATGCTTCTTATTTCCCATCCGGGAAAAACATGAGAAGGTTTTGGTATAACAGTGTATATATGACTATTCCTTGATTGCAGATAAAGCATTAACTCCCTGTTTGGGAATACTCACTATCCCTTAGTAATTATTAATATCAAACAGATCCACTTGATGATTACCACTAAATTAGATAATAATAAAACCTTGTTTAGATGCAGCTCACTCAAAATATGTGATAATTGAAATATAAGGCTGAACTGAAATTTATGTATATATTGCTTTTGAACAAAAGATTTGTTTAACAATTTTTTTAAAAAGCGAGATGTGTGTTGAAGATTTAGAGAACAAATTGATTAAGCACTTTGATAGAACTCAACTACATATAATAAAGCACTCATTGCAGACCAATTTTTTATATTTGTCAAATCTGAATTGATGGGGTCTTTGGTAACAATGTTTCAGGTAGAGACCTCATTGTATATATCAAGTTAATTTACTGACTACCTGTTAAATACAAGGTAGAGTAGTAGGGATATAGATAAGAGGAGTAAAATGTGAGCCGTATCTTAATTTTGGAGAAGACATAGGAATTCGCATTTTAAACATTTCACAACTAAAGAATACCAGCAAACATGTTTTCAGACACCAAATGGCTTGGAGGAAAATGAGGTACTGTAGCAATGCTGTAATGCATAGTTAGATTTAGTTCTGTATAGAAGAGAGTAGATGAATTTCAGCCAGGGAGAAAAGCACAAGGAAAGAATTCGGAATTGACCACATGACTCTGGGAAAAACAACCTAGCTCAAATGTAGGACTCATGTTTGGTAAGTGCTGAGTGTTAGGGGTAGACTGCCAGTATGGAGCCAAACTCTGGAGAGCTATGAAAACCAATCGCAGTGGGTGGGACTTTATTCTGAGCATGATTAAGAGCCAGTGAAGATATTTAAGAAGAGAAGTTAAATGATGAATATATAGAATATAGAGAAAGTTTAACATGTACAATGTGAATTTGATGGGGGATTTGATGGAGATTTGCCTTGGCTCCCTCATATGCTCTCAGATTCACAATGTTTACACTCCTGTTTGCCTTTGAGTGTTTACAGACCTCTTCAACTTCATACAATACTCTTCCAGAATACTCTGCATCAATATGAGCTATGTCACCCTGTCTGACTTTTTTTGTTATTACCACTCTCTTCCCTACTATGGATATTTGGCAGATATTTTGTGTGGTACTTAGTAATATAATAAATCATTTCTCCATAACTTGGGAGTTGCCATTTAGTCATTAATTTCAATAATTCCTCAGTATAAACTTTGTTAGATTGAGTTTTACCTGTATTTTTCTCAGATTGAAAGAGACAGGACTAGGATTGTCCAAAACTAACTTCCATGTGATTTGGGGCTCCTTACTCATAATCCGCTCTGTCACTAACTAACATGGGGGAAACTCAGTCACAGGAATCTCGTTTTTGTTATCTGCATACTCTAACATATTTTCTCCTTTTTATTGTTACCCTTACCACTAATGGTGATGACTCAGAAGGAATGGAGTCCAAATAAAAAAGGGAGAGAGTAATTAAGTAGCATAATTACCTGCTGATTGCATTTTGTTTGATGGTGAATTTACTGTCCTGCACTGTCAACAGAACACTTCATCTCATTCTACTTTTCTGCTGACATTTATGGACCTGAAAAACATTATTTCTCCCTTGGCCTACAGAAAATAATTCAATATTTTAAACAAAGCAGACAGTGATTCTTAAGAGCACTCATTAGATGTGAATCCCTTAAGAATATTTCTCATTCCTACCAGCTTATTAAGCAGCTGGTAATTACTGAGTGCCTACTATGTGTGAGGCACTATGTGGTATAACACAAAAGTATATTTCATTCGTTGAATTTCATTCAAACAAACATTTTTGAGCAAATATTTGACAAGTTCTGTCTTTGTGTTCACATACTGTTTTGCATATCAGAAATGAATTTTTATTTTTATGTGAAAACAAATTTTTAGACAAATCATTTTAATATATAAATTTGATTTTGTTTTTATACAGAATATAAAGATTTTCCTCGATCTTCCATATGAAGGGTATTTC
The DNA here is from genome assembly GCF_037783145.1 of Equus przewalskii. Classification (NCBI taxonomy): domain Eukaryota; kingdom Metazoa; phylum Chordata; class Mammalia; order Perissodactyla; family Equidae; genus Equus; species Equus przewalskii. The sequence continues at coordinate 46,980,751 of NC_091863.1, read as the reverse complement.
AGGCCTGAAGGGAGATCTAGACAGAAACAAAAAAATCAAGAAATGAAAAATAATATATAATCAAGTTCTAAGTGGTTACATTTTGTAATAATATGGATTTAAATACAATAGCAGTTGTCATTCTCAGAGTATGGACTAAAACTTATGATGAAATATTCAATGTACAGATCATCAAAAACTATTTAAAATTTTCTAAGAATCCAAAATTTGATCTGGTATACAGCAATTAGGATAAACTATCCTAAATTAAAATTTAAATAAAATTTTGATTGGTATCTTAAATAATTATAGGAAAATCTTTTCAGAAAAAATTTTGTATTCTTTATTTTTATTTATTCTACATTGGAAGCTTGAATGTAGTGTTATATCTGAAAATTATCTTCTGGAATTCATGTAAGACAAATATGTTATTTTCAAACGAGAAAACTATATAGCACATAAGTGGTATTAAGCTAAATAAAATTTCCTTACATTAGACACAAAAGAAAATTTTAATTTTCTGAACCAAAAGCAAGGTCTTCAATGAGAAATAATTATTTCATGTAGGTACACTAGTTGAAAAGAAGAGTATATAAATTTCATGTATTCTTTAGGACTGAGGACTAGAATTAATTTAAGATTCTGAATAAAATATAAATAGTTTAACACATTTGTAAAGGGGAACAAAGTTCACCATAGCAAGATGACTCTTTTTAGTGACAAGCAATTTCCAAAATGCATTTCCAAGATGCAAAACAATTACAAATGGTAGCACAAACAAAGACATTTCAACACTCAGGCATTCTCACTTTGGAATAAAGCCACGAAATTATTAATTTTTATCAGGATCTATTTCCCTTTCCTGTTTACACATACAATAGAGGGATAACTGCAGTGTGAGACTACATTTTGCTGAATGTGGAAGAAGGAAGCTGGTTGCATGTCTGTTTGTGGGGAAATCAGCCAAAACAGAGATCTGAAATAGAAATTCCACAAGCAATGACTCAGTGAATAGAGCAGCAGTTCATTCCAGGATAGTTCCAATTTTAGACTATGTATTGCTGGACAGAGTCGGTACTTTTTTCCTCCCAAGTCATGTTGACATTAGTTAATGCTAAATGTAGCACTTGATGTTCCTAAGGAAATGCAACATATTCCCCCTAAAGTCTCCTCATGTTCCTGTGCGTCTTAGAGCTAATTGTTATTTTATTGTTAATTATCAAAAATATCAATAAGAGCTGGATCAGACGCCATGGCATACTAACAGAAAAAGAGATATCATATTTATTATTTTTGTCTCACTTTTCAAAATGTTGATTAAGTAAAACTTGTTCTATTTTATTTGAAGACTGACATTCCCACTTGGGTGTGTCTTTGTTGTTTATGTATGTAGAAAGCAATAGGACTTGGAAGCATTGTTAAAATAAGTGTTTGCAATTATAAGTTTAGAAATTTGGCTACCTGGAAAATGGAGAAACCTAGGCTAGCTCTGTTACTTTCTGAGATAACAGAGAGGGCTTATGGAAAGGAATGTATGAACAAATTCATTGGGGAAAAAGAGATTCATTTTTGTTATTAAATCAGATTTTGTATCTATCGATCTTGCTGATTAATCTTGTATGTTTTACAGCATATTATAGTCCATTTTTAGAAGACTATCTAAAAGATTGTGTCTTTAGATGAGACCTTAAAAATTTGGCTGACTTGTATTATGTTTAATTTTGATACTCGGCATTGGATAGTCCTTTTCACTTTTAACTTTATGTACCAAATCTACCAAATATTGTGAAAACTCACTGCACAGAAGCTTGTTTGCAAAGTGACTCTGGTTGTCTTTACCTTATTATTTTCGGGCAAAATATTCCTCAAAGATAAATTGTTACCTGGATTTACAAAAATCATTGAGGATTCTTCCGAAAAACATAAATGAGAAAATAAAGTTTAAACAACAAAAAAAGGTCAAATTTGCTCCATAGCCAAGTGTTTTGGATTTTCCTAAGTGTCTTTGGATGACAACATCTGGATAGAAGCACAATGGCAATTTTGAAACATGCCCAGTATTTTCCAGTTACAATTAATATAAAAACTTCAAATAGATGTTATTGTGTCTAATACCGTCTGGCTTTCAGAAGCTCCATGAAGGTAGTAAGAAGTGAAGAGAAAAGTTTTTCAAATATATGCCCCACCTATGAAATGCCAAAATGTGGTCAGATGAGATACTGTTGAATTATTTTACATGACATATAATCTTAGTCGTTGGTGCTTTTAACTATTTCTATTCCAAATATTCTTTAAGGGATTTTTAAACTAAATGTGAGTATTTGATTCATGTCATTAAAGTTACTAAGTTATTTTTTATTTTCCTTTGCAAGATTGATGCATTATTCAATTCAATAAGCATTCAGATAACAACCTATAGGATATCAGTTTTGAAGCTCTATTGTATATTTTAATCATTCTTTCCTTTAATATTTAAGCCCTCATATATTGAATTATAACTGGCTCTATGAAACATTTTTTAAATTTATTATTTTTATAATTTTTAATTGAAATATATGTTACAAACAGATCATAAGGATATAGCTCCATGAATTTTCACAAAGTTAATATGTCGGTGTAACCACAACCCAGATCAAGAAATAGAATACTACCAGGACCTCAAAGCTACTATCCTGAACTAGAAGTAAATATTATCTTGACTTCTAAAACCATAGAGTATGAGTTTTGTTTGAGTTTTGTCATTTTTTCAATATTATTGAGATAAAATTTACATAACATAAAATTCACTATTTTAACCATTTTAAAGTGGACAATTCGGTGGTTTTTAGTATATGCACAATGTTGTGGGATCATCACAACTATCAAATTCCAGAACATTTTCATCACCCTAAAAAGAAACCCCATACCCATTAAGCAGCCATCCCCCATTCCTCCGATTCCCTGGAAACTACTAATTTACTGTCTATATCTATGGATTTGCCTATTCTGTATATTTCATATGAATGGAATTATACAATATGTGACCTATTGTGTCTTTTTTTAACTTAATATAATATTTCCAATGTTCATCTATGTTGTAGCCTGTGTCAGTACTTCATTCTTTTAATGGCTGAGTAATGTTCCATTGTATAGGTACACCACAATTTATTTATTCATCAGTTGATGGACATTTGGGTTGTTTCCACGTTTTTGGCTATTATGAATAATGCTGCTTTGAACATTTGTTTACAAGTTTTGTGTGAATATATTAAAACCATAGATTAGTTTTGCTTATTTTTAAGTTTTATGGTGTGCATTCTGTTTGTGTCTGACTGATTCACATCAACATTTTGTTTGTAAGCTTCAGCCATGCTTTTGCTAAGAAACAAGTTTATTCTTTACAAATTCTGCTTTTCATATAACTGCTGGATGCAATTCCACTAATCATTCTTCTACTACATAACATTTTCCAATAGCATGTTCCTTATTTGTATGCCCTCACTTGCAGCATCTTCCAAGTCCAGATTTCTTTTTTTTTTGAGACAGATTAGCCCTGAGCTAACATCTGCTGCCAATCCTCCTCTTTTTGCTGAGAAAGACTGGCCATGAGCTAACTTCCATGCCAATCTTCCTCTACTTTATATGTGAGATGCCTACCACAGCATGGCTTGCCAAGTGGTGCCATATCTGCACCCAGGATCCGAACCAGCGAACCCCAGGCCGCCGAAGTGGAATGTGTGAACTTAACCACTGCACCACCGGGCCAGACCCCCAAGTCCACATTTCTACTGACAGTTTATTAGTTCTCGCCAGCAATGTCTTTAGGTTTCAATTTGTATTAACAATCGGTTCAGAGCAATATAAACTTTTTCTATCATGCTCCTCAGTATTCTTCCAGCTTCTGTTCACTGTCCAATTCCATAACTATTCCCACATTGTTTTTTAAGATTTTATTTTTTTCCTTTTTCTCCCCAAAGCCCCCCGGTGCATAGTTATATATTCTTTGTTGTGGGTCCTTCTAGTTGTGGCGTGTGGGACAACTGTGTGCCTCAGCGTGGTTTGATGAGCAGTGCCATGTCTGCGCCCAGGATTCGAACCAACGAAACACTGGGCTGCCTGCAGCGGAGCACGCGAACTTAATCACTCAGCCACAGGGCCAGGCCCCCATTCCCACATTTTTAGGTATTTGTTACAGCAGCACTTCAATTCCAGGTGCCAAAATCTGCATTAGTTTTCTATTACCGCATGACACATCACCAGAAACTTAGTGGCTTAAATAGGCTTAAAAGAATGCCTATTTAATATCTCAGTTTCTGTAAGTCAGAAGTCTGGGCATGGTGAAGCTGGGCTCTTGGCTCAGGGATCTTGAGACTGAAATCAAGATGTCAACCAGGGCTGTGATCTCATCCGAAGGTCAGGGTCCTCTTCCAAGCTCGCTGTGTATGTGTTTGTGTCTTTCAGAATTCAGTTCCTGGTGATTGTAGGTTGAGGTGCCTGCTTTCATGTTGGCTGTCAACTGGTGCCTATTCTTGGCTCCTGTGGTTGCACACTGTTCTCTGTGTTGACCTTAAATAGGCATCCAGTTATTTCTCCAGCAAAAACATGGGTTTATTTGGGATCATCAAAGAATTGCAATTGAGGGTCTGCAACCATGGCAAGGACATACAAGTCCCAAGCAGCAAGGAGAGGAGAAACTCTTTTATAGAGGGGAAGTGGAATTTGGGAGGGCTATTGTAAACAAAGAGTTCACTGGAGGAGACTGGGAGCACAAAGTGTAGTGGTGTTTCATTGGCTGAGTTGTGACCATCTCTCATTGGCTGAGCTTGCTGGTCAAGAAGAGGAAGTCTTTCTTCTTCTTGGGCTCTGTATTCATATTGTAGAGCATGAGAGTCACTTTCCTCATTTTGGCCCTCCAACTCCATTTTAATGAAGTTTCTCTTGATTAATTTCCACATTTCCGCTTTTGCTCAAGATCTTTCTTTGAAAGCATCACTGATCAAGAGTCAGGTTTTTCTGGTTTTATTAGCCTCTTATCCCTCAATTCTGGGAAGGACCTTTCCTGGGTGTTGTGTCCCACATCACAGGGAAATTGCACACACTGGAAAACTATTGTGACCACATTTGAGTAATAAGGAGGGGTAGGAGGGAGAATTCTCAAGCATTTTTCTTTTCTAAAGTCCATGTGTTATCAAGATCATAGGCATTGGAGATCATACGAAGTGTGTTATGTCATAATCAAACTTTTGGCAGATAAATTCCAACAGGCCTGGTCCAGACATCTTGAGAAAGCTGTCTTATCAGATGTCATATGCCTCAATTTTGAGAAATTTTTACTTTCAACTCACCAGATGATGTGCAGGTCCAGTCAGGGTTTGGGACTTTCTCCAGGTGTGTGATATCAATGCAAAACTCTATTCCCTGGGGATTGGTGTCACAAGGGTTAGTTATCAGTACCTGATAGGAGCATTTCCAGTGAGGTTGAAGAGAGTCCTTCTGAAGGTGTCTTTTACAATAGACAAAATCTTCAGGTTGCAAAATGTGATCCTTAAGGTCTCTATCAAGAGTGCACTGTGTAACTCTTGCTCTATGAAGGCATGATTATTTTTAATAGAAGCAATTAGGCATTTGCAATATTAAAGTATATCTCCTTTTATCAGCTGTGGGTCAAAAAAGGAAGGAGCCAAATGCATTGGGGATCCTGTAACTATCTTGAAAGGTGAGAGATTATGAGTTTTAAAGGGAGTAGATCTGAAATGTAGAAGGACAAAGAGCAATGCTTTTGGCCAAGGTAGTTGGAGGATCTCTACAGATTTTGCCAGTTGAGTCTTAATAATGCCATTAGTACATCCAACTAAACTAGACAATTGAGGGTGGTAAGTACAGTGAAAATATTGTAAAACCAGCCAAACAGCACACACTTCTTGAAGTACCTGGTCAGTAAAATGAGTTTTTTGATCACTATGAAGCTTTAGAGGAGTTTCCCAGATAAGAATAATCTTTTCCAAAAGGACTTAGCCACAGACGAGTCAGCCTGTCTGCAAGGGAAGGCTTCAGTCCATTGAGAAAATATACAAACCATGACTAAAACATATTCATATCCATTAAATGGGGGAAGTTGTATGAAACCCATTTGCCCAACTTGAATTGTCCATTAGGTAGTTTTAAATGTCCAGGAGCAGTACAAACAGGCTTCCCTGGGTTGTAATTTGGACAAGTGGGACAAGTGAGGTAGGCACTTTTTGTGGCCTTGTTACTATTTCCCCACCAATATTGATTCATGAATGCCATCATTTTGTCAGTAGACCAATGGTTTAATGCATGTATAATGGTTACTAGTGGAAACTTTATAGAGTCTCATGTAGGACAGGATTGTTATGTGGTCTGACCCAGAGCATTTCTTTTCATGAAATGAACACTTGTTAAATTTTCACTCTTCTTTTTCTATTTCTGAGGCCAGTTGTTGAGCTTCTCTAGCCAGTATTATTTGGAGGAAATATCTGTTTGGACATGACAGAGGTTTGGCTGTTATTTGTTCCTTTAAGGGCTGCATTCCTTGTGGAAATGTCAGCAATGTGATTCCCTTTAGCTTCCAGAGAGTCAAATTTAGAATGCCTCAGGATCTTAATAATAGCTAAAGGGGCAGATGAAAGTATAGCATTCAATAATTTTTTAACATAGTGGCCATTTTAAATTTTATTCCCACTGGAAATAAGGAAGCCATGTTGCTTCCAAAACATTCTCAAATCATGAGCTTCTCTGAAAGCATATTTACAATCCGTATAAATATTGGCAATTTTGCCATTGGCTAAAGTATAAGCCTGTGTAAAAGCATATAATTCAGCCTCGTGTGCCAAAGTAGCCATAGGTAAATGTGCTGCTTCAACAATATCCAAAGGACTTGCAATAGCATACCCAGCACAATATTTGCCATTGTCACCCTTTAAGTAAGAACCATCAGTAAACCGTGAGAAGTCGACATTACCCAAAAAAGTTTCCTGCAGATCATCATGAGGAGTCAGGAGGTGATTTAATAGAATTAAACAGTTGTGAAGCACTTTGTCAGTAATAGAGGGGAGAAGAGTATCAGGGTTAAGGTTATTACAATGTAAAAGAGTTATGTGAGGAGTAGTTAACAAAAGGATTTCATAAGAGGTAAGGTAGCTGGCTGAAAAATGTTGAGTGTGATGAGAATTCAGGAGGGCTTCTACAATATGAGGTACAAAAATGATTAAAGGGGATCCCACAATGATTTTCTCAGTGGCCTTAACCAAAAGGGCAGTGGCAGTAACAGCTCTAAGGCAAGGGAGGTATCCACATGCCACAGGGTCTAGTTGCTAGCTATAATATCCGATAGGTTCATAGTGGTCCCCATGTTTATTAGTGAGTACCCCCAAGGCATTCTCTTCCTTTTCATTTACAAAAAGGAAAAAGGGAATACGATAGTTGGGAGGTCTAAGGGCACTTGGGTTCATCAAACTCTCCTTTAAGGCCTTAAAGGATATGTCATCTGGTGCTTCCCATAAAATTGGGTCAAGGTTGTTCTTTAATAAAACATACAGAAGTTTGACCATAAGAGAGAAATTTAGAATCCAATTTTGGTAATAACCAACTAGCCCAAAAAAGCTCACAGTTGATTCTTAGTTTTGGGTTTGGGGAAACTTAGAAGACCATGAAGCCTATCTGGGTCTAGGTGTAGCCCTTTTTCTGATATTAGATGTCCTAAATATCAAACCTGGGTTTAGGCAAACTACAGTTTTTCTTTGGTGATTTTATGTCCCTTTAAGACTAAAAGGTTTAGAAAGTGGATGCTGTCTTCCTGTGAGGAGACTTGGGAGGGAGGGCAAGGAAGCAAATTGTCCGCCTATTGCCAGAGGTAGAAACCCTGGGAAACCTTATATCATCCAGATCAGCCTTCAGGATTTGTGAAAAATAAGGACTTTCAGCTATACCCTGAGGCGTTACTGTGAATTGTTTTCCTTCCCAAGTGAAGGCAAAAAGGTAATGACTAGCTTCATCAACTGGAATACTAAAGAATGAACTGCATAAATCAATTTCAGTAAAGAATTTAGTTCCAATGGGAATGGATGTTAGCATATGAGGGTTAGGAACAACAGGGTGTCAAATGATAATGTTTATTGCTCACAGGTCCTGGACAAACCTCCATCCTCAGCTCTTGAGTTTTCTCACAGGTGAACTAGGAATATTACAGAGACTAGTACAAAAGATAGTGAGGCTTTGAGCCTTATAATCTTCTATTACAGGCTTTATACCTTGAAAGACTTCTTTACTTATTGAATTAATTCTGGGGAGAGGTTTTGAGAGATCTATTTGAATCTTGGTGTGCTGTGAATTTTAACAATATGAATTGAAGATTTTGGCTGTAAGGAGGGTGGTAGCTGATTTAATAGTGATAAGTGATCAGTGTTTCCAGAATCAGCTCTAGTATTGTCAGAGACATAGCAAGTAAAAGATGTCAAAGGGTCATTTAATTCACCTGATTGGCTGTTTTGGTAGCTACTGTCAAATTCTAGAATTATTTCCCCTTTTGGGAGAAAGAAATCCTAGCATTATACTTTTCCAAAAAGTCTTGGCCTCATAGATGGATAGGGGTGGAGGAACTAAGGAGATAAGGGTGTGTATGTATCTCTCAAAGGGCCTAAACAAAAAGGAATAAGTTCTGAGACAGGAGCCTTTTGACTTTATTAGAGATCCCTACTATTTGAATTGTTTTAGTACTCCCAAGACAGGGGCCACTTTATAGTAGTGGGGTTGAGCACTGAGAGTGTGGCTCCAGTGTCAATGACAGAGATTTATCTCAAATATGGAGAAATGTTTCTCCAAGTTGATGAAGAGGGAGGATTGAGAAGAACTGTTTGTAGTTACTTGGTGCCCCATTACTGAGAATTTGGAGGACAATGGAAAGGCTGGTTAGAAGGCTGAAGGTGCCCAAAGTGCTTAAATTGGTAACAATCTCTCTTCCAATGTCCTGGCTTTTTGTAATAAAAGCAGAAACTAGGAGGTTTTTTGTTTCATTTGGGGTTCTTCATTTGCTGGGGTTAAGGATTAAGAATTTTAGCAGTCTTTCTTTTAGGTGACATCTAGGGTGTGAGAGCTAATTTGCCAGGTTAACTAAATCAGGAGTGGACATACTTTCCCCTCTATCCTGGTCCTTTTTGCTAGAAGAGAAAGGTCCCAGTTAAGTCCCTTAATGAACATCGAGTTAAAAGCTACCCAGGTGGAACCAACATCTGAAGGAAGACTAGAATTTCCTTTAAAAACCATTTAAAGTCAATTGTAATAGTCCTGAATAGGCTCATCAGTTTTTTTGTGTACAACCTTAACTTTTTTATATTTATTAGGCTTTGGGAAAGCCCTAGGAATTGCCCAATAAAGTCATCTAGTGATGGCCCAAGTCTGATTGTATGACAGATCAGCGGTTGGTCTCCTGGTTGACTTTTCAGGATTTTCCCAATTAGCAATTTTCATCCAGTGCTGGGCCTGGACTTTACTGATAAGTGTATGAACTAGCTGATATAAGTGACAGAAACCAAGTTAAGTTTGAATGACTATATTAAATTCCTTAGCAAATTCATGAGGATCATCAGTTACTTAAGGAATATCTTTGACTATGGCTTGCAGTTCAGTCTTAATCCAACAGAAATTAAGGGTGTAGTCTTTGGATCCTCAGAAGGCTTAATTTTAAAGGGACAAGTTCTGATAGTTTCAGTGGGGAGAGGTTTAGTGAAAAGGGGAAGTTCAGCAAGAGAGTTAGTATGGGGGAACTGAGGGCATAGAGAAGGTGCAGGCAGTATAGTGGGAAAGAAAAAGGGCTCCAGAGGCAGGACGTGAGCATGAGCAGTGTAGGAGGGAACATGATGGTGCCAGAGGTAGAGCCTGAGACAAGGAAGCTGGGGAAGAGGAACAAGAGTCTTCAGAACTCATTTTATCTTTCTTTAATTATTTATTTACCAGTTAATCTTAAAATTTTATTTTGCAAAGAGGAAATTTTAGACTCGGTAACATTTGAAAGTCTCAAAACTCCAATCAAACTAGGCATTCCGTTAAGTTTTGGGAATTTCAGAGCTATGGTTGTTCAATTCACTTTTAAGAAAAGTATGTTTGGAAACTTCTAAAGTTCCCCACAATGGACATTGCTATTGTAAATTACTTTTGGTTAACTCAGTCCATTTATTTAGAAATGCACATGAGAAATAACCACAGTTTTTTTCTTTTCATTTCACTTCCCTTTATTGTGCTTCACAGACAATTATGTTTTTGTTCTTCTCTCTTTATTTTGAATTACTTTATTGAGGTCATATTGGCTTATAATATTGTGTAAATTTCAGGTGTACATTATTATGTTTCAGTTTCTGTAAAGATTGCATCATGATCACCAGCAATACTCTAGTTTTTATCAATCACCATAAATATGTGCCCCTTGACCTATTTGCCCTCCCCCATCCCCTTCCCCTCTGGTCACCACCAATCTGTTCTCCTCATCTATGTGTTTATTTATCTTCCACATATGAGGGAAATAATATGGTATTTGTCTTTCTCTGCCTGACTTATTTTGCTTAGCATATTACCCTCAAGGTCCATACATGTTGTCACAAATGATGCAATTTTGTCTTTTTTGTGGCTGAGTAGTATTCCATTATATATATATATATACCACATCTTCTTTATCTATTTATCCATTGATGGTCACTTGGGTTGCTTCCACATCGTGGATATTATAAATAATGCTGCAATGAACATAGGGATTCATAAATCTTTTTGAATTATTAATTAAATGTTCTTTGCATATATACCCAGTAGTGGAATAACTGGATCATATGGTATTTCTATTTTTAATTTTTTGAGGAGTCTTCATACTGCTTCCCATGGTGGCTACACGAGTTTGCATTCCCATCAGCAGTGTATGAGGATTCCTTTTTCGCCACATACTCTTCAACACTTGTTATTTCTTGTCTTATTAATAATAGCCATTCTGCTGGATGTGAGGTGATATCTCATTGTAATTTTAATTTGCATTTCCCTAATCATTAGTGATGTTGAACATCTTTTCCTGTGCCTATTGCCCATCTGTATACCTTCTTTGGAAAAATGTCTGTTCATATCTGATGTGGTGTCGGCGAGCCGAAGAGTCGAAAGAAAGATTCTTTGGACTCTCAAGGTCTGGCATTAGTGCTCTTTTGTTTAGAGAATAGTGTGGAATAGCATGGGGACAGGACCCATGGGCAGTAAAGAGCTGCTGCTGGCATGAGGACAGGACCCATGGGCAGTCAAAGCTGCTGCTGCAGGCATGGGGACAGGACCCATGGGCAGTCAGAGCTGCTGCTGCAAACATGGGTTGATAGTAGGGCTAAATATAAGGCATAGGTATGTGAGTTATCTCTTTACAAGACAAAGGAAAGAATATGTAAAAGAAAGTTGTTAAAATGGTATCAGTGCAGGTGATGTCTGGTTATTGGGTGTTCCTATAACTTTAGATAACTTTAGATAATAACTTTAGATAACTTTTTAATAATAATCAGACCAGATTAAGTCAGGATGTCCTATGCTTCCCGGAGGGTGTTGGTGGTGGGGGGAGTCAGCTACATGAGGTTACCAGACAAGCACATTAAACAAGACTTAAGTCCTTGCTGTCCCCATTAAGAGTTTCTAGAGATAAGGTCATCCCCCATTCCTCCTGGTGCAGAGAGGGAGACACCCCCAACAGATGGAGACTTCCTTCACAAATGCAAATGTCTCTCATCAAAGGGCAAGTGAATTCCACTCCTCAGAGCCTCCTTCCCATCTGCAGTTTTTAAAAGTAACCAACCTAAAATAATCCTCATCATAAACTCCCCCTGAACCCATTTGGCCCCAAAATCTTTTGGGGATATGGACAATGGTCAGTCTTCTGTAACTACTTCCAGCTGTACAAGGTCGTAGAGCTGTCCCTAAATGGGGCCATAGGTACAGGTAGGAAGTTCAGTGGACCGGAAGGCTGCGCCCATGGAGTCCAAGGCTGACAAGGTATACAGATCCTCTGGAGACAAGAGAATCATTTGATGAGAGGTGGTAAGCAATATGATTAACCCAATGAATAAGGTTTTGATAGTAGTCCAGAAATCAGGACCTGTCCAAGAGTTCAACCAATCATTTAGAGATAGGGGAGGGTCAGACATGAATTTAATTTGGTGGCTCATATCAGATAGGGAGCCAGAGATATTTTGATGGTAGTCAGGAATATAAACACAACATTCAGTTTTTATAATGGCACAAGTGCCCCCCTGTGCTGCTATTAAGATATCCAGTGCCATTCAGTTTTGCAGGACTGCCTTACGCATTTGGGATACTTCTAAATCGAGCAGCAAAAGGCTATGTTGTGTATCATTTAATGCCTTCATAGTAAATTTGTTTAAAAATTCCATGTGCAAGATGACACTTTTGATTCCTAATTGGGGAAGGAAAATTGAGGCAACATGGTCATACCAGTGGAAGGCAGAATGGGTCCAGCGCTGTTGCAGGTTGGGTAGCCTAGCAGGAGGAGATATAGTAAATGTAGTTCTACCTTGCATCCAGACAAAGCCTAGGGTGCACCGTCCAATCCATCCAGGTGGCAGCTGAGGCCGTAAGTTGGAGCCACATAACCACTGAGTACCACTAGGGGCTAACCAATGCGTGCTGGGCCATCTATCCCAGTCAGTCCCAAACCAATCAGTATGTTTTAAGGCTATGATATGAGAACACATATAACGGGGAATTTTTCCCATAGGTCAGGTGCTATTAGGTCACGTATCACAGGTGTGATTGGTTTGTTCCCAACATAGAGTGGCCTTTTGACTGAGTTGACCACTAGTAAGAGTGAGCCAAATATATTCGTCCCAAATTTGATATAGTCCATCCTGTGTGTATTGATAAGTTGGGGACTTTACCTTTGGAATTTGTTGTTTATGATCCACCTGTGACAAGGCAAATCTAGTTAGTATTTGGGTAGTAGTATTGAAGGAAAAGGTTTGATTGTAGCCAGGGATCTCCCTGGTATCAGAGATGGATGGCCACAAGGAGACATTATGATTAGTAACAGATGAATCTTGGAGAAAAGAAGAGCTAGAATCTAATATCCATGAATGTGTACTATAGCTTCTACTGAAACATAATTTTTCTCTCTAAAATCACCCTCATTTTTACAAAAGATAGCCAAATTAATGTAAATGGGTTTGCAAAATAAGTGTAGTTTTAATAAAACTTGATCCAAGTATTTACATAATTGCAGCAAGAATAACAATTGATTATACAGGCTCTTTTAAATCTGCTTTGCTGGAATTATTTTATAAGGAATCTCAGATTGAACTGTAAAGGCCTCTCGAGGCCAGAAAAGCCAAAGCCAAGGACTTGCCATGAGATTTTGCCTACAGTACCTACAGATTTGGGTGGACTCCTCTCTTCTAGAGGTCCCCCAAAATATTCTGAGGTTCCTTGCGCCTGCCAGATAAGCAAGCTTCCTTACTTACCAGGTAAGATTGCCAGAATCTCTGTAAACAAGGTACCAGGCCCATATTCCCAAGTGGTTTTATTTCCAGAAAGTACAATCTTTGTTCCTGGAAAGCTGTCCTGTCATATCTGAGCCTGTATATTTCTTTCAAATATGCCATTCCAGTCAAAGCTTTGGTAAGATAACCAATGTGTCCAATTGTGTCCTGCTATAAGGAGACAAAATTCTTAGTGACTTATGCAAATAACTATATTGCCACGAAATAACCATACTCACAAATAGTTTCCAAATTCTGGAGGGATCATGTAGGGAGAAAAAGATAAATGTTTCAGTTTTACTCATAAAGGTATAATTTCGCTAAATTGCTGTAAGTCATAATTAGCATAAGAGAAAAGATTTCCTTAAATCTGAGAAAACAAAACAACACATCGAAACTCAAGAATATTTCAAACAGAAGTCATAAAAAATTATAATCATCCTCATCACTTCACACAGTCCTGTATAATCAGTTCTTGAGCTTAACCTTCTATTGGCAGATCTGTGAGCTCAGTTTCTCCATTAGAATTCTATAATTTCTTACCCAGTTCAGTTTTACAATCTGAAAATTAATCAGAAACCTGTAGTTTAGAACCCTTGTGTCAGAATCCTTTCCAGGAATTTCTCTGAAGATGAAACATATTTGCAAAAGCAAAAAGCATCACAGCAAAACAGCAACTAGCTGTAAGTGGACAAAAGACTAAAAAAGGCAATTGACAAAGAAACTTGACTACTTCTGTGACATACAACGCTTCAAGAGAATAATTGGAATTATGACCGATAACCAGGACAGATCAGAATTTTAGGAATGTTATATAATTTTAAGAAACCTATATTAATAACATTCACCCACATAATACCACCTAAGGAAGTTTGTCATCGCTTATTTGGCAATGCTTCCCATGTAGTTTAATAGACCAAATAACCTAATTAGTTTAGTATTTTCAAAAGAAAGCCTTCATTCAGGATTTGAATTTTTTTTTGAGGGAGAAGCTTCTAAAAAATATCAAGAGTTTTTAAAACACTTGTTCAAATAGGAAACAATGCTCACTGTGAGACAATGCTCAGGTATCCATTCAAAGTGACAACAGAAACAGTCAAAAATAAAAGTGACCTCAGTCATTATTTTAATAAAACAGATTTGTCTTTTAGGTAGAGTCACTCAAAGGGACACCTTTTATAACCTCTTTATCAAGAGCAGATCAAAAGTTCAAGAAACTTATTTTGAGAGAAAAAAACCAAAGTTTAATTTCTGCACCAGCTTATTTTTAACATTAGAACTTATTTACTTAGTTGGACTTACTTTAGTCTACTTGACCAGGCATAAAACTCCTTTCAGAATTTCTCCTTCACAAACCTTCTACAACTTTCTTTTTACATTCAAAATTTGTCCCATGCTTGCTTTCTTCCCTTCTAGTACATTAGGAGAAATTTATCTTAACCAAACAAAAATACTTCCATTCTTTATACTTTCTTTACTGAAAACATACATTTTAACTTTCCTTGAATACAGAATTGTTTTCCTTATTAATTTCCTGTAGTTTTAATTATATATGTTAATTAGAACTTTTAACCCTTAACAGACCCTAGTAAACACTGAAATGGAAAGCAATTATGAATTGTCTTTTATCAGCATTCTAAACACTTCATAATTTCTAGAAACACGCCACATTACAGTAACAGACCCAAAGACTTTTCACCTCTCTGCAATAAGAAGCCAAAAGTAGATAAGTTACATACGTTTAGCAATGTTTCAGTGTTCCATCCTATGTAAAAATGACCCAGATATTCAGAATTTTATCATTTAACTTAACTTGGCAAAACTCAAGATTGTTATCAAAGAGAATTTGGAAGCTGTTTTTTTTTCCAAGTGTACAGACCATAAAACAGTTATTGTACCCACTTTTATCTATTTAAATAATTTGTTTCCAACAATTATGTTCAGATTACCTACAAAAACCTCATGAGACATTAGACAAAACTGGTCATCATTTAAAGCTATTATTTCACTGATGAATTTCTAACAGACAACATGAGCTTATTTGACTAGTTAACCCAGGCTCCATGCCTGCATCATATGCAAATACTGACAATTCTAACAACAAGACTATTCCAATCAAACCAACAAACTTAAACAAGCCTTCATTTACCAAAGGTTAATTCACATCACGTTAACTTGAAAGACATTGGATTAATTTCTGCTACATTTAGAATTTATGTAAGCGCTTACTTTAAGGCAATTAAATGGAGCTCTTAATTTTGGCCATACTATACAGAGGTAAAATATCACACACATATAACACACATACATAATTACTGTCAAAACTCACCAGTTATGAATCCAAACTTGGTTTTGAGCCTTTTTACCAATATTTGTGGAGAAGACACTCAAGATGCTAGATTTTTTTGGCAGGGGCACGCTTATGGCTGGTTTTTTTCCTTTTTTTTTTCAGTCTTAGGAATTAGTGATGGGCTAGGTAGCCCCATCACAAGGATTAGCAAACTCTTTGAGATAAGGAAAATGGGTTGAACCTGAATGCCTCTAGAGCTGCTTTTCTAGCCTTACAAGGATTTTCTAAGGAAAGTTGCTCTTGATTTCTCAGAAACTGGGTTGTAACTCAAATTACATTATAGGTTGATCTACCTCTCCAAATGCATCATAAAAGCACAGAGAAACCCCTCAAGTTTTCTCCAAGGTGGAGTTTCTGGGGCATAACCCAGCCAATTGAAAGTGTTTCCAATTAGTTAGAATGCACCTGAGGGTGAGCCTTCGGGGATGCTTAGGGCATTCTGCATGGCAGTTAAAGCCAGTGTCCAACTAACAGTGGCCGGAGAAAGGGTGCAGAACCTGATTGCAGGTGTCGACATGGTTATAAGATTTAGTCAAGTCCCGCTCAGCCTGGGCACTTTGTCTCTGAGCTGGCACAAGTTGAGGCAGGGAAGCAGGAGGCAAAGGCCTGGAACTGGCTGGAGGCTGGGGCTCCCAGAAGAAGGGTCAAGATTTAAGTCCCTGGCAAAAGGTTTATTTTTTCAATTTTACAGAAGGTCAAGCTTCTGCTAAGGTCCAGCCTGAACTTAACCTGACTTGGTGACAACAAAGGAGGTGATGAACAAGACAGGCAAAAAAGAAAAGAACAGGCCTCGCCCTCGTGGCCTCTTCCAGAGGGTTATCAAGATAAGAGTCAAGCAACAGTTCCCATGCCGGACACATAACCCCAGCAGGACAGTTCACAGAATGACTAACAGGTCTCCTACCCTCATAGCCGACTCAGTAGGTGACTAAAATACCCAATGAGTCAACCGCCAAGAGAGGGCGCCCCACTTGGGGTCACCGGGATGATCAGGCCAGGAAACCCAAAGTTGAGGCTCCCAGGGATGGAGCCTTTTACTCTCTAAAGATTTTTTTGTTTCCCGGTTGCAAAGCTCAAAAGGAGACCAAAATCTCCACTGTAACTTTAAAAGAGATGGAAAAAAAAAAAGGATCCATTACCTTGAAAATCCCCACTGTTGGGGTTTCTATAGCAAGGGATGATAAGGACATTCCTTGCATATCTTCCCTATTACTCCTGGCAGTAATAGGTGACTGGTGAATGGTCCCCAAGATAAAAGGATATAGAAAAACAGTGAGGAATTTTCCGCTGATCTGGGGGACATTCTACCCAATTGCATCCTGGAGCCATTCACCCAAAAAGGGGTTTCCATACTCAACCAAAAGTTAGAGTTTGGTACTTTCCTTGAACTGGAGTCCTGATTGGGACTTTCCCATGGTTCAGAGTGTGGTCAGGAGCCACACGGAGGGATGCCAATCCAGCCTTAGGAAAAGAAACCTTCCACGGGAGTCTTGGAGATTGGCGACCATCCTAATGACTTAAGTGGTCAACCCTGCCCATGTAAAATTTATCTATTAGAGATAGGATTAGGAAGGAATGGATTAAGTCATTCTTCATCACCCTGAGGCTTAAGGTACTGATTCTCTTCAAGCTGAATGCCATGATTTGCCCCACAGAATAGCCATGGGCAGCAAACATGGATTCATACAGCTGTCCAAGAAGGTTCCCAAAGGAGAAGTGAATTTAGATCCATCCTTGAAAAAGAGAAAGGCACAAGGGAAAAGGGGTATTTACCAGAGCTTGAGCTCACAAGCCAATGAAGCAAGATCCCTATACAGGCCACCAGAAATGATGTGGTGTTGGTGAACCAAAGAGTCAAAAGAAAGATTTCTTGGACTCTCAAGGTCTGGCAGTAGTGCTCTTTTATTTAGAGAATAGTGTGGAATATCATGGGGACAGGACCCATGGGCAGTGAAGAGCTGCTGCTGACATGGGTCCTGTCCCCATGCAGCACTCTTTACTGCCCATGGGTCCTGTCCCCATGCCAGCAGCAGCAGCAGCTCTGACTGCCCATGGGTCCTGTCCCTATGCAGCAGCTCTTTACTGCCCATGAGTCCTCTCCCCATGCTATTCCACACTATTCTCTAAATAAAAGAGCACTACTGCCAGACCTTTGAGAGTCCAAGAAATCTTTCTTTCAATGCTTCAGCTCGCCAACCCTGCATCAATATCCTCTGGCCATTTTTTGATAGGGTTGCTTCGTTTTTTGTTGTTGTTGTTGAGTTGTATGAGTTCTTTATATATTTTGGAAATTAACGCCTTGTTGGAGGTATGATTTGCAAATATTTTCTCCCATTGGTGGGCTGTCTTCTTGTTTTGTTCATGGTTTCCTTTGCCTTTCAGAAGCTTTTTGGTTTGTTGTAGTTCCATTTATTTTTTTGTTTCCCTTGCCTGAGGAGACATATTCCAAAACATACTGCTAAGACTGATTTCAAGGAGCATACTGCTTATATTTTCTTCTAAGAGTTTTATGGTTTCAGGTTATACATTCATGTCTCTAATCCACTTTGAATGCATTTTTGTGTATGGTATAAAATAATGGTCTTCATTCTTTTCCTACGGCTTTCCAGTTTTCCCAACACCATTTATTGAAGAGACTTTCCTTTCTCCATTGCATGTTCCTGGATCCTTTATAGGAAATTAGCTGTCCATAGATGTATAGGTTTATTTCTGGGCTCTCAATTCTGTTCCATTGAGCTGTCTGCTTTTGTGCAAATACCATGCTTTTTTTTTTTTATTCCTATAGCTTTGTAGTATCTTTTGAAAACAGGGGGTGTGATACCTCCAGCATTGTTCTTTTTTTTCTGGGGATTGCTTTGGCTATTTGGGGTCTTTTGTTGTTCCGTATACATTTTAGGATTCTTTGATCTATTTCCATAAAAAAGTCATTGAGATTCTGATTGGGATTGCACTGAATATTTAGATTACTTTACGTAAAATGGATTTTTAACTATGTTAATTCTTCCAAAGCATGAGCATGAAATACCTTTCCATTTCTTTATTTCTTCTTTAATTTCTTTCCACAATGTTTTACAGTTTTCAGTGCATAGATCTTTCAGCTCCTTGGTTAAATTTCTTCCTCTGTATTTTATTCTTTTTGCTGTGATTGTTTTCTTGATTTCTATTTCTGCTAGTTCATTATTAATGTATAGAAATGCAACTGATATTTATATGTTGATTTGGACCATGTAACTTTACTGTATTTGTTGATTATTTCTAATAGTTTTCTGGTGAATTCTTTAGGATTTTCTATATAAAGAATCACCTCATCCACAAATAGTGACACTTTTATTTCTTCCTTCCAATTTGGAATCCTTTTATTTATTTTTCTTGCCTAATTTATCTGGCTAAAATTTCCAGTACTAGCTTGAATAAAAGTGGTGAGTGTGAGCATCCTTGTCTTGTTCCTGTTCTCAGAGGAATAGTTTCCAGTTTTTCACCATTGAGTATGATGTTGGCTGTGTGCTTGTGATTTTTGGACTTTATTATGTTGAGGTACTTTTCTTCTATAACCAATTTATTGAGAATTTTTATCATAAATGGATGTTGGATCTTGTCAGATGCTTTATTGGCATCTATTGAGATGACCATGTGATTTATATTCTTCATTTGTTTAGTGTGGTGTATTACATTGATTTGTGGATGTTGAGCCATCACTGCATCCTTAGAATAAATCTCACTTGATCATGTTATATGATTCTTTTAATGTATTGTTTTATTCAATTTACTAATATTTTGTTGAAGATTTCTGCATCTATTTCTGCATCAGAGATATTGGCCAGTAATTTCCCTTTTTTGTGTTGTCATCTTGTTTTGGTATCACAGTAATGTTGGACTCATAAAATGAGTTAGGAAGTTTCCTGTCCTCTTGAATTTTTCAGAAGAATTAGAGAAGGACAGGCACTATGTCTTCTTTGAATGTTTGGTAGAATTCACCAGAGAAGCCATCTGGCCCTGCACTTTTGTTTTTTGGGAGGTTTTTGATTACTGTTTCAACCTCTTCTGATTGGTCTATTCAGATTCTCTATTTCTTCTTGATTCAGTTTTGGAAAGTTGTATGATTCTAAGAATTTATCCATTTCTTCTAGGTTACCCAATTTGTTTATATATAGCTTTTCCTAGTATTCTCTTATAATCCTTTGTATTTCTGTGGTACCTGTTGTAAGTTTCTTTCTTTTATTTCTGATTTTACTTATTTGAGCTTTCTCTTTTTTTTCCTTAGTGAGTCTGGCTAAGAGTTTCTCAATTATGTTTATCTTCTTAAAGAACCAGCTCTTTACTTTCATTGATCCTTTTTACTGTTTTTTTTAGTCTATATTTCATTTATTTCAGCTCTGGTTTTTATTATTTCCTTCCTTTTACTAACTTTGAGATTTGTTTATTATTTTTCTAGTTCTTTTAGGTATAGTGTTCAACTATTTAATTGAGATTTTTCTTGTTTCTTGAGGTAGGCCTATCTTGCTATAAGCTTCCCTCTCAGTATTGCTTTTGCTCCCTTCTGTAAGTTTTGGTATGTAGTGTTTTCATTTTCTTTTGTCTCCAGGTATTTTTTATTTTCTCCTCTGATTTCTTCATGAAACCTATAGCTTTTTAGTAACATCTTGTTTAGTCTCCACATATTTTTTACTTTTCCAGCTTTTTTCTTGTAGTTCATTTCTAGTTTCATACTGTTATGGTCAGAAATGAGACGTGATATGATTTCAATCTTCTTAAATTTATTGAAGCTTGTTTTCCCAACATATGGTCTATCTTTGAGAATGTTCCATGTTTACTAGAGAAGAATGTGTACTCTTCTCACACATACTCTGCTGTTTTTGGATGGGATGTTCTATATATATCTATTAATTCCATCTCATCCAGTGTTTCATTTAAGGCCACTGTTTCCTTGTTGATTTTCTCTCAGGATAAGCTATCTGTTGATGTATGTGGGGTGTTAATATCACCTAATATTACTGTGTTGCTGTCAATTTCTCCCTTTAGTTCTGTTAATAGTTACATTGTATACTTTGGTGCTCCTGTGTTAGCTGCATATATGTTAATAAGTGTAATGCCTTCTTGGTAGAAGGTCCCTTTTAACAATTCATGTGTTCCATCTTTGTCTCTTATCTCTTTTGCATTGATGTCTGCTTTTTCTCATATGTGTGACTACACTCACTTTCTTTTGTTTGCCATTTGCTTGAGGTATCATCTTCCAAATCTTCACTTTGTGTCTATGTTTGTCTTTAGAGCTGAGTCTCCTGGAGGCAGTATATTATTGGGTTTATTTTTGAATCCCTCCAACCATTCTGTGTCTTTTGATTGGTGAATTCAATCCATTTACATTTAGAGTGATTATTGATATATGAGGGCTTAATACTGTCGTTTTATCTTTTGTTTTCTGCTTGTCCTATATTTCCATTGTTTCTTTTTCCTTGTATTTATGTCTGTCATTTCAGTTTGGTGGTTTTCTGAATGTTTTTCTGTTTTCTCTTTATTTATGATTTTTGGCTCTGCTCTGATTTTTTGTTTTGTGGTTACCATGAAGTGGTATAAAAGATCTCATAGATGAGATTGTCCTTTTTCTGATAACCTCTTGTCTCCATTAGCCTATGGGGCTTCTGTCCTTTTCCTCTTCCCCTTCTATGTTTTTGCTGTTCATAAATTATCACTTTTTATGTTTTAAGTTCATTATCAAATAAAAGTGGTTATAATTGTTTTTAATGCTTCCTTTCCCCTTTGTCTTCATGTTATAATTCAGTGTTTGTTAACCTATTCTGATACAGAGTTGCAATTTTCTGATTTTGTCTATTTATCTCCTTGCTCCAAGCTTTGTAAAGCTTTGCCTTTTTGTTTCAGGTAGGAGGACTTCTTTCAACATTTCTTGTAAGGCAGGCCTAGTGGTAATGAGCTCCCTCAGCTTTTGTTTGCCTGGGAAAGCTTTTATTTCTCTATCATACCTGAGGTATAATTTCACTGGCTAGAGTATTCTTGGATGGCAGTTTTTGTCTGTCAGTATTTTGAATATATTATTCCACTCTCTTCTAGCCTGTAGGGTTTCTCTTGAGAAATCTGCTGAAAGCCAGATGGGGGTTCCTTTGTAGTTTACTTTCTTCTTTCTTGCTGCCCTTAATATTTTTTGTCATTGACTTTTGACAGTTTTAAAATTATATGCCTTGGAGAAGGTTTTTTGCATTGAGGCAATTAGGACTTCCTTTAGTTTCATGTTCTTGTATGTCCAGTCCATTCCCCAGATTTGGGAAGTTCTCAGCTATTATTTCTTTGAAGAAGATATCTGTTCTTTTCTTCTTCTCTTCTCCTTCTGTGATAGCTATTATCTTTATGTTACTTTTCCTAATTTAGTTGGATAGTTCTTGTAGAATATCTTAAATTTTTAAAAAATCTTAGTTCTCTGTCCTCCTCCACCTGAATGATTTCTAAGTTTCTATCTTCAAGCTCACTAATTCTCTCCTGAATATGATCTGCTTCATTTGTAATGCTTTCTATATTATTTTTCATCTCATTAATGGTGTTCTTCATCTCCAGAATTTATGGGGTTTGTTCTTTTAGAGTTTTAATCTCTTCAGTGAAGTACTCTTTGCACTCATTAATTTTGTTCGTGACCTCATTGAACTGTCTTTCTGAGTTTTCTTGTAACTCGAGTTTCTTTATGATAGCTATTTTGAATTCTCCATAAGTAGAGTATAATCTTCTGTGACTTCAAATTTGTTTTCCCAAGCGTTGTCATTCTTTTTCTGTTCTGCTGTGTTACTGTGGTTCCTCATGATATTTGATGAATTGTTTCTCTGTCAGTGCATTTGTGGTTGTAACCACTTTTCTTGTTTGGGTATGGCTTTGCTTACTTTGTTTCTGAGCTGTTTCTGGTTGTATTTGAGAGCCTGCACTCTTCCTCCTCCACTGCCTCTGCTGGAAGCATCATCAGTGCCTTCCTTGTGCCACTTGTGCCTCTGAGGTTGCTAGTGCCTTGCTGCTTACAATGTCACTGAAGCCTCTGGTGTTGCCACTGGCATCACCAGGCTGAGAGCACTACTGTTACTTCTGGGGTCACCTGGGTCTTGTATTTTTCCTCTGGTTTTCTGCAGGTTCCCCATGGGCTTGGATGCTGCTTCCCCATTCACCACCTGTGCTGATGCTCCTGGGTTGTCTGAGGGTACTGGTTGCATCACTGCCAAGTGTGCTGTGTTCGTGGGTGCTGCTTTTACTGCCAGGGGCTCAGGGCCCCCAGGTACTTGTATACAGCCCCCACTTCTGGTGGAGCTGGTGTTGAGTGTGCCACCATTGTTTGCTTGGTCACTGCTTCTGCAATGTTTCCTGAAGCCTCTCTTTATAGGTTCCATCTGCTACCACTGGGGAGAGGAACAGAGGCTATGCTTGGAGAGATGGTTGTTGCTGCTTGCTCATGTAGCCTTTGGTCTCTGGTGTTAGCCAGTGTGTTTTGAAAACTCAGGTCAAGATGTCCCACCCCAGCCAGGAAAATCCAAGTTTTGCATGCTGTCCCCACTGTTAGAAGGACCTGGCCACTGCTGAGTGAGAGGGAGGGAGCATGCATGGTGGATCTTCTGGGAGATAGACAGGGGCACCTATTTCTGTTCCCACAATGTCTGCTTGCAATCATGTGAGCCATGGTATCCACAATTTCTGCTCTACTCACAATTGTGTGAGCCACTGTGTCTGCTGTTTCTACTCTACTTTCAGTGTCTGCCCACAGGCTCACATGCTGGCATAAAGATCTTCATCCTGGATTGCTGCTGCCATGGGAGGGGGAGGGGGCTGCTCCCCTAGTTCCACTGCCTCCTAGGGGTCCAGTCCACTCACCTCAGATGTACAGATGCATGTATCTTATGCATCCTGTTGTGCTATGTAGGGAATCTTATGCTCCCCCATGATGCTGATGTCTTAGAAGTTTTTAAACATAAAATAAGCCGTGGTCCCTGTAGGGGGGCACCCTCAAAATACTTAAATGGAATCTTAAATAAATAATCTTAAATAAATGGAATTTCTTAGAAGTTTTTCTCTAGAGCAAAAATATAATTCTCAAACAGCCTAAACAGCCCCAAACTCAAACAACTTGAACAACCCAAACAGCCTGCAGGCTTAACACCAGACAGTTCCAAAAGAAACAGTCTTATTTCAGTAAGGTGAACCAAAAGTTGAATCAATACATTTCCAATGGAACAGTCCTTTTCCAAAGGAAATCAGAGTGAAGGTTGATCAATGCAGTTCCAATGGAGCAGTCTGCTCCCAAGGGAGTCAGTTACAATCACAAACTGGATCAGCACAGTTTGAATTGGAACAGCCTGGTCCCAAGGAGTCAGTCCAAAGTGCCAGCTCAGTTCAACGTAGGAACACTCTGGTTACAGAGGTATCAGACCAAAGACTTAGCACAGTTCTCATTGAAACAGTCTGATTTCAAATGAATCAGGCTGAAGTGCCAACCAAGTACTCACAGACAAGGTCTTAAGCAGAAAAGGACAAAGCCTTAAAATAGATCTCAAATAAGGCCTAGAGAGCCTCAAATGCAAAGAGAGTAGATGCTCAGAGAGGGTGGCTCCAGGAGAAAAGATGTACCCTCACACTCCAGGGTAGTGAGAAAAGCAGCTCAGTGAGCTTGTTGTGGCTACTGCACCTGTTTTCTCCCTGGCCTTAGAGTCATTGGAGGTCTTCTCTGGATCCCTGTACAGGTCACCAAAATAATGACCTTAAACAAATACAAGTTATTTCTCCAGAAGAAAAAAGAGTTTGTTCAGGATCAGCAAAGAATTGAAATTCAGGGTCTTCAACCGTGGTTAACCATACACAATTCCCAAACAGCAAGGGGAAAAGAAACTCTTTTATAGAGGAGAAGTGGAAGTTGCAAGGGCTATTGTAAACGATGGGTCTATTGGAGGAGGCTAGGAGTTCAAACTGCAGTGAATTTTTTAAATTGAGTTCATAATAGTTTACCTCATTGTTTCAATTGTACAAGTTTCAATTGTACATTATTTCTTGTCCGTCCTCATGTAAGTGCTGCCCTTCACCCCCTGTGCCCACCCCTGACCCCTCTTCCCCTGGTAACCATTGAACCGTTCTGTTTGTCCATGTGTTTATCTTCCAGATATGAGTGACGTCATATGGTGTTTGTCTTTCTCAGTCTGGTTTATTTCACTTAACATAATACCCTCCAGGTCCATCCCTGTTGTTACAAATGGGGTGATTTTGTCTTTTTATAGCAGAGTAGTATTCCATTGTGTGTGTATATATATTCTCAAGGTATATATATATATATATATATATATATATTTCACACACATTATGTCTTCTTTAACCAAACGTCAGTTGACGGGCACTTGGATTGCTTCCATGTCTTGGTTATTGTGAATAGTGCTACAATTAACATAGGGGTACACAGCTTACTTGGATTGTTGATTTCAAGTTTTTTGGAAAGATACCCAGTAGTGGGTTAGCTGGGTCATATGATATTTCTATGTTTAGTTTTTTGAGGAATCTCCAACTGTTGTCCATAGTGGCTGCACCAGTTTGCATTCCCACCAGCAGTGTATGAAGGTTCCCTTTTTTCCACACCCTCTCCAACATTTTTTGGTTTTAGTATTAGTGATTATAGCCATTCTAATGGTGTAAGGTGATGTCTTAGTGCAGTTTTGATTTGAATTTCCCTGGTGATTAGTGATGTTGAACATCTTTTCATGTGCTTATTGGCCATCTGTATATATTCTTTGTAAAAGCGTCTGTTCATGTCCTCCACCCATTTTTTGATCTGGTTGTTTGTTTCTTTGTTGTTCCCTTCTGTGAGTTCTTTATATATTATAGAGATTAACCCCTTGTCAAATATATGATTTGCAAATATTTTCTTCCTATTGGTGGGTTGTATTTTTGTTTTGATCTCAATTACTTTTGCCTTGCAGAAGCTCTTTACTCTGATGAAGTCCCACTTGTTTATATTTTCTTTTGCTTCCCTTGTTGGAGAAAACATGGTATTCAAAAAGATCATTTTAAGTTCGATGTAACAGAGTGTACTACCTATATTTTCTTCCAGAAGTTTTATGGTTTCAGGACTTAATTTCAAGTCTTTGATCCATTTTGAGTTTATTTTTTGTGTATAGCCTGAGATAATGGTCTACTTTCATTCTTTTGCTTGTGGTTGTCCAAATTTCCCAACACTATTTGTTGAACAGACTACCTTTTCTCCGTTGTTTGTTCTTGGCAACTTTGTTGAAGATTAGCTGCCCGTAGATGTGCAGTTTTATTTCTGGGCTCTTAGTTCTGTTCCATTGGTCTGTGTGCCTGTTTTTTGTACCAGTACCATGCTGTTTTGCTTACTATGTCTTTGCAGTACATTTTGAAGTCAGGGAATGTGATGCCTCCAGCTTTGTTCTTTTCTCTCAGGATTGCTTTACCAATTTGGGGTCTTTGGTTGCCCCATATGAATTTTGGGATTCTTTGTTCTATTTCCGTGAAGAATGTCGTTGGGATTCTGATTGGGATTGCATTGCATCTTTAGATTGCTTTGGGTAGGACATTTTAATTATGTTTATGCTTCCAATCCATGTGCATGGAATCTCTTTCCATCTCTTTATGTAAATCTATTACTTTCGATAATGTCTTATAGTTTTCATTGTATAAGTCCTTCACATCCTTGTTTCCATTTATTCCTAGATATTTTATTCCTTTTGTACTGACTGTAAATGGAATTTTATTCTTTAGTTCTTTTTCTGTAATTTCGTCATTGGAGTATAAATATGCAACTGATTTTTGCAAGTTGATTTTGTACCCTGAAACTTTGCCATAGTTGTTGATTATTTCTAATAGTTTTCTGATGGATTCTTTAGGGTTTTCTATATAAGATCATGCCATCTGCAAACAGCGAGAGTTTCAATTCTTCATTTCCTATTTGGATTCCTGTTATTCCTTTCTCTTGCCTAATTGCTCTGGTCAAAACCTCCAGTATTATGTTCAATAAGAGTGGTGAGAGTGGACACCCTTGTCTTGTTCCTGTTCTCAGAGGGATGGCGTTCTGTTTTTCCTCATTGAGTATGATTTTGGCTGTGGTTTTGTCATATATAACCTTTATTATGTTGAAGTAATGTCCTTCTACCCAAATTTTGTTGTTGAGTTTTATCATAAATGGCTGTTGGATCTTGTCAGATGCTTTGTCTGCATCTATTGAGATGATCATGTGGGTTTTATTCCTCATTTTGTTAATGTGGTGTATCACCTTGATTGATTTTCAGATGTTGAACCATCCCTGTGTCCCTAGTATAAATCCCACTTGATCATGATGTATGATCTTTTGGATGTATTGCTGTATTTGGGTTGGCAGTATTTTGTTGAGGATTTTTGCATCTATATTCATCAGTGATATTAGCCTGTAGTTTTCCCTTTTTGTGTTGTCCTTGTTGGGCTTTGGTATGAGAGTGATGTTGGCCTTATAGAATGTGTTAGGAAGCACTCCATCTTCCCTAGTTTTATGGAATAGCATGAGAAGGATAGGTATTAAATCCTCTTTGAAAGGTAGGTAGAATTCTCCAGGGAAGCCATCTGGTCCTGGGCTTGTATTTTTTGCTATGTTCTTGATTCCTGTTTCAATCTCTTTACTTTTGATTGGTCTATTCAGATTATCTATTTCTTATTGATTCAGCTGTGAGAAGTTGTAAGAGTGTAAGAATTTATCCATTTCTTCTAGATTGTCCATTTTGTTGGTATATAGCTTTTAGTAGTATTCTTTTATAATCCTTTGTATTTCTGTGATATCCATTGTAATTTCCCCTCTTTTATTTCTAATTTAATTTATCTGAGCTTTGCCTCTTTTTTTCTTTGTAAGTCTGGCTAAGGGTTTGTCAATTTTCTTTATCTTCTCAAAGATACTGCTCTTTTTTGTTGATCATTTATGCTGCCTTTTTTGTTTCAATTGCATGTATTTCTCCTCTGATTTTTATTATTTCTCTCCTTCTGCAGAGTTTAGGCTTTGTTTGTTCTTCTTTTTCTAATTCAGTTAGATGTAGTTTGAGATTGCTTATTTGAAATTTTTCTTATTTGTTAAGGTGAGCCTGAAGTGCAAAGAATTTCCCTCTTAGTACCAGTTTTTCTGCATCCCATATGATTTTCTATGGTATGTTTTCATTTTGATTTGTCTCCAGATATTTTTTTATTTCTGCTTTAATTTCTTCAATCCTTCATTACTTGTTCAATAGCATGTTGTTTAGCATGTTCCATATCTTTGTCCCTTCTCAGCTTTTTTCTTGTAGTTAATTTCTAGCTTTATAGCATTGTGATTGGAAAAGATGCGTATTATTTCAATCTTCTTAAATTTATTGAGACTTGCCTTGGTTCCCAACATATGGTCTATCCTTGAGGATGTTCCATGTGCACTTGAGAAGAATGTGTATTCTGCTGTTTCTGGATGGAGTATTCTGTATATATTAAGACCACATGGTCTAGCTTTTCATTTAATTCCACTGCTTCCTTTTTGATTCTTTGTCTGGATGATCTATCCATTGATGTGAGTGGAGTGTTGAGGTCATCTACTATTATTGGTTATCATTAATATCTCCTTTTAGGTTTGTTAATAGTTGCCTTATGTACTTGGTGCTCCTATGTTGAATGCACAGATACTTATAAGTGTTATGCCTTCATTGTGGAGTGTCCTTTTGATCATTATATACTGCCCCTCATTGTCTCTCTTTCCCTGTCTGATCTTGACGTCTACTTTGTCTGCTATAAGTATTGCAACACCTACTTTCTTTTGTTTGCCATTAGCTTAGAGTATTGTCTTCCATCTCTTCACTCTGAGCCCTATGTTTGTTCTTGGAGCTGAGATTTGTTTCCTGGAGGTGGCATTTTGTTGAGTCTTGTTCTTTAATCCATCTGGCCACTGTCTTTTTATTTAGAATTCAATTAATTTACATTTAGGGTTGTTGTCAATATTTGAGGGCTTAATGCTGCCATATTATCACTCTTTCTTCAGTTCTCCTGCATTTCCTTTGTTTCTCGTCCCATGTGTTTTAATCTATCAATTGACTTATGTAGTTTTTTATGTTGAGTTTCTTTGTTTTCTCCTTATTTATTATTTATCCCTGTTCTGCTCTTTTTGATGTTGTTACCATTGAGATTTTTGTGCAAAATCTCATAGATAAGATAGTTCATTTTCTAATGGCTTATTTCCTTAGACTAAACCAATTCTGTCCCCTGCCTCTTCCCCTCCTATGTTGTTTTTGTCACATCCTATTCCATCTTGTGTTGTGAGTTTGTGGTTAAAATTAAAAGATTATCTTTGTTTTTGGTCTTTTCCTTACCTTTATCTTTAATGTTGTACTTGAGTATTTCCTAACCTGATGTATAGCTACAATTTTCTGATTTTCTCTACCTATTTATCTCCTTACTCTGGGCTTTATACCCCTTTCTCCCATTTTTTCAGGTATGAGGGCCTTCTTGAGGGTTTCTTGTAGGGGAGGGGTCTTGTGACTATGAACTCCCTTAGTTTTTGTTTATCCGGGAAAGTTTTTATTTCTACATAATATCTGAAGGATACTTTTGCTGGATAGAGTTTTCTTGGCTGAAATTTTTCATCCTTCAAAGATTTGAGTATTTTATTCCAGTCTCTCTGAGCCTGTAAGTGTTTTGCAGAGAAATCCCCTGAAAGCCTGCTAGTGGTTCCTTTGTAGGTTATTTCCTTCTGCCTTGCTGCCCTTAGTATTTTTCCTTTGTCATTCATTTTTTCCAGTTTCACTACTATATACCTAGCAATAGATCTTTATACATTGATATAATTAGGGGATCTGATAGCTTCTTTCACATGGATTTCCATCTACTTCCCCAGGTTTTAGAAGTTCTGTGCTATTTCTTTGAACAAGATTTCTGCTCAATTCTCTTTTTCCTCTTGAATACCTATCATTCTTATTTTACATTTCGTAACTGCATCAGATACTTCTCAGAGAATTTCTTCATTTCCTTTTTTACGGTTACATATTTATTTATTTTAAAAAATTTTACTGTTATTCTCACTCTTTAATTTTTATTTTTTATTGCACTAAAATTGGATAATAACATTATATAGCTTTCAGATGTACCTCGTAATACATTTCAAATTCTGTGTAGATTACATCATTTCACCACCCAAAAACTAATTATAGTCCATCACCACACGTGTGCTTAATCCCTCCTTTTGCCTTCCCCCTCCCCCTTCCCCTATTGTAATCACCAATCCAATCTCTGTTGCTATGTGTTTGTTGTTTTTGTCTTCTACTTATGAGTGAGAGCATATGGTATTTCACTTTCTCCCTCTGACTTATTTCACTTAGGATCATACCCTCAAGTTCCATCCATGTTGTCACAAATGGCCAGATTTCATCATTTCTTATGGCTGAATAGTATTCCATTATGTATATATACCACATCTTCTTTATCCATTCATCCCTTGATGCACACCTAGTTTGCTTCAAAGTCTTGGCTATTGTGAATAATGCTGCACTCCGTTTTTCACAGAAATAGAACAAAGAATCCTAAAATTTATATGGAACAACAAAAGACCCTGAATAGCCAAAAGAATCCTGAGGAAAAAGAACAAAGCTGGAGGTTTCACACTTCCTCATTTCAAAATATACTACAAAGACATAGTAACCAACACAGCATGGTACTGGCACAAAACCAACACACAGATCAATGGAACAGAATCGAGAGCCCATAAATAAACCTTCATGCTTATGGACAGCTAATATTTGACAAGGGGCCCAAGAGCATATGATGGAGAAAGGAAAGTCTCTTCAATAAATGGTGTTGGGAAAACTGGACAGCCAAATGCAAAAGACTGAAAGTAGAACATTATGTTACACCATGCACAAAAATCAACTCAAAATGGATTAAAGACTTGAATGTAAGACCCGAAACCATGAGACTTCTAGAAGAAAACACAGGCAGTACACTCTATGACATCGGTGTGAGCAGCATATTTTCAAGTACCATGTCTGACTGGGCAAGGGAAACAAAAGAAAAAATGAACAAATGGGACTACATCAAACTAAAAAGCTTCTGCACAGCAAAGAAAACCATCAACAAAACGAAAAGACAACCTAACAATTGGGAGAAGATATTTGAAACCATATATCAGATAAGGGGTTAATATCCAATATATGCAAAGAACTCATGTGTCTCAACAACAAAACCCCCAACAACCCAATTAAAAAATGGGCAAAAGATCAGAACAGAGATTTCTCCAAAAAAGATATACACGTGACCAACAGGCACATGAAAAGATGTTCAACACTATTACCTATCAGGTAAATGCAAATCAAAACTGCCATGAGAGATCACCTCACTCTGGTCAGAATGGCTATAATTAACAAGATAGGAAACAAGTGTTGGAGAGGATATGGAGAGAAGGGAACCCTCTTACACTGCTGGTGGAACTGCAAACTGGCACAGCCATATGGAAAGCAGTATGGAGTATCCTCCGAAAATTAAGAATAGCTCCACTGCATGATCCAACTATTTGACTGCTGAGTATTTATCCAAGGAACTTGAAAACACAAATGCATAAAGATACATGCACTCTTCATTTCTTTTTAGTCTTAGTTCTCTCTCCTCCTCTATCTGGAGCATTTCAATATGTCTCTCTTCAATTATGATGATTCATTCTTCAAAGATATCTACTCGAGTGTTCAGGGAATCCATATTTTTGTATTTCATCCATTGTTTCTTTCATCTCCAATATTTCTCATTGGTTCTTCTTTATAGTTTCCATCTCTTTTGTGAAGTAACTCCTGAACTACTCTCTTTTAACATTCTCTTTTAACTCATTGAGTTTTTTGATGATAGCTATTTTGAATTCTCTGTCATTTAAATTACATATTTCTGTGTCTTCAGGATTGATTTATGGGTACTTGTCATTTTCCTTCTGGTCTGGAGATTTAATATAATTTTTCATACTGCTAGAGGACATGGCTCATTTTTTGCACATTGTAGTATAATTTCATAGTAGTTACCACCTATCACCACTGGGTGGGGTTCAAGAGCTGCATATTCTGAGTCCTCTGCATTCCACCAGGATCCCAGGCACTGGAGCTAGCACTGAGTGGGCAGGGTGTAGGATGCTTTCTTCTGCATGCTCTCAGGGTTTTCTTGCTCTGCTCTTGCTATATGCTCTTCTGGGGTGTTGGCTTGATGAAGTCACCCCCCACGATAGCTTTCGCCCTGGTGGAGGGCTTTCTCCTAGGCTGTGACGGACCTTGAGAATCTTTGCTGTTCCTGTTAATGGGTGCCCCCTCCCCCTTCCTTCCCTCTTGTATGCTGTGCATAATCCATGGGTCACAGTCTTTGGGCAGGGAGCAACACTTTCTCTCACTCTATTCCACCTCCTCCAAGGGGGGCTCCAGCAACTCCATCTTCTGATGTATGGCTATGTGAGTCTCAGACATATTTTGTATTGCATGTACATTCTCTGTTGGAATATGAATGCCTTTTTCATTGTATTGTAGAGAAGAGAGTTTACCAGGAGAGCTCACTCCTCCATGGTGCTGATGTCACTCTCCTAATGCTTTTTTTATGAGGAAAATTAGCCTTGAGCTAACTACTGCCAATATTCCTCTTTTTGCTGGGAAGACTGGCTCTGAGCTGACATCCATGCCCATCTTTCTCCATTTTATATGTGGGACACCTACCACAGCATGGCTTTTGCCAAGCAGTACCATGTCTGCACCCGGGATCCGAACCAGCGAACCCCAGGCCACCAAGAAGCAGAACGTGCAAACTTAACTGCTGTGCCACTGGGCTGGCCCCCCCTGCTTTGTTTTTAAGTTGTACTTGCTTACAGGAACCAAGGCAGAACATTGCCAGATGGCCAATGGCAGAACCAGTCTCAACCCAGAAAGGTGCAAGATGGCGATGGGATGACATTTCCAAAAGGAAGCAGTGACATTTTATTGGCTGAGGTGTGACAGTCTCTCATTGGCTGAGTTTCTTGCTGCTCAAGAAGAGGAAGTCTTTCTTCTTCCTATTACCCTCTGCTATTGATGTAGTGTGCGAGAACTCCCCCTTTCGGCTGCCCAATTCCATTTTAATGAGATTCCTGTTAGACTCCAAACCTGATATGTTGCCCTCTTTGAAACAATGGCAATTACCTCCTTTAAGGCCAGCAGGAGAATATCTCTAGCTTTGAATCTCTTCACTAGGAGGAGTCCAGTTGGGCTCACTAAGTTATGCTCACCCAGATAATTTCCCTATTTTAAGGTCAACTAACTTAGGACCTTAGTTTATATATGCAGTATCTGTTGGCAGAATCACCTAAATTAGTGTCTTAGTGAATAACTAGGATAAGATGAGTGTAAACCAGGATCCAGGAATCTTGAGGGTCCTCATAAATTCTGCATACAGCAATGACTAACTAATGGACTGCAAACCACCGTTTGAAAAATACTGACATACAAGGGAGGAAGAAGAGAAAATGTGATGTAATAGAGAAAAGGAACAGTGAAAAAACAGTGGGTGAATGGATATCCAGAAGAAACAGGTTTTTCTTTAGATTTCTGGAAAGATGGTGACGTATGAGGACTCTGAACTCACCTCCTCCCATGAACACAACAATTTTACAGCTAATCTTGGAAAAATTAACCCTGAGAGAAAGCCAGAAACTGGATAAAAAGAACCCCCACAACAAAGGGACAGTGCTGACTGAGGGAGAAGAAGCAGAAATACCTTTCTGGAGAGGAAAAAGCCACATTCTACCAGCAGTGCTTCACAACCAGGAGCAATCTTAAGGTAAAAACCTTTTCCTGGAGGAGTAGAGGATCTGAGCAGGAGAGCTTTGCCAGAATAAGTAACTTTCGACCTCTGCACAACTGAGACAAGTGTCATAATATCTGGATTTGCTGGCTATTAAAAACAATTGGGAATACCCCCAGAAAAACTCTCAAACATGAGAAAGAAAAGCATGCTTTTATAGGGCCCATGCGCAAATTCACCCATTCCATAAAGCAACACAAAAATCACCAGAGAGAAAGGTGGACAGTCCTTTGCTGAAAGACTCACTTGATAGTCTACAGGAACATCTCAGGGAGGCAGGACATGGCTGGCCCCACCTCCTCAGGAACTGAGACATTGGTAGCAACCATTATCATGACCTGGTACAGGCATACTGACACAGACACTGGCAGATGCCATTGGAGTTCCTGTTCTGGCCTATTAGCTCAGGGGTTTGCCCCACCTACTAGAGCACCAATTTAATCCAGCTTAGCCAGCACAGGCAGCTCACCTTAGGGACAGGCCCTACTCACCAGCAAGCCCTCAGGCAACTTCTGGGCCTGCATAGATGGGGTGTGTGTGACCTCTGCAAAAGGGCGAATGGGTCCACCTCTGTGGTGCAGGGCATGTGAGAGAGGTGGGACTGCATTGATGGAGTATATGGGACCTCTGCAGCAGGGTGAGTGGGTCTGGCTCAGTGGGATGGGGCATGTGCATGGGGAAGCACTGTATTGACAGGGTGTGGGGGTCTGTGGGTGGTGGGGCTTGCCAGCTGCAGCAGATTTGTGATTCTCAAACAGCTACATAGGGGATCTGCCTCA
Source organism: Equus przewalskii (assembly GCF_037783145.1). Classification (NCBI taxonomy): domain Eukaryota; kingdom Metazoa; phylum Chordata; class Mammalia; order Perissodactyla; family Equidae; genus Equus; species Equus przewalskii. Next base: position 46,946,339 of record NC_091863.1, on the reverse strand, counting down.
CCTTCCAATGCCTGAAACAAGTAAGTGTTGCCATGCCTGGGGCTGGCCCCACTAACCTGCACTCCTGAGAGAGCTGACAACAGCATTGCTGGTTGGAGGCCAAAGGCAATTGTGAACCCCTAAGCCCAGCAACCAGCCACACTGGATGCTTCTTCACTTAACAGCAAAACAGCAGCAGGTATGTTCTCTTAGAACTTGTAAACAACTGTGCTGAAGCTCCCCCTGCCCAACAGTGACACAAGTGACCATAGGAGCCACGCATAGCTGAGCCTTACAACCAGCAGGCCAGGGGGACAGCATAGCCTTCCTGTGCTCCTGCAGTAAGAGCAACCCCACCACAACAGAAGGACACATGTAGGCCACACAGGGGACATTTGGAACTGGTGATGAGAGGGAAGCACACATAAGACATCACTTACATAAGGCCACTTCTCCAAAATCAGGAGATGTTTCTGAGCTATCTATTACATAGATATAGGCACAGAGAAATAGGCAAAATGAGGAGACAAAGAAATATGTTCCAAATAGTGGAACAGAAAAAATCCTCAGAAAAAGAACTAACAGGAAAAATCCTCAGAAAAAGAACTAAATGAAACAGAGATAAACAATCTAAATGATAAAGAGTACAAACTAATAGTCATAAGGGTGATCACTGATCTTTGGAGAAAAATAGATGACCACAGGGAGAAATTCAACAAAGAATTGGAAAATATAAAAAAGAACCCATCAGAACTGAAGAATACAATAATGGAAATGAGAAATTCACTAGAAGGACTCAATAGCAAGGTAGATGATACAAAAGACTGAATCAATGAGCTGGATGATAGACTAGAGGAAATCACCCAAGCTGAACAGAAAAAAGAATTAAAAAGAACTAGGACAGTCTAAGGGACATCTGGGACAACATCGACCATACTAACATCCGTATTATAGGTTTCCCAGAAGAAGAGAGAGACAGAGGGGCAGATATCTATTTGAAGAAGTAATAGCTGAAAACTTTGCTAATCTAAGGAAGGAAACTGACATCCAGGGAAGAACAGAGAACACCAAACAAGATGAACCAAAGAGGCCCATGCCAAGACACATTATAATTAAAACGTCAAGAATTAAAGATAAATAGAGAATCCTAAAAGCTGCAAGAGAATGGCAACAAGTTAGAAACAAAAGAAACCCCATAAGGCTATCAGCTGACTTCTCATCAGAAGAAACAGGTTTTCATGGTGGAAAGCTATGGAGTAAAAATTTTCCTGTCAATCAAAAATTGTTGCTAAGGAATGGATTCTGGCTTTGCAGAAAAGAACAATTCAAAAATTAATGAATTGATATTTTGCTTCTACTTCTTGAAAAATATATTCACTAGACCTAAGAAAACTCTGACCTCTTGGATACAGATAATAGTACAAGAAAATTTTGGTTAAGCCTGAATCCCTGATCTAAAATGCCAGTGGCTTGAAATTCAAATATTGTATGGCAGGACATGAACATATCCACTATGATTTACATTAACTTGGGATAGCCTAGACTCCAATGAAATTATTTATTAACTTATCACATTGATATGGCCAATTTCTATATTCGGTCTTGAGCTGTAGAGATGATATTGATCTGACCGAAACCTTCTACAAGCTTCTCTCCTTTTTTCAGGCCTCTGAACTCTACTTGCCCTCAAGCCTGACCAGGCATTGAAAAGTGGAATGTGCCCCTTTATTAGTTACTCCTGGCAATGCTGACCACAGAGAGACTTTTCTTTGGTCAGATTCCACTGGTCATTTCCCCTTGCTTTCCCAATTTGACCTTAAAACTTTCTTCAGATCTTTGCTAACATCACGGAGAATGATCTGTGAACACTTGAGAAGAATGTGCATTCTGCTGCTGTTAGATGGCATGTTCTATATATGTCTGTTAGGTTCATTTGGTCTAAGATGCAATTCAGGTCCAATGTTTCCTTATTGATTTTCTGTCTAGATGATCTATCCATTGTTGAAGTTTGGTTGAAGTCCTTGATTATTATTTTAATACTGTCTACTTCTCCCTCCAGATCTCTTAATATTTACTTTATATATTTAGGTACTCTGATGTTGGATGCATACGTATTTACTATTGTTATTTTCTTTGATGAATGAGCCCTTTATCGTTATATAATGACCCCCTTTTTCTCTTAATACAGTGTTTGGCTTAAAGTCTATTTTGCGAGATATAAGTATAGCCACTTCTGTTCCCTTTTGGTTTTCATTTGTATGGAATATATTTTTGCATTCTTTAGCTGTTAGAGTATGTGTGCCCTTAAAGCTAATGTGCATCTCTTGTAGGTGGCATACAGTTGGCTCTTGTTTTTTTATCCATTCAGCCACTCTATGTCTTTTGATTGGACAATTTAGTCCATTTACATTTAAAATAATTATTGACAGGTAAAAACTTATTATTACCATTTGTTAATTGTTCTCTGGGTGCATTATAGATCCGTTTTTCCTCTCTTTCTTTCTTCCTTTGTGATTTGATGATTTCCTATTGTAATGTGCTTTGCTTCCTTTCTCTATATGCTTTGTGTATTTGGCGTAAGGTGTTGATTTGTAGTTGCCTTGAGGCTTATATAAAGCATCTATTAGAAGTTGATTACAACTTAACTTTGTTCCCATGAAAAAGCTCAATACTTTTACTCCCCCCTCAAATTTTATGTTTTTGGCGTCACATTTTACATCTTTTTATATTGTGTATCCATTAGCAAATTATTGTAGCGATATGTATTTTTCATGGTTCATCTTTTAACCTTTCTACTATAGTTATAAGTGATTTACACATCACCCTTACAATATTACAATTCTGAAGGATAGCTTTGTTAGGTAAAATATTTTTGTTTGGCAGATTTTTTGTTTTGTTTTGTTGATGCACTTGAATATATCACCTCACTTTATCCTAGCTGGCAAGGTTTCTGCTGAGAAATCTGCTCATAGCTTTATGGGAGTTTCCCTGCAGGTGAAGAGAATTTTTTCTTGCTGCTTTCAAGATTTTGTCTTTGTCTTTCATTTTTGACAGTTTTATCACAATGTGTCTTGGCAAAGTCTTCTTTCAGTTGATGTTGTTTGGAGACCTTTGAGCTTAATGTCCAGGATGTTAATATCTTTCCCTAGATTTGGGAAGTTTTCAGCTTTTATTTCTTTAATTAAGCTTTATGACCCTTTCTCTCTCTCTTCTCCTTCTAGGATTGCAGAAATGAGAATGTCAACTCACTTGACAGTGTCCCATAAGTTCAATAGGATTCCTTCATTTCTTTCTTTTCACATATTACTCTCCTCTGACTGGATAATCTCCAAAGACCTTTCTTCAAGTTCACTGACTTTTTGTTTTGCTCATTGAGTCTGCTGTTGAAGCTCTTCTGTCTTTTATTTCAATTATTGTATTCTTCAGCTTAGTGTGCTTTAAAATTTCTAAGCAATTTGATATCAAAAAGATTTGACCTTGTTCTTTCTAGAAATATAGACAAAAAGTCTGCTTGTAACAATAAAATGGCTGTATAGTTGGCTATTTTTAATCTCTGCTTTCTACTTGGGTGAAGAATGAGGAAGACATTGCTCAGAAAGAAAAAATATATATCATTTCTCTGTAGTCCTTTGCTCCTGGCTTTTCCTATAATGACTTCACTCCCTATATTACTTCTTATTATTCAAATTGCCACAGCTAGAGTGATTATACTTGTCCTGTTACAGAAACTCAGTCCTATTTATGGGTCTTAGTCAATCTTGTTCTTTATGAAGAAAATAATTAAGAAATTCAGCCAGAAGTTTTAGGGTAAATCAGTGGTCTTCCTAGTGTTTCTCTCTATTACCTGAATCCCAACAAATGGATTACAACTTCGTTTCTCTGTTTAGGATGATCATGTATTTTATTGCCAATCTAGGAAATTTTTAAAAAGTGAAATGTTTTGTTAATTACTACAGGAATTATGGCAAAACTCTCAGCTGGCATTTCTGTGGTCTTGGAGAGTATGGACTAATGGCTTATTTTTATTTTGGTGTTCAGTGAATGATCATTTTTCCATAAGATGACCTATTAGTGTGGAGGTGTGACACACCCCTCACCTCAGGCACCCATCAAATGACCAGGGATCTCATTTGTAATATGTCAGCCATCTAGCACAAAGGAATGATGCATAACCCACCTGTGTCAGCAGTTCTCCAGTGTCACTCTTCAGTGTCTACACAACTTTGGTTAGGAACAGGTCTGACCCAATTATATTTCCTACACTTATGTCATCAGAACTCCAAGAGATGTATCTCCTGAACCCCTCACTTTAGCTCCTAACTAAATGTATCTTTGTTACACCCTAATCATTTCTTGTGTAAACTTGGTCTTCTCAAGCAGATGGTAAGCAACTCAAGGTTAGGGTTGCCAAATTCAGCAAATAAAAATACAGGATACTTATTTAAAATTGAATTTCAGATAAGAAAATATATTACTTTTTAGTATAAGTATATACCAAATGTAATGCTAAATAAATGTAATATTTGTGACATACTTATACTGAAAGAATTACCCTTTTTTCTGAAATTCAAATTTAACTGGGCAAGGACTACTTTCACATATGTCAAAAGGTACATTACAGTGCCAGGCACAGAGAAGTGGTAAAAAAGAATGTGCTTTTCTTTTAAAACATTTTTACTAAGAAAAAGCCCCAATATAAACAAAATTAGATAGTGAAACAAATCCCCATGTCCCCTTTACCCAGCTTAGGACTTAGTAGAAATTCAATGTTTATTCTGTGAATGATTTCAATATTATTTCATTCAATAAGTACCAATTTTATTTCTAAATTATTTTATTTGTTGATATATAAACATTTATGGAGATTAAAAATGTTTCTTCAAAGTTTATAGTTTATTTAACATTTATGATACTCATCACTTGTATAAAATAACACGTAAATTATCAAAAGTTTAAATAATGTGTTAAAAATAAAGGAAAATGGAAACAACACAAACTTTTCTAATATTCTGACATTGTTGTGACCGAAAGAATAACATTTAAGAGAAAAAAAGTTTAGGAAGTTTTAGTAGACCTTGCTATCTTCAGTTCATGATCAGTTAAAAAACTATGTACATACACAAGACATGCCTGGACCATACTTTAAATTTTAATATAGCCTACTTTAATTTTACCTAAAGACAACTAGTTTTAAAATAAAAATTATTCTACTCTGATACAAATTCACAGTGTAATGATTGAATATATAAAGTGTATAATGTTGAAAACAAGTTTTATGTTTATTCCTTGAGAGCTACTTTTTAAAATGGCCAGATACTGCTTACTACTTGTGCCATCACCATACATTTGTCTTCTCACAGAGCTTTTTGGGGCCTAACAATACCCAAAGATTTCACCCAGTGAAATTCCCTGAAAATTGTACAGCATTTATCCAATTGTTTTCCAATCAGTGTTTATGACAGTAGATCTAACTTTATGGTTTTGTATTAGATGAGATAAAGATCATTAATGGCAGAAATAAGCCACCTGAGAATTGCAGTGTCTTAACATAATACATAGCTATTTCTAATCTGCTCAAAGTCTGCTATGAATGTTAACAATTAGAAAGCTCTTTTGCATGGCTCTACTCCAAGCTGTGAACCGAAGATTTGAGGTTCTTCTATCATGTGTCTCCATTATCTCATCTTCCAACTATGTAGATAGGGGAAAGAAAGAGTGTACAAAAGATTTCATAGGACAGTTTAAGGATCTACATCAGTTCCACCACATTCCACTGGCCAGAGTCACGTGGTCCCACTCAGAGGCTAGGGAAAAGCTAAAAATGTAGACTTGTTGTGTGCCTGGACAAAAATGAAACAATGTGGTGAACTTAAAGCATTTGCTTCAATTGTGAAAAAGATTTTAGGATCTGAAAGCTGGGAAGAACTTACCCATACACTCATTTTTTTATAGATGGAAACTGAAACCCAGGGTCAAGGAAAGCCTTGAACAAAATCATGAAGCAAGCCTCAAACCAAATATTGTAACATCTAGTGCCAGGTAGCAATTCAGGCTAGTTCAAATTCTTTCTAGTATTATCTGGTCCAATCTCCTGCCTAGTGGAAACAAGAACTCCATCAAAACATTTTCTATATCCCTTTAATATGAGACTATATTAAATGGTCTGACTTTATTTTTTGATGTGTGACTGTTGACAGTTTTAAACCTCAGCCTTTCTTCTTTCCCTTCTGCCCCACATTTTGGCAAGTTGACAAGAAAGCCCAGTACTCCTCTTTTTGGCACCAGTGGGAGTTTCAAACCACAAAAGCCCCTCAATGTTTATGGGAGCCCTCACCCCTAGCCCACTTCCTAATTAATACAAAAAGTCCAAGCCAGTCATCTTTCTCTACTCTCTCAAGCCATTTTTAGACCAGCATGGGAGGCTTTCTCTGATCTTCATCATGTAAGTAATAAACCTTGTCAGATTATCTTGGTGTATGTATGGTGTCATCAGTCTTATTTTTAATTTTTATTTTTATTGAGGTTTAATTGTCATATAACATATTAGTTTCAGGTGTACAACATAATGATTTGACATTTGTATACATTTTGAAATGATCACCACAATAAATCTAGTTAACATTCATCACCATACATAGTTACAAATTTGTTTTTCTTTTTTTTGTCATCAGTATTGATATCCAATCCAAATCTTGGGAGGGGGTTCATTTTCACTATATAGAATGGCCAGAACAATTGGTGTTATGAGCAGGATAGTCTAGGCAATGACCACCACTTTCACGGCTTTTTCATATCTTGGTTTGTTCACAGGATCTGTTGTTTGATGGCCAGCACGCACTTTGAATTTCTGCTTGCTAGCTGGCTTGTCCTTTGAGCTGTGATGCATTTTCTGAGCTCTGAGCCTCTCTTAGAGGTTTAGCAGACCTAAGTCAAAAGTTTTCATAATTAATTAGCATTTGAGGATGGAAGTATGGGGTTGGGGCACTCCTTAAAAGTGGCCCTACATCACACGAATCTGCCCATATCTATCAGAGTGTCCTAGGACAAATTGTATGTCTCAGTTTCACTATAAAGTAGAACTGACAGTAGGATAAGAGGAACAAATCTTATCCTGTGACTAATTGGTTATATCTTTCAACCAACCATTGGCCCCCATTCTTTTTTTTTAAAGATTGGCACCTGAGCTAACATCTGTTGCCAATCTTTTTCTTCTTCTTCTTCTACTTCTTATTCTCCTTTACCACCTCCTCCTCCCCAAAGCCCCCCAGTACATAGCTATGTATTCTAGTTGTAAGTCCTTCTGGTGGTGCTGTGTGGGATGCTGCCTCAGCATGCCTTGATGAGCAGTGCTGGTGCCATGTCCACACTCAGGATGCAACTGCCCAAACCCTGGGCCAGTGAAATGGAGTGCACAAACTTAACAACTCAGCTATGGGGCTGGGCCCTGGCCCAAATTCTTTAGAGCCTCAATGGAAAGACAATATTCTGTGTGATATGCTGACTCATAAGGTAGTCATGCATGTGTAGGAAGAGCAGTCACTACTTGATAAATTTTATTTTATGACTTGAATTATTGAAGTTCACACTCCTCAAAGAAGATGGCTCACTAGGACCCTACAAAATATCTTTGCTGCTGCTGCCTATATCTATGACACAAAAAAGATTATGATTCTCAGGGTTCTATGGAAAACCACCCATAGCATCCCTGTGGCACAGCCAAGGAGTTTTTCAACCATTGCTATGGTATATAGGCCCCTAACTGTGACAATATTTATTTGAAGCTCTTTGGATGAATACACTTTTAAATATGAGCAGTGTAGAAAAGACAGCTCCCTAAAGTAAATCAAGTAACCATCAAAGAAAAGGTGGTGGGGGGGGATATAGAGAAAGTGTGATGTTTAATTTTATGTGTCAACTTGGAGTATGTTTTTGGATGAGATTAACATTTAAATTAGTGAACTTCGAGTAAGTAGATTGCCTTCAACAATGTGGGTGGATCTCATTCAATCATTTGAAGTCCTGAATAAAATAAAAAGACCATCCTTCCCAAGCAAGAGGGAATTCTCCAACAGATTGCCTTCAGACTTCATATGCACCATCAGCTCTCCTAGGTCTCTGCCTATTGGTCTTCAGACTAAAACTTCACCATTGGTTCTCCTGGGTTTCAAGCCTACAGAGCCACAGTTCAGATTTGGACTTGCCACTCTTCATAATCATGTGAGCCAATTACTTATAAAAAAATCTCTTTGAATGTACACATCCTATTGGTTCTGTTCTCTGGAGAACCATGACTAAGAAAGAAAGAAAATAAGAAAGAAAGAAATAAGAAAGGAAGGAAAGAAAGAAGGAAGGGGGTCCAGCCCAGTGGTGCAGCGGTTAAGTTTGCACGTTCAGCTGCGGCAGCCCGGGGTTAACTGGTTTGGATCCCGAGTGAAGACATGGCACTGCTTGGCAAGCCATGCTGTGGTAGCCGTCCCACATATAAAGTAGAGGAAGATGGGCATGGATGTTAGCTCAGGGCCAGTCTTCCTCAGCAAAAACAGGAGGAATGGCAGCAGATGTTAGCTCAGGGCTAATCTTCCTCAAAAAAAAAAAAAGAAAGAAGAAAGAAGGAAGGGAGGATGGAAGGAGAGAAGAAGGGAGGGTGAAATGAAGGCATCTGAGTATAGGGCAGGAGTGACGAAGAAACCCACTGAAACAGAGGTTCTCAATTTGACCCAAGTGGAAAACCAAAATTCACTGAAAGAATTTATACAACAAAAAGATAAAAAGACTATTGCAAATAATGCTGCAATGAACATGAGAGTGCACATATCTCTTCAAGATCTTGATTTCAATTCTTTTGAATAAATACTGAGAAGTGAGATTGCTGGATCATATGGTATTTCAATTTTAAATTTTTTTAGGAACCTCCATACTGTTTTCTATAGTGGCTGTACCAATTAACATTTAAACAAACAGTGCACAAGTATTCTCTTTTTGCCACATCCTTGCCAACACTTATCTCTTCTCTTTTGAAGATAGCCATCCTAACAGTTTGATGACATATCATTGTGTTTTTTATTTGAATTTCCCTGATTATTAGTGATAATATGGAAATAACCGGAATGTCCATGACACATGAATGGAGAAAGAAAATGTGAGATTATATATATATATATACACACACATATATATACATATATATAGATGAATATTCAGCCCTAAAGAAGGAAATCCTACCATTTGCAACAGCACAGATCGACTGGAAGACATTATGCAAAGTGAAATAACTCCATCACAGAAGGACAAACTGCATGATTCCACTTATATGAGGTACATTCCATAGTCAAACTTATGAAAGCAAAAGATCGATTGGTGTTTGCCAGGGAATGGGGGATGGGAAAAAGAGGAGTTGTTCAATGGTTATAAAATTATAGTTATACAAGATGAATAAGCTCTAGACATCTTCTGTTCAACAAAGTGCCTATTTGTTAACAATATGGCATTATGCTCTCAAAAATTCCCTGAGACAGTAGATCTCATGTTGAGTGTTCTTACCATGGTGGGGGGAACAAAGGGGCACAAGAAAACTTTTGGAGATAATGGATATGTTTAGTACCTTGATTCTGGTGATGATATCACAGATATATGCATCTGTCTCAACTCATCAAATTGTATACATTAAATATGTGCAGGGTTTTGTGTATCATTGTACCTCAATAAAGCTGAAAAAAAGATAAAAGGATGTTGACTGGCTTTTGCACCAATACAAATAATGTAGAATATAGGTTCTAATCTACAAATACAATTTGTATAATATAGGTTCAATATTAACCTTAACCTTTGTTGAAAATGCATTAACTGCAAATCCTTATGACCTAAACCAATACTGAGGCTCAAATGACAGTTACACCTCAGGATCAAACTAAATTTAAACAGGGTGTTTCCTTTAATTTTAGAGCAGTTACTGAAAACATAACAGAGGACAAACAGATATGCCACCCTTTAACCACCAGGAACTACAGCCTTGTGTGAATTCCCCATGTTCATAGCATTCATTGACTTAAAATATCCCATGGTTGTCATGGATGCTCTGACCTGAATAATAACATTAAATTTGATCTTTGACAATTGCCTTGGCAAAATGGGACCCCATAGACACCTTCCTCCAGTTAGCATAGTTAATATATCCTGATGTAAATGAAACAAGGCCTTCAAGGATTGAAACCTGTTATACAAGACCTATTTAGAGAAGAGGGCTGCTGTCCCCGCTACTTCTCCATTTAACAACCAAATTGTTTCTGTACCTAAATTTAGGATGAAGGATCCTCGTGGTGGATCTTAATGCTGTGGCCCCACCCATTAAAGCCCCAATACCCAATATCATCAAAATTACTGACTCAATTTAACCAGAAATGAAATATTTTCCTATTATACATTTGGCTAATATAATGCACATAAATTACAGACATAAAAAGATTTGATTTGGGTAGTTAGTGTAGGATGGGAAAGGGAGAATAAAGATGAATAAAGACAAAATCTGCAAGATTAAGCCCTTGCTCTACAGATGGGGAATTAGACCTCTCTTCAGGAGAAGAGAGAGATGAAGACTATTTTATCCTTCCTAAATACGGTTCACTCCACCATCGGTGTGCTTAACTAAAAGTTTCAGGAGGATATGGACGAGTTGGATTTCCCAGCTCTTGGCAAAACTTGTTCTGTGGCTATGGGTGCCTCCATAATCATTATCTTGTTTAAGACTATTATTTGTTTTAGCTGCATTGATAGAAGCACATTAAAAGATTTCAGAGCGAATCTAGTGTATCATGGACACTCCAGGGTGAAACACACTGAAAACAATAATAATAAAAATTCATAAGTATTTTCTCTGTCAGTCACTATTCTAATTGGTTTATATGCATTAACTGATTTAATTTTCAAAGCAACCATATGCGCTTATACAAATGAGAAAACTGAGGCATGCTCTAAACAGTGGCACCCACATATGAATCCTTACAGTCTGGTTCTAGAATCTCTATGCTCCCTCTAAGAGAGGCAACAATTCTGGAACCTTCAAAAGGAAGCAACTAAAATTGTGGGAAAGTTGGGAAATACATTTTATTAGTTTCTCATTGCTGCTGTAACAAATTACCACAAATTTGGTGGCTTAAAATAACACACATTTATCTTTTTACAGTTCTGTAGGAAAAAGTCTGAAATTAATTTCACTGTGCCAAAATCAAATCTGTAGGGCCACTTTGCCTCCAGAGACACTAAGGGGGAACCTGTTTCCTTGACTTTTCCGGCTTCTAGAGCTGCATTTTTTATATTACTTGACTTATGATCCTTCCTCTGTCTCCAAAACCAGAAGTGTAGCATCTTGCTCCATCATCCCGTTTCCTTCAGTCTCTGTAGCCAAATCTCCTTCTGCCTGCCTCTTGTAAGAATATTTGTGATTATATTTAGGGTCTATCTGGATAATACAGGGTAATCTCCTCTTAAGACACTTATCAGTTCTGTAGAAATCATTTTGTCTTATAAGGTAACATTCACAGGTTCCAGTGATTAGGACCTGGATATCTTTGAAGTCCTTTATTCAGCCTACCACATATTCAGTATGAGAGATACCTGGTGTAGATTATGTGAACTAGCAATATGAATACTCCTGAAGGTCAGAGTTCTGCAATGAAGTCTTAATAGGTATAAAAAGGAGCATTTTGTCTTGAAGTTTGTTTGAAATTGACAAAAATAAGTGTTTTGCTGTTTTATTTAATAGTTGTTAGAAGGTCTTTCACTAAAGATGTTGCAAAATTTAAAGTAGCTGTATTATATTCTAATTCCATTGCTTAGCCATATTTCTGTACCTAATTATTTGTGAGAATCACAGTGCCATTTGTTTTTCTTAAGCTGGAGAGGAGTTCTGGGTTGTAGTAATAGGTGGTATAGACTCTTTTTTTGTATCATTACCAAAAACATATAAGAAAAAAATCAAAAGCTTTCTATTTTTCAGTAGTAAAACTATTTTTAAATTAAAAAATCTGTTGTTACATATGGATTACCCATCAAGAAGAATATAAAGAGTTTAGACTGACAGTACATAATATCTTTTCCTCACTTTAAAACAGCACTACTGGGGCTGGCCCCATGGCCAAGTGGTTAAGTTCACATGCTCCACTTTGGTGACCCAGGGTTTTGCTGGTTCAGATCCCGGGCATGGATAATCAAGCACCACTCGTCAAGCCATGCTGAGGTGGCATCCCACATAGCACAACCAGAAGGACCTGCAACTGGAATATACAACTATGTACTGGGGGAGCTTTGGGGAGAAGAAGGAAAAAAATGACTGGCAACAGATGTTAGTTCAGGTGCCACTCTTTTTCAAAAAAACACTACCAAATTCCTCAAAATAAGTAACCCATTATTCACGGATTTAGCATAAAGAGGGTAAAGCCCTTTGTGCTTGGACTTACCATCAAGACTCTTTTTAAGGATTGAACCTAAAATGGCTCCTAGAGGCAAGCAGTCAGCAGTTCCACCTATTTTTCCCTAGCCCCTTCCAGGAGCCCAAAGAAGTCCAAAACAAACTAATCTCAGAATTGTCAGTGTACTTCATCTAGACTCATATCAATGCTAGTTTGCAAGTCCCTCTCCAGGCCACATAGTTACAAACAAAAACAAAATAAATGAAACTCCAAAACTAAAGCACATAAACAACAACAATAACCAAAATCCCAAATGATCTGTTCTGAGATGAGGAAATTCCCTTACAGGAGTTAACAAGTACTACAAAGGTCAATAACTCTGAATGGTTCACCAATCAAAATATCTAGTCATATGTACATCCAGTGTAGTCAACAAGGCCCTGACCCACATAAGTCTTAAAGCTTAATTAAATTTCTTGAGTAGTAAGACTCTCCTCTCCAGCTGTGTATTGGTCCTTATTCTTATATGCTGGGCCTCTCTCCTGTGTAACCTACATCTAGTCTTACAGTACAATTTCTATAGAATTAAGGAGACAAAAAACAAAACAACAAGAGAGACATTAGCAAAATTGCAGAGTAAAGAGTTCCAATCTCTCACCTCCCCCTAGAAATATCAAGAAACAAACAGAAGCTGTCAAAATCATTTATCAGAACTCTGGAAAATGATAAAAGGTTTGTAGCAACAAAGCAGATGCTGAATCAAGAAATGGGAAAATTCAAAGAAGTAGGACATATTTGTGGCATTTTTTCTTACTCTAGCCTCACTCCTTCCCTAGCATGATGTCAGTCTTTGAGAGGAAAGTTCAAGTTAACAGAGTAAGATATTGGTCCCGGCTTCTGGAGGGAGCAAAGACTTTATTTGCAAATTGTTGTGTATTTCTGTTCTAGTCTGTCTGGAGGTTGCCTGAAGGACTGATACATGATGCTTGTGTCTGTTGTGCTAACTCAGATCTCAGGCCACAAAAGTGGTATAAATTGCTCAAAACTGCTACAAGGTGAACTAATAACCTGTTAAAGCCTGGGTAAAAGATTATGACCAAAACATATGATAGACTGCCTAAGGCCCAGGAGCAAAATCTGGAAGAGTTTCTTTGAGAAATTAGAGTGTTTAAAGCATCATCTATACAGGGGAATTTAGAAGGCCACATGCATGCTTAGCACAAGATGCATGCTCAGAAAAGACCCTATGTTTTCACCTCAGGCTAATCCCTAGGCACAGTGAAGTGAAGGCCCTAGCTAAGTGTTGAACTACCTTGGCACAGTGCCAACCTTAAAAGACAAAGAAATGTTTTTATTTTGTTTTGATTTTGAAAAAAACTTCTTGTTTTCAAGAGTATCTCTATCCAAACACTAGCTGAATACAAGGTAAGAAACAGAGACTTCAATACCAAACATGAAGGTAAATACAGTTTTTGCAAAAATATTTTGAGAAAATCACTAGACAAACAGACAACTACAGCTTTCAACAATAAAAAAAGAAAAGCATACCCTTGGGAAGGAGAATCAGATTTGCAGTTACTATATTATAATATTCAAATATCCAGTTTTCATCCAAAAATTGCAAGGATTACAAAGAAACAGGAACATACGGCCCATTCAAGTAAATAAAATAAATGGTCAGAAACTATCATTGAGGAAGTCCAGACAGTGAACATACTGCACAAAGGATTTAAAATAATTGACTTAAATATTCTTAAAGAGCTAACTGAAAACATAGAAAAAGAAAAAATGGAAACTAATAGAAACATTGAATGACTAAAATTAGAATACCAAAAAAAGAGATGGAAATATAAAAAGAAACTAAACAGAAATTCTGAATCTGGAAAGTACAATAACTGAAATTAAAAATTAATAGAGGTGTACAACATCAAACTTGAGCACACAGGAGAAAGAGTCAGCAAACCTGAAGCTAGGACTGTTGAAAATATAAAGTCTGAAGACTAGAAGGAAAAAAGAATAAAGAAAAGTAAACAAAGCCTAAGGGACACCATAAGGTAGACCAACATACATATTTTGGAAGTCCCAAAAGAAGAGAAAAAACGGCAGAAAAAATACTTGAAGAAATAACTCCTAAAAGCTTCCACAATATAATGAAATAAATAAATCTACAAATTCAAGAAGCCAAATAAACTCCAAATAGATAACCCAACAGACTGACAATAAGGCACATAATTGAACTGCCAAAAGCCAAAGAAAAAGAATCTTGACAGTATCAAGAGAGAAGCCACTCATCGTATACAAGAGATCGTCAATAAGGTTAACAGTAATTTCTCATCAGAAACCTTAGAGGCAAAGAGTGCTGTAAGTAAAATAACACTGTCAACTGATAATTTTATGTTTAGTAAAATTCTTCTTTAAAAATGAGAACAAAACATATTCCTAGATAAATAAAAACTGAGATATTTTGTTACCTCTAGAGCTACTCTATAAGAAATACTTCAGGTTAAAATATAAGAACACTAAATAATAACTTCAATCCATGTGAAGAGATAAAGACCTATGGTAAAGGTAAACATGAGAAAATAAAAAACCAAGCATTATTACATTTTTGGTTTGTAACCACACTTTTTGTTGCCCACAGAATTTTCAAAACAAATGTATGAAAAATAATTGTAAATCTATGTTATTGGAAAAAGAATGTATGAAGATATAATTTGTAACAATAAAAACATAGAGGTCAGGTGGCTGGTCCCATGGCACAAAGGTTAAGTTCATGTGCCCTGCTTTGGTGGCCCAGGGTTCATCAGTTTGGATCCCAGGTGTAGACCTATGTACTGCTTATCAAGCCATGCTGTGCCAGGTGTTCCCACATATAAAATAGAGGAAGATGGGCATAGATATTAGCTCAGGGCCAATCTTCCTCAGCAAAACAAAACAAAGAGGAGGATTGGCAGCAGATGTTAGCTCAGAGCTAATCTTCCTCCAAAAAATAATTAAAAATTTTAAAAAAACAGAGGGCAGGGCTGCATAAGAGCAGAATTTTTGTATGTTATTGAAGCTAAGTTTGTATCAATTCAAATCAGATTTTTATAAATTTATTGTTAAATATAATACGTATGGTAATCACGAAGAAAGTATATAAAATATATATACAAAAGGAAATAAGAATAAAATTAAAATAGCTCACTACAAAAAAGAAACACAGAAGAAGGCAGTAATAGAGGAAATCAGGGACCAAAGAGCTATAAAAATAACAGATAAGAAAGACTAAAGTAACAGAAGTAAGTTCTTCCTTAGCAGTAATTACTTTAAATTTAAATTAATTAAACTATCTAATCAAAGGCAGAGACTGTAGGAATAGATTTAAAAAACAGGACTCAGGTATACATTGTCTACAAGAGACTCACTTTGGATATAAAGACACACAAAAGTTGATAGAGAAAGGATGGAAAAAGATAATCCATACAAATAGTAACAAAATGACAGTTTCAGTGACTATACTAATTTCAGACAAAGGAGATAAAAGTCAAAAATTATTGTGGCCAGCCTGGTGGCCTAGTGGTTAAGTTCAGCACACTCTGTTTTGGCAGCCTGGGTTTGGTTCCTGGCTGTGGACCTATACCACTCATCAGTGGCCATGCTGTGGTGGTGATGCAAATACAAAATAGAGAAAGATTGACACGGATGTCAACTCAGGGTGAATCTTCCTCAGCAAAAAAAAAAAGCAAAAGTTACCAGTGACAAACAAAGGCATTATATATTCATATATTGGTAAATGGACATTCATCAGAGCTCTAACAATTATAAACATCGATTGACAGAAATCAATAGACCAATAAAAATTGAAAGGAGAAATAGACGTTTCTACATTAATAGTTGGAGACTTCAATACACCACTTCCAATAATGGATAGAACAACCAAAAAGAAGAACAATCAGGAAATAATTGATTTGAATAGCACTATAAAGCAACCGGTCTTAGTAAATATATATAGAACACTCCACTCAACAACATCAGAATACACATTCTGCATAAGTGCACATGGAACATTTTCCAAAATAGACCATATGATAGGGCACAAACAGTCTCAATAAGTTTTAAAATGTGAAAATAATACTAAGTATCTATTCCAATCACAATAGAATGAAGATAGAAATCAAGAACAGAAGGAAACTTGCAAAATAAAAAAATCTGTGGAAATAAAACTACATATCCTCAAACAAATGATATATCAAAGAAGAAACCACAAGGGAAATTAAAGAATGCTTAGAGGTAAATAAAGACAAATACAATATACCAAAGCTTATGGGAAGCATCAAAAGTAGTTCACAGAGGGAAATTTATAGCTGTAAATGCTTACATTAAAAAGAAGAAAGATCTCAAATCAATAACCTAACTTTACACCTTGAGAAACTAGAAAAAGTAAAATGAATGAAACTCAAAGCTAGCAGAAGGAATGGAATAATAAAGATTACGGCAAGAAAAAAATTAAATGGAAAATAAAAATACAGTAGAAAGAATCAATTAAATCAAAAGTTAGTTCTTTCAAAAGATTAACAAAACTGATAATCTCTCACCTATACTGGCAATGAAAAGAAAGAGAGAAGGCACGAATAACTAAAACCAGAAATAAATTCAGAAATAAAAGTGGTGATTCTGGGAACAGGGTGGCATAGGGTGACTCTGAACTCACCTCCTCCCATGAGCACAACAAATCTACAGCTACCAGTGGAACAATCACCTCTGAGAGAGATGTGGAAACTGGGCAAAAAGAACCTCCTGACAAAGGACAACTCTGACAGGTGTAGAAGAGGCAGAAATACACCTCTGCTGAGGAAAAAAAACACATCCTAGCTGCAGTGCTTTATGGCCTGGAGCAACCTTAAAGATACAAAAGTTTTCCTGGAGGAGCAGGGGAAGAGCAAGAGAACTGTGCCACAATATGCATCCCAGCCTTGAATTCAGCACAAGAGAGATGAATTCCCATACTATGTGGCTCTGTTGGCTTTTAAAAACAACAGGGCATACCCTCAGAAAAACTATAAAACCAGGGGCTGGCTCCGTGGCCGAGTGGTTAAGTTCGCGTGCTCCGCTGTGGCGGCCCAGGATTTGGATCCTGGGCGCGGACATGGCACCGCTCGTCAGGCCACGTTGAGGTGGCGTCCCACATCCCACAACTAGAAGGACCTGCAACTAGGATATACAACTATGTACAGGGGGGTTTGGGGAGATAAAGCAGAAAAAAAACCCTATAAAACCAGCAAAAGAAAAGCCTGCTCTTAAAGGGTCCATACATCAATTCACTGGTTCCAGAAGCCAACAAAAAAACACTAGCAACAGGGATGCATAATCCTTTGGTAGAAGAGACTCACTTGCCAAGATCTGAGTGCATCTCAGAGAGACAGGTGGTGGCTGGGCCCAGTTCCCCAGGGACTGAGACACTGGCAGCAGCCATTATTGTGATCTATTGCACAGATGCTGGCAGCCTCCATTGAATTCTTTCCTCTAGTCTGTTAGCACAGTGACTTGCCCCACCCACTAGACCACCTGTATAATCTAGCTCAGCCAGGGCAGGCAGCTCACCCTAGGGACTGGCCCAACCCAGCACCAAGCTCACAGGGAACTTATGGGCCCATTTAGGTGGGGTGTGTGGTATTTCTGCAGCATGGTGTGTGGGTCAACTTCAGTGGGTTATGCACACAGGATGGGCCTGCATTGATGAAGTGTGTGAACCCATGTGTGGTGGGGTGTGTAGGCCACAGCAGACTTGTGCCACTGGCCATTGAAATTAGCCACACAGAGGTCTTCCCAACCTTCCAACACCTAAAAGGATAGTGTGCTGCCATGCCTGGAGTAGCCTCCACCAATATGTGCTCCTAAAAGAGCTGACAACAGCCTCACACTGCCAGGAGCCTCACCTAAGGCCTGCAGCAATTGTGAGCCCCTGTGCCTAGCAACCAGAAAAGCTGGGGGCCTGACTCACTTAACAAAATAACAGAAAGTATATGCTATTAGACCTTGCAGCCAGCCATGCAGGAGCTTGCCCCACTGAATAAAGTGACCATAGCAGCCACACATGGCTGAGCCCTACAACTAGCCAGTCCATCAGCCAGCCTAGCTGACCTGTAGATCCACAGCAAGAGAAACCTTGCCCCCAAAGAAGGGCACATGTAGCCCTCACAGAGGACACTCCTGGAATATTTGGAACAGATAAGGATAGGAAAGCACATTGCTGGGCCCCATAAGGCATGTCTTACATAAGGCCACATTTCCAATGTTGAGAGATGTAGCTCATCCACCTAATACATAAATATAAGCACAGAGAAGTAAGCAAAATGATGAGACAAAGGAATATGTTCCAAATAAGAGAACAGGAAAAATCCTCAGCAAAAGAACTAAATGGATCAGATAATCTACCTGATAAAAGCTACAAACTAATATTCATATGGATGTTCATTGATCTTGGGAGAAGAAAAGATGAACTCAGTGAGAACTTCAACAAAGAATTGGAAAATATAAAAAAAGAACCAATCAGAACTAAAAAATACAATAATGGAAATGAAAACTTCCCTAAAGGGAATCAACAGCAGAGTAGATGACATAGAAGAATGACTCAGTTATCTGGGTGAAAGAGTAGAGGAGATCACCCAAGCTGAACAGAAAAAAGAATTAAAAAGAATGAGGACAGTCTAAGGGATATCAGGAACAACATCAAGCATACTAACACCCATATTATAGGTGTGCCACAAGGAGAAGAGAGAGACGCAGGGGCAGAGAACCTATTTGAAGAAATAGTAGGTGAAAACTTCTCTAACCTAAGGAAGGAAACAGACCTCCAGATATGGGAAGCACAGAGAGTACCAAACAAGATGAACTCGAGGAGTCCGACACCAAGACACATTATAATTAAAATGTCAAGAATTAAAGATAAAGAGGGAATCCTAAAAGCTACAAGAGTGGGGCAATGAGTTACATACAAAGGAAACTCCATAAGGCCATAAGCTGACTTCTCAGGAGAAAACTTGCAGACTAGAAGGGAGTGGCACATTATATTCAATGTGCTTAAAGAAAAAACCTACATCCAAGAATACTCTACATAGCAAGGTTATCATTCAGAATGGAAGGAGAAATAAAGAATTTTCCAGACAAGCAAAAACTAAAGGAGTTTATCACCAATAAACCAGTAGTACAAGAAACATTAAAGTGATTTAAGTGGAACAGAAAAGGTCACAAATAGAAATAAGAAAATTATTAAAGAAACAAAATCACTGGTAAAGCCTAACATATAGTAAAGGTAGCAGATCAACTGCCTGTAAAGCTAGCATGAAGGTCAAAAGAAAAAAGTACTGAAAGTATCTCCAAGATAAGGTGTTATGGGATACAAACACAGAAAAAGAGATTATATAAGATATCAAAAACATGGAATGTGCAGGGAGGGGAGTAAAAGTATAGTGCTTTTAGCAAGAGGTCAAAGTTAACAGACCATCAACTTAATATAGACCGCTATCTACATAGATTATTATATATGAACCTCATGGTAATCACAAACCAGAAGCCTATAATAAATGCCCAAAAATAAGAGAAAGGAACCCAAACATAATACTAAAGAGAGCCATCAAATCACCAGGGAAGAGAGCAACAGAAGAAGAAAGGAGCAGAGGAGAACCACTAAAACACCCAGGGAAAAAAGTAACAAAATTGCAATAAGTAAATTCTTATCAACAGTTACTTAAATGTCAATGGACTAAATTCTCCAATCAAAAGACATAGGGTGGCTGAATGGATAAAAAACCAAGATCCATATATATGCTGCGTACAAGAGACAGATTCAGACATAAAGACACTCAAAAACTGAAAGTGAAGGGATTTAGAAAAATATACTATGCAAATGGAAACAAAAAGAAAGCTGAGGTAGCAATACTTATGTGAGACAAAAGAGACTTTAAAACAAAAACTGTAACAAGAGACAAAGGACACTACATAATGACAAATGGAACACTCCAACAAGAGGACATAATACTTGTAAATATCTATGCACCCAACCTAGGAACACCACCTAAATATGTAAAACAATTATTAACAGTCATAAAAGAAGAAATAGACAATAACACAATAATAGTACAGGACTTTAACTCTCCACTTACTCCAATGGATAGGTCATCAAACAGAAGGTCAATAAGGAAACATTGGCCTTAACCAACACATTAGACCAGATGAACTTAGTAGATATATACAGAATATTCCATCCAAAAACTGTAGAATTGACATTCTTTTCAAATGCACATGGAAAATACTCAGGATAGATCACATATTAGGCCACAAAACAAATCTTAATAAATTTAAGAAGATTGAAATAATACCCAGCATCTTTTCTGACCACAAGTAAAAGGAGAAAACTGGAAAAGCCACAAATATGTCAAGAGTAAACAAAAGCCTACTGAACAACTATTAAGTCAATGAAGAAATAAAAAAATCTGGAGATAAATGAAAATGAAAACACAAAATACCAAAAATTATGGGATACCACAAAAGTGGTACCAAGAGGGAAGTTTATAGCAATACAGGCCTATCACAACAAACAAGAAAAATCTCCAATAAACAATCTAATAGAAGACCTAAAAGAGTAGAAAAAAAAACAAACAAAGCCCCAAATCAGTAGAAAGAAGGAAATAATAAAAATAAAATCAGGGGCTAGCCCCATGGCCAAGTGGTTAAGTTTGTGTGCTCTGCTTCAGTGGCCTGAGGTTCCACTGGTTCAGATCCCGAGGACAGACAGGACATTGTTCATCAGGCCATGCTGAGGCAGCATCCCACATAGCACAACTAGAGTCACTCACAACTAGAATATACAACTATGTACGGGGGACTTTGGGGAGAAGAAAAAAAAAAAGATTGGCCACAGATGTTAGCTCAGCTGCCAATCTAAAAAAAAGTCTGTTGCAGGTGAGTTATTTAAAAAATCAGATAAAAATAAAAGAAATAGAGATTAAAAAGTCAACAGAAAAAATCAATGAAGCTAAGAACCAATTCTTTAAAATGATAAACAAAATCAGCAAATGTTTGGCTAGTCTCACCAAGAAAAAAAGAGAGAAGTCTCAAATAAATAAAATCAGAAATGAAAGAGAAGAAATTGCAATTGATACCACAGAAATACAAAGGATTATAAGAGAATATTATGAAAACCTATATGCCAACAAATTGGATAATCCAGAAGAAATGGATAAATTCTTAGAATCATACTACCTTCCGAAACTGAATCAGGAAGAAATAGAGACTCTGATGTGCTTGATCACTAGTAAAGAAACCACAATAGTAACCAAAAACCTCCAAAAATAATGAAAGTCCACGTCCAGATGGCTTACCCAGTGAATTCTAATGAAGATTCAAAGAAGACTTAATAGCTATCCTTCTCAAACTCTTCCAAAAAATTGAAGAGGAGGGGGTGCTCCCTAACTCATTCTACAAGGCCAAGATTACCCTGATACCAAAACCAAACAAGGACAACAGACACAAAAAATTACAGGCCAATATTACTGATGAACATAAATGAAAATTCCTCAACAAAATGCTAGCAAATTGAATACAGCAATACATTAAAAATATGATACAATATGATCAACTGGGATTTATTCTGTGGATGCATAGAGAGTTCAACATCTGCAAAGCAATCAACATGATACTCCACATTAACAAAATGAAGAATAAAAATCACATTATCATCTCAATAGATGCAGAGAAGGCATTTGACAAGATACTGCATTCTTTCATGATAAAAACTCTGAATAAAATGATATAGAAGGAATGCATATGGCATAATCCTCTATATCCCAAAGAATCCACAAAAATCTACTAGGGATAATAAGTGAATTCAACAATGTTACAGGGTACAAGATCAACATACAAAATCAGTGATGTTTCTATACCCCTGCAATGAACAATATGAAAATGATATTAAGAAAGCAATTCTATTTACAATAGCATCTAAATGAATAAAATGTCTAGAAATAAACTTAACCAAGTAGGAAAAAGCTTGTACACTGAAAAGTACAAAACATTTTTGAAAGAAACTAAAGACAACAAATGGAAATATATCTCTTTCTCATGTGCCAGAAGATGTAATATGGTTAAGATATCAATACTAGTCATAACGTTCTATAGATTCAACACAATCACTATGGAAATTCCAGGTCTCTTTTGCAGAAATGGAAAAGCAATCCTTAAATTCATATGGAATTGCAAAGGAACCAAAATAGCCAAAACAATCTTGAACAAGAAGAACAAACTTCGAAGACTCATGCTTTTAAATTCAAAACTTACTACAAAACAGTGGTAATTAAGACAGTGTGGTGCTTGCATAAAGGTAGACATGCAAATAAATGGAATAGGATTGAGAGTCCAGTAACAAACTCATGCATTGGTATTTGATAAGGATGTCCAGTCAACTCAACAGGAAAAGAATAATCTTTTCAACCAATGGTATTGGGACAGCTGGATAGCCACATGCGAAAGAAGGAGGTTGGACCCCTACATCATAGTGTATACTGAAATTAACTCATAATGATTCAATAAGATAAATAGATGAGCTAAAACCAGAGCACCTAGGGGTAAATATCTACGACCTGGGATTTGGCAATAGATTATTAGAGAAGACATCAAAAGCATAAGAACAAAAGAACAACAAAAAGGACTTCATCAACACTGAAAACTTTTGTGCCTCAAAGGACATTATCAAGCAAGTGAAGGGCAACCTACAAAATGGGAGAAAATATTTGCACATCATATCTCTCATAAGAGTTTAATATGCAGAATAAATGAACTCCCAAAATAAACAAGAAAAAGACAAACAATCCAATTTAATAACGGCAAAAGACTTGAACAGACATTTCTTCAGTGAAAATATGCAAAAAACAATAAGTACAAGAAATGATGCTCAATATCATTAGTCATTAGAAAAATGCAAATCAAAATCACAATGAAATTCCATTTCACACCTGCTAGTATGGATATAATTTAAAAACTGGAAAATAATAAGTGTTAGGATGTGGATAAATTGGAATACTTGTGCATTGCTATTGGGACTATAAAGTGATGCAGCCTCCATAGCAGTTCCTCAGAAAGCAAACCAAAGAATTTCCATATGAACAAACAATTTCAATCATGTATATGCACAAAAGACTTGAAAACAGATACTCAAAGAGATACTTATATTCCAATGTTTATTGCAGCATTATTCACAATGGCCAAAAGGTAGAAACAACCCAGTGTTCATCAATAGATGGACGGAAAATCAAAATGTTGTATATGTATACAATGGTATATTATTCAGCCCTTAAAAGGAATGAAGTTCTGGTACATGCTACAACATGGAGGATTCTTGGAATCATTATGCTAAGTGCAGTAAGCCAAACAAACAATAAATATTGTATGATTTCTCTTACATGAAATACCTAGAATAGGCAAATTCATAGGGATAGAAGTAGATTAGGGGTTACTAGGGCTTAAGGGAGGAGACAATGGGAGGAGAGAATATTAAGCTATTGCTTAATAGCTACAAAGTTTCTATTTGGGAGGTTGAAAAATTTTGGAAATATATGCTGGTGATGGTTGCACAACGTTGTCAATGTAATTAATGCCACTGAATTATACACTTAAAATGGTTTAAATGGCAAATTTAATGTTATACACATATTCTAATAAAATTAAAAAATTAAAAACCTACAAATATAATTATGAAATATTCATGTAGGATGATTTCACAAAAGATTTTGAAGAAGTAATGCGATACTTTGCTGAATAAATGCTCTCAATATATCTTGGTTTTTAAGGGTGGACCGAGGAATGGACAAGAAGTCTCGATCCATGTACGTCAGACATCATCAGAAATAGAGTTATGCCATGGGACTGTTTCCAAACTAAGGGTCCTGCCTTTTGAAGCTGGCCTCTGAGCAACTTCAGATCACCATGTCTCTAACCTAAAGTAGTGGTAGTATGTGATAAACCACCAGGTGATGGAGGACATTGGTTTATATGGGATAGTTTTTCTCAGAATGAGAGTCCTCACAAGTGAGTGAATAAAATTAGGAGACGGTTCAAGCACCCACTGTTGGAGGCATGTCAGAAGAAGGATCTAGAATCTGGTATCTGCAATTCATGATCTAGATATCCAGTTCCTGTGCACCGCTATTGCTTTTCCATGGCAGAACACAGGTCCAAGGTTTAGGTACCCAAATTCCTGAAGCCAGGTTGTCTTTAGTTCCCTTGAATGTGTTGGTGGTGGGTCACTTGTTGCTACTGGAATCAGGATAATTCTACATTTGTTATAGCGATGAAGAGAAAAACTGTAGGCCCTAGTCTCATTTACATTTTTTAAATCATAAAGGCACTTTAATCACTTTTATGGGGCTAATGATTTGAGATAGAGACATGTGTTGCTTAATGATTGGGACATGTTCTGAGAAATGCATTGTTAGCTGATTTTGTCATTGTATAAACATCATAGAGTGTACTTACACAAACCTACATGGTATAGCATACTACACACTTAGGCGATATAGTACTACTCTTATGGAACCACTGTCATGTATGTGGACTCATCATTGACAAAAAACTCATTATGTGGCACATGACTGTAATTGTCTTCTGACTCTGCAATGAAAGGAGCCAAATTCAAGTGTTGACTGAAGGCTGTAGTCCTGGGAAACAGAAATGACCTTCCCTGATTTCAAGGCCATTAAAGAAGTGATGACCACCATGTTCAGGAGCCCGTAGGAGGTTAAACTCCTCCACTGCTGGGAACACTAAACAGCAGAGAAATGGACAAATCTGCTAGGCAGTGCAGTGTGCTGGATATAACTGAAAGCAACTGGTTATTCCTTAAGAGAAATCAAGGGCCACAGTGAGAATATGAGTATTTATTAACCTAGTGTTAGTGTCCCCTCCTGAATTCATCTGTTGAAGCCCTAAGCCCCAATGTGACTGTATTCAGAGACAAGACCTTTATGGAAGTAATTAGGGTTGGGGGGGTTATGAGGGTGAAGCTCTCATGATGAGATTTGTATCCTTATATGAAAAGACACCACAAAGCTGCTTCTCTCTCCATGTGCATGCACCTAGGAAATACCATGTGAGGGCATAGCAAGAAGGTGGTCTTCTGGAAGCCAGGAGGAGATGTCGCACCAGGAACTGAATCATTGATCTTGGACTTCCCAGCCTCCAGAACTGTGAGAAAAAAGTTTATCTTGTTTAAGCTACCCAGTCTATATTTTGTTATGTCAGCCCAACCTGGTTAATACACCTAGCATTGTTTCAGTTTATAAAATCAAAATCAAATTGTGGGGGCCAGCCCCATGGGCGAGTGGTTAAGTTCACACATTCCGCTGCAGGCGGCCCAGTGTTTCGTCGGTTTGAATCCTGGGCACGGACATGGCACCACTCGTTGAGCCACACTGAGGTGGCACCCCACATGCCACAACTAGAAGGACCCACAACTAAGAATATACAACTATGTACCGGGGGGCTTTGGGGAGAAAAAGGAAAAAGAATTCAAAAATTTAAAAAAATCAAGTTGTGGTTTTCACAAAACGTAACCAAAAAAAACCAAAAAACCAAATTAAAACTAAAAAAAAAAAACTAAAACTAAAAAAAAAAAAAAACTAGGATCACAAATATATAAAGTCTATTTGCTATTAAAATAATCAGAAAAACAGCACACAATAAAATAATATCCACAAATTTTGGTGGTATATTTTTGATATGTCAGGAAGATTTACAATATTATTTGTTTTACAATAATAAACGCTAAAATCAAAAAGTTTGAACTAAAATACATCTAAAGGGTAATAAATATTTTTGCATTACAATTAGGCATTCTCACTTACAGATAGAGAACACATCAGCTATTTGGCTTTAGTACAGTCTTACATGGTTTTCCAGGGTTTCAAATATGCCGTGTGTGTACTGGTGATTTTGCATTTTGTTGTGATTGCTGTTATCACAAAGATGAAACAACAGTTTTCTCTTAAAGTATTTCATGTTAACAAAAATATTTGTTATAGCAGTAGATATTCTTATTTAAAAATGAGCATTAAATGAGTAGATTCCCAAATTAATAAATAATTCATTTTACTATCTTTAGTATATCACACGTATTGTTACTATTTGAGCTAAAAGCATGTAATATAAATTGCTCCTTATTAGAATTGTAACATTCTTTCACTCCACATAATTCATATCTGAAAAATTTAAACAAGCTTTGTCCATGGTTTTTATGTTACTAGTCCATTATTTCAATTTTTTGTTGAAGGGAAGAAAGGATATTAATGAAGCTAGTGAAGGCATCCCTAAAAGATTGCTCCTCCTTCAGGCAGAATTTGAGCAAGTACATTTTACCCTATTGGTGCCAAAATGTCGATGGGGATAGACGGTGACACCAAACATGTTTCTGGAGTTCTTGTTCCTTTGGTGGCTATATTTTGTGAAATATGGAGAATTTTGTTAAATTGTTTTATGAGAAAAGAATATAAAAATATGTTTCTTTAACAAATATTTCCTTTTTTTCAGGTTAGTAAAACATGTTCACTTTTTTAAAAAAAGGAATATATAATGTTTCCATTCAAGAAAACTAAAGTCACAAAGAGGAACTTTCTATGGTTAATTTCATGTCCTAGAAACATGGACCTCTCGCCTCATGTTTTTCCCATTGAGGTTTCTCTTCCTTCCATGGATCATTCAGTAGGATAATATACACTCAACCTCCAGGATATTAGGAAGAGAGTCTGGGGACCTCAAGACCAGGAAAGAAGAAAAGCATCTGGTTTCTCATAATTTTTTCTTTCCATCTCCAAATTCCCACTGCTCAGGACCTGGTCAATAACAATATCTGGTCTTGGTTCATGCTACAAACTTCCACTATGTGTCTCCTCCATGCAGGTCTCAGCTATAAGCACAGTAAAAAACATGGTCCTGTCCTCCTGGGCCACCCAACCTTCCTATGGGTGGATACAGGCAGTGATCATGGACCTCACTTGGTAAAATCTGACATGCTGGTGGGGTCAAAGCCCCACTGGAAAGGCTGGAAGCCTGTCTACCTCCTCTCAGGTCTCCAAGCACCATGGTAGACGCTCCCAGAAGGCCCCAGGGGTGAGTGCAATGCTCATTCTGGACACAAATCTTTGGAAGGTACAGTTGGCAAAGAAGTATCTGGTGGTAGCTGAGAAATGCATAACATAGCATTACAGACACCAGGCTCTTCAAGAGACTGGAACAGTCAGAGGTGGGGCAGTTGGAGTGCCTCAGTTTGGGGAAGATTCTCAGAGTTTAATTCTTAAGCCTTTCAGTGGAATGAATATTAAGAGATGAATGCCAAGGGTCTGACTTGGAACTTAATATGTATCTGAACACTGGGAATTTGTCTAATCTGAGTCTTAATTTTCCCATTACTGTTAAGCAATTGCACTTGCCACTCTGATATATAAGTGCCTTAAAATATAGCACATAGTAGGTGTTAGATAATAGCAATTCTTTCCAAATTTTCAAGGCTGTGTTCCAGGACCCAATAGACAAAACCTGGAATGGGACTAAAGATTGAATGGTGTGGATTCCTTAAGAGCTTCCTTCATTTTATTCTATTCCCTGAGGCTTGTGCTTATATTTATGTATTAGGTAGATCAGCTATATCTCTCAATCTTGGAAATGTGGCCTTATGTAAGACATGGCTTATGGGACATTTGGAAGATGATGAGATCATGAGGTTGGAGCCCTCATGAATAGGATTAGTGCCCTTATAAGGGACTGAAGAGACCAAAGTTATCCCCTCCTTTCATGTGAGAACACAGCAAAAAGACAGCAATCAGCAACTAGGAAAGGGGTTCTCACCAGAACCCAACCATGCTGGCACCCTGATCTCAGACTTCTGGCCTCCAGAACTGTGAAAAGTAAGTTTCAATTGTTTATAAGTTATGCAGTCTATGGTACGTTGTTATAGAAGCCCAAACTGACTAAGACATCTGTATAGTATAAAAATCATTTTTAACTGTGCATAATTCTAAACTTTACATGACACTTTCTTAACAAATGCCTTTAAAAAGTAACTAGTTTCCATAAATATAATACCATAGAAAACTACAATTCCTCATGCTGCAACTATTTTAAAATATTATGGTTACATTCACTCTATGTATAGTCACACGAGGGTAAATTCATAAAGCTCCAAGAATATAAACCTTTACAATCTAAGCCATTATCGACATAAGAGTGTGATCAAAATGACACAGACTCTTCAGTAACTAAGTGGAGATTTGAACAAACCTTTCCTAATCTTCAAGCTGAAAAATGCACCCGTTTCTGTCTCAACCACCACCATAATAGTCATTATCATGATTATCATAATCATCACAGCTAGATGACAGCAACAACCTCCTACCTGGTCTATGAGAAATTACTGTATCCCCAGGCAGTCTGTTCCTTTTCCAGTAAGGCTTACTTCAGCCACAGGCTGTTTCCTAAGCAAAAAGGTGAGAAAGCTCGTTCTAAAGAGAACATTAAAGGTGTAGTTAAACAACCATTTGATAAGAAGATTAGTATAGGTGTGAACAACAAATTTAATCAACCACCTTAACAGAAGCAAGTTATAGAGATAGGATTATACATTGTAGAAAAATTGCCAGTTTGAAATGAAGGGATTGGAGAAAGGACAAAATGAAGGAAGTCTGTCATATTTCTTTGATTCTATGGGATGAGACCATAAAGCTATTTGGCTGTGAACATGCACTATTCTATAAGAAAAGGGAAAAATGACCCCAAAGCAATTCATAGATGAACAGGTCTGCCTCCTTGTCTTGTTGAAGAGTGAATCTATCTGGGTATGAGACTCCTGCTCCAGCTGGTCTAGAAGGTAGAGCACCAAGCCAGACAGGATTATTTTTGAGTCTTAAGATCTAATGGAATTTGCCTTGCTTGGTTTTGCACTTGCTTGGGAACTGTCACCACTTCCTTTTTTCTCCATTTCTTACTTTTGTAATGGGACTGTCTTCCTATATGTGCATCACCATTGTATTTTAGAATCACATAACTTGTTTGGCTTCACAGGTTCACAGGTAGAGAGGAATTTTACCTCAGAATGAATTGTACCTTGAGTTTCACCCATATCTTATTTAGATGATATTTACATGTGTTCTAAGATGTTAGATTGTAGAATTGATGCTAGAATGAGTTAAGACTTTGGGGGCTATTGGGAAGGATGAATATGTTTTGCACAAGATAACGGCATGAATCTTGGGGATCTGAAGAAAATGCTGTAGACTGAATTGTGTTCCCCCAAATTATGTAGTAGCCCTAACCATCAATGTGACTGTAAATCAAATAAAATCTTTAAGATGTAATTAAGGTTAAATGAGGTCATAAAAGTGGGGCCATGATTTGATAAGATCAGTGTCATTATAAGAAGAGACACCAGAGAGTGTTGTCTGTGTGTGCACACTGGGGAAAGTGAAGACGTAGCAAGAAAGTGGCCTTCTGCAAACCAGGAAGAAAGATCTCAATAGAAACAGAATGTACCAAAACTTTGATCTTGGATTTCTAGTCCCAGAACTGCAAGAAAATAAATTTCTGTTGTTTAAGCCACTCAGTCTATGATATTTTGTTATGGCAACCTGAGTAGACATGATGACTTGATTAATTATGCAAAATCTTTCCTCCAATATGTATTTTGCGTCCCAAAGCACTGATTTCAACAGTCTCATCCTGTATCTACAATAGTTCAAATGTTTGACAAAAATACTGTTTTCCCTTTGTTTAGATTATATCTGCATAAAGAAATGAAGAATATACTGCTGTAGACTTCCATAGAGCATTAACAAATGCTAATAATATTTCTAAACTGAAAAATAGGGAGGAAACACCTGAATCACAGAGATGTCCTTACTTCATCAACACAGCCTTCTATTTTATATCCAGAAGTTGATTTCCACTAAAAAATTTGTGCTGTATTTTTGTATTCTAAATTCAGCTGTCCATCTTAAGAGGGAAAATAGTATTTTTTTACACAGATTAGTAATCTAAGCATTCCTGCACTGTTCAATATGTGACTGAAGTTTGGGAGGGGCTCCTATTTTAACCAACAGAACAACACATAGCATTTCAAGAATAATATGTTGAAGCAACAGAAATAAACTTTCTCTGTCAGAAATCCATTGAAGTCCTGATCATAATCAAAGCAATGCATTTTACTGTGACACATTATATTGTGTGAGTGAAACACAAAAAGCTCTGTATCTATCTTTTATGAAAATTGGAGAGAGCACAGGAATCACTCAAGCATAGATTCCTTTACATATTTGACTTTTTACTTGAACACAACATCTGAGACAGATTACCTGTGTTCTCACTACAGAGATTCTCTGGAGGAATTCCACTTAGCTTCTTTCTCAACAGGCACAGTGGAAAAAGTAGAACGTGACTTTAAATAAAATCTAAGCACATTCCCTCCCTTTTAGCTCAGGAGAGCCTCTAAGGAAAGCTGAGTAGCACTTAAGGCCTAAACTAATTCATTCCTTGTAAGAACATTTGCTAATCAAGTATCACTCTGAGTACCCTGGCTGGGATACTACTTCTGAGAGACCTAGTAGGACCAGAAATCAGGATTCATAGTCTCTCTGTCTAAAACAGTAAAGCAACAGCATTAGTGCTTCACTTTCTTCCACCTCTCCTCCCCTGGCAGTGTATTTCATACTGGTAGACCGGCCCTACCTTGGAGGGAGAAGAGGGCACCCACACTCAGCACAACTACTCCACTAGTCCCATATGAGTGTCTAAGCTCTTAGACAATGTAGATGTGGATGAGAGCTCAAAGAGGGGCAATGTCCTGGGAAGTTAGGCCCCCCCAAACTCACGAGTGGAAGGCAGGGCTTAGAAAGTCAAAATTGTGGGTGTTGCAGCAGGAGAGCAGAATGGTCAAGTTTGAAGCTAGCTTGCTCTGACTCCAGGTATCTGTGTAACTTGGGGCCACACAGCTCCTTCCTTGTTCTGAGGTCCAGTGAGCCTCCCAAGGGAGGGCTAGTGATCTGAGCCTCACTTTGGTGCTCCCTGGTTACAATACATTAACTGCTCCCTTGCTTATCTCCCTAAGCCCTGACCCCCATGCTGGGAGATTCTTAAAGTAACTGTGACACCAGAACTATGTTGTGGGGGGCCTTTAAATCACCTGGAGATCAAGCTGATTGAAATTTCCTCCAGGCATCTCTAATCTGCCACCTATTGCTGGCTCTGAACCAATGTACTCTCCTGTCTCCTCATCCACTTTCTAATGCTAAAATATTCTGTGAACAAAATTGTACACTTTTCCAGAAATAGTGAATGTTTCAGAGTCTCACTGAAACACACAAAAACAAAATCTCCCACAATTCTTAAGCAAAACTTTAAAAACTGCCTTCTATGTTCAACCTAGAAAAGAGAAGTCTCTTCCTACAGGTGCCTGTCCCACCAAAAAAAAGCCCAACAAACTAAACAAAAACAAAAACAAAAAACAAATAATATCTTCCATCTATCAGGATGGGTTTAAATTGCTTTCATCTGTACTTTTCCCTCTAGTACCTCTGTTAATATTCATCAGAAGATAAGAAAGAAAGCCTTCCATTGATGAATCAGATCTTAGTAACAAAAGTTTATAAAAACCTGAGCTCAGATTTAAATGACTTTTTTTCTTCTTGTAACCCACATTTTTTATTTTTTATTTTTTTAAAGATTGGTACCTGAGCTAACATCTGTTGCCAATCTTCTCTCTTTCTTTTTCTTCTTCTCTCCAAAGCCCCCCAGTACATAATTGTATATTCTAGTTGTAAGGTCCTTCTGGTTCTGCTATGAGGGATGCCACCTCAGCATGTCCTGATGAGCAGTGCCATGTCCATGCCCGGGATCTGAACTGGTGAAACCTTGGGCCACTGAAGTAGAGCGCATGAACTTAACCACCCAGCCATGGGGCTGGGCCCCATAACCAACTTTAGAAAGAGCAGATAATCACGAAAAGAAACCAGCGTTTCCATCTAAAATCTATAATTTTTTATTGCATATGATAATTCTCTAGTGAATAAACAAATTTCAGTGTCTGGTCTTGTCTTATGCTTACACATGCCCTCACAGAATACCCATGTTTATTAGAAGAAAGGTGGGGTGAATATAAAGGATGAGGTGGAAGAAAACATCTCAAGAATAAAAAGTGCCTTTAATCTATACAGTCTATAAAGTCCAAGACACTTGTTATCATCAAAAAAAGGACACAAAATTTGAAACACAACTTGTTGTAGCTCATTTTATTCAGGAACTGATTGTTTTCTATGTTGATATGTAGGCCCTTGGTAGCTTTCTTCATTTTGTTTTCTGACATTTAATTATTTCCCTGCTCATTAGTTTTGCTACTTCAAGTGATAAACTGAAAGGAGAAATGGTAAAGATCAAGCTTGGCTAATCAACTTTAGAAATTTTTAAGGCAAATTTGTAAAACGCATCTTCCCTTAATTTTAATTGTCTCTTCCCAAGCTTCTCAAAAAAATGAACTGCATTTTTTTCACTTTTTGAAAAATTAAGAAAAAATTGACATATTACATTATATTAGTTTTGAGTATACAACATATGATTTGATATACATATATATTGTGAAATGATCACAATTGGTCAAGTTAATATCTATTACCACATACAGTTACAATTTTTTTTCTTCTGATGAAAACTTTTAAGATTTACTTTCTTAGCAAATTTCAAATATACAATACAGTATTAACTGCAGTCACCACACTGTACAATATATCCCTATGACTTATTTATTTCACAACTGGAAGTTTTTACCTTTTGACCACCTTCATCCATTTTGCCCACCCTCCATCCCTCACCTCTGGGAATCACAATCTGTTCTCTGTATCTATGAGTTTTGGGGGTATTTTTTGCTTCCATATATAAGTGAGATCACATAGTATCTGTTTTACTCTGTTTGACATATTTCACTTAGGTCCATCCAGATTGTCACAAATTTCCTTCTTTTTTAATAGGATTTCCTTTTTTTATAGAAAAATAATATTCCATTGTGTATACATACATATATATATATATATATATATATATATAAACATACATACAAACCATGAGTTCTTTATCCATTCATCCATTAATGAACACTTAGATTATTTACATTTCTTGGCTATTGTAAATTATACTGCAATGAACATCCCTTCAAGTTAGTGTTTTCCTTTCCTTCAAATGAATACCCAGAAGTGAAATTGCTAGATCATATGGTAGTTCTTTTTTTAAATTTTTTGAGGAACATCCATACTGTTTTCATAGTGACTGTACCAACTTATATTCCCAACAGTGCACAAGTGTTCCTTTTCTCCACGTCCTCGCCAACATTTATTTCTTGTCTTTTTGATAATAGCCATTCTAACAGATGTGATATCTCATTGTAGTTTTGACTTGCAGTTCCATGATGATTAGTGTTGTTGAGTACCTTTTCATATACCTGCTGGCCATCAGTATGTCTTCTTTTGAAAAATGTCTATTTAGATTCTCAGCCCATTTTTTAATCAATTTTTTTTTACTATCGAGTGGTATGCATCCTTTATATATTTTGGACATTCATGCCTTATCAGATTTGTGATTTGCACATATTTTCTCCCATTCTGTAGGTTGCTTTTCATTTTTTTGATTGCTTCTTTTGCTGTGCAGAAGCTATTCAGTTTAATGTAGTCCCACTTTTATTTTTGCTTGTTGCTGCCTTTGGTTTTGTGTACAGTTCAAAAAAATCAAGAAGCTTACTTTTCTTCTATGAGTTTTATGGTTTCAACTCTTAGGTTAAAGCCTTTAATCCCTTTTGAGTTAGTTTTTGTGTATGGTATATGTTAGTGGCCTAGTTTCATTCTTTCACATGTGGTTGTTCAGTTTTCCCAGCACCAGATACTGAAGAGACTGTTCTTTCTCCATAGTCATAAATTACTTTACCATATATGCATGGGTTTCTTTCTGAGATTTCTGTTCTGTTTCATTAAGCTATGTGTCTATTTTTATGAAAATACCATACTTTTTTTATTTCTACATACTATATAGCTTTGTAATATACTATAAAATCAGGAAATGTGATGCCTCCCACTTTGCTTTTGTTTTCTCAAGATTGCTTTGGCTGTTTAGGGTCTTTTGCATTCTATAAAAAATTTAAGATTGTTTGCTCTATCTCTGTGAAAAATGCCATTGGAATTTTGATAGGAATTGCATTGAATCTGTAGATTGCTTTGGGTAGTATGGCCATTTTAATAATATTAAATCTTCCATTCCATGAGCATGGATATCTTTCCATTTATTTGTGTCATCTTCAACTTCTTTCATCAATGTCTTATAGTTTCCAGTGTATAGGTCTTTTACCTTATGGTTAAATTTATTCGTAAATATTTTGTTCTTTTCAATGCAATTGTAAATAGTATTGTTTTCTTAATTTCTCTTTATGATAGTTCCTTATTAGTCTGTAGAAATGCAACAGATTTTAGTATATTAATTTTGTATCCTGCAGCTTTACTGAATGCATTTATTAGTTCTAACAGTTCTTTGGTGGAGTCTTTAGAGTTGCTATCATGTCAATTGCAAATAGTTTTACTTCTTCCATTCCAAATTGGATGCCTTTTATTTCTGTTTGTTACTCAATTGGTCTAGCTAGGACTTTCAATACTATGTTGAATAAAAATTTTGAGAGCAGGCATCTTTGTCTTGCGTCTGGTCTTAGAGGAGAAGCTTTCAGCTTTTCACCTGTGAGTATGATGTTAGTTGTGGGGTTGTCATATAAAGCTTTTATTATGATGAGCTATATTGCCCATATACTCACTTTGTTGATAATTTTCATCATAAATGGATGTTGAATTTTATCAAGTATTTCTTCTGCGTCTATTGAAATAAGCATATTATATGTATCATTCATTTTGTTAATATGGTGTAACGTATTGATTGATTTGTGAATGTTGAAACATTTTTGCCTCCCTGGAATAAATCACACTTGATCATGTGTGATACTTTTAATGCATTGTTGAATTTAGTTAGCTAATATATTGTTGAGGTTTTTTGCATCTAGGGTCATCAGGAAAGGTGGCGTGTAATTTTCTTTGCTTGTAATGTCCTTGTCTGGTTTTGGTATCAGGGGAATGCTAACTTCATAAAATGAATTTGGAAGTATTTCCTCCTCTTCTATTTTTTGAAAGAGTTTGAGAAGTATTTGTATGAATTCTTTAAGTGTTTGGTAAAATTCATCAGTAAAGCTGTCTGGTCTTGGACTTTTGTTTGTTGTGATGTTTTTGATTAGTTTCAATTTCCTTACTAGTAATTGATCTACCAGTAATTGGTCCTTACTAGTAATTAGTAATTCAGATTTTCTATTTCTTTATGATTCAGTCTTGGTAAGTTGTATATTTCTAGAAATTTATCCATTTCTTCTAGGTTGTCTACTTTGTATATAATTGTTCATAGTAGTCTCTTATGATCCTTTGTATTTCTGTGGTATCAATTGTAATGTCTCCTGTTTTATTTATAATTTAATTTATTTGAATCCTCTTTTTTCTTGATGAGTTTAGTTAAAATTTTGTTTTCTTTTAATCTTTCCTGAAAACCAGCCTTTAGTTTTACTGATTTTATATTGCTGTTTTAGTCTCTTTTATTTATGTCCACTCTGAGCTTTGTTATTTCTTTGCTTAACTTTGGGCTTAGTTTGTTCTTTTTTGGTTCCTTGAGGTATAAATTTAGGTTGTTTATTTGACATCTTTCTTATTTCTTAATGGAGACATTCATTGATATGAACTTCCCTCATAGGACTACTTTTGCTGCCTCCTATAATTTAGTATGTTGTATTTCCATTTTTATTTATTTCAAGGTATATTTTTATTTCAATTTTTATAACTTCTTTGATCCATATGGTTGTTCAGCAGCATGTTATTTAATCTCCCCATATTTGTGCATTTTCCAGTTTTCTTCTTGTAACTGACTGCTAGTTTCACACCACTGTGGTTGGACAAGATGTTTGATATGAATTCAGTCTTCTTAAATTTATTGACTTGTTTTGTGGCCTAAAATCCTGGAGAATGTTTCATGTGTGGTTGAGAAGAAGCACACTTTCAGTCTATGTGTGTCCTTACATCTGAACTGAGTATCTTATAGGTAACATATGGGTGGGTCTTCTGTTTTTCATTTTGATCCATTCAGCCAGTTGATGTCTTTTGATTGAAGAATATAGTTCATGTACATTTAAAGTAATTCTAGACAAGTATGCACTTATCATCATTTTGTTAATTGTTTCTGGCTGTTTTCTAGTTTCTCTCTGTTCCTGTCTTCTTCTCTTGCTCTCTTTTCTTGTGGTTTGATTACTTTCTTTAGTGTTATGTTTAGATTTCATTTTTGTTATCTTTTGTGTATCTTCTATAGGTTTTTGCTTTGTGTTTACCATGAGGCTCACATATATCAGCCTATACATATACACCCATGTATTTTAAGTTGATAAGTTCAGTTTGAACACATTCTAAAACTCTACATTTTTACTCTCCCTTCTATGTTTTGTTTTTGATGTCACATTTTATAACTTTTTATTTTGCATATCCCTTAACCAATTGCTGTAGTTATAGTTATTTTTATAACTTTTGTCTTTTAGCCTTTATATTAGCTTTATAATTGATTAGTTGCCCTACATTTGATATATATTTACTTTTACCACTGAGATTTTTAGTTACATTTTCTTGTTACTAATTAGCGTCCTTTATTCTCAGCTTACAGAAATCCCTTTAAGATTTCTTGTAGTGCCAGTTTTGTGATGGTGAACTCCTTTAGTTTTGGTTTGTCTGGAAAACTCTTTATCTTTCCTTCGATTCTGAATGATAAATTTTCCAGGTGGAGTATTCTTGCTTGTAAAATTTTTGCTTTCAGCAGTTTAAAGATATCATGTCACTCCCTTCTTGCCTGCAAAATTTCTACCAAAAAATCTGCTTATAGTCTTATGAGGGGGGTCCCTTGTACATAGCAAGTTGTTTGTCTCTTATTGCTTTTAAGATTCTCTGTTTATCTTTAAAATTTCCATTTTGATTACAATGTGTCCTGGTGTGGATCTCTTTGGGTTCATCTTGTTTGGAACATTCTGGGCTTACTGAATTTTGACGTCTGCTTTCTTCCTCAAGTTAAGGAAGTTTTTAGCCATTATTTCCTCAAATAAGTTTTTTGTCCTTTTATCTCTTCTTCTTCTTCTGAGACCTCTAACATGCAAATGTTGTTCTGCTTGATGTTGACCCAGAGGTTCCTTAAGCTATCTTTACTTTTTAAAATTATCTTTTCTTTTTGCTCCTCTGTGTGAGATCCACTGCCCTGTCTTTCAGTTCACTCATTCTTTGTTCTGCTTCATCTAGTCTGCTGTTGAACCCCTCCAGTGTATTTTTCAGTCCAGTTATTGTATTCTTCAGCTTTATGACTTCTGTTTGGTACTTTCTTATATATTTTGTCTGTTTATTGGAATTATCTCTGTGTTCATCCATTCTTCTTCCAAGATTTATGAGCATTTTTACAATCATTATTTCAAACTCTTTGCCAGGTAAATTACTTATTTCCATCTCATTAAGGTTTTTTTCTGGGGTTTTACTTTGTTCTTTCATTTGGAACATATACCTTTGTTTCCTCAATTTGTTTGATTCTCCATATTTATTTCTGTGTATTAGGTGAAACAGCTTTGTCTCCCAGTCTTGAAGGATTGGTCATAGGAAGACTGGGTGTGTATTTTTTTTTTTCTGTTTTATGTGCAATGTCCTGGGGGTGATGGCCTGCTAAGAACTGTCTCTAATTGTTTTAGTCCTGTGAAGCATAGCAATGCAAGCTCCCTTGAAAACCAGCACCATGCATTCAAAAGGCTTCCCCTATGTGGACTGCATATGCCTGCCAGGTATGGCTCGACAGAGCTTCAGCGGAGCACCAGGCTGGGGTAAGCCATGTGTAGAGTCTGATGTGGGCAGGGCTATGTCAGAGTAGAGTCATACAGAGTTCATCTTTCTCTATCTGGATTATTTCACTTAACATAATACCCTCTAGGTCCATCCATGTTATTGTGAATTGGACAATTTTATCCTTTTTTATGGCTCAGTAATATTCCATTGTATATATATACCATTTCTTCTTGATCCACTCATCAGTTCATGGGCACTTCGGTTGCTTCCACATCTTGGCTACTGTAAATAATGCTGCAATGAACATAGGGGTGCATGGGACTTTGGGAATTGCTGATTTCAAGTTCTTTAGATACATACCCAGTAGTGGGATGCCTGGGTCATACGGTATTTCTATTTTTAATTTTTTGAGAAATCTCCATACTGTTTTCCATGGTGGCTGTGCCAGTTTGCATTCCCACCAGCAGTGTATGAAGGCTCCTTTTTCTCCACAACCTCTCGAACATTTGTCACTTTTTGTTTTGGTTATTTTTGCCATTCTAACAGGGGTAAGGTGATATCTTAGTGTAGTTTTGATTTGCATTTCCCTGATGATTAGTGATGATGAGCATCTTTTCATGTGCCTATTGGCCATCCGTATATCTTCTTTGGGGAAATGTCTGTTCATGTCCTCTGCCTATTTTCTGATTGGGTTCTTTGATTTTTTGTTGTTGAGCTGTGTGAGTTGTTTATATATTATGGAGATTACTCCTTTGTCAGATAAATGACTTGTAAATATGTTTCCCCAACTAGTGGGTTGTTTTTCTGTTTAAATGCTGTTTTCCCTTGCCTTGAAGAAGCTCTTTAGTCTTATGAAGACCCATTTGTTTATTCTTTCTATTGTTTTCCTCATCTGAGGAGTTGTGGTGTTCAAAAAGATCCTTTTGTTACTGATGTCAAAGAGTGTACTGCCTATATTCTCTTCTAGAAGACTTACTGTTTCAGGTCTAATCTTTAGGCCTTTGATCTATTTTGACTTTATTTTTGTGAATGGTGAAAATAATGGTCAATTTTCTTTCTTTTACGTGTGGGTGTCCAGTTTTCCCTGCACCATTTGTTGAAGAGACTTTCTTTTCTCCATTGTAGGC
Organism: Equus przewalskii; assembly: GCF_037783145.1. Taxonomy (NCBI): domain Eukaryota; kingdom Metazoa; phylum Chordata; class Mammalia; order Perissodactyla; family Equidae; genus Equus; species Equus przewalskii. The sequence continues at coordinate 46,906,898 of NC_091863.1, read as the reverse complement.
CCTCAGCTCCTTTGTTGAAGCTTAGCTATCCCTAGATGTGTGGTTTTATTTATGGTCTTTCAATTATGTTTCATTGATCTGTGCACTGTTTTTGTACCAGTACCATGCTGTTTTGATTACTGTAGCTTTGTAGTATGCTTTGAAGTGAGGGATTGTGATGCCTGCAGGTTTGTTCTTTTTTTCTCAGGATTGCTTTAGCAATTCAGAGTCTTTTGTTGCCCCATATGAATTTTAGGATTCTTGTTCTATTTCTGCAATGAATGCCATTGGGATTCTGATTGGGATATCATTGAATCTGTAGATTGCTTTAGGTAGTATGGACATTTCAACTATATTTATTCTTCCAATCCATGTGCATGGGATGTCTTTCCATCTCTTTATGTCATCATCAATTTCTTTCAGGAACGTCTTGTAGTTTTCATCGTATAGGTCTTTCACTTCCTTGGTTAAATTTGCCCCAAGGTATTTTATTCTTTTTGTTGCAATTGTGAATGGGATTGAGCTCTTTTTCTGTTAGTTCATTGTTAGAGTATAGGAATGCTACTGATTTATGTATGTTGATTTTATACCCTGAAACTTTGCTGTAGCTCTTGATTATTTCTAATGTATTTCCATGGATTCTTTGGGGTTTTCTATATATAAGATCATGTCATCTGCAAACAGCGAGAGTTTCACTTCTTCATTGCCTATTTGGATTCCTTTTATTTCTTTTTCCTGCCAGATTTCTCTGGCCCAAACCTCCAGTACTATGTTGAATAAGAGTGGTGAGAGTGGATACAGTTGTCTTGTTCCTGTTCTCAGAGGGATGGCTGTCAGTTTTTGCCCATTGAGTATGATGTTGGCTGTGGGTTTGTCATATATGGCCTTTATTATGCTGAGGTACTTTCCTTCTATGCGCATTTTATTGAGAGTTTTTATCATAAATGGATGTTGGATCTTATCGTGTGCTTTCTCTGCATCTATTGAGATGATCATGTGTTTTTTGTTTCTCGTTTTGTTAATGTAGTGTATCACATTGATTGACATGCAGATGTTGAACCATCCCTGTGTCCTTGGTATAAATCCCGCTTGATCATGGTGTATAATCTTTTTAATGTATTGCCATATTCGGTTTGTCAAAATTTTGTTGAGGATTTTTGCATCTATGTTCATCAGTGACATTGGCCTGTTGTTTTCCTTCTTTGTGCTGTCCCTGTCAGGTTTTGGGATCAGGGTGATATTGGCTTCATAGAATGTGTTAGTGAGTGCTCCATCTTCCTCAATTTTCTGGAATACTTTGAGAAGGATAGGTATTAAATCTAGTTTGAATATTTGGTAGAATTCTCCAGAGAAGCCATCAGGTCCTGGGCTTTTATTTTGGGGGAAGTTTTTGATTGCTGTTTCAATTTCTTTACTTGTGATTGGTATATTCAGATTCTCTATTTCTTCCAACTTCAGTTTTGGGAGGTTTTAAGAGTCTAAGAATTTATCCATTTTTTCTGGGTTGTGCAATTTGTTGGCATACAGTTTTTCATAGTATTCTTTTATGATCTTTTGTATTTCTGTGGTATCCGTTTTGATTTCTCCTCTCTCATTTCTAATTTTATTTATTTGAGTCTTCTCTCATTTTTTCTTAGTGAGTCTAGCTAAAGATTTGTCAATTTTGTTTATTTTTTCAAAGAACCAACTCTTTGTTTCATTGATGCTTTCTACTGTCTTTTTTATTTCAATTTCATTTATTTATGCTCCAATTTTTATTATTTCCCTCCTACCGACTTTGGGCTTTGTTTGTTCTTCTTTTTCTAATTCTGTTAGGTTTCGTTTGAGATTGCTTATCTGAGATTTTTCTTGTTTATTGTGGTGAGCCTGTATTGCAATGAATTTCCCTCTTAGGGCCACTTTTGCTGCGTCCCAAATGAGTTGGTATGGCATGTTTTCATTTGCATTTGTCTTCAGATAATATTTCATTTTTTCTTTAATTTCTTCAATAATCCATTGTTTGTTCAGTCGCATGTTGTTTAGTCTCCACATTTTTGCCCCATCCCAGCTTTATCCTTGTCGTTGATTTCTAGTTTCATAGCACTATGATCAGAAAAGATGCTTGCTATTATTTCTACCCTCTTGAATTTGTTGAGGCTTGCTTTGTTTCCCAAGATATGGTCTATTCTTGAGCATGTTCCATGCACACTTGAGATGTGTTACACACTTGAATGTGTAACCTGCTGTTTTTGGATGCAGTGTTCTATATGTATCAATTAAGTCCATCTTTTCTAATTTTTCATTTAATTCTATAATTTCCTTGTTGATTTCTGTCCAGATGATCTATCCATCGGTGGTAAAGGGGTGTGGAGGTTGCCTACTATTATTGTATTCTTGTTGATGTCTCCTTTTAGTTTCATTAATAGTTGCTTCACATATTTTGGAGCTCCTGTGTTGGGTGCATATATATTTATAAGTTTTAAGTCTTCTTGTTGGAGTGTCCCTTTTATCATTATAAACTGCCCCTCTTTGTCTCTCTTTATCTGTTTTGCTTTGAAGTCTACTTTGTCTGATATAAGTATGGCAACACCTGCTTTCTTATGTCCATTATTAGCTTGGAGTATCGTCTTCCCTCACATCTCCCTGAGTCTGTGTTTGTCTTTGGGGCTGAGGTGTGTTTCCTGGAGGCAGCATATTGTTGGTTCTTATTCTTTACTCCATCATGCCACTCAGTGTCTTTTGATTGTAGAGTTTAATCCATTTACATTTAGAGTGATTATTGAAATGTGGCTGCCTAAAACTGCCAGTTTATTGCTTGTTTTCTGGTTCTGTTGCTTTTCCTTTGTTTCTCGTCCCATGATTTTTGGACTACCAATTCAGGCAGGTAGATTTCTATATTGACTTTCTTCTTATTTGTAATTTGTGTCTTTATTCTTGTTATTTGTTTATTGGTTACCATGTGGTTTGTATAAAACACCTCATAGATGAGATAGTCCATTTTCTGATAGCCTCTTATTTCCTTAGACTAAGCCATTCCATCCCTTTCCTCTTCCCCTTCTAGGTTGTTATTGTCAGATTTTTTTTCTTCCTTCTTGTGTTGTGAGTTTCTGGTTAAAATGATAAGATTATATTTATTCTTGGTGTTTCCCTTCCGTTTATCTTTAATGTTATACTTAGCCTTTGCTAACCTGTTCTGATGGAGAACTGCAGCTTTCTGATTTTGTCTTTCTACTTGTCTCCTTAGCTCTGGGTTTTGTAACCCCTTTCCTTTTTTTGATTTTTCAGGTATGAGGCTCTTCCTGAGCATTTCTTGTATGGGAGGTCTTGTGGCAATGAACTCCCTTAACTTTTATTTATCTGGGAAATTTTTTATTTCTCCATCATATTTGAAGGATATTTTCGCTCATTAGAGTATTGTTGGCTGGAAGTTTTTGTCCTTCAGAGTTTTGAATATGTCATTCCACTCTCTTCTAGCCTGTAAGGTATCTGCTGAGAAATCTGCTGACAGCCTTATGGGGGTTCCTTTGTAGATTATTTTCTTCTGCCTTGCTGCCCTTAGTAATTTTCTCTTTGTCATTGACTTTTGCAATCTTCCCTACTATATGCCTTGGGGTTGGTCTTTTTAGATTGATAAAGTTTGGAGATCTATTTGCTTCTGTCACCTGGAGTTCCATCTCTCTCCCCAGGTTTGGAAAGTTATCAGCCATTATTTCTTTGAATAGGCATTCTGCCCCCTTCTTCTCTCCTCCCTCTGGGATACCTGTAATCCTTATGTTGCATCTCCTAATTAAGTCGGACAATTCTTGGAGAGTTTCTTCATTTCTTTTTAGTCTTAGTTCTCTCTCCTCCTCTATCTGCAGCATTTCTATATTCCTATCCTTCAAATTACTAACTCTGTCCTCCACATTATCGACCCTACTGTTCAGACAGTCCAGATTTTTCTTAATCTCCTCCATTGTGTTCTTCATCTCCAGTATTTCTGATTGGTTCTTCTTTATGGTATCAAGCTCTTTTGTGACATAGCTCCTGAACTCGTTGAGTTGTCTATCTGTATTCTCTTTTAACTTGTTGAGTTTTTTAATGATGGCTGTTTTGAATTCATTGTCATTTGGGTTACAGATTTCATTGTCTTTTGGATTGTTTTCTGGGTACTTGTCATTTTTCTTCTGTTCTGGAGAGTTAATATATTTTTCATCCTGCTTGATGGCGTGGATTTTTGCCTTTGCATAGAGATGGAGTTCAGTTACTTCTTACACTTGCTTCTACAGGAGTTTTGGGGAGCAGCTGTGTAATCTCCACTGACCAAGATCCCTGTCAGCTTTTGCTGACCGGACCTGGGCCCCTCCTTGTGGTCACAGCGGCCCTGTGGTGTCTCTCATCAGCTGTGGGGACAATTGCAAGGGGGCCTCAGGTTGCTGGTGCCTACTGTCACACATCACCTAGATACACTCCCTTCTTAGGGTCTGCAGTGGTGTTATGGGCTTTCCCAGTGGCCGGGAGCAGGATCACCTATATTCGCAGCTCTGTCTCTGTCAGGACCCACAAGATCTCACTTGTCCACTATGGGCCACAGCAGAGCTATGGATATCTACTGCAGTCTGTGGTTAGCTCACCCAGCTGTGCTACTTCTGCCTGAGGGCCTTCCAGCCTTGTGATTGCCAGGCGGGGCCTCTCCACTAATACTGTGCAGAGGCTTTCACTGCAGCTGCTGTGGGACTGTGGATTTTCCTCCTGGACCATGGAGGAAGGTCACTGGGACTCTAACTTGCCACCACCCACTCACCTGGACTCACTGGGTCTCCCTTGCACCCTCAGGGCCACAGCAGGGGTCTGTGTGCCAGAGGCAGCTGGTGGGTTGCTGCACCACCCAGGATCCTCCTGCCCCGGGGCCTCCCAGTCTTCTGAATACTGGGTGGGGCCTCTCCACTAATGCCAGGTAGAGGCTTTCTCTGCGGCTGCTGTGGGACCATGGATTTTCCCACTTGGCTAAAGGGCAATCGTGCAGGGCTTAGTTAGGGCTGTAATCACCTGTTTCCACCATCACTCCACCAATGCACACACACCTGCCCTTGGTGCTATGGCAATGCTATGAGCGTGTCCGCTGGTAGAAAGTCACTTGCAGGTACTAGGCTGCCTGGCAGTCATAGAGTTTTCACCTATCTCCACTTTCTCCTGAGGGGAAGTCCATCCTCCATCTGATGTATAGCAGCATGGGTCTCAGGCGTCCTGAGATACTGTGTGGATATCCTTTGTTGACCAATGAATGTCCAATTAGTTGTAGTTTGAAGGGGGAGAGACAAAGAAAACTGCTTACTCCACCATATTGCTGGCATCACAGGAGGTGTGAGCTTTTTATATATGAACTCTATTATGTTTATGAAGTCTCCATCTTTTCCTAGTTTGTTGACTGCTTTTATTATGAAAAGATGTTGAATTTTGTCAAATGCTTTTTCTCCTTCACTTGAGATGCCTATGTGATGTTTTCCTACATTCTGTGAATGTGGTACAGTATGTTGATTGATTTTCAGATGTTGAACTATCCATGCATTCCTTGAATAAATCCCACTTGTTCATGGTATATAATCCTTTTCATATGCAGCTAAATTCTGTTTGCTGGTATTTTATTGAGGATATTTGAATCAATATTTATCAGAAATATTGGTCTATAGTTTCTTTGTAATGCCTTTCTCTGGCTTTGTTGTCAGATTAATTCTGACTTCATGGAATCAGTTAAAAAGTATTCTCTCCTCTTCAAAGTTTTGGGAGAATTTGGAAATGACTGGCATTAATTCTTCTTTAGCAGTTGACAGAATTCACCAATGAAACTGATCCAGGCCTTTTCTTTGTTATTTTAGATAATTGATTGAAACACTTCCGTAGCTATAGATGTATGCAGATTTTCTATTTTCATGATACACTAATTACCAGGTTGTATGTTTCTCAGATTTGCCCATTTCACTTAACTCATCCAATTTGTTGGCATACAAGTATTGGAAGTGCACTTTTGTAATACTTTTTTCATTTTTGTGAAATTGTTATTAATTTCCTCATTTTCATGTATTTTAGAATATTATTGCATTGTAATGAATACTTAATATGACATACATTGTTTTAATGAATTTTTAAGTGTACATTACAGTATTAGTGACTACAGGTCAATGCTGTGCAGAAGATCTCTAGAAATAATTCATCTAACTTAACTAAAACTTGATTTACATTGATTAGTAACTCCCCACTTCCTGTTTTCCTCAGTCCCTAGCAACCATCATTCTACTTTTGGACTCTATGAGTTTGACTATTGTATATACCTCATATAATGAGTGTAATGTAGTATTTTTCTTTCTGAGTGGTTTCACTTAGCATAATGTTCTCAAATTTCATTCACATTGTCTCATATTGCAGAATGTCCTTTTTTTAAGGCTGAATAGTATTCAATTGTATCAATATATACAGTTTCTTTAGCCATCTATTTGCTGATGGGCATTTGAATTACTTCCATATCTAACTGATTGTAAATAGTGCTGCAATGAACATGGGAATGCTAATTTCTCTCTGAGACCCTGCCTTCAACTCTTTTGGACATATACACATAAGTGGGGTTGCTGGATCATATGATAGATTTAGTTTTAAGTTTTTGAAAGAACTCCATACTGTTTGCCATAGCAGCTGCATGATTTTGCATTCTCACCAACAGTGTACAAGAGTTCAATTTCTCCTCATCCTTGCCAGCACATTTTGCTTTTTGTTTTTTTAATAGCTATCCTAACAGATGTGAGGTGTGGTTTGCACAATGTAGGTTTGCATTTCCCTGATGATTAGTGATATTGAGCACCTTTCATATGCCTGGTGTCTAACCAGATGTCTTGTTTAGAGAAATATCTATTCAAATGTCTGCCTGCCCATTTTTAATCAGGTTATTAGTTTTTATGCTGACTTGTAGGAGTTTCTTATATATTTTTGAGATTAACCCTTTATAGATAAATGATCTGCAAATATCTCCAATTCTGTAGCTTGGCTTTTTCCTTCTATTGATTATTTCCTTTGCTGTGCAGAAGCTTTTTAGTTTGATGAAGTACCCCTTGTCTATTTTTTCTTCTGCTGCCTGTGCACAGGGTGTCATGTCCATAAAACCAATGTCAAGAAGCTTTTTCTCTATGTTTTATTCCAGGAGTTTTACAGTTTCAGGCCTTACATTTAAGTCTTAAATCCATTTAAGTTTATTTTTTCATATGGCCTAAGGGAAGTGTACAATTTCATTCTTTTTCATGTAGATATCCAGTTTTCCCAATACCATTTGTAAAGAGACTGTCAATTCCCCATTGTGTAGTCTTGGCAACCTTGTGTAATATCAATTGACTGTATATGCAGGATTTGTTTCTGGCCTGTGTATTCTGTTCCATTGGTCTATATGTCTGTCTGTATGACAATACAATACAGTTTTGATTATTGTAGCTTTTTAATATGTATTTTGTAATCAAGACTCTGAAGTCTCCAGCTTTGTTCTTTCTCAAGATTAATTTGGCTATTCAGGTCTTTTGTAGTTCCACATATATTTTAGAATTTTTTCTCTTTCTGTAAAAGGTGCCATTGTCATTTTAATAGGGGTTGCCTTGAATTGTTAGATCACTTTAGATAGTATGGACATGTTAACAATATTAATTTTTCCAATACATTAACACACAATGTCTTCCCATTGGTTTGTGTATTTCAAATTTTTTTATCAGCATTTTGTAGTTTTTAATGTGCAAGCCTTTCTTATCCTTAATTTTATTCCTAATTATTTTATATTTTTTCTTGCTATTGCAAGTGGGACTGTTTTCCTAATTTTCTTTTCAGAGACTTCATTGTTGGTGTATAAAAAAGGCATCTGATTTTTGAATGTTGACTTTGTGTCTTCCAACTTTACTGAATGTTCATATTGGCTCTAACAGTTTTTGGGTGAGTCTTAAAGGTTTTCTGTGTATAAGATAGTGTTTTCTGCAACCAAAGACAATTTTACTCCTTTGTTTCCAATTTGATGATTTTATTTATTTTTCTTGCTATATTGTTTTGGCTAGGACTTCCATTACTTTGCTGAACAGAAGTAGCAAGAGTGGGCATCCTTGCCTTTTTCCTGATCTTGGAGGAAAAGTTTTCATTCTTTTCATTATTGTATGTGATGTGAGCCATGGGTTTTTCATTGATGGCCTTTATTATGTTGAGACACTTTCCTTGTATTCCTAGTTTGTTGAAAGTTATTTACACAAAATGTTGTTGTCTGTCACATATTTTCTTCGTTTATTGAGATATAATGTACTGTTAATGTGCTGTATCACGTTAATTGATTTTTGTATGTTGAACCATCCTTGCATCACAGGGATAAATTCCATTTGATCATAGTGTATGATCTTTTGAATGTGCTACTATTTTTGAGGGGTTTTGCATTTATACTTATCAGGGATGTTGTCATCTAGTTTTATTTTCCTGTGGTGTCCATTTCTGGCTTTGGAATCACAGTAATGCTGGCTCTATAAAATAATTTTGGAAGTATTCCTTTCTCTTCAAACTTTTGGAAGAGTTTGAGAAAAATTGGCATTAATTCTTTAAATATTTGGTTAGGATTCAAGAGTGAAGCCATCTCGTCCTGGTCTTGTCATTGTTGGAGATTTTTAAATTGCTGATTCTATCTCCATTCTAATTACAGATCTGTTCAACTTTCTCTTTTTTATTACTTAGTCTAGGTAGGTTGTATGTTTCTAGGAATTTATCCATTTCTGCTAGGTTATCCAGTTTGTTGGAGTATAAATAGTCATAGTAGTCTCTTATGTTCATTTTTATTTCTGCATCATCAGTTGTGGTATCTTCTTTTACATTTATGACTTTATTTATTTGAACCTTCTATATTTTTTTCTTGGCTAGTCTAGCTGTTTGACAATTTTGTTTATTGTTTTAAAAGACAACTCAGTTTTGTTGTTCTGTTGTTTTTCTATTCTCTGTTTTATTTATTTCCATTTTAATATTTGTGATTTCCTTTTGTTAACTTTGAGCTTATTGTACTTTTTTCTAGTTTCTTGAAATGTTAAGGTGTTTATTTGACATCTTTGCTCTTTTTAAATGTAGCTCCTTATTGCCATAAGCTTCCCTCTTAATACTGCTTTTGTTGCATGCCATAAATTTTTGTATGTTGTGTTTTTGTTTTCATTGGTCTCGAAGTATTTACTAATTTCCTTTTTAATTTCTTCTTTGAATCAATGATCATACAAGTTTGTGTTGTTTAATTTCCACATATTTGTGTATTTTCCAGTTTTTCTTTTCTTACTGATTTCTAGATTCATTCCACTGTGAATAGAAATATATTTGATATGATTTCATATTTGAATTTTTTAAGACTTGCTTTGATACTAAACATGTGATCTATTGTGGCAAAAAGATCCTTGTGTGTGCTTGAAAAGAATGTATATTCTGCTGCTTTTGGGTGGAATTTTCTGTATGTGTCTGTTAGGTCTACTTGGTCTCTAGTTTAATTCAAGTCCTCTGTTTCCTTATTTATCTGTCTGGATGTTCTTTCAATTATTGAAAGTGAGATATTGAAGGCTATTACTATTATTGTATTGCTCTCTATTTCTCAATTCATCTCTGCCATTGTTTGCTTCATATATTTATGTGCTCTAATTTTGGGTGCATACATATTTATAATTGTTATATTTTCCTGGTGGGTTGGCACTTTTATCATTCAATAAGATCCTTATTATTTCTTGTGAGTTTTTGTCTTAAAGACTATTTTTTTCTGACATAAGCATAGCGACCCCTGATCTCCTTTGTTTACCACTTGTATGGAACAACTTTTTCTGTAACTTTACTTTCAGTTTATGTGTGGCCTTAAATCTAAAGTGAATTTCTTGTAGATGGCATATAGTTGTGTCTTCCTTTTTAGTTTTTTATGCTTTCAGTCACTCTGTCTTTTGATTGAGCTTAATCATAAAAGATTTACTATTGCCATTTTGTTAGGTGCTGTCCTATAGTCTTATATATTTTTTGTCTGTCTTTTCCTCTCTTGCTGTCTTCCTTTCTGTTTTGTTGATATTTATATTGATATGCTTTAGTTCCTTTCTCTTTGTCTTCTATAGGTATTTTTTTATGTTCACCTTGGGGCTTGCATAAAATATAACAGTCTATTTTAAGCTGATAACAACTTAAGTTCAATTGCATACAATAACTCCCCCTATGTTATTTATGTTATTATTGTCACAACTTACATATATTCATATTGTCTATCTTTTAAACTATTTTAGTTATAGTGGGTTTTAATGCTTTTGTTCTTTATCTTTTATACCAGAATTAAAAATAGTTTACCCATGACCTTTACAATTAAACAGTACTACGTATTTGTCTATATATTTACCTTTATCAATGATTTTCATTCTTTCTTATGCTATTGTGTGGCTATTGTGTGGATATGTGTATGGATGTGCTATTGTGTGGCTCATGCTATTGTGGCATCCTTTTGTTTCAACTTAAAGAATATCCTTTAGCATTTCATGCAAGGCACATCTATTGTATGAATTTTCTCAGCTTTAGTTTGTCTTGGAAAGTCATTCTTTCTCTTGTATTTATTTTTTTATTCATCAAATGAATATATTTTATTTTATTGTCATTATAAGACAATATAGATTTTTTAATTCACTACTCCTAATAGTGTAACTAAATATTTAGTATGTAACAATTAAATTTTATATTCTATGTGAATTATTTTAAATATTGCAAATTAAAACAAACTATTTTTTATTAATTCTTTGGCAAATTTATAAGGAGAAAAACTATAGAAATAATTCAGTATCAGTGAAAGCAACAAATATTAATTATTCACATTATCACTAACAATTCTATAAAACTAATAAGTCACACTTTTTGAAAAGTAGTCAAAGGATTATTTAAATTACAATGAAAAGGTGTTAAATGTAGTTTGCAGAGACATATAAATATAGAGAGATCACTTTTTGAGTCTGTTAAATTATAAAGAAAACAGGAGAAATCAGCATCCTCTAACATACAAATTAATACATATCTGGACTTCTCTTGATTCTAGACGAGGTGAATTATCTTCTAATTGTTGTGTTGGCAGAGACATTGGCATTAAGCAGACAAAAATTCTAAAAGAACAAACCTGAGAGTCAAAATAGTAATTGACCCTATCAACAATAAATACCTAAAATCAAATACATTGCTGCTGGTCTGTTATAAAACGGTAACAATTTCAGATGTTGATTAGTATGTAATCTTGATTAACTGCACATAAATAGACTGATACTCATTCAAAAGTCCATATATCTTACTAGATAGCCAAGGATAACCACCAGAAAGATTATTGCCAAATAATTCTGGGATTATGATCACATTTATGCTTATTTACAATAGGGAAAGAAATCACAATTGCGTATCATATGTATATATACATATCATATATATTAATATATATTCAGATTATTCTTATATATAACTATCCATTCTCTATATATTCTGTGTATTTATTCACATACATAGAAATTATACACATTAAGAAATATTGTGAAAGACTAACATGTAACTTTTTGTAGATACACTTTTTTTATCTTTATCACGATATAATACATACCATTGTGTAAGTTTAAGGTGTACACTGCGTTGATTTGATACATTTATATACTGCAATAGAATTACCACTGTAGCATTAGCTAACATCTCTGTCCTCTTACATAATTACTATATTTTTGTGGGGAGAACATTTAAGATTTACTCTTTTAGTAACTTTTAAATATATAAATAGTAGAATATTGTTGACTATAAGCACAAAGCTATACATTAAATCCCCAGAACTTATGCATTTTATAACTTAAAGTTTGTTCTCTTTCACCAACATACCCCATTTCCTCCAACTCCCAACCTCCTGGTGACCACCATTCTACTCTGGTTCTATGAGTTCAGCTTTTTATTTTTTGATTAATTAATTAAAATATTTGGACATAGAGATGAGAAAAGGTAGGGAGTCCTTGGTTGTTGTGTTTTGTTTTGGTTTTGTTTCATTTTGTTTTTGTTGTTGAGGAAGATTGGCCCTGAGCTAACATCTGTTGTCAATCTTCATCTTATTTCCCCCCAAAGTCCCAGTACATAGTTGTATATCCTAGTTGTAGGTCATTCTAGTTCTTCTATGTGAGATGCCAACACAGCATGGCTTGATGATTGGTGCATAGGTCTGCACCCAAGATCCGAAATGGCAAACCCCGGGCCACCAAAGTGGAGCACACAAACCTAACCACTTGACCATGGGGCCAACCCCCAGGTTTTTAAATTATGTGTAAATTATATCATACAGTATCTGTCTTCCTCTGACTTGTTCCTCTTGGCATAATGCTGTTAAGTTTCATCCCTGTTAATGCAAATGGCAGACCTTTCTTCTTTCTCATTCCTGACTACTATGTTATTCTAATGGAGATACACACACACACACACACACACATATATATATATATACACACACACATGCACACACACACATCACATCTTCTTTATCTATGTTTATCTAACACTCAGGTTATTTTCATATCTTGGATATTGTGAATAATGCCAAAATAAACATGGAAGTGTAGATCTCTCTTCAAGATCCAGTTTTCATTTCCTTTGGCTATATACCTAGAAGTCAGACTGTTGGATCATATGGTAGTTCTGTTTTTAACTTTTTGTGGAAACTCCATACTGTTATCCATAGTGACTATACAAATTTACTTTCACACAAACAGTGCCCAAATGTTACCTTTTCTCCACATTCTCACCAACACTTATCTCTTGTCTTTTGAGGATAGACATTCTAACAGGTGTGAAGTGATATCTTACTGTGGTTTTGAATTGCATTCCCCTGATGATTACTGACATTGAGCATCTTTTCATGTACCTGTTGAACATTTGGATGTCTTCTTTGGAAAAATGTCTGTTTGGTTTCTCTACCAATTTTTTAATTGGACTTATTTTGTTATTGAGTTATGTGAGTTCCTTATGTATTTTGGATATTAACTCATTATCTGATATATGGTTTCCAAATATTATACCCCCTTATGTATGTTGTCTTTTCATTTTGTTGATTGTTTCTTTTTCTGGGTAGATGCTTTTAGGTTTGGTGCAGTCCCACTTATTGATTTTTGCCTTTGCTGCTTGTGCCTTTGGTGTCATATCCAGAATATCATTGTTAAGATCAGTGTTAAGGAAATTTCACCCTATATTTTCTTCCAGGAGTTTTACAGTTTCAGATCTTATATTTAAGTCTTTAATCTATTTCAATTAATTTTTTGCTAGTGGTGCAAAACAGGGGTCCACTTTCATTTTTCTGCCTGTTGTTAATCAGTTTTCCCATCACCATTATTGAAGACACTGTTTGTTCTCTATGGGGTTTTCTTGGTTCCCTTGTCAAATATTACTTGAACATATACATGAGGGCTTATTTCTAGGCTTTCAATTCTGTTCCTTTGGTTTACTTATCTCTTTTTATGCCAGTACAATACTGTGTGGATTACTGTAGCTTTGTAGTATACTTTGAAATCAAGACATGTTATGCCTTCAGCTTTGTTCTTTCTCAGGATTTCTTTGGCTATTTGGGGTATTTTGGGGTACCATAAATTTTTAGGATTTTTTTCTATTTCTGTAAAAAGTGGCATGGAACATAATAGGGATAGCATTGAATCCGTACATGGCTTTATGTAGTTTCAACATTTTAACAATATTATTTCTTCCAATCCATGAACATAAAATATCTTTCCATTTGTCTCTGTCTTCTTTGATTTCTTTTATCAGGATCTTTTAGATTTTAGTGTTCAGATCTTTCACCATCTTGGTTAAATTTATTCCTAAGTATTTTATTTTGTCTTTGATGCCATGGTGAATAGGTATGTCTCTTCATTTCTTTTCAGATATTCCATTGTAAGTGTATAGAAATGCCACTGATTGTTGTATGTTGACTTTACATTTTGCAACTTTACTAAATTTATTGATTAGTTATAATGATTTTTTGGGTTGAGTCTAGGATTTTCTACACATAAGATCATACAATCTGCAAATAGAGACATTGTCTCTTTTTTCCTTACTGATTTGGATGCTTTTGTTTTCTTTTTCTTGCTTGATTGCTCTAACTAGGACATATAGTATTATGTTGAATAAGAGTGGAGAGAGTGGGCACACTTGTCTTGTTCCTGATCTTAGAGGAAAATGTTTCACTCTTTCACCATTGAGTTGGATGTTACTGAAGTATAGTATATCATGTATTCCTTCTATAACCAATTTGTTGAGAGTTTTTATCATGAAAAGATGTTATATCTTGTCAAATGCTTTTTTCCCATCTACTGAGATGATCATGTAATTTCTATCTTTCATTCTATTAATGGGGTGTATCACATTTATTGATTTGTGTATGTTGAACTATCCTTGCATCCCAGAGATAAATCCTATTTGATCATAGTGTGTGATTCTTTTCATTACTATTGATTATGGTTTCTTAATGTATTGTTGAGAATTTTTGCATCTATATTCATCAAAGATATAGGTCTATAATTTTCTCTTGTTGTGGTATCTTTACTGACTTTGGTATCAGGATGATGCCAGCCCTGTAAAATGAGCTTGGAAGTGTTCCTTCTTATTCAATCTTTTGGAAGAGTTTGAGAAAGATTGGTATAAATTATTATTTAAATTTTTGGTAGAAGTCATCAGTGAAATCATCTGCCCCTGGCCTTTCCTCTGTTCGGAGGTTTTTGATTATTGATTCAATCTCCTTACCCATTATTGGTCTGGTCATATTTTCTATTTTTTCATAATTGAGGCTTGGTAAGTTTTTGTTTCTTGGGATTTATCCATTTCTTCTAGGTTATTTAATTTGTTGGCATATAGTTGTTCCAAGTAGATTCTTATAATCCTGTGTGTTTCTGTCATATCAGTTAGAATGTCTCCTCTTTCATTTATGATTTTATTTGTCTTCATTTTTTTAAAATTTTTACTGAGATTATGGTAGTTTATAACCTTGTGAAATTTCAGTTGTACATTATTGTTTGTCAGTCGTGTTGTAGGTGCACCACTTCACCCTTTGTGCCCACCCCCACCCCCGCTTATCCTGGAAGCCACTAATCTGTTCTCTTTGTCTACATTTTTAACTTCCACATGTGAGTGGAGTCATACAGAGTTCATCTTTCTCTATCTGTCTTATTTCACTTAACCTAAGTCAATCAAGGTCAATCCATGTTGTGAATGGGACAATTTTATTCTTTTTTATGGCTGAGTAGTATTCCATTGTATATATATACTATATCTTCTTTATCCAATCATCAGTTGATGGGCACTTAGGTTTCTTCCACATCTTGGCTATTGTAAATACTGCTGCAATGAACATAGGGGTGCATGGGACTTTTGGAATTGCTGATTTCAAGGGCTTTGGATAGATAGCCAGTAGTGTGATGGCTGAGTCTATGGTATTTCTATTTTTAATTTTTTGAGAAATCTACATACTGTTTTCCATAGTGGCTGCACCAGTTTGCATTTCCACCAGCAGTGTATGAGGGTTCCTTTTTCTCCACAACCTCTCCAGCATTTGTTAGGGTTTTTTTTTTTTTTTTTGGTTATTTTTGCCATTCTAATGGGTGTAAGTTGACATCTTAGTGTAGTTTTGATTTGCATTTCCCTGATGATCAGTGATGATGAACATCTTTTCATGTACCCATTGGCCATCAGTATATCTTCTTTGGAGGAATGTCTGTTCATGTCTCCTGCCCATTTTTTTATCGGGTTCTTTGATTTTTTGTTGTTGAGTTGCAGGTGTTCTTTATATATTATGGAGATTAACTCTTTGAAAGATACATGACTTGCAAATATTTTTCCCAATTAGTGGGTTGTTTTTTTTGTTTCAATCTGTTTTCCTGGAAAGCCACATGTAAAATCATGAAAATTGAGCATTCTTTTTCACCATTCACAAAAATAAGCTCAAAATTGATCAAAGACCTAAAGGTAAGACCTGAAACCATAGGGCTTCTAGAAGAAAATATAGGTAGTACACTCTTTGACATCAGTATTAAAAGGATATTTTTGGACACCATGTTTCCTCAGACAAGGGAAACAATAGAAATAATAAACAAATGGGACTTCATCAGACTACAAAGCTTCTTCAAGGCAAGGGAAACCAGGATTGAAACAAAAAACAACCCACTAATTGAGAAGAAATATCTGAAAGTCATACTGGTACAAAAATAGGTGCACAGATCAATGGAACAGAATTGAAAGCCCAGAAATCAAACCACACATCTGTGGGCAGCTAATTTTTGACAAAGGAGTTGAGAGCATACTATAGAGAAAAGAAAGTCTCTTTTTTCTTTTTTCTTTGAGTGTAGCTAAAGGTTTGTTTATATTTTTCTTTTCAAAATCCAAATTGTACTTTCAATGATGTTTTTCTAGCCTCTCTTTCATCTATTTCTGCTCTGATCGTTGTCATTTCATTCCCTCTGTTAACTTTGGACTTTGTTCATTTTTCTTTTCTAGTTCCTTGAAGTGTTAAATTAGATTGTTTATTTGATATCTTTTATTTTCTTAATATATGCACTCATCATTATAAATCTTTCTCTGAGAACTGCTTTTGCAGCATCCCACCAGCTTTGGTAACTTGTTTCCATTTTCATTTGTTTCTTGATTTTTTTTTATTTCTCTTTTGATTTCTTTTTGACCCATTGGTTGTTCACAATTGTGCTGTTTATTCTCTATGTACGTGTAAATTTTTCAGTTTTTCTCTTATTGTTTAGGTCTAGTTTTACACCATTATGATTGGAAAAAAAACGTTTTTTTAAAAAATTTTTTTAAAGTTTGCAAAAAGTTCTTCTATGGCCTGTTATACAATCTATCCTGGAGAATGTTTTTTTGTGTGGTTGAAAAGAATGTGTATTCTGCTTCTGTTGGATGGAATATCCTATATATGTCTGTTAGCTACATTGGTCTAAAGTATGGTTCAAATCCAACATTGCTTTGTTGTTTTTCTGTCTGAATGATCCATCCATGCTGAAGGTGGGCTATTTAAACCCTCTGCTATTATGGTATTGTCATCTATTTCTCCCTTTAGATCTGTTAGTATGTGCTTAATACATTTAGGCGTGCTGACTTTAGGCATATATATATTTATGAATGTTATATGTTTTCGATTAATTGATGCCTTTATCATTATGTAAAGACCCTCGTTGTTTCTTGCTACCATTTTTGGCTTAAGGTTTATTTTGTCTGAGACAAGTATAGCTAGCCAGCTCTTTTGATTTCCACTTTCACGGCATGTCTTCTTCCATCCCTTGAGTTTGAACCTATGTGTGTCCTTAAAAGTGAAGTAAGTCTCTTATAGTGAGCATATAGTTGGGTCTTGTTTTTTTATCCATCTAGGCAATCTGTGCTTTTTGATTTGAAAATTCTATCCATTTATATTTACAGTAATTTTTATATGTAAGTACTTAATATCTTACAAATATAATACTCTATTTTAGGCTGATAACAGCTTAACTTTGATTCCATACAAAAACTCTACCCTTTTACATTTTTAATATCAAAATTTACCTTTTTTATATTCTGTATTGATTAACAAATTATAGTAGCTCTAGTTATTTTTTGATACTTGTCTTTTATCCTTTATCCTTTAGTTAAATGGTTAACACATCATATATTACAATATGAAAATAATCTGAATTTGACTATATATTTCCTTTATCGGTGTGCTGTATTTTTTCACATTTTATGTTGCTAATTGGCATTTTTAAATTTAAGATTGGAGAAATCCTTCATCATTTCTTGTAAGGAAGGTCTAGTGGTGATGAATTCCCTCAATTTTTGTTTGTTGGAATAGTTTTTCACATTTCTGAAAGATAACTTTTCTGGATAGTGTATTTTTGGTTGGCACTTTTTTTTCTTTCAGCACTTTAAATATATTATCTCCCTCTTTTCTAACCTGTAAGGTTTCTGCTGAGTAATCCACTGATAGCCTAATGAGAGATTCTTTGGATGCTACCTACTTCTTTTCTCTTGCTATCATTAGGATTCTCTCTTTATCTTGGATTTTTGAGAGTTTCTTATAATATTTCTTGCAGAAGATTGTTTTGGATTGAAATAACAGGATTATCTCTTAGTTTTATGAACTTTAATGTCCAAATGTCTCTCCAGGTTGAAAAATTCTCACACATAATTTTTTTAAATAATCTTTCTGCTACCTTCTCATTCTTTTCTCCTTGAACTACAATGATTTGTATACTGGGTTCACACAGGTTTTCTTTAGTCTTTTTAATTTCTTTTTCCTTTCTTACCCTCTTACTGGGTATTTCAAAGTTTCTCTTCTCTATCACACTGAATCTTTCTTTTGTTTGATGATGTGATTATCTCTATTGAATTTTTCATTTCGTTTATTAAATTCTTCAGCTCCAGAATTTCTATTTGGCTCTTTTTATATGATTTCTATCTTTATGTTAAATGTCTCATTTTGTTCATGTACTATTTTCCTGATTTCATTCAATTGTGTTTCTATGTTTTCTTGTAGCTAACTGAGTTTCCTTTAAACAACTATTTTGAATTCTTTATCAGATACTTTGTTTATCTTTATTTATTTGGATTTGGTTAGTGGAAGATTATTATGATCTTTGTTGATGTTATGTTTCCTTGATTTTTCATGTTCCTTGGAGTCTTGCACTGCTGTTTTCATATTTGAATTAGCAATCACCTCCTACAATCTTTATTAATTGCCTTTAAAGTAGAAATGCCATTTTTCAGTCCTAGTTTAGATTCTGAGGCTTTATCAGATCTGCTATGTATACCCTTGCCCCAAGCTTCTTGCTTCCTCTTATGGCAGAAGTCTTAAGTTTGTAGATCTTCTCTGGATGCTACAACACACGAAGCCAGCTGCTATTAGACTCTCTTTTATTTTCCTGAATGTGTCACCTCAGCTCAAGTTTGTGGTTTCTTCCTTGCCTGCAGACCCTGGCCTGTATTTTGCTTGTGCTTTCTAGCCTTCTACCAAATATCATCTCGTTACTGCCTTTAGGATCATGCACAGTGAGCTGGCCTCAGAGTGAGAAGAGATTTGAGTTTGGCCTGCAGTGCACTAAGGGTGCCCATGGTCCAATCGGGAGGGATCTGTGAGTGTGGTTCTCCCAATGGCTTTTGCACCGGCTTCCTCATGGAGTCCAGAATGCAAGTAACCTCATCCCTTTAATGCCTTCTGAGAATCATATGCTCCTCTTCCAGTCGGCTCCCTCCCACCAGTCATGGAGCTCCTGATTTAATACTCTGGACACTTCAAGAGAAAAATTAGTCTCTTTGGCACTATCCCACACAAATGGGGAAGACTGGTATTCACTAATATGCTTTCCTATTCCCTCAAGGGAGAAATCATGGACCATTTAGTTTAACCCTAAGCTGGGGGGAGAGTTGATGCAGACAAAGCTGTTAATCTTACCCACTCTAATGCATACAAACTCATATTTGTTTTTGCTCCAACTGAGTGCTAGAACTTCTCCTTTTAAAACCTGGATTTCAACAAAGGCGTCATCATCTGTAGGTGTCTGCCCAAGTCAGTGTTCTGCAGAATCTCCTAGATTATGGATGAGAAGGACTGGAACCTGTTAACAGTCTCTTTCATGTTTCATGGCTTTTACTGAGGTCTGTCTTCCTATTGCCTGATGTGCAGCTAAACAAGAGTCTGCCCATAGTATGGTTCATTATCCTTCAACTCCCACTGATGCACTTTTTTCATGGATAGAGGCAGAATTTTTGTGGCTGAAGTGGAAGACAAAAACAAAGGACATCTTTTGCTGCGATGATACTGATGTCACTCTCCCTCTCCATTACTTTTTAGTTTTGGCTGAAGAATATTAACCCTGAGCTGACATCTGTGCCAATCTACCTCTATTTTATATGTGGGTCACCAACACAGCATGGCTGAGGAGTGGTATAGGTCCATGCCCAAGGTCTGAACCCATGAACCCAGCCTGCCAAAGCAGAGGGCACTGAACTTAACCACTAGGCAATGGGGCCAACCCCACCTCCATTATTTAGGAAGGATAGTTTTGTCAATTAGAGTATTCTTGGTCGATAGTATTTTTCTTTCAGTATTTGAATACATCATTTCATTCCCTCTGGCCTGTAAGACTTGTGCTTTAAAAAATCTGCTTTTAATCTTACAGGTGTTCCATTGTATGAGGAATGTTGTTTTTCTCTTGGTGTTTTCAAAATTCTCTCTTTGTCTTTGACTTTTGAAAAACTGGTTAAATGTCTCAGTGTAGTTTTTTCTGAATACATTTTGTTGATATTCTTTGGGCTTCTTGGATCCAGATATGTATTTCCTTCTCCACATTTGGGAAGTTCCCTGCCATTATTTCTTTGAATAAGCTTTCTGGTCCATTCTTCTCTGTCTGAGACTCCAATAATGTGTATATTTTTCCTTTTGACATTTTCTCATATTTCCCTTATTTTTTGCTCTTTTTAATTCTTTTTTCTTTCCTCTCTTCTGATGTGTTACAGTCATGTGCCACTTGACAATGAGGATCTGTTCTGTGAAACGTATCATCAGGTGATTTCATTGTTGTGCAGACCTCATAGAGTGTACTGAAGGGGAACAAAATTTGCCACCCCAAAATGTGTCTCTTTAATGTCAGGATTATTTTAGGCTGATTATTTTTAAGAAAAAATGATTCAGAAAATTTTCCTTCTTACCTCCCCCTCAACTGTCTAAAAATTTCAGATAAAAAACCTGTCTCAGGAAGCAAGCTATCACCTTAGCATAACATGAACCAGGTGATAGACAGGTAGGAACCTAGAAAAACCTGTTTGTTGAGCTCCCCTCTGTGTTCTGTTTATGTGTGGACAAACATACACTTTTTTCCAAACATTTTCTCTTTTTCAACAACATGTGAATTGCTTTCCTTCCTTTTGAAGTCCCTGACTCCCCCCTCCCCCAAAAAATATCCTTTTGTCTTTAGCTGAAGATAGTATTTAAGGTGAAGGCTTTGGCCATTTGGCGAGTAACTCAATTTTCCTGGGTTTCTTCCATGTATACATGTTATTAAACTTTTGTTTGTTTTTCTCCTGTTAATCTGTCTCATGGCAATTTATTTCTAGACCAGCCATAAGAAACTAGAATGGTAGAGAATTTCTTCCTCCCCTACAGTACTTACACAAACCTAGACGGTATAGCCTACTACACACCTAGGCTATATGGTAGTAATCTTATGGGACCACCATTGTATATACAGTCCATCATTTACCAAAACGTCATTATATGGTGCATGACTGTACTTCCAGTGACCTGTTTTCAAGTTCAGTGATCCTTTCTTGTGATTGATCTGGTCAGCTGTGGAAACTCTTGAGTAAATTTTTCAGTTTTGATATTGTTTTCTTCAGCTCCATTATTTCAATGTGGTACTATTCTATATGTTCTACCTTTGCTGAAATTCTCACCTTGTTTATGCATTGTTCTCTTCGTCTCGTTGGGCATCTTCATGGCAGTTTTTTTGAATTCTCTTTCAGGTAAATCATGTAATTGATTTCATTAAGGTTGATTTGTGGAGATTTATCTCTTTCTCTTTTTTCAAATGTCTTTGCCTGATTTTTCCTCTAACTGTGTGGGCATGGGACGAACAAGTCACTTCTCTTATTCTCCATGTACTTGTTTTGTTAAATTTGTGAATGTCTTTATTTCTCCATCATTTGGAAGGCGTTACCAGATATAGAATTGTCAGTTGGCAGGTTTTTATTTTCTTTCAGCACTTTAAATATATCATCTCACTGCCTTCTGGTCCTTAAGATTTCAGCTGAGCATTCAGTTCATAATTTTACTGAGTATAGAATCCCCTTTATGTGCATTGACTTTTCTCTTGCTACTTTCAAAATTTGGTCTTTGATTTTAACTTTTCACAGTTGGATTATGTATTTCAGTCTGGGCTTCTTTCTGGTTATCTTACTTGGAGTTCATTGAGCTTCTTAGATTTACAGGGTCATGTGTTTCAAAGAAAGGCCTACATGTGGGAGCATTTGTTTGTTTTATTCATATTATTACCAACTTATTCAATTATTATTTTAACCACTATTAATTCAGCACCAAATTCTCTGCCAGCCCTAGTGCCAGGACTGATGATTGACAGATAAATAATTCATAGTTTCTGGGCTTTGTGGCCAATATTTTATCAAATAATCTCTCTGCCCTTTTCTCTCTCTCTTCTTTTGGGACTTCCACAATGCATATATTGTTCCACATTCTACAAAGTTGTTTCACAATTCCCTTAGGCTCTATTCACTTCGTTACATTCTTTTTTCTTTCAGCTCCTTAGACCAAATAATTTCAATGGTCTTATCTTCAAGGTTGATGATTCTTTCTTCTGCTTGTTAAAATATGTTTTTGAATCCCACTAGTGAATTTTTCAATTCAGGTATTTGTATTTTTCAGTTCCAGAAATTACTTTTGGTTTCTTTTTATAATTTATTTCTCTTTGTAGATATTCTTATTTTGTTCATATATTACTTTCTTGATTTCCTTAATTTCATTGTCTGTGATTTCCTTTAGTTATCTGAACATATTTAAGACAGTTGTTTTAAAGTCTGTTTGTTTCTAATATGTTCTATGCCTGTTTTCCTTCAGGAATAGTTTCTGTAGATTTATTTTCATTTTAGTGGACCATGTTTTCCTCTTTTGTTTGTATGCTTTGTGGGTTTTTTTGTTGTTGTTGTTGAAAAGCGGGCATTTGAAAAAAATAGCCACCTTTCCTGTTTTTACAGACTGGCTGTGTATTGAGGTGCTCCTTTACTGAGTAGGTGGACATGCTATGAGCTTAGGGATCAGCCTGAGGAAAAACTTAAGGTGTTCTCAGGACCTTTCTGAGCATGTCTCTTTCCTGGGCCTGTGTGTGGTTCTCTCCATTCTTCTGCATACATTGCTGATTTTTAATACCTTAATTTCTCAAAAAGTCCCACCTCAGCTTCTCCTTAGGGCCTTATAAGGTCTGCTGTGTGTCTCCAGCCATAATCTCTTGCTCCAGGTATCTCCAGGTCTCTTGCCCCTGAAGCTTTCATGAGAAGTTCCCATTGCATTTCTTCCTGAGAAGTGGAGACCAGTCCTTCAGTTGGCCCACAGACAGGTTAGAATATTGCCTATAAAGTCTGCTGCACCCCCCCTGGTTTGAGCAAGGGAATTGAGAATTTGGCTATTGACTCCTCCAGAACAAGACCGTGCAGTTTCAGGGACTGTGTGCGGCAATGGAGAATAAAAATGACATGACATTTACTACCATTTTGAGTGTAGCTTTTTCTTAATTGTACATTTGCTTGGTTGGATGTAGGTTTTTGACTATTTTACAGGATTCTTATGAGGTTATCTCAGTCAGTTTTTGGTTGATTTTTATGTTTCCATGAGGTAAAAAAGGCTTGAAGCTTCTTAGCTCTCCATCCTACTGACATAATTCCCATCGTCATTGTATTCATTCAAACGGATCTGTAGTGGTATTTCACTGTGGTTTTAATGTGCATTTGCTTAATGAAAATTAATGTTTTGAGCCTATCCTTATGTACTTATTAGCCATTCATATATCCTCTTCAGTAAAATGTCTATTTAAATAATTTTCCCATTTTTAAATTAGGTTGTTTGTCTTATTAGAGTTGTAATTTTTCTTTTATATATTCTGGATATATCTCTTTTATCAACCATATGGTTTAGAAATATTTTCTCCCTGTCTTATTCCTGTCTTTTAATTTTTGTAGGGTTTTGCATTTCATTACAAAAGTTTAAATTTTTATAAAGTCTAATCGAACTCAGCATGGAACATGCTGAATTTGAAATATCTATGAGATAGTGAGAACAAACTAGTAGGGAGTTAGAAACAGAGATATGGAGCTTGATGGTTGGTAGAGGCTAATGTTTATACATGAATAAAGCTTGAAACCACAGAAAGTAGATAAGATTACCTACCTACAGTGTATAAATTAATACTGGAGAAAGATAAAATTCTGATGCTTGTGAACTGGAACTGGAGAAGGTGAGAAGTCAAAGGTTATATTTAATCTGAAAAATAGTATCTTGCAAGCCAGAGGAAAAAAATAATTTCAGGAAGAGAAGGATATGCAGGTTACCTGGTTTTTGGAAAGAATAAGGGCTTCAGTATAGTATCCAGCACTTAATATGTGCACACTAAATAATACTTAGTGCTTTTACTGCAGATAAATCAAATCATATATTGTCTCAAACAGAAAAGATATATTGTGAACTCTTAGATGGTCTTTTTAGCTATTTTAGGTATGATTCCATTAAATTGGTCACAATATAGTTGTTTTGGGGAAGGAGATGAGAGGTTGGCTTCAGTACTTGGGATAACTTTACTATCAATCTGATTTGACTCTTAAGATTGCTGATGATGACTATTCTTTGCTCTGCTCATATTCATTATCCATATAGTGACCCATATATCTGCAATTTAAGTTATTAGTGTACTGAGAAAACATACTTCACATTAATAGAATGCTTGAAACTTCCTAACTTCACAAAATTTGATTCAGAACCCTTTCTCTGTACTCATATCTTATTTTCTTGAAATTGCTTGGATACTCATGTATCTTGCACTATTTTCCCTCAACCTGTCTCCCCCCTCCTCTTAACTTGAAAGACAATAAGTTATTCATCTGCAAATCATTAGTCTTGGCACCAGGCCTTGCAGAGATTTGGGTGCTAAACTAATACTGGTTGAAATAACAATTGAATCAATGAATGATAATATGAATGTAATAAAATAATGCTCCTACATGTAGGCCTTTCTTTGACCTTCATCTTTCTAATTTATAATCAATTGACATTTCCTTTCATCCTTTGAATCTGTACTCTTGTACTGTATCAGGTCATGAAAATATAAAATTGAATGACATAATCTGAAATTTCCATAACTTTATATTCTAGCTAATGAAACCAATATGTAAAATATAAACAAATAAACAAAAAGCAATTTGGCGGAGACTACTAGTTGCCTATCC
This sequence comes from Equus przewalskii, assembly GCF_037783145.1. Lineage (NCBI taxonomy): Eukaryota > Metazoa > Chordata > Mammalia > Perissodactyla > Equidae > Equus > Equus przewalskii. The sequence goes on along the minus strand of NC_091863.1, from coordinate 46,881,935 downwards.
CATATCTTTTCTTCCCTTGTCTTCAAGTAACCAAACCTCAGTCATTTAGGAGGTGGTCCACACCTTAATCTCCCACCCTCCTTTATTTCTACTGACGCTGCTTATCTTCCCTTTGCCAATAAATTTGCTTTACATCACAATTTCTATCTTCCCTGACTTCCTCTGAAATTGGATTTCTCACAGCTTTTCTTTTACTTTCATATTTTCTAATAGTTTGACAATTAGGAATAATGGGAAAATTATATAGAATGCCTCCCCATGCTATTCTCTTTCACCACATTCTTTTCAGCTTAGACACCTTAAGTAGAAGGCTAAGCACAGACATAGGTCCTGTTGTTGGGCAAAGGGAAAAAATGTAAGACAAGAAGTTGATTCATCCATCATAATTCAAGGGAACACTCAGAAGGCTCTCCTGGTTTACAGGGTTATGGATTCCAAAGTCTGAAGTAGAAATGAAAGAGAGGGCCAAAGAGTGACAAAACCGGTATAGGGATAGGAACAAGATAATGCTTGATTTACCTTCAGCACGCACAGAGATTTTCCTTCCTCCTTCCAATTCTTTCCCACTCAACAGTCCTTCCTCTGAAAACAACATTGTTGACTGCCTGAGGATGAGTTAGGAACTATGAATTGGTTAAAGTGGAGCAAGAATAGCAAAATCCCAGGTACTGTAGACTCTGAGGGGAGAGCAAGACTTCCTTTGTTCTTTTAAATTCAGGAAAATGGTTCATTCTAGGAACTGCTGAAATGGAAACTAAATATTTTGGCTGCAGTCAGAATAGTACTATTCAAAAGTCTTCTGACACTGTCCTCACATAAGCGATTTTTTATAATATCCTCACTGTATAGAATGTGAGGATGGAACATCATTCACTTTTATCTCAGCTGCCTCAGGAAGCATAGACAGAAATAAAGGCTGTGTGACAAAGCGGGGGTCAGTGTGTGGATTCCAATATTTTAGCCATCCCCTTTATTGCCAACCATCAATGGAGATATCCATTCATTATTGCCTGCTGCTCTTTAGCCTCTGAGATTACACACTTCCTCATCTGCATGGATCTTGAGGCAACTGTAAAAGAAAAACAGAAACAAAAATTGTATAGGCTATTTCTCAGTAATATTTGAGACTGATCTAAATTTAAATCTTGGTTTTGAATCATAGTTCAAGATATCTATTCTGCATTTTCTTAAATAAAAATGAAGAAAGGAAAGAAGGAAGGAATAAAGAGAGAGAGGGAGGGAAGATAATACTAGTAACTATCATCAAAAGATTATTGCAAATATTAAACAAAATAACAGACCCTTTTGTTGGATTGAGAATTCAATTAAAAAATTCAGTTCTCAATTCAAGAACTGATGATTCTTGAATGTTAGCTATTATTATCATTATTATTATTAGACAGAACACCTTGGGTGAGAAGACACCTCCATAAAAATCAGTAATTATACTGGCTATTTAAATATACTGCTTAATTCTGCTAAGCTCTGTTCTAGGTGTTTCTTACATATAAACTTTTAAAAATTTCACAACAACCCTGTGAATTAGGTACCATTATTATACCCATTCTATATATGAAGAATCAAGAAATAGAGTGATTTAGTCATTTGCCCAAATGTTAGATAGGGATTGAGTAGAGATTCAGAACTAGAAAATCTGGATTCAAAGTCCGTGCTCTTATGCAATTAAAGAATGAGAGAAGAATCAAAAGGAGTCAGGCATGGAGAACAGCCTGGACATAGATTAAAGGTGAGCAGGTCAGAACTATAAAATGCAAGTTTGCTTTGGATAGGTCCAGCAACTTAATGGCATCATCATAGACTGTTCACCTAATGACTAAGTTAATCGTCTAGTTTACAATGATTGATAAGCTCACAAGTCAACTTACAAACAAATTTGGAAAATGTTCAATAGATGACAATAACTAAGAGGACAGTCAGGGTCTTTTATGTCTTTTACCACTTAAGTGACAATTCTGGGAAATAACCAAAACTGATAACTTTTTTGGCTCTTGTTGTTGTAATATTCATTAGTCCACTAAGTCTTTTTTCCTGAAAGCTTACCTGAGAATCAGGCACTCCCATATTCCTTTATCTTGCATAACTGAAAGTTACCTCTTATTTCATTCAGGAAGAATAATGCTCAAGACCAGAAACAGGTGTGGATACAACTTTTATGGTGCCTAGGGTGATAGAGGACAGAGACCTATTTGACCTTATCCATTTTAATGCCAAAGTAACAGGAATTTCCAACCATATTCTTCAGGTGTAAGAAGGTGTAATAAGGTTAATGCTGAGAGACAGGGGCTAAAGGGGATTGTGGATACTCCATTTCGCCCCATTGGCTCTTGGAAGTGCCCCAGCTCTGCTCTAACAAGGATGCTCCCAGTTGAAGCTAAAGTGTGAAACTTGAGCTACTGTCTGAAGCCAAAGGCTAGAGATGGACCATTGATGGCTGCTGGGAGAGTACATGAGGGAGAGGTTGCAGTGCTTCCTGTGGGTTGAGAGTTTAGGAGCAGCTACTAGGAGTTTTCAGTGTGACAGGAAGAAGAGCTCCCCCAGGTGTGGGAAGTAAAGGTGGGGAAGGTACAACCTGTAGGTGCAGCCACCTGGCAGTGAAAACTAATAGAGTCTGTATAGAATTGGGGTGAAGGGTGCCTATCTGTGTTTTGTGTGTGTTTGGAATGGGAATGCGAGTGGATCTTCTCATTATTTGGGGTATGGAACAGGAAGGGAGAGGAGATGGGGTTGGCTGGGCAAGATTCATCCTTCTAGAAGATGGAGCCAGGGACTTACTGCCTGCCCTGTACTCACCTATCTGAGTCTTTTCTGCAAATAGTGCTGTCTTTGGAGTTATTCCTGTGATCTCAGACTAGTTTTAACAGATTCAATGATTTTCTTTAACAAATTGCTGAGCACTTGCTTTGTCCCAGACAGGGAGGTAGGCTGGGGTAATGTGAGGGATTGTTCAGCATTTATTCTCTAGACACTTCACAGGCAGGTGATGATAATGCAAGGAGATGGAGATAAATATGTCAAACATTATTATGAAAATCCACAAAGGGGCACCAAGTTTGCATTGGGGTGATACAAGAAAGACTTCTTGGAGGTGGTAATTTAACTATTTTGAAGGTGAAATCCATAGGGCTTGGCAATTTACTACTATGTATGCAAATTTTCATTTTTATCATAAGTTAAGCTGAGGATGTTTTCATATGTTTGAGTAATTTATGTTTCTTTGTGGATTGTATCATATTCTTTTTCTATATTCCTCTTTGGTTCTTCTTTTTGTTACTGTTCATATAAATTTATATATATATATATATATATATATATATATATATGTTGTGATAGCTTTTGACATGCAAATATTTATTTTTAACTTTTGTGTAATACAATTTTTAATGTTTTTTCTTATGTTTTATTTATGTTTATCTTCTATAAGGTTTTAAAAATTTGTTTTTTTCTAATACTTTTAGAATTTCATGTTTTACAATTAAATTGTTCTATCTAGAATTTATTTTGATATAAGGTGTGAGGAATGGGTCGATTGTGTGTATGGATGTGTAAGTGACAGCTCTTATTAAATAATCCATCTTTTCTCCACTAGTTTGAAATGCCAGAGCCACTCTGATAATCAGGGATGGTGTTTTTGAGGAAGAAATACATCAATGATAAGGACATACCAGGCTTGTGATGATGAGGAGAAGGACTGTTTCAGGCAAAGGAAATTGCTGGACCCAAGATCCTGAGTTAAATTTATCTGGCTCATACAATTCAAACAGAAAGGCAGCCAGTGTGGCTGGAGCCTAGTTGAGGAGTAGAGGAGAGGTAGGAAATGAGGTCTCCAAAGTAACTGGTTCAGATAATGCAAGTAACACTGAGGTGTTTTGATTTTATTGAAAATGTTAATGTCTTTAGAGAAGGTTCTAAGGAGGGGAGTGGCATGATCTGATTTATGTTTTCAAAAGGTCAGTCTGCAATTTGGCCGGTAATTTTTCTTTTTTTGTTATCTTTGTCTGGTTTTGGTATCAGGATAATGTTGGCCTTATAAAATTTTTGGAGGAGTTTGAGAAGGATAGGTATTTTATCTTCTTTGAATGTTTCATAGAATTCATCAGAGAAGTCATCTGGTCCTGGATTTTTGTGTTTTTGGAGGTTTTTGATTACTGTTTCAATCTCTTTACTTGTGATTGGTCTGAATGTGATTCAGATTTTCTATGTCTTCTTGATTCAGTTTTGGGAGGTTGTATGATTCTAAGAGTTCATCCATTTCTTCTAAATTATCCAATTTATTGGTATATAGCTTTTCATAGTATTCTCTTAAAATCCTTCATATTTCTGTAATATCCATTGTAATTTCTCCTCTTTCATTTTTTGAAGAATTACTCTTCAATGTTACTGATCTTTTCTATTGTCTTTCAGATACCTATTTCATTTATTTCCACTCTGATGTTTATTATTTCCTTTCTTCTGATCACTTTGGGCTTAATTTGTTCTTTTTCTAGTTTCTTGGACTGTAACGTTAGGTTGTTTATTTAAGATCTTTCTAATTTCTTAATATATGCATTTATTTCTGTAAACTTTCTTCTCAGAACTGATTTTTCTGCATCCTAGAATGTTTGATATGTTGTATTACTATTTCCATTTGTTTTGAGATAGTGTTTTCATTTCCTTTTTTATTTCTTCTTGACCAAATGGTTTTTAAGTAGTGTGTTGTTTAGTTTCCTACATATTTGTAGATTTTTTTTACCTTTTTTCTTGTCATTGATTCCTCATTTCATACCATTGTGGTCAGAAAAGATAGTTGGTGTAATTTCAATCTTCTTAAATTTCCTGAGATGAATTTTGTGCCTTACTGTATAATCTATCCTGGAAAAGGTTCTGTGTGTACTTGAGAAGACTGTGTATTTTTCTGTTGTTGCATAGGATATTCTATATTTCTGTTAAATCCATTTGTTCTAGTGCACAGTTCAATTCCAACATTTCTTCTCTTATTTTCTGTCCAGATGATCTCTACATTGCTGACAGTGGGTTACTGAAGTCCTCTACCATTACTGTATTGTTATCTCTTTCTCCCTTTAGATCTGTTAGTATTTCTTTAATATATTTTGGTGTCTGATGTTGGATGCATACACATTTACAATTGTTACATCTTCTTGATGTATTGATCCTTTTATCACTATATAATGACCTACTTTGTCTCTTGTTACTGTTTTTGGCTTGATATATTTTGTCTGATATAAGTATGGATATGCCCACATTCTTCTGGTTTCCACTTGCATGGAATATTCTCTACCATCACTTTGAGCCTATGTGTGTCTTTAGAACTGAAATGAGTTTCCAGTAGGTAGCATATAGTGGGATCTTGTTTTTTTCCCCATCAAGCCAATCTGTGCCTTTTGATTGGTGAATTCAATCCATTTATATTTAGACTAATTGTTGTTATGTAAGGACATACTGCTACAATCTTATCATTTGCCTTCTGATTGTTTTGTATTTTCTTTGTTTATTTTTTTCTCTGTGTCTGTTTACCTTTTTAAAGTGGTGATTTTCCATCGTGATTTGCTCATTCTCCCCCTTTATTATGTTTCATAATTCTACTCTAGATTTTCGCTTTGGTTCCTATGTCTTACATAAAACATCTCATAGATAAAAGTACTTTTTATGCTGATAGCATTGTATTTTCATTCACCAAAAAGTTTCCACCCTTTTACTCCTCCCATTTCATATGTTTGATGTAACAAGTTACATCTTTTTATGCTATGAATTTGTTGAGAAATTACAGTAGCTATAGTTAAGCCATTATATTATAATTAAGTGGTTCACACACCATTCTAATATCCAGTTACAGTTTTCTAATTCTGACTTTATTTTTCAGTCTTGCCAGAGTATTGTGCACTTTCACTTGTTTTTAATGACATTGATTAGCATCCTTTCATTCCAGCTTGAAGAACTCCTTTCAGTATTTCTTTCAAGGTGGGTTTAGTGGTGGTGAACTCCATCAGTTTTTGTTTTCTGAGAAAGCCTTTACTTCTCTTTTGTATCTGAAACATAACTGTGCTAGATATTCTTAGCTGACAATTTTAACTTTCAGCACTTTGTATATGTCACTCCCCTCTCTCCTGATCTATAGAGTTTCTGCTGAGAAATCTACTGACAGCTTAATGGGCATTCCTTTGTATGTTACTTTCTTTTTTCCCTCGCATCCTTTAAGATTCTTTCTTTATCATTTACTTTTGATAGTTTCATGATAATGTGTCTAGGAGAAGGTCTTTTTGCATTGAGATAATATGGTGTTTTATTAGCTTCTTGGACTTGTATGTTCAATTCTTTCCCCAGGTTTGGGGAGTTCTCAGCTACTATTTTTCTGAATATACTCTTTGCTCCCTTCTCTCTCTCTCTTCTCCTTTATTTATTTATTTATTATTCTTATACTTGTTTTTCTCAGTATCTGATAGTTCTTGTAGAGCTTCTTCAGTTTTTTAAATCTTAATTCTTCTCTCCTCTTTTAACTAAGTCCTTTCTAAATTCCTACCCTCCAAGTTGCCATTCTTTTTTGATCTGATCTGCCCTATTTCCTAAGTTCTCTAATGCATTCTTCATCTCATTTATTGAATTCTTCAGCTTCAGAATTTCCATTTAGTTCTTTTTATATAATTTCAATCTCTTTAATAAATAACACCTTATGTTCATTAATCTTATTCTTGAGATCTTTGGGTTGCCTCTATGAGTTTTCCTGTACTCATTGAATCTCCTCATAACAGCTATTTTGAATTTTTTATCAGATCGCAATACTCTGTGTCATTGGGTTCAGTTGCTGGAGAATTTTGTGATGTTATTACTGTAATTTTTCATAGTGTTTGATGAAATGTGCCTCTGTCATTGCACTTGTAGCAGTACATACCTTTCTTAGTTGTTTACCTTGACTGTTAAAGTTGGACAGACTAGCAATTGGAAACCTTTCTTTTGTTTTACAGAAGGTGGCTCTATAGCTCATGTTTTGTTTTTGCCTTACCTGAGCTGGCTCTAAGACTGCACTTGGGATCACATGTAAGTAAAACCGGCATAGGAAAAATAGGTGGGAGAGTGAGAGGAGGTGTGGGCTTAGCACTTGGGACCTTGTGGGTACCCACAGCCTAGTAGGGGGATCCTCAAGTGGAGGTACTCTCAGAGGTGCATGGACAGACTTCCTGCCTAAATCTCAAAACAGACAGCAGGGAACACAATTCTTCAATGCCTTTTGTTATTTTGTCTGCTTCTCTCCTTTTCCTCTTCCTCTTCTGTCACAAAAGTCCTTCAGAAATCCATGCTGTTGTAGACAAATGGCTCCCTCCAGCTGTGACCCACACAGTCAGTCAGTCACTCACTACTTTTGCTTTCCCTCTAGGGCAGTTGCTGTTATTGTTGCTGGTGAAAGCACAACACATTCAATGTTGCCCTGGGTAAGAGGACTGATTCCTCAAGTTTTTGCTTCTCCTCTGCCTCCAAACACATCTATACTCTTCTCTGATGTGATGAATAGATGGAAAGCAACAAGAAAAGTATATATATTGGGATATATGAGGAAGCCATTTGGTTTAAAACTAATTCAGCCTTTGTTTTTCCAGAAAGGCCTGTTGAGCATACATTGTACATCTGCTTTAAACATTTACAATGCCCCAAAGCCAAGAATGATGCCCTTAAAGATACGGATGTATGCCTCCCCCGATATCAGCATTTTGTTAAAGATAAGCATTTCTTCCCAGAAACTAATGCTCAAACTTACTTACTATGTTCATCTTGTGACCACTGACCTGCTGTGCTGGCAAAACATCTTGTGACTGTAATGAAAGAGATATGTCATATTTGATGTATGTTCCTTGCTCTAAGTTGATATATAACCGTGCTGTACACCCTGCCTTTTTGGAGTGATTGCTTCCTCGGTGAAGGTTCTCTCCTGAGCTATATGGTCCTCAGGCTGGCTCATAATAAACTCACCCAAATTTGATTTATAGATTGATTATGGATTATTTGCATTGACATTTCTTGATGTTGTCATGGCAATATTTCTAACAAATCCAGCAGAGACCACCTGGAATCTACATTGAACTGGCATTTGGTACCAACAGCAACATATTCAGTTGCCCCCCAGCTTCACTGCATTATTCAGGTGCCCTGATGAGTTCTCATGAAACTCAGACCTCCTTATTTTAAGTAGAAGTTCCAAGAGTTTTATATGGGTTGTTTAAGGTCTTAAGACTAGAAAATTTGAGGGTTACTGGTGCATTTCCTAGCTAAGAGGCCAGAGAAGCCTAGGAAAAGTTTTGGAGTGAAGTGGGCTGGTTGCCCTTTTAATTTCATTTTAAATTGGAAATAATTTCCCTATAAAGCCTGAACAAATTGTTTACTAGAAAAGTGAGAGTCTGCATTTGTTCAGCTTTGAAGTGAAGGGACACCAGTTCCTTGCAGCCAAAAGGCATTCTCAGGTGACTGAGAACCTAGTGGCAGTGTTGGGAGATCAATCTTTATGATGCATAGTGGTCCCATAGAGAACTCCATTGTCATTCACATCAATTAATTAAAAGCTCATCCGGGGATGCACACATAAGGAGTGGTCATCCAGCACTCCATGACTCTATGGCAGTTTTAGATTGCCAGCAGGAGGAACTGAGGCATGTAGGAGAGTGTTCATGAGCTCCTTTATGGAGTGACATGCAAACAGCACATTTCTGACCCACCACACTGTCCTTAGAAGTAGTTCAGGCTTTATAATAAAAACAAAACTAAAGGAAAATGGGAAATCATGGTTCGAAGGCCAATCAGCTCCCTGATGGACAGCCACCCACTGTAATTCCAGTTGGTTTCATGTATGATGCACAGGGGAACAATACTTACAAATATCTAGAAAAATGGGAAGCATTAACTAAGTACAACTTAAGTCTTAAATCGACAAATTGGGGAACATTTGACCTATCAAAACTAGTGTATTTGCATGCACAAGTTGAAAAAGCTGGCTCTAAAATTAAAACAAAAGAATGTGAAGCATATTACAATTGGTATTTAAAGGCTTTAAAATGTAGTAATGATAAAATGACTTCTTTGCAGGGGACTAACTGAAAATTGGTAGAGACTGTATCTGAATTAAGGAGCGATAAGATGTCAGAACTATTGCACCACCTTTATCTCTTCCACCTCCTCCACTGCCACTTTTAGCACCTCAGAGCTCATCTCTTTTTTATCCTTCAGTACCTTTATATCCTTTCATTTCTAAACTACCATACTCCAACCTGTCCACTTTACCTCTTCTTCCAATGATAGAGGAAAGAATGAATAACTCTTGGGGAGCAGATACTGAAAGTCCTAAAGTTATAGCAGCTCCCTTTAAGGAGAAGCCAGTTACTGGGAGCGGTGAGCCTGATCTTGTGTATACTCCCTGGACTAGAACTGAACTTAGGAATTTAACAAAGGACTCTTCAGACCCTTTTCAAGATCTTTTAGGGTTTGCTCAAGAATTTTATTTATTTTTAGGACATGCACCAGAGTATTCAGATTTATATCAGCTTGTACACTTGCTAGTGCCAGAAAGCAAAGCAAAAGCATGGCTAAAAGAGGCAGATTGGAAAAATCTCCTGGAGGATTTTCATAAACATGAGCCTGATGACCCTAAGAACTGTAGAGATATTGTGCAGGAGATTTCAGGATCATCAATATGATCCAATTTTAAATTAAATTTTTGTAGAAGGATTACATGAGGAATTGACAAAGTTAATGAAAACATATGAATTGGATTTGTCTGCACTATGCACTGGTACTCTTGTCACTCTTGTGGATAAACTATCTAAAAATTTACAAAAGGAGGAAAAAAAGGGTCACTAAGATTGTGAGTATACTACTGTGACAACTTAGCAGCCCAAAGAAAACCATCCTTATAAAATCTAACCAGAAAGAGAATGACCATGCCTGTTAGTATTGCAAAGTCAAGGTGCTTTCAGATGAAACTGCCATAAGCTCAAATGGGATTTGAAGCAGGGCAACAATAAACAGGAATAAGAGTGTTCCAAGGGTTATGAGAGGGTGCTTCCTCTCCTGCTCACTAATACTTTAGGAGAAATTGAAATAACTATTGGAGGGGAAATCTAAAAGACCTTTGTAGATAAGAGGGCCACATTATCTGTTCTTAATCCTACCATTATTAATTACCCTCTCAGTTAATTTAAATGGTAGGGGTTTCAAATTTACCTATGCAAGTTTTTAAATCAGAGCCAATAACTTTTTAATTAGGAACCATCACAGGAAAGCATGTCTTTCTCCTGGCAAAATGTGTTCCAATCCATTTGATTGGATGAGATCTTCTAGAAGCATACAATGTCCATATTACTTTTTCACAAAAGAGTAAAATGCTTCTAGACTTAGAACATTAGGATACTGACAAAAATGTAGTTACTGTAAAGTTGATGATTGTAAAATCATTGACTCAAATAGATGAAGAAGAAACTGATGACCTACTCTTGTAAGTGCCTACAGAATTGTGGTCATCATCCTCTTCAGATGTTAGGAAAGTTAAATTGGCCACTCCTATTAAGGTAACTGTTGACAGCTCTAACCCTCAGCAATATCCATTTAAACCAGAGGCATTAAATATGATAAGGCCTATCATTCAGGAATTTCTTGAAAAAGGATTTATAATTCCTTGTATTAGTCCTTCTAATATACCTATCTTGCAAGCTAAAAAGCCAAATGGGAAATGCTCAAGATTTGTTAGCTATAAATAACATTGTGATTCCCCAACATCCTGTGGTTCCAAAACCACACACTTTTCTCTCAGACATTCCAACTAACAGCTGCTATTTCTCAGTCATTGATTTATGCAATGCCTTCTTTAGCATTCATGTGGGAAGATCACCAGTATACCTGAACAGTTAGGCCACAGGTCTCTACTTACTTTTCCCAGATACTCAAGGCTTACTTAGCTAATGTAGATTTTCCTAATGTCTCTGCTTTAATTCAATATGTAGATAATTTACTTTTGTGTCAATGACTAAGCTGGACTCTCAGAAGAACACAATTTGTCTATTATAGCAGTTAGCATCTAAGGGGCATAAAAGGTCCAAAGATAAACTCTAATTTTGTTTGCCTATTGTAAAATATTTAGGACACTTAATGTCTAAGGGTGGATTATTGATTGATTCTGAAAGGATTAAAGAAATCTTGGCTTTTTCTTTCTCTAAGACAAAAAATTAAGGGGATTCCTAGGGCTAACTGGATATTGCAGGAATTGAGTAGCTAACTTTTCACTTATTGCCCAACCTTTACATACATTACTAAAATCTGAACAGCCTGATGTAATTGAGTGGATGCCAGACATAGAGAAAGAAGTAACTACTTTAAAGTTTAGTTTGGCTCAAGCACCAGCCTTAGGACACCCTAATTACAGCTTGGCATTTTTCCTCTTTGTACATGAAGATAAAGGAAATGTCTTAGGTATATTAACTCAAAAACATGGAGATCAGCATCAACCCATATTGTTTTATAGTCAGCAATTAGATTCAGGAGCAAAAGGGCTTCTGTATTGTATGAGAGCCATTTCAGCAGTATCCCTCTTATGCAAGACCACTGAAGAAATAATGATGGGGTCTTCTTCAACTATATATGTCCCTTCACTCAGTTGATTCTTTCCTAATTTCTTCTCATCACACTCAACATTACTTTGTAAGCCAACTAGACTCCTATGATGTTCTGTTGCTCTCTGCACTTAATAGTATCTTAGCTCAATGTAATAATCTTAACCCTGCAACTTTACCTCCAGCACCACAGGAGGAAGATTCCCATGAATGCATTTCCTAGGAATGACTATCAAGAAACTCCCGTTGATAATGGTGATCTGATTTGGTTTACAGATGAGTGTTACTTAAAGGATGAGCAAGGAGAGTATCAGGCTGAATATGCAGTAATGTCTTCAGTGGACATAATTGAGAATTTTTATTTATCAGAAATAAAGTCAGCACAAGAAGCTGAATTAATTGTTTTCACTCAACCTTGTCAATTGGCTAAAGACAAGGTGGCAAATATCTACACTGACAGTTGTTATGCTTTTGGAATAACACTTGACTTTGGAATGCTGTGGAAACAATGAGACTTTTTAACCTCTTCAGGCAAAACTACAAAGAATATAAAATAGGTTGCAGAAATATTAAATGCTATACAGTTACCAAGACAATATCAATTATTAAAATAACCAGGGCATTCCAAATCTGATACTTTGGAAGTTAAAGGAAACTGACTTTCTAATGCAACTGCTAAGTAAGCAACTTTCAAGGGTTGTCCTGTCCAGCCTTGAGAATGCCCACGAATTCCTACTAACTCTGCTAACCCAGTAAAAGATTTCCTTCTACATGCTCAAGAAATCACCATGGAAGAAGAGCAACAAATGTGGCAATGAAAAGGGAGAATTTTTGACACCACTTCGCAGATGTATTTTGGGCCTGATACCGTAAAAAAAACCCAAAAACATAGTGCCTATTGGAGCACAGCTGCCATTGCTCCAACATATATATCAATTAGTCGATTGGACCTTCAAAAGATGATTTTATGGGGAAAACAATACTTTTGGAAACTTTCTCCCACAGTGGCTCATACAGTCTATACTTATTGTGCTATATGCCCAAAATATAATCCAGGGAAATCACTTCATGGGTCACAAGGCAACTTTCCCCTTCCTAAGGGACCCTTTGAGGTATGGCAATTGGAATTTGTTCACATACCACCATGTCAAGTATATAAATGTATCTTGGTAATGATCTGTATGTTCTCACATTAGATTGAGGCCTTATTTTGCAGAAGAGCAATGGCTTTATCAGTAGGTAAATTATTATGGAAATGGATAATTTCTGTTTGGAGAATTCCTACCAAGTTACAAAGTGACTGTGGAACTCATTTCACTAGACAAATAATTAAATCTATTTGTGACATTTGGCCAATAATGCAGCTTTTTTTTTTTTTTTTTTTTTTTTTGCTGAGGAAGATCAGCCCTGAGATAACATCTGTGCCAATCTTCCCGAATTTTTTGTATGTGGGATGCTGCCACAGCATGGCTAGATAAGTGGTGTGTAGGTCCATGCCTGAGATCCAAACCCACAAACCCCAGGGCCCCAAAGCAGAGCACATTAACTTAACCACTATACTACCAGGCTGGCCCTAATGCAGCATTTTAACCATGCTTACCGTCCTCCATTGTCAGGATTAGTGGAAGGAGCTAATGGCACAATCAAAACTTAATTGGAAAAGCTTTCAGAAGCAATTAATCTCTCATGGCCGAAAGCTCTTCTACTCGTGCTCCTCAATCTTAGATCTACACCCTTTGCTAAATATCAGCTGTCTCCTTTAAAAATAATGACTGAACGATATTTTTTCTGGATAGAGTATTCCTGGCTGAAAATTTTTGTCTTTGAGAATTTTGAATATTTCATTCCACTCTCCTAGCTTGTAAGGTTTCTACTGAGAAATCCACTGAAAGCCTGATAGGGGTTCATTTGTAAGTTATTTTCTTCTGCCTTGCTGCCCTCTGTATTTTTGTCATTGCTTTTGCCAGCTTTACTGCTATATGGCTTGCAGTGGATCTTTTTACTTTGATGTAATTAGAAGATCTGCTGGCTTCATTCACTTGTATTTCTAGCTGTTTTCCAAGGTTTGGGAAGTTCTCAGGTATTATTTCTTTGAACTAACTTTCTGCTCCATTCTCCTTCTCTCCCCCTTCTTGAATACCTATGTTGACGAAAATAATCCATATCCAATCTATAAATGAAAATTTGGGTGAGTTTATTCTGAGCTTAAATCTGAGGATTATAACCCGGGAGAGTCTTTCCACAAAGGAACAGAGCACTCCAAACAGGTGGGGGGGGTATACAGGGTCGTTATATACCCTCAAAGAGGATGTTTCACATATGATTGGAATGTCCCTTTTACAATAGTCGCGAGACTACTCTGTTGGCACAGCGATTGATGGAGATAGCAGGTAGGTCTTCTGTCTCGGTGAACACAGCAGGGTGGCAGTCTGTTGTCTCCAGCTGGGTGGTCACAGGTGAGCTGGGAGGTGAGTGCAGCAATCAGTTCCTAGCCTAAGGAAAAATGCTAATGTTGGGGGGAAGTTGCATCTTTATCTCAAGGGCCTTTGTTCTGGCCATAGGAAATGTCTAAGCAGATATGCAATGCATGCTCAATAGCCAGTCAGGCCCTTTTGGAGGAAAAAAAAAGAAGTCAGGCCGAATTAAGTTTATACCAAATGGCTTCCTCATATACTCCAATATATCCTATTGCTGGCCATTTTTATTTGTCACCTATAATCCTTATGTTGCATTTCCTAATTGAGTCAGATATTTCTCTGAGAGTTTCTTCACTTCTTTCTAGTCTTAATTCTCTCTACTCTTCCATCTGAAGCATTTCTATATTACTGTCCTCTAAGTTGCTAATTCGGTCCTCCATAATGTCAGTTCTGTTGTTTAGACGATCCAGATTTTTCTTTATCTCATCCTTTGTGTTTTTCATCTCCAACCATTCTTATTTGTTTCTCTTTATACTTTCAATCTCTTTTGTGAAGAAGCTCCTGGATTCGTTGATTTGTCTTCTGTGTTTTCTTGTAACTCAAGTTTTTTCAAGATAGCTATTTTGAATTCTTTGTCATTTAGATTATGAATTTCTGTGCCTTCAAGTTTGGTTTCTGGGTACTTGTCACTTTTCTTCTGGTCTGGTGATTGAATGTACTTTTTCATACTGCCTTATGGCATGGATTTTTGCCTCCTCATGGTGTTATTATGTGGTCACAGCTTCCTGTCACCACTGGTAGGGATCAGGTGCTGTGTATTCTGGGCCCAGCACCATTGTGGGCTTCCCAGCTCCAACCACTGACTCCTTTTCTCTTTGTGTGACACTCTGATGGCAGATCTGGAGTGCCAGGAGGGGGAGGGGTGCTTTCTTTCACCTGCATTTCCCCCAGCCACTACTCTTCTCTCTGTGTGGAGCTCTGGCTAATTACAGGGCTGGAGTGCCTGCATGCCTCCCCCAGCTGCTGCTTTTCCCATTGCATAGCATTCTGGGCAATTGCAGGGCTGGAGTGCTGGGTGGGGGAAGGGGTACTTTCTTACACCTGTGCACCTCCCCCAGCTTCTACCTCTCTCTCTGTGTGGTGCTCTGGGTGATCACAGGTCAAAATAATAACTGGATGGCCTATGCAATTAGAAGAAAGAATGTATGGGCCCATTTTATTTAAAGGAGATATCTTACATTATTTTCAAGGTCTCATTGAGACACTTAAGGATTCGGTAGCTGATTCTTTTCACAGCAAGCTCACAGGAGATAAAGACCTTAAGGATCTTGGACTACAAACTGGAGATTTTGTTTATCTGAAAAGACACCAGATAAAAGGCTCTTTGTTGGAAAGGGCCATACCATAGTCTTTTAATCAACCCATGTGCTGCAAATTTAAAAGGCAGACTCATGAATTCACATTTATCATTTAAAAAAGTCTTCTCCACCTGAGTGGGTTTCAACTCCTATTTCTGACACCTGACTTCAACTGACCAATACAAATATCTCCAAACGAGACTGAGAAGACAGTATCTGTTATAGACAATTGTCCCAAGACTCTGGACAAAGCCTGTATTCCTAACCTTCTATCTCCTCATTTAAACCCTTGTAATGCTCAAACCCTATATAGTTACTACAATAATCAATTTCTGGATTGCCTTGCCTTTTGCCTACCCCTAATACTGTACTTCCCTCCCAAGTCTACAAGATAGATTAGAACCTAATTACAAAACCTTTTAATTAACCACAAAAGTGTCATTTAAGGCTTTCCTGATACTGTTGTTTATCCAATCCACATCTGAATGGGCCTCTGATGTCAATGTTTTTTCACAATGGATATGTTCCTTTGCTACACACAAAAATTAGTTCAACTGTTGGATATGCGGCCAACTTCCCCTTTCTAATACATCTGGGTTACCTTAGTGGGTTTCTCCATTTCAAGGTACAGATTGGAAAGCTTTAAAGTGATTTATTGGATTTATTTTATGGAAAGATCTAGTTTCAGTGTTCACAGTTCATCCACTATTACTAATTATGATCCTGACACATTACCAATAGCCCATACTATTAGTGATATAGTACATGGCTATACTTTTTCTGTTACTCAGACCATCCAATTATCCCAACAATTTGCAAATAAACAAAAGAAACCAGATATTACAGATATGGGAGGTTTTACACAAATTTGGGATGGATATGTTTGGCTTACTCCTAGCCATTGGTCTTTAAGCATACCAGTACCTTTATGTTGAGAGCAAAGAAATCATTCCAAACAAAATCTACTGAATTGCACTCAAAATATGGATGGCTATCCCCTGAATCAAGTGAAAATACTATCATACTTAAAGAAAGTGATTGGTTTGGAACAAACTTGTCTTGAAGGCCAGGCATATATTGGATGGCTCTTGATGGAACTCAATGGTTATGTGGAGCAAACCTCTGACCTTGGCTACCACTGAGATAGCTAAGATGCTGCACTCTGGGTTTCCCTTGGATGCAGGGAGGGATTCACCCTGAGCTAGCATCTGTTTCCAATCTTCATCTCCTTAAGGCCAGATGGACTTGTTCAGTGTTCTACTGGTATGACTACCTAGTGGCTATATTTGTTCCTTGCTTGGGGCTAGAAGATATCACATATAGAAGCCCTGACTAGATTTACACAAGCTCATAACAATAGTCAAGCAAAAATAACCTTATTAAATACTGAAATATTTTCATTGAGCAAGGCTTTCCTTCAAAATAGAATGGACTTAGATATTCCAACTGCATCCAAAGTTGGTACATGTGCAGCTATTTAAACTGAATGCTGTGTTTTTATGCCTGATGAATCTTCCAGTGTGTCATCTCTGCCAAAGCACATGAAAAAGCAGGTGGATACCCTAAGCAATCCTATACCCAGGCTTGATTTGTTTGATTGGCTCCCTTCAGGTATTGGTTCCATTTTGTGATCCGGATTGCAATTCCTCTTTCTATTAATGTTTGGAGTCCTTGTATTAATCATAATATTCAAACTAATCACTGTTGTAAGACTGGCATGCAGGATAGAGTAGTGATTGCTCAGTGACTTGAGATGGTTGATCAATCTTACAACCACGGGTGAATTTCCTTTTCTGATAAAGACCATGCTTAAAAACTCTTTTTTAAACTAACCATTTTAAGTATTGAATTATCATAATTGTTGCTGTACTTGTTCTATAATTGCAAACAATGTAAGCATAAGAAATCATGTAAAAGCACATGTACAATGTTTGTGTGACAATTTAAAATTAATTGAAAAATTACATAATTTATGACATGCTTCCCCTGTTAAAACTAACTCTATGTTTGTCCACTATATTTGACTATTTCTCTCCAATGTGGATAGCTGGACAAATCAATGAAATAAAAGCCTAACACCAAGGAACATGATGGACTCAGGGCAGGCAGCAACCACCCAGGAACTGAAGGATGATATTTTGATCAATGCTTTCTATTAAAAGATTGTGGATCAAAAAGGGAAAAATTATGAATAAATTAAAAACAATATATATAATATATATACTGAGGTATATGAGGAAGCCATTTGGTTTAAAACTAATCCAGCCTGACCTTGTTTTTCCAGAAAAGCCTGACATGGCCTGCCAAGCATTCATTGAACATCTTCTTTAAACATTTAGAACATCCAGAAGCCAAGAATGATGCACTTAAAGATAGGGATGTATGACTCCCTCCCATATCAACATTTCTTTAAAGATAAACATTTCTTCCCAGAAAATAACATCAAACTGACTATTGTGCTCATCTTGTGACCACTGTCCTGCTGGCCATGGACTTGTCATGTTCATCTTGTGACCGTTGACCTACTGTGTTAATGAAACTTCTTGCACTGTTGTAAAAGAGATACTCCTGTCATATTTGATGTATATTCCTTGTTCCAAGATAACATATCACCATACTGTACACCCCAGTTCTTCAGAGTGCTTCCTTCCTTGTTGAAGGTTCTCTCCTGAGCTATGTGGTCCTCAGGCTGGCTCATAGTAAACTCACTCCAACTTGACTTATAGATTGATTTATAGATTGATCAACAGATGGCATGTCTGGTGCTCCCATCAGGCTGGCTGGACCTTCACAAATTCCCTATCTCCCTTGTGTGCCCACCCTGCTTTGCACTCTCCAGTTTTGTTTTCCCCCTATTGTAGCAAGTGGGGGTGGAGTAGGCTCACCAACTTCCTTGAATACACAATGCCCTCTGAGGTTTTATTCACCTACTCTCTAAAGCATAAGTGGGTAGAAATTTCTGGGTGTTCTGATGTAATGTTCAGAGATACTTTTGTTCAGTTATGAATGTAAATAATATTCACCATTTTAAAGTGTACAATTCAGTATTTTTTTAGTGCATGCACAGAGTTATGTATCTATCACAGCTATTTAATTCCAGAACTTTTTTATCATTCCAAAAAAATGTTCACTAGAAGTCACATTCCATTTTCCCCTTTTCCCAAGTCCTTGGAAACCCAATCACTAATCCACTTTCTATATAGATATATATTTGCCTATTCTGGACATTTAATTTAAATGGAATCATATAATATATGGCCTTTTGTGAATGGCTTCTTTTACTTAGCCTTACATTTTCAAGATTCATCCTTGTTGTGGCATGTATCAATACTTCATCCCCGTTTAGGCTAAATAGCATTCCATTGTATGGCTATATGACATTTTGTTCATCTATTTATCATTTGATGGGCATGTGTGTTGTTTCCATTTTGGGGACATTATAATAATGATGCTAGGAACATTCATGCACAAGTTTTTACGTAGACATATGCTTTCATTTCTCTTAAGAATATACCTATAAGTGGAATTGATGGGTCATATAGTAACTCTACATTTAACCTTTTGAGAAAATATGAAGCTGTTTTCCCGAAGTGGTGCACCATTTTACCTTCCCATAAGCAATATATGATAGTTCCAATTTCTCCACATCATTTCCAACTCTTGTTATTTTCTTTTATATTATAACCCTCTTAGTGGGTTTGTACTGGATTCTCAGTTTGGTTTTTATTTGTATTTCCTGTATGATTAATGATACTGAGTCTTTCCCCATTCTTGATCTTTGATTCACTTCTTCAAAGTAAATTTTAAGGGAAAATTATACAATATATTAATCTCTCATTGATCTCTTTTTTATACCCATTGATGTTGCTCCAGAGGAGATGATCTCAGGTTCTTCCTAGGAAGACAGTGGCTATAAAATAGCTTCCTTAGAATTCCTGTACTTTATTTTGTCATCTTAAACCATTTTGATCTAGTTACCATACCTTCTACTTTGGAAATTAACAATAATATTGCAATAGTGGAAGCCAGTGTCCTTTTTGTTATTCTCATCCTCTTTGAACTTCTTACGTACTTAACTTATATGACCTTCCCTTTTTCTCTTTAACTGTTTCTCTCCTTACCTCCAAAGACATTGATTATCCCCTTGCTTCTTATGTGCTCATTGATTAATTCTTTCCTCACCAGTCATATATTGAGCCCTTCCAGACAGCAAACTTCCAGAGGACAGGTAATTTGTTTATATTGACTAATTTAATCATTATAGCAACCCAAGAAGGTAGGCACAATTATTATCCCTACTTAACAGATAAGGGAACTGCAGTACAGAGAGGTGAAGTAACACGTTCAAGGTCATGCAGCTAGTACTTGTAAGTGGTTGTGATGGAGAGCTTCCAACCCAATCACTGTAGTTCCAGAGCTTAGACTTCTAACCTACTATTGTGTCCTGTTTCATAATAGTGTTCTAGCTTCTGGAGAATTATAGAATTTGTAATGCAACTCTTGTCTTTAGGGACTCACAGTTCCATGGAGGGGCCAGAAATATAAAGATATAAATGCAGTTAATGCAAAGATAAAAATATTTAACCATCCCCTTCTTATTTATTCGTTATTTCTAAATAATCTTTGCCCTCAAACCTCTCTCTTGAAAATCACTGTCATCTTGTAAACTATCAGCTAGAAATGACTATTATTTCACTGGTGCCTCACACTGAATATATCTAATATTAGACTCATCTCCCCCACAAAGCAGCTATTGACTTTCCACTTAACTGACTTGATCAAACTCCCAGTTCTTCAGGTCCAAATGTGGAAGTTATCTTTTATTACTCTCTCTTTCATTTCTTATTGTTCACCAAGGCCTATTGATACTAGCTGAATTTTTATTTTACTCCATTACTTTCATTCTATTCCTACTGCCACTACTTTTGTCCAAGACACAATTTTATTATTACCTAGCTATAGGATTGCAGGTCTCCTTGTCTCTTATTAACCTATCATAATTTTCAACAGCCACTACTTTGCCAGTGTTATTTCACACCATATGTGCCCTGTGCATAAAGTAAGCTGTACTGCTCAAATCTGAATGAAATGACAAAATGAGTGATTGTCTTGAAGCAATTGACACAGAATACTCTCTATCCTACACAATATTTAAATTTACTTTCTTAAGAAAAAACAGCTATTGAACAATAACCACAACTATAGTAGAAATGCTTTGGGCCAAAACATTGCTGCTTTATAAATGAAATAATTTTAACAACTAAGCCCAGAAACATAATTAGCTGGAGCTGACTTCTGAAATAGATGTAACTTTTGAGATGGACAAGTCTGACTTAACTTAGGGATGATGCTCCCCACACCATCTGTATATTAGCAGCTTGCTTTGGGCTTTGCTGCAGAAGTGTTGCCATCAGATAGATATGAGAGGAGGTGGTTATAGACTGGTTCATAACTACTCTGATAAGCAATATTAGAGTTTCTCTACACCTTATTGATTTTTTTAATGTTATGAGATACAGAACAAACAGCAAAAAAAAAATAGAGGTGAAATACTTTAGATTGATTTTAAATAAATTTAATTCACCTTTCTTACTTATCTTCCTAGCTGGTATAATATATATTTAAATACCATTTAAAATTAGAAAGTATATTAACCTCTTCATTGCTTTGTGTGCTGAAATGATTTATAGATATATTAAAAAGCTGTATGTGTGACAATCTTATTTTACATGGTTAAAAATGGCCTATGCTATTAACTATGAAATTTTCCTCTTAGGTTTAATTTCTTCTATTCTTGGTCATCAAGAAGGCTCTATATTTTTCCCACACACTTAAAATGTTCAAATTAATATTTGATTTTTCTTTGAGTGAGCTATTTTGAGATATAATTTTATTTTTACCCCTCAAGATTTATTTAGTTCAGACTTCAATAATGGCTGAGTGAAGACTTTAATGAAACTTCTTCTCAAGAGCAATAATAAAATTGGACAAAGTTGCCAAAAATAACCATTTAAAGATACTAGAAAATGACAAAAGTTATGAAAGTTGAGAAGGATTTATTTCAGAAAATCTACTCATCTCACTAAGAACATAGGACTTGTGCTATGTAGGATTTGGGCCCCCATGGTCTTCTTCCCTGGTGCTATTCCCATGAATATAAGTTACTTACAAGTCAAACAAGAAGTAAGGTCGCAGGAAGA
This sequence comes from Equus przewalskii, assembly GCF_037783145.1. Taxonomy (NCBI): domain Eukaryota; kingdom Metazoa; phylum Chordata; class Mammalia; order Perissodactyla; family Equidae; genus Equus; species Equus przewalskii. The sequence goes on along the minus strand of NC_091863.1, from coordinate 46,860,360 downwards.
AATTAAGGTTGTTAATCAGCTGAGCTTAAAACAAATACTTAATTCTGGATTATACAGGTGGAAACAATGTAATCATATAGGCCCTTAAAAATGAAAAAGGAAGGCAGAAGAATTGAATCAGAGAGGTGCAACAAAGAAACATGAAACAGAAGGAATTATAAGGCTGAGAGAGTTTTGAACCACTGTTTCTGGCTTTGAAGAAAAAGGAATGGAGTCTATGAACCAAGGAATGTGGGTGGCCTCTAGAAACTGGGAATGCCCCCATGCTCACAGTCAGAAAGAAAATGGGAACCTCAATAATATAAACACAAGAAACTGAATTCTGAGAACCCAGATATAAAAGGTAATGCACTCTCCTCTAAAGTGTCCAGAAAGGAAAACAGGCTTACATCCTCTTGATTTTAGCCCAGTGAGACCTGTGTCAGACGTCTGCTATACAGAACTGTAAGATACTAAATTTATGCTTTTTCAAGCTACTGAGTTTGTGAGAATTTGTTATAGCAGCAATATAAAACGCATAGAGGACTCTGTGGCATTTTAACAACAGACTGTTTCTGGAAGCCCTGCTCTGTATGAAGAATGGCATGCAGGGCAGGCCTTGAAGATTGGTAACTCTATTGGCCTGCTGAAGGAGGATTGCTGGGGTCCAGCCCCAGCGGAGTCCAGGTTCCTGAGGGAGAGACGGAGTCAGCAAAATCGGTGCAGGGGGAAATGAAGGGGACGTGAGACTTGATTTGGTGCAATCAAGTCCGCTTTACTGAGTTTTCAGCATTGCTTATATATTTTTCAAAGAGAGTGAAAAGGCAGTTCTTACAGGTGTTCTCATGAAATAAGGAGGCACAGAACAGATGCACAATTTTTGCAAGTATTATCTTTTTGAAGTACAGAAGTTAATGACTAGCTTCTCTTAGAAAAATAACCTCAAAAGAAGAACAAACAAAGCCCAGAGTCAGTAGAAGGAGGGAAATAATAAAAATAAGAGCAGAAATAAACGATATTGAAACAAAAAAGACAATAGAAAGGATCAATGAAACAAAGAGTTGGTTCTTCGAAAGAATTAACAAAATTGACAAACCCCTAGCCAGACTCACCAAGAAAAGAAGAGAGAAATCGCAAATTAATAAAATCAGGAGTGACAGAGGAGAAATCACAACAGATACCATTGAAATACAAGAGATCATAAGAGAATACTATGAAAAACTATATGCCAACAAATTGAACAACCTGGAAGAAATGGACAAATTCCTAGACTCCTACAATCTCCCCAAACTGAATCAGGAAGAAATGGAGAATCTGAATAGACCAATCACAAGTAAGGAAATAGAAACGGTAATCAAAAACCTCCCCAAAAACAAGAGTCCAGGACCAGACGGCTTCTCTGGAGAATTCTACCAAACATTCAAAGAAGACTTAATACCTATTCTCCTCAAACTGTTCCAGAAAATTGAGAAAGATGGAGAACTCCCTAACACATTCTATGAAGCCAACATCACTCTGATCCCCAAACCTGACAAGGACAACACAAAGAAGGAGAACTACAGGCCGATATCACTGATGAACATAGATGCAAAAATCCTCAACAAAATTTTGGCAAACCGATTACAGCAATACATCAAAAAGATTATACACCATGATCAAGTGGGATTTATACCAGGGACACAGGGATGGTTCAACATCCACAAGTCAATCAACGTGATACACTACATCAACAAAATGAAAAACAAAAACCACATGATCATCTCAATAGATGCAGAGAAAGCATTCGACAAGATCCAACACCCATTTATGATAAAAACCCTCAGTAAAATGGGTATAGAAGGAAAGTACCTCAACATAATAAAGGCCATATATGATAGACCCACAGCCAACATACTCAATGGACAAAAGCTGAAAGCCATCCCTCTGAGGACAAGAACAAGACAAGGGTGCCCACTTTCACCACTCCTATTCAACATAGTACTGGAGGTGCTGGCCAGAGCAATTCGGCAGGAAAAAGAAATAAAAGGAATCCAAATAGGTAACGAAGAAGTAAAACTCTCGTTGTTTGCAGACGACATGATCTTATACATAGAAAACCCCAAAGAATCCACAGAAAAACTATTAGAAATAATCAACAACTACAGCAAAGTAGCAGGGTATAAAATTAACGTGCATAAATCAGTAGCATTTCTATACACTAACAATAAACTAACAGAAGAAGAACTCAAGAACTCTATCCCATTCACAATCGCAATGAAAAGAATAAAATACCTTGGGATAAACTTAACCAAGGAAGTGAAGGATCTATACAATGAAAACTACAAGACTTTCTTGAAAGAAATAGGCGATGACATAAAGAGATGGAAAAACATTCCTTGTACATGGATTGGAAGAATAAACATAGTTAAAATGTCCATACTACCTAAAGCAATATACAGATTCAATGCTATCCCAATCAGAATCCCAAGAACATTCTTCACAGAAATTGAACAAACAATCCTAAAATTCATATGGGGGAACAAAAGACCGCGAATTGCTAAAGCAATCCTGAGCAAGAAAAACAAACCCGGCGGAATCACAATCCCCGATTTCAAAACATACTACAAAGCTACAGTGATCAAAACAGCATGGTACTGGTACAAAAACAGGTCCACAGATCAATGGAACAGAATTGAAAGCCCAGAGATAAAACCACACATCTATGGACAGCTAATCTTCGACAAAGGAGCAGAGGGCCTACAATGGAGAAAAGAAAGTCTCTTCAACAAATGGTGCTGGGAAAACTGGACAGCCACATGCAAAAGATTGAAAATTGACCATTCTTTTTCACCACACACCAAAATAAACTCAAAATGGATCAAAGACCTAAAGATTAGGCCTGAGACAATAAGTCTTTTGGAAGAGAATATAGGCAGTACACTCTTTGACATCAGTTTCAAAAGAATCTTTTCAGACACTGTAACTCCTCAGTTGAGGGAAACAATAGAAAGAATAAACAAATGGGACTTCAACAGACTAAAGAGCTTCTTCAAGGCAAGGGAAAACAGGATTGAAACAAAAAAACAGCTCACTAATTGTGAAAAAATATTTACAAGCCACTTATCCGACAAAGGGTTAATCTCCATAATATACAAAGAACTCACACTGCTTAACAACAAAAAAACAAACAACCCGATCAAAAAATGGGCAGAGGACATGAACAGACATTTCTCAAAAGAAGATATGAATATGGCCAATAGACACATGAAAAGATGTTCATCATTGCTAATCATCAGGGAAATGCAAATCAAAACTACACTAAGATATCACCTTACCCCCGTTAGATTGGCAAAAACATCCAAAACCAAGAACGACAAATGTTGGAGAGGTTGTGGAGAAAGAGGAACCCTCATACACTGTTGGTGGGAATGCAAACTGGTACAGCCACTATGGAAAGCAGTATGGAGATTTCTCAAAAAGTTAAAAATAGAAATACCCTATGACCCAGCCATCCCATTACTGGGTATCTATCCTAAGAACCTGATAACAGATATCTCAAGAGTCCGTTGCACCCCATGTTCATCGCAGCATTATTTACAATAGCCAAGACGTGGAACCAGCCTACATGCCCAGAAACTGATGATTGGATAAAGAAGATGTGGTATATATACACAATGGAATAGTACTCAGCCATAAAAAAAGACGAAATTGGCCCATTCACAACAACGTGGATGGACCTCGAGGGCATTATGTTAAGCGAAATAAGTCAGTCAGAGAAAGACGATCTCTATATGACTCCACTCATAGGTGGAAATTAGTATATTGAGAAGGAGATCTGATCCGTGGTTACCAGGGAAAAGGGGGGGTGGGGGAGGGTACGGAGGGGGAAGTGGTGTACCCACAACATGACTAACAAAAATGTACAACTGAAATCTCACAAGCTTGTAATCTATCATAACATTAATAAAAAAAAGAAAAATAACCTCAGCAATTATTGATTATTTATTGCTTTTTGGAGAAAACTTCTATAACATTTTAACAGAAAGCAGAAGGTCAAGAATAATATATAGATACTTCTTGATCATCCAATTAACCAGCAAACTTGAAAGGACGAGGCATATATATTTAGACAAAGAATTGGAGGAAGAAGGAAACATTAACCAGATGGAGGCTACGAACCTAATTTGACATCTTATCTGGGCAGGATTCCTTTCTGCTTGTCTCAAAAGGGACTGTGTGCCCCTCCATTAATTAACTGCATCAAACGAAATTAGCTCTCAGAAAAATATCTTGAATGTTACCTGCAGGTGGTCACATTCTCTTACTATATTTAATTCTCCCGGGAGGTAGTGCCTCCCAAGCAGCCACCCAAAGGAGTGAAAACTGGAGGTTAAGAAAGGAAAAGGAATGAAGGGCAATTAGAAGCAGCACAGGTTTCAGAATTATGTGAGGGGCCAGCCGGTTACTCTTCACCAAGGGGAGACCCTGCACCCCTCGGTGTTAATTGGCTGGACCCTGTCAAGCAGCTGATCAAATGATGTAGCCACGGCTCCCAGCACAGGATGACTTTATTTGAAGCAAAGTGTAATACATTCCATGCCCCACATGGCCTTGCTAAGATTCTAGTTATCCCTGGTAGTCTGTAAAACTAGACGAGTAGAACTGCACAGCAGGGCCTGGAGAAGACCCTAGAAAGCTCCTACTTCATAGGTGAAACTGAAGCCTTGCAAAAACATGGAGTAAAAACAGGAGCAGACTTGGTAACTCCATGAAATTTGAAAGAATTTCCTATGACTCACAAGGATCCATCAGCCAAGTGTTGAAATCTTATTGGATCAATGAGTCAATACTAAGCACAACCTCAGACCAATCACTGGTTGAACACTACCCTCTACTACTACAGGATTAAGCTCTAGGAAAAGTGGCCAAAGAATAAAAATAAAATCTAAAAATAGTGAGTAGAGCCAACAGAGGCTGGATACTATGGAGCAAACAACTCCCTCAGAATTACTTCAGATAAATCATTCAAACAAACAAAACAAAATAAAAACAAACAAAAAACAGCAAGAACTGCCCATGGGGTAAATCAAAATCCTGATGTTAAAATTTATTTATCTAAAATGTCTAATTTTAGGATCTCATCAAGATGACGGCATAAGCAGACTCTGAACTCATCTCCTCCCATGAACACAACCAGGTTACAAATATTTTTGGAAAAATTACCCTGGAGAGAAAACTGAAAACTGGATAAAAAGAACACCCACAACAAGGGACAGTCCTGAGTAAGGCAGAAGATGCAGAAATTCCTGCTGGAGAGGAGAAACGCCACCTTTGGGAGCATCAGAGCTTCTCAGTTGGCCAGGTGGGAGCCACCCTAAGGTACGCAGCCCTCCCTGGAAGAGTGAGGTCTATAGCAGGGGCTGATACTGCTATAAGTATCCTTCAGACTCAGCACAACAGAGACAAGGGTCTTACTATCTGGCTTCACTGGCTACTAATAGCATTGAGGATATCCTCAGAAAAGCTATCAGATGAAAGCCTAAAAGACTCAAGTCTTAAAGGGCCCATGCACAAACTCACCCATCTCAGCAGCCTAAAATCACCAGAGAGAAGGCTGACAGTCCTTTGGTGAACAGAGACTCACCTGGTGGGCTGTGGGGGCATCCTGGTGAGAGTAGGGACGTCTCTGGAGACTGAGACATTGGTGGGGGCCATTGTTCTGACCTGGTTCAGACATGCTGACAGAGACCCTGGTGGATGCCACTGAGGTTCTTCCTTTGGCCTGTTAGACCAGGGGTCTACCACACACCTAGAGTGCAGATTTAATCCAGTTCAGCCAGGCCAGGCAGCCTGCCCTAGGGACCAGCCCTGCCCAACAGCAAGCCCTCAGGCTACTTGGCCAGCATTGACAGGGTGCATTGATCCTCTACAGGCAGGTGAGTGTGTCCACCTCTATGGGGCAGGGCCTATGGGAGGATCAGGTGAACTGTGGGGGACATTGGTGGAGAGGTGGGGGCCTAGGCAGTGAGGCATCAGGGTATGCTCCAAGGGGCTTGGAAGTGTGCAGGGACAAAAACTGTGTTGACAGTGTGTGTGGTCCTTTGGGGGGTGAGGCTTATCAGCAGCAGAAGACCTGTGCTTCACAAATAGCCATAAAAAGGATCAGCCCCACCTTCCAAAGCCTGAAACAATTGAGTGCTCCCGTGACTAGGGCTAGCTCCACTCAGCTGCACTCCTAAGAGAACTGACAACAGCCTTTTAGGACTACTATAGCAACTGTAAGTCTCTGAGCCTAGCAAACAGCTACACTAGGTACCTACCAAATTAACAGGAAAACTGCAGCAGGAGTATGCTGTCAGACGTTTTAGTCAATGGTGTTGAGGATCCCCAAAGAAGGTTTACAAACAGCTGGCCTGGGAAGAAAGGCTAGACTCCCTGGGTACCTGCATTAAGAGCAACCCTGTCACAGCAGAAGGACATAAGCAGCCCACAAAGGAGTCATTCCTGGATCATTTGGACTGGTGATAAGAGAGAAGAATGCTGCTGGCCCTCATAAGCCATCTCTTACATAAGGCCACTTCTCCAAGATAAGGAGATATAGCCAATTCACCTAATACACAGAAATAAGCACAGAAAAAGAGGCATAATGAGGAGACAAAGGAATATATTCCAAGCAATGAAACAGGACAAAACCCCAGAAAAAGGACTAAATGTAAACAGAAATAAGTGACCTATCCTACAAAGAGTCCAAAAAAAATCTCACAAGGATGCTCACAGATATTGGGAGAAGACTTTATATACACAGTGAGCTCATCAGCAAAGAAGTGGAAAATAGAAAAAAGAACCAATCAGAAATGAAGTATACAATATTTGAAATGAAAAATTCACTAGAGGGACTCAAAAGCATAGTAGAGGATACAGAAGAGTGGATCAGTGAGCTAGATGGAAGACTAGATGAAATCACCCAAGCTTACAGAAAAAAGAATTAGACACAAGGAGAACAGTCTGAGGGAACTCTGAGACAATATCAAGTGCACTAACAATAGTATTATAGGTGTCCAAGAAGGAGAAGGGAGAGACAAAGGGGCAGAAAATTTATTTGAAGAAATAATAGATGAAAATTTTCCTAATCTAAGGAAGGAAACAGACATCCAAGTACAGGAAGCACAGAGACCTCCAAACAAGGTAAGTCCAAAGAGGCCTACACCAAGACACATTATAATTAAAATGTCCAAAATTAAAGATAATGAGAGAATCCTAAAAGCAGCAAGAGAAAGGTAACAAGTGACATACAAAAGAAAGCCTGTAAGGCTATCAGAGGGCTTCTCAGCCAAAACCCTGCAGGCAAGAAGAGAATTTAATTATGTTTTTATAATTATGTAATTAAAGTGCTAAAAGGAAAAATCCTACAGCCAAGAATACTGTATCCATCAAGTTTGTCATTCAGAATGGAAGGAGAGATAAAGAGCTTCCCAGACAAGCAAAAATTAAAGGGGTTTATCAGCAAGAAATCAGTTTTGCAAGAAATGCTGAAGGGACTTATTTAAGTGGGAAAGTGATGACCACAAATAGGGATAAAAAATTATTTAAAAAAGGCAATAAAATCACTGGTAAAAGTAAAAATATAGTAAAGGTAGTAGATCAACTACCTTTGAAGATAATATGAAGGTTAAAAGACAAAAGTACTAAAATTACCTATTTCAATGATAGGAGGGTAATGGATTGACACACTAAACAAGAGATTATTTATGATTTCAAAAACATAAAATGTGGGATGAGGGGAGTGAAAAAGTAGAGCTTTTAGAAAGAGGTCAAGCTAAAGAGTCTATCAACTAGATATAGATTGTCATATACACAGGATATTATATAGGATTCTCATGATAATCATAAATGGGAAACCTCTAATAAGTAAGCAAACAAGTAAGAAAAAACAAATCAAACATATTACTAAAGAAAGCCATGAAACCACAAGGAAAGTGAGCAAAAGAAAAAGAAAGGAACAGAGGAGAACTACTTAAAGACCAAGGAAAAAAAGTAACAAAATGACAATAAATACATATTTATCAATAGCTACTTTAAATGTCAATGGACTAAATGCTCAATCAAAAAGCATAGGGTGGCCAATTGGATAAAAAAGAAAAACAAGACCCATATATATGCTGCATACAAGAGACACACTTCAGACCTAAAGAAAATCACCAGCTGAAAGTGAAAGGATGGAAAAAGATACTCCATGCAAATGACAAAGAAAAGAAAGCAGTGGTAGCAATACTTATATCAGACAAAATAGACTTTAAAACAAAAACTCTAACAAGAGACAAAGAAGGGCACTACATAATGCTAAAGCCAACAAGAAGACATGACACTTATAAATATCTATGCACCCAACATAGGAGCACCTAAATATATAAAACAATTATTAACAGACATAAAAGGAGAAATAGACAGTAACAGAATAATAGTAGGGGATTTTAACATTCCATTTATACCAATGGATAGATCATCAAAACAAAAGACCAATAGGGAAACACGGGCCTTAAAAGATACATTAGACCAGATGGACTTAGTGGATATATATATAGAACATTCCATCCAAAACGCACAAAATATACATTGTTTCCAAATGCACATGGAACATTCTCCAGGATGGATCACATATTAAGCCAAAAAATAAGTCTTAATAAATTTAAGAAGATTGAGATAATACCGTGTTTCCTTTCTGACCACAAAGGTATGAAACTAGAAATCAACTACAGGAAGAAAACCTGAAAAGCCACAAAAATGTGGAGATTAAACAAAATTCTACTGAACAACAATTGGGTCAATGAAGAAATTAAAGGAGAAATTAAAAAATTCCTGGAGACAAATGAAAATGAAAACACGACATGCCAAAATCTATGGGATACAGCAAAAGCAGTTCTAAGAGTGAAGTTTATGGCAATTCAGGCCTACCTAAACAAACAAGAAAAATCCTAAATACACAATCTAAAACCACATCTAAAGCTACTGGAAAAAGAAGAACAAACAAAGTCCTAAATCAGCAGAAGGAAGGAAATAATAAAAATCAGAGCAAAAATAAACAAAACAGAGACTAGAAAAAATTAATGAAACCAAGAGCTGTTTCTTTGAATACATAAGCAAAATTGACACACCCTTAGCTAGACTCACCAAGAAAAAAGAGAGAAAACTCAAATAGATAAAATCAGAAATGAAAGAGGAGAAATAACAATGGATATCTGAGAAATACAAAAGATAAAAGAATACTGTGAAAAGCTATATGCCAACAAATTGGATAACCTAGAAGAAATAGATAAATTCTTAGAACCATATAACCTTCCAAAACTGCACCAAAAGATGTAGAGAATTTGAATAGACCAATCACCAGTAAGGAGATTGAAACAGCAATCAAAAACCTCCCCAAAAACAAAAGTCCAAGACCAGATGGCTTCCCTGGTGAATTCTACCAAACATTCAAAGAAGACTTAATACCTATCCTGCTCAAATTCTTCCAAAAAGTTGAAGATGAGGGGAAGTTTCCTAACTCATTTTACAAAGCCAACATTATCCTGATACTAAAATCAGACAAGAACAACACAAAAAAACAAAATTACAGGTTAATATCACTGATGAACATCGATGCAAAAATCCTCAACAAAATACTAGCAAACAAAATACAATAATATATTAAAAAGATCATACATCATGATCATGTGGGTTTCATTCCAGGGATACAGGGATGGTTCAACATCTGCAAATCTATCAACATGATACACCCCATTAACAAAATGAAGAATAAAAATCACATGATCATCTCACTAGATGCTAAGAAAGCATTTGACAAGATACAGTATCCCTGTATGATAACTCTAAATAAAATGGGTGTAGAAGAAAAATACCTCAACATATTAAAGGGAATATATGACAAACCCACAGCAAAGATCATTCTCAGTGGAGAAAAACTGAAAGCTATGCCACGAAGAACAGGAACCAGACAAGGATGCCCACTGTCACCACTCTTATTTAACATAGTATTGGAAGTCCTAACCAGAGCAATCAGGCAAGAAAAAGAAATAAAAGGGATCCACATGGGAAAAGAAGTGAAACTGTCACTCTTTGCAGATGACATGATTTTATAGCTAGAAAACCCTGAAGATTCCACTAAAAAACTTTTAGAAACAATAAAGAAATACAGTCAAGTTGTGGGATACAAAATCAACATACAAATATCAATTGTGTTTCTGTACACTAACAACGAAGTGGCAGAAAGAGAAATTAAGAATACAATCCCATTTACAATTTCAACAAAAGGAATAAAATACCTAGAAATAAACTTAACCAAAGATTTGAAAGATCTGTACAGCAAAAACTATAAAACATTGTTGAAAGAAATCGAAGAAGACACAAAGAAATGGAAAGATATTCCGTACTCTTGGATTGGAAGAATTAACATCGTTAAAATGTCCATACTTCCTAAAACAATCGATAGATTCAACGCAATCCCTATCAAAGTTCCAACAACACTTTTCCATAGAAATAGAACAAAGAATCCTAAAATTTATATGGAACAACAAAAGACCTCGAATAGCCAAAGGATTCCTGAGAAAAAAGAACAAAGATGGAGGTATCACACTCTCTGATTTCTAAATATACTACAAACCCATAGTAACCAAAAGAGCATGGTACTGGCACAAAAACAGAGACACAGATCAATGAGAGCCCAGAAGTAAACCTACACGTTTATGGACAGCTAATATTGGACAAGGGAGCCAAGAGCATACGATGGAGAAAGGAGAGTCTCTTCAATAAATGGCGTTGGGAAAACTGGACAGCCACGTGCAAAAGAATCAAAGTAGACCATTCCCTTACACCATGCAGAAAAACCAACTCAAAATGGATTAAAGACTTGAATATAAGACACAAAACCGTGAAACTTCTAGAAGAAAACATAAGCAGTACACTCTTTGACATCGATCTGAGCAGCATATTTTCAAGTACCATGTCTGACTGGACAAGGGAAACAGAAGAAAAAATGAACAAATGGGACTACATCAAACTAAAAATCTTCTGCACAGCAAAGGAAACCATCAACAAAACGAAAAGACAACCGAAAAATTGGGAGAACATATTTGCAAGCCATATATCAGATAAGGGGTGAATATACAAAATATAGAAAGAACTAATACAGCTCAACAACAAGAAAACCAACAACCCAATTAAAAAATGGGCAAAAGATGTGAACAGAGATTTCTCCAAATAAGATATATGGATGGCCAACAGGCATATGAAAAGATGCTCAACATCATTAGCTCAACAATGACATATCACCTCACTCTGGTCAGAATGGCTGTAATTAACAAGACAGGAAACAACAAATGTTGGAGAGGATGTGGAGAGAAGGGAACACTTGTTCACTGCTGAAGGGAGTGCAAACTGGTGCAACCACTATGGAATGCAGTATGGAGTATCCTCAGAAAATTAAGGATAGATCTACCATATGATCCAGCTATCCCACGGCTGGGAATTTATCCAAAGAACTTGAAAGCACAAAGGCATAAAGATACTTGCATCCCTATGTTCCTTTCAGCGTTATACACAATAGCCAAGACTTGGAAGCAACCTAGGTGCCCATCAAGAGACAAATGGATAAAGAAGATGTGGTATTTATACACGATGAGCTACTACTCAGCTGTAAGAAATGATGAAATCCAGCCATTTGTGACAACATGGATGGACCTTGAGGGTATTATGCTGAGTGAAATAAGTCAGAGGGAGAAAGTCAAATACCATATGATCTCACTCATAAGTAGAAGATAAAAACAACAACAAACAAACACATAGCATTGGAGATTGGATTGGTGGTTACCATAGGGGAAGGGGGGAGGAGGGAGAGCAAAAGGGGTGATTAAGCTCGCATATGAGGGGATGGACTATAATTAGTTTTTGGGTGGTGAACATGATGTAATATACACAGAATTTGAACTATATTATGATGTACACCCGAAAATAAACAAATAAATGAAGAAAAAACAGAGCTCACATCAGGAAGATGGCACAATAGGAACTTTCTATCATCATCCTCTCCAAATGCACTAATTTTGACAACTTCCTACAGAGTAGAGTACCTTTGTGGGAGGCCAAGAAGATCCAGCACATCATTAGAGCAAAAAATCTGAGAATTAAATACATTGAAGGGAGAAGAAAAGTTTCACTTTACCAAATCACTTCTTCTCCATGGTGGCACAGTTCAGTGCCAAGAGACACCCTCAGCCTACAACTTCTCCTGAGGGAAAAATAAGAGATAGTGAGTAAGCACCTGGCTCTGTAAGACAAATGGGATGCTTCCAAGAGGCTTGCTTTTTGCTCACCTCACCTAGAATACTAAAGTTATCTGCACAGCTGAAAGGTTGGGAAAGGCTGAGAACAGAGAATAGAGGCTCTGAGCCCTACTAACTGCTCTGCCAAATCCATCAGGAAGGTTACACATGAGCCACTTGGGATACTGCACTGGCAGAACACACCCCGAGCTGATCTTCACTTGGAAATCCCAAATACTTTCCACATCTCAGCACCCTTCCCCAGGCCAGCTCCCTGAGCATGCTCCATGGACAGCAACTGCAGGCATCTCAGGCAAACAGTTGGCCTGAATCTGCCGGATTGTGAGAAGCCACTCAAACTTGAACATTTCTGAGCATTGCTCTAGGGAACAAAAATGAAATTCTCACAGCACACAGCCTGACGTTGAGAGATCAAGAAAAGTTACACAATTTAAGAATTCTCCCCCAAGTGGGAACAAGAAGTATGAAGTGGGAGGATCCACGGGAAAGGTCTGAGAAAGCCACAGAATTACCATGCAGGCTGACCAGTTAAGGTGTTTCTCTCTCAAAGCCAATCAGTAAAGACTGGAGTAGGTGACTGCTTCTTCAAATAGAAAGCCAACAATGAAAGATTTCTGATAGACAGAGGAAAAACAAAGGGAAAATGACATCACCAAAGAAACACAATAATGTTACAGTAACAGGCCCCAAATAAGTGGAGCTCTATACATATTCTGATGAGTAATTTAAAATAATTGTTCTAAAGAAGCTAAACAGACCACAGGAGAACACAGATAGACAAATCAATGAAATCAGAAAAAAGATACATGAACAAAATGAAAAAGTCAATAAAGAAAGAGAAATCATAAAAAAGAACCAGATATTTTGGAGTTGAAGAATACAGTGAATGAAATATGACATGCAACAAAGTATATCAATATCAGACTTGATCAAGCAAAAGGAAGAATCTATGCATTGAGAGACAAGTTATTTAAAATTATACAGGCAGAAGAAAAAAGAGAAAAAATAATGAAAATGAATAAAGAAATCCTATGGGATTTCTGATACAGCATTAAGACAGCTAGCATTTCCATATAGGAATCCCAAACAGAGAAGAGAGAGAGAGTGTTGCAGAAAATTTATTCTAAAGAGTAATGACTGAAAACTTTCCAACTCTGGGAATAGATATATACATCCAGGTAAATGAAGCTCAAAAGCCCTCAAAGAATTTCAAGTCAAAGAAAACTTCACCAAGAAACGTTATAATCAAAGTGTCAAAAATCAATAGCAGAGAATTTTGTAAGCAGCAAGAGAAAAGAGCCCCCTTACATATAAGGGAAGCCCTATTTCTAGTATCATTGGATTTCTCAGCAGAGAACATGCAGTTTAGGAGAGAATGGCATAATATATTCAAAATTCTAGAATACCTTATGTGACAAAGCTATGCATAACAAATGAAAGAAAGATAGACATGTTCCCAGCAAAGCAAAAGCTGAAGGAGTTCATCACCATTTAAACCACCTTGCAAAAAATGCTAAAGGGAGTTCTTAAGCTGACATTAGAGGATGCTAAATAGTAACATAAAAATATATAAATACATAAAACCCACAGATAAAAGTAAGTATATAGTCAAACTCAGAATACTCTAATACTATAATAGTGGTAAGTAAATCACTTATTACTCTACTATGAAGGTTAAAATTAAAAAATTAAAATATATATAACTACAACAATTTCTAATGGATACACAATATAATAAGATATAAATTGTGACATTAAAAGTATAAAATGGGAAGAGTTTTTGTATGTGATTGAAGTTATCAGCCTAAAATAGACTGTTACAACTACAAGATGTTTTATGTAACCAATAGTAACCACAAAGCAAAATCCTGTGGTAGATACACAAAAGAGAAATGAATTAAGGCATACTATCAGAGAAAATCATCAAATCACAAAGATAAACTGAAAGAAGAATGAAACAAAGAATCTACTACACAGCCAGAAAACAATTTTTAAAAATGGTGATACTAAGTCATTATGTATCAATTTCTATCTTAAATGTAAATGGATTAAATATTCCAACCTAGCACACAGAGTGGCTGAATGGATAAAAACACAAGATCCCAATATATGTTGCCTACAAAAAACTTCAGTCTATGATATACATAGACTGAAAGTGAGGGGATGGAAAAAGATATTAATTACAAAGGGAAATTAAGACAAAGCATGGGAAGATGTGCTTATAAAAGACAAAATAGACTTTAAGTCTAACAAATAAAAATAATAAAGTATAACCAAACAGAAATTTTGGAGATGAAGGCTAAAATAACTAATTAAAAAGTCTCTACAGTGCTTCAACAGCAAGCATGATTAAGCAGAAGAAAAATTCAGCAAACTCAAAGACGTCATTTGAATTAGTTCAGAGGAACAAAAAAGTAAAAAATAAAAAAGTAAATAAAACCTATGAAAATTATGGGACACCATCAAGTAAGTGAATACACAAATTTTGGGGAGCCCAGAAAGTAAAGAGACAGACAGAAAAGGGCAAAAAGTTTATTTAAAAAATAATAGCTGGAGCTTCTGTGTTGGTGAAGATTTGGAGTTTCGGGGAAAGTGGGGTACCTGGAGAAGACAAGGAATCTCTGTGCCCTTTTCCCACATACCCTGCCCTCTACATCTCTTCCATCTGGCTGTTCCTGAGTTACATCCTTCTATAGTAAACTTGCAATCTAGGAGTGACATCAGCAACATGGTAGAGTGAGCTGTTCCCTTTGTCTCTCCCCCATTGTACTACAACTAAATCGACATTCACTGGCCAATGGAGGAAGCCCACATGACACAACAGGATACCTGAGAGACCCACACAGCTATATATCTGTGGGTGGATTGGCTGGCCCTCCAGGAAGTTGTGGAGATAGGTGAGCACTCTCTGCCCTTCCCCAGCATCCCTGTGCATGCAATTGAATGATTTCCAGCCTGACACAAGTGCCCATAGTACCAATGTGCCCCCAAAGTGGGAACACACCCTGAGGCAACAGTAGGAGTAGGCGGCAGCAGCCCTTAGCCCATTCACAATCACTTTCCAAGTGGTGAGAGAGTCCAACATGTCCCTGTGACTCCAAGGAGTGGCCCTGGCTCGGTCCCTATGAGGAAGCCCTGGTCAACAAGCATAGCAACCAGTGAACCTCAAAGCAGAGGTGGCAGCAGATCTACCCACCAGAGCAAGCACACTCCTGGCCTGAATGATTGCCAATAGAACCACTGAGCCCTGAAAGTAGGAATGAGTCTTGAGGAGACTAAAGGAAGAAGAGCCAGCAGCCCTTAACCTGCTCATAATTGCTTTCCTGGGGATGGGGGAGCCCACCATGCCCCTGGGGCCCCAAGGAGTGGCCCTGGCTCAGACCCCACTAGGAAGCCCTGCCTGCCAAACACAGTCTACACTTACACCTGAATGCTCTCCAGGCCAGCACAAGAGCCCATATTACCCTCACAACTTCCAGCAAATGGTGCATGATCAGAAACTCAGCTCCTGCTTCCCCCTAGTGGTAGCAAGTGGAATCTGCAACCTAATATATTCACAAATGTGTCAGCAAGATTATTCATCAAACACCGTGAGAAACTACAGCAACAATTCAGACAAGAAGGAAAATGACAATTCTTCAGAATGCAACCCTGAAGGCACAGAAATCTAAAATCTAAATGACAGAGAATTCAAAATAGCTTTCATAAAGAAACTCAACAGGTTACAAGAAAACTCAGAAAGACAGTTCAATGAGCCCAGGAATAAAATTAATGAGGAAAAGCAATACTTCATCAAAGAGATTGAAACTATAAAAAAACTAAGTAGAAATTCTGGATAAGAAGAACACAATTAATGAAATAAAAAATAACCTACAATCCTTAGAAAATAGAGCTGATGATATGGAGGAAAGAATAGTGAGTTAGAGGATAGAAATATAGAAATGATGTGGGTGGAGAAGGAGAGAGAATTAAGATTTAAAAAAATGAAGGAAGTCTCTGAATAATATCTGACTCAATTAGGAAAAGCAACATAAGGATTATAGGTATTCCAGGGGGATAAAAGAGGGAGAAAGCAGCAGTGAGCTTGTTCAAAGAAATAATACCAGAGAACTCCTCTAACCAGAGGAAGAAACTAGATTTACAAATACATGAAGCTAATAAAATACCGAATTACATCAATGCTAAAACATCTTCTCCAAGGCATATAGTAATAAAACTGGCAAAAGTCAATGACAAAGAAAAAATGTTAAGGGAAATAAAGTAGAAGAAAATAACCTACAAAGGAACTCCATCAGGCTTTCAGTGAATTTCTCTGCAGAAACATTATAGGCTAGGAGAGAATGGAATGATATATTCAAAATACTGAAAGACAAAATCTTTCAGCCAAGAATACTCTATCCAGTGAAACTTTCCTTCAGAAATTTTGGAGAAATAAAATCTTTCCCAGTTAAACAAAAGCTGAGGGAGTTCATTGCCACTAGACATCCCCTACAGGAAGTGATTAAAGACACTTGCACACCAGAAACAAAAAGGCAAAGGTCTACAAACCTTTGAGCAAGGAGATAAATACACAGACAAAATGAGAAAACTGCAGCTCTCTGTCAGAACAGGGAAGCAAACACTCAATTATAACAAAGATAAAAGGAAGGAAAACACCAAAAGTAATTATGAACACTTCAACTTAGTCACAAAGTAACAACACAATAGAGAGTAATTGCAACAATAACTCCTCAGAAGAGGAAGAGTAAAGGGATGGAACCTGCTTAAGCTAATGGACATAAGAGGCCATGAGAAAATGGACAATTTCATTTACAAGATTTTTAGACAAAAGTCACAGTAACCAATAAACTAAAAATCAGAGCAGAGCCACAATTCATAAAAAGAGGGAAAACTGAGAAAACCTCAGAAAACCACCAAAATGAAATGGCAGTCAGAAATACAAAGAAAGAGAAAAAATGGAAACACAGAACAACCAGAAACAAGAGACAAAATGGCAGTATTAAGCCCTCATATATCAATAATTGCTCTAAATGTAAATAGATTGAATTCTCCAAACAAAAAACACAGAGTGGCAGGATGGATCAAAAAATAAGATCCAACTATATGCTGACTCTGGGAAACACATCTCAGCTCTAAAGAAAATCAGGCTCAGAGTGAAGGGAAATAAGACAATTCTCCAAGCTAATGACAAATGAAAGAAAGCAGGTGTTGCCATACTTCTAACAGATAAATCAGATTTCAAGTTAAGAATGACAACAAGAGATAAAAAGGGGCGGTATATAAGGATAAATGAAACATTCCACTAAGAGGACATAACACTTATGAACATATATGCACCCAACACAATAGCATGAAAATACATAAAGCAACTATTAAGAAACCTAAAGGAAAAAATTAACAGCAATACAATATGACTAGGGGACCTCAACACATCAATTACATCAATGGGCAGATCATCCAGACAAAAAGTCAAGGAAACAATGGGGTTAAATGAAACACTTGATCACATGGACTTAATAGATATATACAGAACAGTCCATCCAAAAACAGGAGAATACACATTCATCTCAAGTGTACATGGAACATTCTCAAAGATAGACCATATGTTGGGAAACAAGGCAAGTCTCAATAAATTTAAGAAGATTGAAATAATAGGCAGCATCTTTTCTGACCACAATGGTAAGAAACTAGAATTCAACTAAAAGAAAAACTGGAAATGTCAGAAATATGTGGTGACAAAACAACATGCTACTGAATGACCACTGGACCAATGAAGAAATGAAATGAGAAATTAAAAAATACACAGAGACAAATGAAAGTGAAAACACAGCATACCAACTCTTATAAGATGCAGCAAAAGCAGTTCTAAGAGGGAAATTTATAGCAATGGGGGCCCACCTGAAAATGCAAGAAAAGTCTCAAATAAGTCATCTTAAACTACACCAAACAGAACTAGAAAAAGAAGAGCAAACAAAGCCCAAATTCAGCAAAAGGAAGGAAATAATGAAAATCAGAGAATAAATAAATGAAATAGAGACTAAAAAAACAATAGAAAGGATTAATGAAACTAAGAGCTGGATGTTTGAGAAGATAAACCAAATTACAAACCCTTAGCCAGACTCACCAAGAAAAAAGAGAGAAGCCTCAAATAAGTAAAATTAGAAATGAAACAGGAGAAATCACAATGGATCCCACAGAAATGCGAAGGATTATAAGAGAATACTATGAAAAACTATATGCCAGCAAATTGAATAACCTAAAAGAAATAGAAAAATTCTTGGACTCATACAACCTCCTAAAGCTGAATCAAGAGGAAATAGAGAATCTGAATAGATCAATCACAAGTAAAGAGATTGAAACAGTAATCAAAAAGGTCCAAAAAAACAAAAATCCAGGACCAGAAGTCTTCTTTGTAGAATTCTCCCAAACATTCAAAGGACATTTAACACCTATGCTTCTCAAACTATTCCAAAAAATTGAAGAAGACAGAATGCTTCCTAACTCATTCTATGAGGCCAACATTACCCTGATACCAAAATCAGACAAGGACAACACAAAGAAGGAAAATTACAGGCCAATATTGCTGATGAACATAGATGCAAAAATCCTCAAAATACTGGCAAATGATATTCAGAAATATATTAGAAGTATCATACACCATGATCAAGTGGCATTTATTCCAGAGATGGTTCAACATCTGCAAATCAGTCAATGTGTTACACCACATTAACAAAATGAGAAATCAGAATCACACAATCATCTCAATAGATGCAGAGAATGCATTTGACAAGATATAGCATCCATTTATGATAAAAAGCTCTCAATACAATGAGTATAGAAGGAAAGTACCTGAATATAATAAAAACCATATAAGACAAACATACAGTCAATATCATACCCAATGGTGAAAAACTGCAGGCCATCCCTCTGAGAACAGGAACAAGAAAAGGGTGTCCACTCTCACCACTCCTATTAAACATAGTAAAGGAGGTTTTGGCCAGAGCAATTAGGCAAGAAAATGAAATAAACAGAAATCCAAATTGGAAAGGAAGAAATGAAACTCTCACTGTTTGCAGATGACATGACTCTCTATATAAAGAATCCATGAGAAAACTATTAGAAATAATCACCAACTACAGTAACATTTCAGGGTACAAAGTAAACTTACAAAAATCAATTGCATTTCTATATGCTAACAATGAACTAGCAGAAAGAGAAGACAAGAATACCATCCCATGTACAATTGCAAAAAAAAGAATAAAGTATCCAGAGATAAATTTAACCAAGGAGGTGAAAGAACTATACACTGAAAATTATAATACCTTATTGAAAGACATTGAAGAAGATATAAAGAAATGAAAAGCTATTCCTTGCTTATGGTTTGGAAGAATAAACATCGTTAAAATATCTACAGTACCTAAAGAAATCTACAGATTCAGTGCAATCTCAATCAGAATCCCAACTACATTCTTCATGGAAATAGAACTGACAAGCCTAAAATTTACATGGAACAACAAATACTCCAAATAGGCAAAGCAATCTTCAGAAAAAAAAAAAAAAAGCTTGAGGAGTTATGACCCCTGACTTCAAAATATACTGCAAAGCTATAGTAATTAAAATAGCATGGTACTGGCACAAAAACAGACACACAGATCAATGAAACGGAATTGAAACCCCAGAAAGAAAGCCACACATCTATGGACAGCTAACCTTTGATAAAGAAGCCAAGAACACACAATGGAGAAAGGAAAATCTCTTCAACAAATGGTGCTGGGAAAACTGGACAGCCATGTGCAAAAGAATGAAAGTAGAACATTATCTTACACCATACGCAAAAATAAAGTTAAAATGGATTAAAGACTTGAATGAAAGTCCTGAAACCAGAAAACTCCTAGAAGAAAATATAGGCAGTACATTATTTGGCATTGATCTTAGAAGCATCTTTTCAAATAACATGTTTACTCAGGCAAGGGAAACAAAAGAAAAAAATTTACAAATAGGATTACATCAGACAAAAAGCATCTGCAAGGCAAGGGAAATCTTGAAAAAGACAAAACGACAACCCACCAACTGGGACAAACTATTTGCAAATTATATATCTCACAAGTGGTTAATTTACAAAATATATAAAGAACTCATAGCCACTCAACAACAAAAATCCAAACAACTCGATCAAAAAATGGGCAGAGAATATGAACAGACATTTTTCCAAAGAAGATATACAGATGGCCAACAGGCACATGAAATGATGTCCAGCATCACTTATTATTAGGGAAATGCAAATCAAAACTACAATGAGATATCACCTTATACCTGTCAGAATGGGTATAATTAACAAGACAAAAAATAACAAATGTTAGAGAGGAGGTGAAGAAAAGGCAACCCTCATACACTGCTGGTGGGAATGCAAACTGGTTCAGCCACTATGGAAACAGAATTGAGATTTCTCAAAATATTAAAAATAGAAATACCATACAATCCAGCTATCTGGCTGTTGGGTATTTATCCAAAGAACTTGAAATAAATGATCCAGACAGATTTATGCACCCCTATATTCATTGCAGCATTATTCACAATAGCCAAGACATGAAAGCAACCAAATTGCCCTTCTAAGGATGAATCGATAAAGACAATGTGGTATATAGATACAATGAAATACTACTTAGCCATAAAAAAGGACAAAATCCTCCCATTTTCAAGAACGTGGATGGTCCTTGAGAGTATGATTTTAAGTGAAATAAGCCAGACAGAGAAAGATAAATAATGCATGATTTCACTCGTATGTGGAATATAAACAAATACATGGATAAAGTGAACATGTTAGTGGTTTTCAGAGGGGAAGGGGCCTTGGGGTGGGTGAAAGGGTTAAAGGGGCACATATGTACAGTGATGGACAAAATTTAGACTACTGGTGGTGAGTGTGATAAAGTGTATTCAGAAATTGATAAATAATAACGTGTACCTGAAGCTACACAATGATATAAAACATTATGATGTCAATAAAATTACTGGAAAAATAATAATGGCTGAATTCTCCCCATACCTTGGAAAGGAAATGGATATACAGATTCATGAAGGTCAAGAAAAACCCAATACTATGAATCCAAGGAAGTTTACACCAAGACACATTTTTATCAATTGTCAAAAGTCAAGGACAAAGAGACAATTTTGAAAGCAGCAAGAAAAAAGTGACTTGTCACCTCCTGGTTCTGTGAGGAGCAGAATGGACGTTGTTCTTAAGGAACTGCATTTGTGTATTTTGATCTGTCTAGAAGATCCTCGAAAGACTGACACAAGATGATTGGTTTTGTTTCTCACTTAACTTGGATCATTCTCAGGGCAGAACAATGGCTAAGTGGAGAACATTCCTCAAAACCATTGAAAGGCAAGTGACCATGCTACTACCTTCTGGGGCAAAATTTTATAGTTGGGGCAAACAATAGACACATGAACAACCTAGGACAGATTTATTTGGAGAATAAGTGTTTATAAACACTCTTGTGGTGGGACTAGAGAATGATATGTGCATATCATGTCAGGACACATATTCCAACGCTACCTGAGAAAATCCTCCAGTTTCATTTCTTGCTGTCATTTAGGCTTGGTGCAAACAAAAAACAAAGGTCACAACATAGGAGTAAATGACCTGACTAAGCATTGAAGTAGAAGCGCAAACAAAGATAAAGCAAATCTGAAATGAAGAGGGTATTTTTTCATATCTTCCTGTCTCTTTTTTTGGATCCATATGTTTAAGGAAATCTCTGTGAAACCACTAGCAGACGATAACTTACAGGAAGACCACATACAAGAAAGAATACACTATTGAAAAAAAATTAAAAGTTACTAAATAAACAAAACCTGAAGCAAACAGAAACATAAATCATTAAGGAGAGGGAAGACTCTGATATCCAGAGTTGACATATTATAATATTCAAAAAGGCCAGCATTCAACAAAGAATTTTAAAACATGCAGAGAAATAAGAAAATATACCTTATTCATAGGGGAAAAAAGATGAACAGAATCTGTCCCTGAGAAATAAAAACATTGGACTTACAAGACTTGGACTTTGAATCAAATTTCTGAATTTTATTAAAGAACTTAAGAAAATCATGGATAAAGACACGAATAAAGCCAGAAAAAGTGATGTCTCAACAAATAGAATCAGTAAAGATGTGTAAATTATAAAAAGGAACCAATTAGAATTATAATGATTAATATAATCCAGGAAAAGCTTCAGTACAATAATCAAAATGTAAAATTCATTAGAAGGTTTTGAGCAAGCAGAAGAACTGGTGAATTTGAAGATAGGTTGATTGCAATTATCCAGTGTGAGGAACATAAAGGAAACAAAATGAATAAAAATGAATGACTAAGAGATGAAGTGTACCAACATATGCATAATGGGAGCCTATAGGATAAGAAAAAAGAAAAAGGAGCACAAAGAATATTTGAAGAAATAATGGCCAAATACTTCCCAAGTTTGATAAAAGATATGAATCTAAAATTACAAGGAGCTCAATGATTATGAATAGAACAAACTTAAGGAGATATGTTCTGAAACACATTATAATCAAACTTTCAAAAGACAAAGACAAAGTGGTAATCATGAAGTCAACAAGAGAGAAGCAACTCATCATAGAGAAATGATCCTCAATGAGATTTATAGCTTATATTTCATCAGAAACCACGCAGGCCAGAGGTCAGTGAGCTGATATATTTAAAGCATTGAAAAAAACCTATCAACCAAGAATTCTGTATCCAGCAAAAGTATCTTTCAAAAATGGAGAAATTAAGACATTCCTAGATAAATAAAAACTGCAGCAGTTCATCTGTAGTAGACCTTCCCTACAAGAAATGCTAAAACAAGTCCTTCTGGATAAAATAAAATGACTCATTTACTCAAAGCCACACAAAAAAATAAAAAACATGAGTAAAGGTAATTACATAGGCAAATGTGTAAGCAAAGTTTATTGTATTTTTGTTTATAACTGCTCTTTTTTCCTATGTGATTTAAAAGACATATGCATAAAACAATATATATCTGTGTTAATGGGCATATAATGAATAAAGATGTAATTTTTGACAATAACAATGTAAAGGGGGAAGGATGGAGCTGTGTAGGTACAGATTTTTTTATTATACTATTGAAGGTAAGTTATTATTAATATAAACCTGATTGTTATTTTATGATGTTGCTTGTAAGCCCCAGGGAAAACAACTGAAAACTAAGAACATAATAAATATACAGAAAAGAAAATAAAAAGGCAAGGAAAATGGTACACTACAAAATATCAATTAAACACAAAAGGAAATAGAAATATGGCAATTGAGGGGAAAAATATATGAGATATATAAAAATCAATTAGTTAAATGAGAGGCAACTTTCTTATCAGTAATTACTTTACATGTAAATGCAATGAACTTTCCAATTAGAGGCAGAGAGTGCAAGGTAGATAAAAAACATGATCCATCTATGTGCTGCCTACAAGGGACTGAATTTAAATTCAAAGACACAAATACATTGAAAGTGAAAGGATGGAAAAAGATATTTGATGATGGGGCTGGCCCCGTGGCCGAGTGGTTAAGTTCGCGCGCTCCGCTGCAGGCGGCCCAGTGCTTCGTTAGTTTGAATCCTGGGCGCGGACATGGCACTGCTCATCAGACCACGCTGAGGCAGCGTCCCACATGCCACAACTAGAAGAACCCACAACGAAGAATACACAACTATGTACCGGGGGGCTTTGGGGAGAAAAAGGAAAAAATAAAATCTTTAAAAAAAAAAAAAGATATTTGATGCAAAATGTAACCAAAACAAACATGGATGGCTATAATTATATTGCAGAAAAAATGTCCAAAATTGTTACAAAGAAGTTCATTATATGTTGATAAAAATCTTTTCATCAAAAATATATATAAGTATTATAAACATATACAAACTTAAGAAAAGAGTAAAAAATATATGAAGCATATATTGAAGGGAGAAAAAGAGTATTCTACAATAATAGTTGGAACATCAATACCCACACACTCCATAAGGGTCAAACCAACTGGACAGAATATCAGTAAAAAAATTGAGAACTTACATAACACTATAAACCAACTAGACCTAACAGTTATATACAGAACACTCTAACCAGAAAACAGTAGAATAACTACTCTCCTCAAGTGTACATGGAACATTCTCCAAGACAGACCAAATGCTAGACCACAAAATAAGTCACGATAAATTTTAAAAGTTTGAAATTAGACAAAGTATGTTCTCCAATTCTCCAACCACAATGGAAAGAAGTTCAAAAAGAATAACTGAAGCAAATTTGGGGAATTCATAAATATGTGGAAATTATACAACACAGTACTAAATAATCAATAGGTCAATAAGAAATCACAAGGGAAATTATCAAATACTTTAAGACAAATTAAAATAAAAATGCAACATACCAAATCTCATGAGATGTAGCACATAAGTGCTTAGGTAGAAATTTATGGCTTGAAACATCTATATTAAGGATAAGAAAGATAATAAATCAGTAACATAACATTACAACTAAAGATCTTTAAAAGTGAGGGAAAACTAACTCCAAAACTAGAAGAAGGAAGGAAGGAAGGAACAAAGATGAGACAAAAGATCAATGAAATAGAAGATAGAAGAACAATAAGAGAATCAATGAAGACAAAAGTTAATTCTTTGAGAAGACAAACAAAACTGACAAGACGTTAGGTAGATTGAGTAAAAACAAGGGAGTAGCCACAAATTACTAAAATTAGGAATGAAAATGGGGACCCTACTGCCAACCTTATAGAAAAAAAAATATTATAAGGGGAAACTATGAACAATTGTACACCAACAAATTAAAAACTTAGATGAAAAGGAAAAATCCCCAGAAACAAACTCTCAAAACTGATTCAAGAAGAAATAGAAAGTCTGGACAGACCTACAACAAGTAAAGAGATGGAAGCAGTAATAAAAATCCTCACAATTAAGAAACCCCAGGACCAGATGGCTTCACTGGTAAGATCTCCCAAACATTTAGAAGTATACCTATCCTTCTCAAGCTTTTCCAACAAAAGAAGAGGGAACACTTCCAAACTCATTATTTGAGACCAGAATGATCTTGACATTAAAGCCAGAGAAGGACATCACAAGAAAAGAAAATTAGAAACCAATATCCCTTATAATTAGTTGAAAAAATCCTCAAGAAAATGCTAGCAAACTAAATCCAGCGGCCTCTTTAAAGGATTATGCAGCATTACCAAGTGGAATTTGTTCCAGGAATCCAGTGTATGTTTAATACAAAAATCAATCGATATAAGTTATCACGTTAATAGCATGAAGGGATTAAAATTCACGATTATTGCATTTGATGTATAAAAAGCATTTTTTAAATGTAACACTTTTTGTGATAAAAGTATTCAACAAACCAAGTATAGGCGCAAACTTCCTTAACTTGATAAAATCATTTATGAAACACACACGGCTCAATGTTGATAGACTGAAACCTTTCTCCTAAGATCAGGAATAAGACTAGGATGCTCTCTTTCACCACGTATTATCAAAATTGTACTGGAAATTCTAGCCAGAGCAATTATGCAAGAAAATGAAATAAAAGGCATCCATATTGGAAATGAAAAAGTTGAAATATCTCTATTTATAGATGATATGATCTCAAATGTAGAAAATTTTAAATGAAGTTGTCAGAATCAAGATCAATATGCAAAAATCAGTTGCATTCTATAGACTTTCAATGAACAATATGAAAATAAATTAAGAAAACAATTCTATTACTATAGCATCTAAAGGAATAAAATACTCAGGAATAAAATTAACCAAGGAAATCCAAGACTTGTATACAGAAAAGTACAATGTACTGCTAAATAAAATTAAAGAATATATAAATAAATGGAAAAACTCATACAATCATGAGTTTATGGATTGGAAAACAATACTTTTATGATTGCAATACTCTCCATAAAGTTGATCTTCAGAGTCAGTGCAATCGAACCCAAAATTCCAATAGCATTTTTTGCAGAAATGCAAAAGGGATCCTAAAATTCATATAAAATTGCAAGAGAAACTGAATAGGCAAAATAATATTTAAAAGTACAAAGTTGAATGTCTCACACTTCCAAATTTTAAAACTTGCTACAATGCTACAGTAATAAAAATGATGTGGTACTAGCACATAATTCAATGTAATAAAATTAAGATTTCTGAAATAAAACCCTATATGTATGATCAATTAATTTTTGACAAGGGTGCCCAAACCACTCAATGAGGAAGGAATGGTCTCTTCAACACATGGTGTTTGATAACTTGATATCCACTTTGAAAATAATGAAGGTGAATTTTACCTCATTCTATATAGAAAAAATAACTTAAAAATGGATCCAAAATCTAATTTTAAGAGCTGTAACTATAAAACTCTTAGAATAAAACATAGGTGTAAATTATTGTGATCTTGAATTCGACAATAGACTCAGTAAGACACTGAAAGGTAAAGCAGCAAAGAAAAAAATAAATGTGTTGGATTTCACTAAAATTAAAAGTTTTTGTGCATGAAATAATACTGTCAAGAAAGTTAAGAGGCCACCTACAGAATGTGAGAAAATATATATAAATCGTATATCTGATAAAGGCTTAGTATCCAGAATACATATACAGTCACCCATCACTTAATGACAGGGATACATTCTGAAATGTGTGTTGTTAGGCAATGTTGTTGTGCAAACATCATAAAATGTGCATACACAAACCTAGATGTTATAGCCTACTACACACCTTAGGCTATATGGTACTGATGTTGTGGGACCACCATCATATATAGAGTCCATCGTTGACCAAAATGTGATTATGTGGCACATAGCTGTATATATAACTTTTAGAATTCATCAACAATAAGACAAGCATCCCATCTTAAAAAAATATTGCCAAAGGACTTGAGTTGACATTTCTCCAAAGAAGATATACAGGTGGCCAGCAAGCACATGAAAAGATGCTCTATAACATCAGTCATTAGGGAAATGCAAATGAAAATCATCATGAGATACCACTTCACTTCCACTACAATAATGTATTATAAGTGCCTGACCTAAGATTTTGATTGCTGAGGCATCCATTTCAAAGATATCCATCTCAGATAAACATATAGCCAGCTACACAACTAGATAAAGAGCTCAACTTCCCCACCCATTGTTACCAAACCAAAAGTGGATTCACCTCCTGGCAGAGTTAAAATCACATTCTTGACCAGAAGTAGTTGTTACACAAAGTAGAACTTATTTGCAGCCAATAAGAGGCCACATGGAATCATTTCCAACTTCTTGGGAAGCAAGGGCCTTTTATTTTGACTGGGGAATGAATATTCAAAATGGAGAGGTGAGTATTCACTTGCACAGGCATGCTTCTACATACACTGCAGGTTATGATAATAAGGCCTAAGCTCCTCCTGGAAAGGAGATCATAGCATTAAAAATGAGGCAATGGTCATAGGCATTGCTCTTGTGGCAGGGCCTGTCTGGTTCAGGGTGGTTGGTGATTGCATCTCTTAAACACTTAATGCTTCCAAAACCTCCCTTGAGTTCCTCATGGCAATTAATTAGCCCATGGCACTATGAAGTTCGCCTTTTAGAAAGCCCTGGGTAACCTAGATGCTCACTTAAATGACCTTGTTTTTCTCTTCTCACAATTTAATTCCTACTTTTATGTTTTAAATTCATCAATAAAGAGTGAACCTTCAAAACCCTATACACCCTACTCTCAACTGCAGTAAAGGCAGAACCCCAGGTCCACTCTCTCTCTACACATCACCTCATGTGTAATCCTGGTCATGCCATGTGCCCTCCAGGACTTGTGAGTAACAAATCTTGCTTTTTCAAGTTTCCCTGATGGTGGTTGCTGAGGTGTTTCTTGCAATAAGAATAAGAACCACAAAAGCCATCCAGCCACAACACTTCCATTGAGAAAATGTCTATAGTGGCTGCCACAAGTAATATGGGGCCAGGTGAGTGCCTCCAGGCACACCTAGCAGATAGTATCACTACTGATAGGCTGAGGCTAACACAAAACAAATGTCTATGATAATAATAATAAAGAAAAACATTAAATAGCAAGTGTTGGCAAAGATGTGGAGAAATTGGAACCCTCATACAGGGCTGTTGAGAATGTAAAATGGCACAGCCACTGTAAGAAACAATTTGGCAGTACCTCAAAAAGTTGAGCATAGATTTGACATGCCCTGGTAATTCTTCCCATAGGTATGTACCCAAAACGATAGAAAATAGATATTCACAAATTTTGTAGCATTATTCACAATAGCCAGAAGATAATAAAAACCCAAATTTCCATCAATGGATGAATGGATAAATAAAATATGGCATGTCTATATAATGGAATATTATTGGAGGAATGAAGTACTGATACATGCTATAATGTGGATGGATTTTGAAAACTTTATTCTAAGTTTAAGAAGCCATAAACAAATGTTCACATTTTGCATGATTCCATTTGTATGAAATATGCAGGATAGGTAAATCATTTGTCTTAGTCTGTTCAGGCTGGTATAACTGAATACCATGGGCTGCATGACTTATAAATAGCAGATATTGATACCTCACAGTTCTGAAGGCTGGGAAGTCCGGTATGAAGATGCTGGCAGATTGCGTATCTGGTGAAAGCTTGCTTCTTGGATCATAGATGGCCATATCCTCACTGTGTCTTCACATGACAGAAGGGATGAGATATCTCTCTGGGGCCTCTTTTATGAGGGCACTCATTTCATTCATGAGGGCTCCACCCTCATGACCTAATCACCTTTCAAAGGCCCCACCTCCATACACTATCACACTGGCGGCTAGATCTCAAGATACAAAATTTGGAGGGACACAAATATTCAGTCCATAGCATTCCACATCTGCCCCCCAAGTTCATATCCTTCCTACATGCAAAATACATTCATTTCATCTCAATAGCCCCCAAAAGTCTTAACTCATTTCAGCATCAATTCAAAATTCTTTTTTATTTTTTTTTAGGAAGATTAAACCTGAGCTAACTACTGCCAATCCTCCTCTTTTGGCTGAGGAAAACTGGCCCTGAGCTAACATCCATGCCCATCTTCCTCCACTTTTTTTTTATACGTGGGACGCCTACCACAGCATGGCTTTTGCCAAGCGGTGCCATGTCTGCACCCGGGATCCGAACTGGTGAACCCCAAGCCACTGAAGCAGAACATGCACACTTAACCACTGCAACACTGGGCCAGCCCCTCAATTCAAAATTCTAAAGTCCAAAGTCTCATCTAAATATCTAAATCAGATATGGGTAAGAGTCAAGGTATGATTTATTTTAAAACAAATTCCTCTCCAGCTGTGAATCCAGACATGTCACGTGGTTCCAAAATACAATGCTAGGACAGGCATAAGATAAATATTTCCATTCCAAAAGGGAGAAATAGAAAAGGAAAAAAGGAGTGACAGATGCCAAGCAAGTCCAAAACCTAACAAGGCAAACAACATTAAATCTTAAGTTTTAAGAATAATCTTTGACTCAATTTGTGATCTTCAGGCCCAAAGTGAGGGAGATTTCTCTTTCTGGACACACTGGGGCAGGGCTCCCACCATCTGGACACACTGGGGTGACAATCCTGTACCCACAGCTTTACCAGGCAGGGATTGATCTCCCAAGGCCCTCGGCAGTCCTGTCCCCATGGCTTTGGGTGGCTCTTCTCCCATGGCTTGGCTGGATATCCCAGGAGTGGCTCTGCCTAAGTTGTGTTCCTGGGTATGGGAGTCCCATGCCTTTGGCTCTTCTGGGCATCATTTGAAATCTAGGTGGAGATAGCCATGCCCTCAGGGATCATGCACTCTGTGTGCCAATGAAGATGGTGCCACATGGATATTTGTGGTCTTCTGCTTCTTAGAGGAGTGACCACCATGGTTCATGTTGCACCTGGGCCTGCCAGAACCACACCTGAGGTGGCTGAGTACTGCAGCACTGGAGTACAGGGAGAAGAGCTTGTAATGTGATGCAGCGCTGGGCAGTAGCACTGAGGTCCTGCAAGAGTCCACAGTACCTATTTTGAAATTAATCCCTCCTGCTCCCCAATTTGCACTCTGGATCTGTGATGGTAGGGGCATCCCTGATCATCTCTGCATTGCCTTTGGGTCTTTCTTCCATTGTCTTGGACAGTGGCTCCTGGCTTCTGTTTAGATGGCTGACTAATCTCCTAATCAGATGGTGCTTTAGCCACACCCTTCATGTTCTCTCCAGAACAGGCTTTCTCATTCTTTTCTATGGGAATAGGCTAGGACTTTCTAAATCTATACATTCTACTTCCTTTCTGATTAACAATTCTGTATTTAAGTCATTTCTCTCTTCTCACATTTTACTATAAGTAGTCAAGAAAAACTAAACCACACCTTCAACACTTGGCTTAGAAATTTCCTCAAATATCCAATTTCATTGCTCACAACTTCTACCTTCCACAACACACTAGGACATGAGCACATTTCAGCTAACTTCTTTACCACTTTATGATGAGAATCACCTTTCCTTCATTGTCCAATAACATGTTTTTTACTTCTGTCTGAGACCTCATCATAATGGCCTTTACTGTGCATATTTCTACCAATATTTTGTTCAGTATTATTTAGGTATTCTCTAGGAAAATTGAGGCTTTCTCTACAATTCTCTTTTCTTTCTGAGTTCTCACCAGAACCACCCTTAATGGTCATTCACAGCAATGTAGGCTTTTTCTAGCATGCACCTCAAAACTCTTCCATCCTCTATCCATTACTCAGTTAAGTCACTCCTACATTTTTAGGTGTTTGTTACAGCAGCACCTGATTCTCAGTATCAATTTCTGTCTTAGACCATTTGGAGTGCTACAACAGAATACTGTAGACTGACTGGCTTATAAACAACAGAAATTTATTTCTTACAATTCTGGAAGCTGGGAAGCCCAAGGTAAAGTCGCTGGCAGATTTGGTGTCTAGTTAGGTCCTGATTCTGGTAACATCATTAGAGAAAACAAGCAGATCAGTGGTTGTCCAGGACAGAGAGGAGTCAGAAATGAGGAGTGACTGGTTAATGGATATGGGAACTCCTTTGAGAGTGAGGAAAATGTTTTGGCACAAGATAAAGGTGATGGTGTGTACAGTTCAATAAATAATGTTAACATCCATTCGTATACCCATAACCCAGCTGCAGAAATAGAACATTACCAATACCTCTGACAGCTGAATGCATCTTTCTTTCTCATCACTGTGCTGCATTTTTTTAAAGATTTTATATTTTCCTTTTTCTCTCCAAAGCCCCCAGGTACACAGTTGTATATTCTTCGTTGTGGGTCCTTCTAGTTGTGGCATGTGGGACTCTGCCTCAGAGTGGTTTGATGAGCAGTGCCATGTCTGTGCCCAGGATTTGAACCAACAAAACACTGGGCAGCCTGCAGCGGAGCATGCGAACTTAACCACTCAGCCAAGAGGCCAGCCCCACTGTGCTGCATTTTGTGTTTCATGTTTGTCTCTGTTTTCTTTTTAGTTCTACCATAAATGTATGTATTCCTAAACAATATAGTATATATTTGGGGCTATTTTTGGACTTATAACTGGACACATATTATATGTGCTTTTCTGTGACTTTCTTAACATTGGGCTAATTTATTAGTCTGTGAAATTTTTTACCTAATCATTTTGACCTTTTGTTGAGCTTTATAAGTAAAAACATTCATCCTCCATAGATAAAAGAACTTACTTAATGGAGATAATTTTTTGGCAATACATTTAGAGCTCTTAGAAATTCTATTAGATATATCTTATCTCTTTATAGCTATAGAGTAGGCATCAATGAACAATGACCACTGGAGCTAATAAGGGCTTTTATATTTTTAAATGGTTGAAAACCAAAACAAAACAAAGAAAAATATTCAATAGGGACCTTATGTGGTCCTCAATGTCTACAATATTTGGTATACTACCCCTTGCATAAAACATTTACCGAACTCTGCTCCAGACATTATTTTATCACCTGCTCAAAGATTTTCCCACCTTTTCTGTTGAGTAAAGGAAACCCAAGAATACTGTTTAAAAAGTTACATAAAAACGTTTACAATACTGATGGACTTTTTGAATAGCATCATTATAATTGTACCTTCATGACCCTTGATGCTTACATTCTATAAGCTATTGTCTGCAGTGTCCCCATGGAAAGCAAACACGTAAATAATTGCAAGCTCAGTAAAACTGAGAAATTCTGGATGAGACAGATTTAAATATAGATATACTTTGGTGAGACACAAAGGCCTTGAGACAGTATTCCATGTCATTCAGTTGACATAAAAATGTCATTTGAATGTGTATGTATAGCCACATTATTATATTGTGATGATGTTTGTTAATTATAGCTTAGAAGAGAAAGTCTGTAATTGTTCAGTTATTTGAAAAAAGTGTTACATCCACATTATATGTATGTTAGGACCTGCTAACTCTCTACTTTAGGCTATAGCTTGGTCTATGGATTAAATTCTCATTGATTATGTTTGTAAACTAAAGGAAATGTTGGCATATATTAACAGAAATACTGTACACTTTTTATAATACCTTAAATCTTACAGAGTATGTTTACAAACATTAATGTATTTAATTCCTACCAAAACCTTTGAGGTAGGTATTAATCCCATTTTTTCTGATGAGGAAGTGGCAAAGTGCCATTTGTCTTCTGTCTCTTCATACATGTTGTTTCCCCTATACAATAATGTCATCCATACTAATAATATTACAATTTAATATCCTTTATTTATATAGAACTCTATGGATTACAAGCACTTTGATTGTGTGTCAGATTATTAAATGTGGCGATACGTGGGTGGGATTGTGT